>NW_026641245.1:0-711619 GCF_028554395.1 Pezoporus wallicus
GGCCGGGAGCTGCCCATTGGCCGGCGCCGCCGGCCCCGCCCCGTTCCCACGTGGGGTCCGGCAGAGCGGGAGGGAGCGGCGTGAAACCCGGTGTGGAATCCAAGAGGGGAGCCGGAGTCAAGTCGGGGTGTGCGATGGGGTGTGCGGTGGGGTGTACGATGAGATGTACGATGGGGTGTACGATGAGATGTACAATGGGGTGTGCGGTGGGGCGTGCGATGGGGTGTGCGATGAGATGTACAATGGGGTGTACAATAGGGTGTGCGATGAGATGTACGATGGGGTGTACGATGAGATGTACAATGGGGTGTGCGGTGGGGCGTGCGATGGGGTGTGCGATGAGATGTACAATGGGGTGTACAATGGGGTGTGCGATGAGATGTACAATGGGGTGTGCGATGGGGTGTGCGATGGGGTGTACAATGGGGTGTGCGATGAGATGTACAATGGGGTGTACAATGGGGTGTGCGATGAGATGTACAATGGGGTGTACGATGGGGTGTACAATGGGGTGTGCGATGGGGTGTGCAGTGGGGTGTGCGATGAGATGTACAATGGGGTGTGCGATGGGGTGTACGATGGGGTGTACAATGGGGTGTGCGATGAGATGTACAATGGGGTGTACGATGGGGTGTACAATGGGGTGTACGATGGGGTGTGCGGTGGGGTGTGTGATGAGATGTACAATGGGGTGTGCGGTGGGGTGTACGATGGGGTGTGCTGTGGGGTGTACAATCAGGTGTACAATGGGGTGTGTGATGGGGTGTGCTATGGGGTGTGTGATGGGGGTGTGCGATGGGGTGTACAATCAGGTGTACAATGGGGTGTGAGACGGGGTGTATGATGGGGTGTACAATCAGATGTACAATCACGTGTACAATGGGGTGTGCGATGGGATGTGCAATGGGGTATACAATTGGGTGTACAATCGCATGTACAATCAGGCGTACAATGGGGTGTACGATGGGGTGTACGATGGGGTGTGCGATGGGTGTACAATAGTATGTACAATCAGGTGTACAATAGGGTGTACAATGGGGTGTATAATGCGGTGCGGAGCCCCCCCCCCCCCGGGACTGCAGCCGCAGGGAGACGGGTAGCACATGAGAGCACCCACCCAGGCCAGCACGGAAAGTGCAGGCTCACATTGCTCCGAGGGCCCCCAGGAGATTCCAAAAGGAAGATCCCAAAGGACAGGCAATGGCACCCCAAAATCCACCGGCCCGCTGCCAGGACTGTGGGGATGGGACACACACTGCCCATCCTCATCACTCTGCCCTTCCTTGCTCCCCAGCACAGCCGCACGCTGCTGGGGCTGTGGAAGCATCCCCCAGGCTGATGGAGCACAGAGGGATCCGTGATAACCCCAAACCGCAGCACTTTGGCCTCAGCACTTGCCCTGGGATTGGAAACATCTGGTAACCGGTCATGGCTGGCGAAGGTTACTGGTAAATGGGGGGATCCCAGTGGTGGGGCTGAGCCCTGGGGCCACATGGACATGGAGCTGTGGGGAAAGGAACAGAAAGCAGCAATTCCCACTGAAAACTCACGTCCTTGCTCAAAATAGAGCCCATTAAAGGCGCTGCTGCCCTCCCCCAGGGGTGCTTCTGGACCAGTTCTGAGCTTTATTTAATGGTTTCCCCGAAAAGGTTGTAATTTCCTTCACATTCCCATCCAGCTCCAGCTCCCGAGCCGCTGCGCTGAACTCGGATGACCAAGAATGCCTCCTCTTAATTGATATTCCTCACGTTAGGGCCGCACTGAAGCAGCGGATGCTTTATTTGAGCTTATTAAAACTCACCTGGTTGGAAACCGAAAGGACTGTTGGGGTGAAAGGGAACGGGCTGGTCCGCATGGATTTCAAATCGGTGGCACATCCTTTGGGCACCTGCGAAGGGCAGCAGTGGAGCACCCCATAGGGAGGTGTTGGGGTGGCCTGGGAACCAGCCCCACATGTGGGTTTGGCCAAGGATTGGGGTTGAAATTGGATGAGCTTTAAGGTCATTTCCAACCCAAAGCATTCTGGGATGCTCTGGTCCTTGGGGTTGGAGCGGGGCACCCTGTGAGGTCCCACAGCCAAGGGAAAGGGGAAGGAGATGTCCTCATCCACCCTGTCTGCTGGGAAACCTGGGGCTCAGCTTCTGGGCACGGGCGGTTGTGACACCATCCGGTCCCCAGCACGCTGCTGCCTTTCGGGGAAGCCATCCGAGCTGCCCTTCTCCTTCCCCTTCCTCTTCCCAAATGGCTTCTGAGGGTGCGGGAAGAGCCGCTGCATCCCAGCCTTCCTCAGTTGATGGTTCCGTATCAGCTGCCCTATGGCCCTGGCATTCCCGAGTCCTGGTGTTCCCAGGTGCCTGCCTTCTGCTGTCCCAGCATTCCCAGTTCCCAGCCCCTCAGTGACTGCGCACATCCCCTCCGCAGCCACATTCCCAAGTCCCTGCCACCCCAGTGGCCGTGGGGCAGCTCTAGAAAACAGGGGAGAAAGAAACCCGCAGGATTAGGATTGCTGCAGCCTCCTGCAAGGAAACGATGGATCCAAAACATCAACGATGGGAAACACGGGTTCCCCACCTCCCTACTTTTTGTCTGTCCTCCATCCACTGCATCCCCTGGGAATCCTGGAAGAATCCGGCTATGGCTTTAGCACATCAGAGCACAGGGTGCAGAAGGGGATGGCGGATACCCCCTGGACACTGCATCCCTTCCATTCCCACCTCATCCCGGAGCCGCGCCGCAGGGTGACTCCTGCTGCTCCAGCCGCCGCTGCAGCACTGGGAAGCCGGTGCCCGGCCCCCGCCGCAGCCTGTTTACACTGCGGGTGACACCTCCTGCCCTGGGGCAGGGCAGGACCCTGCTGCCGCAGCGCCTTTGGCTCCCAGGTTTATCTAAACACGGGTTTCGGGCCGCGGAGGCACTGGAGCGAACACCAGCGACCAGCACGGAGAGCAGCGGGGCCAGCAGCGAGTTCATTTGGCTTTGAGGGGAAGCTGGGGTTTATCTGCTCTTGGCACGAAGCCCCGGTGGGAGAGGGTTCAGTTCTGGCACTGGGACCCCCACAGGTCTGGGACAGCAAAAGGCTCTTTTTGTATTGGGTGTTCCCACTGTGATGCTCTGAGCCCCCAGCGCCAGCCTGAGGGACAGAGACCGTGCTCCGGCTTTGAGCTCTTCATGGAGCCATCATAGGATAGAATCATGAAGCTCATCCAGCCCCTGCCACGGGCAGGGACCCCTTCCACTGGAGCAGCTTGCTCCAAGCCCCTGTGTCCAACCTGGCCTTGAGCACTGCCAGGGATGGGGCAGCCTCTCAGTGTGCATCCAGAGCAGAGCTGCTCCAGCCCTCACAGCATCTCCATGGCCTCCTCGCTTCCCTCCGGAGCTTCCCAAGCCTCGCGGCCCTGGCGCCGGCAGGGAAGGGGAAGAGCAGCGTCGGTTGCTGGTGCTGCCGCAACAGGCCCCGGTTACCCCCTCCTTTCACAAGCACAGCTCCCATTGACCTCACCCGCGGGATTTGCTTGAGCAATCCCTGCTCCCGCCCGGCCCAGCGCCTCCGGGCTGCGGCCGCTGTGCCGGGGGTGCCAGGGGCAGGGAATGCGCTTGGGACCCGCCACAAACTCCTCCCAGCACCCAGCAAGGGCTTGAACCTCAACGGCAAAAACGCCTCTCCCCTGTTGTCCATCGGCTGCGGTGGGAGGTGTGAGGAGGAGGGTCACAGATGGGTGCCGATGGTGCCGGAGGGAGGATCGAGACCCCAGGAGCATCCTGGAGCAGGGCCGGACCCAGGCTGGGAGCTGGTGCCCCTCCTGCCAGGAAAGCCTCAGCCCATCCATTCGTTCCCAAAGTGTTGGCTGAGTAGCTGGAAGCAACAACAGGAACTGGTGCAGGAACAGGGACCAGGGCTCACTCAGCTCCCAGCCCTGCCCTCTGCCACCGCCGGCTCCATCAAACTCCCCAGTGTCCAGATGGGAAAACAAGAGAAAGCAGGAAAGCCGCATTCCCTGCCCTTGCCTCCCTACCTGCACTTAACCCTGTCTAATGCCAGGCTGCTCCCAGGTTTCAGGTGGGCGAGGAGAGGAGAAGAGAGCCTGGCCACTCTCAGCATGGAAAGTGGGTTCAGTGGTACCCATGGAGCCTCTCCGGGATGCTTGTGAATGCTCATGGGTGCTCACTGATGCCAGTGAGTGCTCATGGGATAGGAAGCTCGTGGATGTTTGCAGGTGCTCACAGGTGCTCACTGATGCTCACAAATGCTCACGGGTGCTCACCTCCTCCGGCGCCAGGGCCACAGGCACTTGCTCCCAGGCTCCCTGCCCTCCCTCCCGGGGTGAGAAGCTCAGCTCAGGCTTTTGCTGTGCACTGTCTAATTATAGATATTATATTGCAAATGGCTTTTGGGCCTGCTAATGGTATTACTGGTGTTATTCTTCTACTTGTTAATTATACCCAATTTGTTTGGGATGCCTTCCCAGTTTTCGGCTGTAATTGCTCTCCCCGTTCCCCGATGACTATGACTCAGCAGAAACTCCCCAGTTTCGCTCAGGGATGATGTTACTCTTTGTCTCTCCTGCCAAGCGTGGCTGCAGGCAGCTGCCTGCACAGCACTGCACAGCACAGCACGGCTACTGCTCCCACCGCGCCGGTGGCCACGCTCCAACCGCAGTGGCTTGGGGACCAGGACGGAAGCGGGGCGACGGCCGCACCGCTCCATGGCCCCAGATGTGGCATCGCCTGGGGATGCTCAGAAGTAACTTGCTGAATCAGGGCTGCAGCCCATAAACCTCCATCAGTTCTGCCTGGGGAAGCCCAGCAAGGCTCGGCTCCTTTTAGCCCAGGAAAGAGGAAAACGTTCAACACACTTTTCTTATTATTGCTAAATTCTGACGAAGTTTGCTTTTCTGTCCGCAGCACTAACTGCAGAGAAGTTATTTGGAAAGAGTATTTCAGCAGAACAGCCATTCAAGTAGCCTAATACACACATTAGAGTCTATTTGCACTTAAAAGAAGTGGGAGGTATTAAATCAGCCTCTGGCCAGATAGTCATTGTATAAACAAGAGCTGTTAACTCCTACTTGATAGCAGTGATAGCACGGGAAAGGAAAACAGCCCTGCAGTGTCATGACCAACCTGACACAACACATTGTAGGTCTGGGGAGAGGAAAAACACAACCAGATCCCGGGGAGCTGGCGCTGTGGGAGGGCCCGGCCGGGCTCTGCAGGGATGGATGCTCCAGCACCCTTCCACATCATAGAACCACGGCATGGTTTGGGGTGGAAGGGACCTTCAACCTCACCCAGTTCCAACCCCTACCACGGGCAGGGACACCTTCCACTGGAGCGGGGTGCTCCAAGCCCCTGTGTCCAACCTCCTTCCTGCTGTCCTGGGAGCAGCTCTCACACCTCGGGTCCAGCAGCATCAGGTGGCATCAACAAGATCCCTGCTTGTTCATGGACCTGCCAAGGCCAGGGGCAGCAAGGAGCGGGGCTGTTACCTGCAATGAAACACCGATGGTGGGAGCCATCCCCATAGCCCCCCATCAGCGCAGGGCCAGAGCAAACGCGGATACTAACGCCATTTGTGAGTCAGAGCGAGCAGAAGGAGCTGTTTCCAGCTGACTTCACTCACCACTTCCTCTCCCGGCGCTCGCCTCTCCAGCAGCCCACTTATCTTCCCCTGGAGCCGTGCCTGCCCTGCCCCAGCCGATACGCCGCTATCGCTAACAGGCCCCAGCATTCAGCACCAGGATTGCTCCCGAGTTTGCTCACTCACACACTCAAGCACTCTCAAGTTGTTCTCTGTGGCTAATCAAATGTCAAAACAAGCTACCCCTGTGATTTGGAGAGCTTTTAAACAGGAAGACATTCACCACTGATACGCCAGAGCCACGCACGCTCGGCTGGGGCTCAGCCTACGAGCTCAGGACGGGGTTTGGTTGTAATATCTACTCTTTTATGGTCAGTCGTTGGAGGAGTAATGGCTGGAGGAGTCCATGGCAGGGTCCCATCACTCACCTGAAGCCAGCACTGCTGTTTCCCATGGGGATGGGGCTCTTCCCTTCTGCTGGCAGGCAGAGAGGTGGCCGGAGTCCCTCCATCCCACTCCTTGGCCGACTAACCCAGAGTTTATGTCGCAGCGTTGGGACTGCAGAAGTAAGCTTTCAGCAGCCAGAAGTGACAAGTTCTGACCCGTTCAGAAGCGCAGGAGCCACCATGAAAAGCCCTGGGGACCTTTTGGCTCCCCTGCAGCCCGCAGTGAGGTGCAGCATCCAGAGACCCTGACATGCCACGGGACGTGTCGAGCTGCAGAGGATCAGGACCCTGTGTAAAGGACAGCTTTGATCTCAGAGCCGTTTGGCCAACCTCCCTGCAGCTCTGAAATCAGAGCCATGGAATGGTTTGGGGTGGAATCATTCCATGGTTCCAACCCCTGCCAGGGGCAGGGACCCCTTCCACCGGAGCAGCTTGCTCCAAGCCCCTGTGTCCAACCTGGCCTTGAGCACTGCCAGGGATGGGGCAGCCACAGCTTCTCTGGGCACCCTGTGCCAGCGCCTCAGCACCCTCACAGGGAAGAGCTTCTGCCTAAGAGCTCAGCTCAGTCTCCCCTCGGGCAGGTTAAAGCCATTCCCCTTGGCCTGTCCCTACATCCCTTGTCCCAGGAGCAGAGCATCCCTCATCCCTGCTGTGCCACCCTGCCCTGCGCCGGCTGCGGGGTTCAGAGGGGGGCAATGCCCGCTGCCACCCTGGGCAGGGCGCTGGGAACAGACAGGCACCGACTTCGTCCCAGCCCGAGACAAGGGGAGCGCTGTGGGTTTGTTTGTCACCACATGAATGGATGCCAGTGTTTGACCAACGCTCAGGAGGATGCCAGCCTTGGCAGGGGCTCTGACACTTGTCAGCCCGGCTTTGGCACAGCCGCGGAGCCGCCAGCTCTCCGGCGCACAGTGATGTGCCCGCGCTGCTGTGGGGCTTCTGTGCTCGCAGCAATGAGTGGCAACAGAAGAGAAAGCAAATACTTGGGCCCGTTACATCGGGGAGGGCTTTGTCAGTGAGCAGGGAGGCTTCAGAAGGGCTTCGCACCCTTTAGAGGCAGCCGGGGTGAGAACACAGCAATGTGGGGTTTGGGAGGAAGAGCAGCAGTGTGATTGTGGCCTCATCACCTCCTCCCAGGGCAGAGGCAGCCCCAAGGGGCTTTTATTCCCAGGGGAAAAGCCAGGGGAATGGCTGCTGGGTGCAGCCCTGTGCCACCACCGGCCTGCCTGGTCCTGGAGTGCGAGTTGGGGGTGGGTAGGAACCCATTTCCCCCTTCCTATGCTAAGCCAGGTCCTGTGTGGGGTGGTGGGAAGCTGGTGTCCTCCCAGGCCAGCCCTGGGCTGGGATCAGGTGGATTTCCAGCCTGGCAAGCATGGGTGCAGCAGGGAACACCATCCCTTTCCATCCAAAAACCATCGTCCCGGCCACATTTCCCATGCAAAACCCAGAAGCTGGTGTTAAAGACACGTGTGCAGTTTGCTTTGGTTTGGGTTTTAAAGGTTCTCCAGCCTGCAGAAGGCAAAGAGCTTCTCTGCCTCCAACAGCTCACCAGAACAGCTTATTCTGCAACATCTATTCCGGGCTCCGTGTTGACAAAGGCTTTGGACAAGGAAGCTTGGGATCATTCCTTCTTCCTCACTTGCCCAGAGACACAGGGATGCTGACAGGACTGCAGAACGGGATTCAGGCCCCGCACTGCACACCTATATGGGAATAACCCAGGATCAGCCATGCCCAGGCCCCCGAGGTGATGCTGCACCAGGAGCTGAGCCCAGCCTGCAGAACAGTCCTGACCAAACAGACCAGACCAGCTCGGGGTGAATCAGTGCAGCAACTCACACCGCTCTCAAAGGGCAGCAATTGCCTTTCCCTGGGCTGCTCCGGAGCCAGGTTTCAGCAGCACCATGGACTTGCCGTGGTGGGAAGGTGCTGCAGCGCGGCAGGGCCCTGCTTTTCTCCCAACAAGCAGTTTTCCCCAAGGCCCAGCAAAGCTCCAGCATTGACCCCAGGTAACGCAGCTCGGTGATGCTGCAGGCTGGCTTTGCTGTGGTCCAGGCAGCCCTGGGGTCTGGGTTTGGTAGGCTCCACCTAGCACCTAATGAGTGTTTGCCTGCAGTTTGGCACCGTGGGCAGCCTCTGCTCCGGAGCTGCCCCAGTCTGGGAAAGATAAGGGTGGTGCAGGAGCTCCGAGGCGGGATGACGGAGCTGTTTGCAGGCAGCTCCTCTGATCTGCCCAGCTCTGCTATTCCTCCCGGAGCAACCACTAATAACCCGAGTCATTGCGGCCTTGCTTCCCCGCTCACAGCAGAGCAGCTCTCTAAAGGCAAAGCAGGAGGTGGGAGGTTGTGCGCTTCACCCCGGTTGTGCAATGAGGCTGCAGCCCAGCCAGGATCCAAACCCACACGTAATGACCCGACCATGGTTGGCCCCGTGCTCACCTGCACCGGGGCCAGGCTGAGCTCCTCTGCCAGGCTGCAGGCACTCGGTGGTCACTGATGGGTGCTCCTCTGGGGCATCCTCGGAGGTCTCATTCTGCTTTGGGCAGCTTTGGTCCAGGCCTTGTGGCTGCCCCATCCCTGGCAGTGCTCAAGGGCAGGTTGGACACAGGGGCTTGGAGCAAGCTGCTCCAGTGGAAGGGGTCCCTGCCCGTGGCAGGGGTTGGAGCTGGGAGAGCTTTAAGGTCCCTTCCAACCCAACCCATTCCATGGTGATCAAGCTCAGTTTGCCTGGTCCTGATCCAAATTCCTGACTCACCCCTCTCCAAAGACTTGCCTGACCCTTGGTGCTGCAGAGTCCCCAGACATGCTCAGGCTTCAACGGGAAAAGACATCCCCAGTTCCTCATACACATCTCCCCATCCCTTTCCCCATCACAACCTCATCCACTTGCAGCAACAAGGGCCTGATCATTCCCCTGCTCCTCACCTGTGTCAGAGGCGGCTGCTCCGAGGGCTGCGTCGGTCACAGCATCCTCCTGTCCTAAGCGATCATCAGCCCTTAAAGCAGCTCCATATCATTGGTTACATCTAATTGAAGGCATTTTGAATGCAACCTCCACAACACACAAACCAAAGGGGAAATGACATACCATCAACCGAATGCCCCCGAACCATGATAAATGGCTGGTTTGGCTAGATGATTAATGTTTCTGTTCCTTGGTTTAAGAGAGAACAATGCCCAGCGTTTATCTGCGCTGCCTGCAAAGAGATCCTCAAAATAAATGGGATTATGGCCCCGTTGGCACCCGCAGATGCATCACACTCCCGGGGATGGGCAGGGAGAGCTCTGAGCACCACCACCATGGACGGGCACCCCAGGCTGATGATGCATCAGAGGAAGGCGGTCCCAGAGCTCTGCTCTGTTGGGCTGGGGGTTGACATCTGAGAGCGCTGGTTGCTATTTTCTTAAATCATTAAAAGTCACTTCTTTAATAGCCCCAGAACCATCAACTTTTCATGTGGCCGGAGCTCGGCTCCTGGAAACGGCGCGGATGCTCCCGCAGGTTCAAAGCGCTCGGGCTGCTGATGCTCCGCGGGTAATTACAGTTAATGAAGGCTTCAAAGAGCCCAAGGAGGCACCGCCTGCACCGTGAGCTCCCAGCCGGCACCGGGGCCCCTCGCACCGGCACCGCTGCGGCTGCTGCGGCAGGCCCTGGTGATGCTGCTGCTGCTGCTGGTGTTGAAAGCAGAGGGACAGGGAACCCAGACACTGTTTGTGTGCGGAGATTAAAGTCTCCTGCTCGGTAGCAGGGAAATGCAAATAGTGTTTAAACAGGCTGTTAATTGTTAAACCGCGTTATTTAGGGGTAATAAGCACGGGAACACCTTGTACTGCTGAGAGGAGGCCAAGAGCTCCCCGGTCACAGGCTCCACAGCAGGAGGATGTGTCTTGTTTCTGGGCTGTGTGGGATGAAAACGTGAGGGCAGGGACATGGGAACGGAGGGGAAGGAGGGAACTGGAAAGTGGGAAAGGAGAAGAAGCAGAAGGGAAGTGGGAAGAAGAAAGAGAACAGCTTTGGTGGATGTGGCTCTCATCCCACCTGAACCCTACGGGAAGGGAGACCCCCGGATGGATGGTGGCCATGGAGGGGATAACCCTGCAGACGTAAAGGCCGATCAGCCACACACTGGGAGCTGCTGGCTGGCAGCACCGAGGCTAGGGCTGCTCCCAGCCACTGTGGGAGCACGTACCCTGTCCTTGCTGTGCACCCAGACCCCTCCGGTCCTGCCACAGACCCAGCAGACATCACCAGGAGGGTTTACCTGAAGGATGGGTGCTTGGATGAACTGGTCTCCTTCAGAGCCCTGCTGATGGCATCAAGGCTGGGATGATCCTCAGCAGCTCAAAGCCCTGGGAAATCTCGGTGTGAAGGCTGGGACCAAAGCTGGCTCTCATCAGCACAGAGAAGGAGCTGCTTGGAGACTCCCGGCAGAGAGGCTTGCAGCTGCTCCCAGCAGGTCCTGGGGTTCCACTGCAAGAGAAAGCTTTGGGCACCCCCAAAGATGCTGCTGGTCCCACCTCATCCCAACAGGACAGCGCTGAGGGGTCTCTGCCAAGAGCAGAGCTCATCTGGGCCATGCAGCCGAGTGATGCTGCAGGACTGTCCCCATGGAGCAGAACCCTCTCTGCTGCTGATGGAGCATGGATGCATCCGGCGAGGATGCTCCTGCAGGGCTTGGAGACCGACCCACCATAGCAGGGCCAAGGCGTGCCAGGTCTGTACCACCCCATCGCTCTGCCCGGAGCAGGTTTTGGCTGGAGCTGCTCTCTCCCCATCTCACTCCCCCAGGGAATAACCCATGGAAGGTGTTTCCCACACAGCCACAGGGACCTTTGGCTCCTCTGCAGCGGGGCAGACACAGCGCAGAGCACCCCAACGAGCAGCCATGCCCCTGGTACCCTGCACCAGGGGGCACCCACACCCCAGCACCGCAGCACCCGGAGGTCCCTCCATGGGGAATTCGTTCCATTACACCAGGATTTCCTTTTCCCTGGTTTGGGAATGACAGGGGCGGGAAGCGGCTCCCTTCAGAGCCGGGTTTCAACAACCAGGAACCCGTGTGTACTTTGGATTTCGAGGCAGTGCGGCTGGGGCCGTGTACAAGATGTAATCCAAGCTCCAGCTCCGGGTCCAAACGTTCTCCAAGTGCGGAGGTTTTGGCACCGGGGCTTTGGTTTGGTCCCAGCTTTCACTGCAAATTGAATAATCATGAGGGAAAGGAGGAGGAACAAGAGGGAAAAACCCAGCCCCAGACTCTCAACAGCTCTTCCAACAGTGGAAGGAACCAGGACACCTCTTGGCTCCAGCGGCTCCGGAGCTGCCTTTGGAGCAGCGCTCTCCAATTCAGCCTTCGATTAAACCCAAGCCGTGCCCCAGCAAAACCCACCGAGGATCCCGGTGCTGCCACGACCCTGCCCGGCTTCAGGCTCCCGCTCCTGGCATCCAACCGGGCATTTCCTTCCCTGTTTCGGAGGCCTCTGGGAATGGCCGAATGGGAAGCCCGGCGCGAGGTCCCTGGGCACGTATTGGAACCACCTCCGGTTGTGCTGACTTTCCGGCCTCGTGCATCTTTTCGGTATTCCCGTGTTTAGTTTTCTGCGGCTAACGGGGATTTTTGTCCTGAAATGCTTGTTTTCCTCACCATTAAAGCCTCCCTGGCTGTAAAAGTGCAGATCAAGAGCGGGAGTCCTGAAATCCAAACCTCCCTCCTCGCTGCCGTGCTGGGGGCCAGACCCAGCTCAGCCCCATCCCTGCTCAGCACCATCCCAGCTTGGCACCAGCACCAACCCCATGGGCATGCCCTGGAGCAGGACCCCCCCAAGCCAGGATCCAAGCAGCCCAGCTCAGCACAGGCAGAGGCTGGGAGCTGCCAGGCTGTGCTGGGGGTGATGAATGGGCTGAGGGTGCTGTGGGGCAGCTGTGGGGCAGCCGTGGGTACGGGTTCTATGGGCTCACAGTGCCCGGAGCCTCCCGTGCGAGCTCTGAGCTCAGCTCCAACACTCGCACACAAGGGACCAAATTAGAACCATGTCCGGGCGCGCTCCCCACCGGGAGCCATCCCTGCTGCCAGGAGCTGCTCGGTGTTGGCCCTGGGGGCTCAGCCTGGCCCCCAGCCCGGGCACCGCTCCCGGAGGTGTCTGAGGGGAGCCCTGAGCCCAGCCGGGTTTACGGGGGAGTCCGGCGAGGCTCCTGCACACAAGCATCCTCCTGCCCAGCCCTGCTCCGGAGCAGGATACAGCCCCAGGGCTGCTGCAACTGGGGCCTCGGAGCATCCCGAGCTTGGCTGGGAATGCTGGGGGTGTGCTGGAGCACAGCTCAGCCAGGAGCACCCACCCCAGGCACATCCCATGGCTCATGGGTGGGTTTTGCTTCCCTTCACCCCACAAAGCAGCAGGAAGGGGAATCCCCCTCCCCTCCTCAGCCATCCCCACTGTTTCTCACTCTGACTTGACCCACATCCTGCACAGCGTCCAGCCCCATGGCTGGAAACTCCCATGGGGTGGAAACAGCCTTCACCCCAGCCCCATGTCCCAGCCCCACTGAGCAGTTGTCCTCTGCACCTGAGGAAACCCCAAAATACCCCTGAGCTGGGCTGGCTCAGTGGGGCTGGCACTGTGCAAACAACTCACTGGCCATGGCACATGGAGGTGTCCCAGCGGGTACCAGGGGCACACAGCAGGATGCAGGCCCCACAAGCATCCCCCTGCCCCAGTGCAGCAGGACCTGGGCTGGCAGCATTGCCTGGGCTGCCTCTGCTGCACCAGGCTCATGGGGATGCACCAGCCCCAAAAAGCACTGCAGGCAACAGTGAGGAGCCACCTCCTGGTGATGGAACCATGCCCAGCACCCAGCCTGCTGCCCATCAGCCTCCTGCTGCAGGCAGGGAGAGACTCCCAGGGGGCTGCAATAGCCCCTCTGCAAGACTTCACCCCATAAAACACAGCAGGAGCAGCCCCCCGGGCAGCACGAACATTGGGATCATCACCCACAGGATGCTCTCACCGGAGAATGTGCATCCCAAGAAGGATCCTCTGGATAGAACTGGGCTCATCCACTGGCTGCAGGCTGCTCTCCTTCCACAGCACACACCTGAAGACACCTGAGGCCAGAGACACCCTGGGTTAAAACACTTGTAAGCATTCACCTGAGCCCTGATGCAAAGAGCAGCTTTGGGGTGTAAAGGGGAATGAGATCCAGGTACCGGCACCCACAAGACCACCTCCATCCCTGCATCGCATCCAGCCCCTCATTAACCAGCGCTTCCCTGGACTCAGATGGGAGGTTTCTGTTAATCAGCTACAAACTATGAAGTCAGTGCCCAACCTCTCCTGCTCCTTTCGCAAGGAATTAGGCCTCTATAAAATCAAACAGCATGAATCTTTGAGATTTACACGGTGCTTTTTTAACAGTTTTCAGTATATTTCAATAGTTAATAAAACTAAATGCTGCTTTGTGTAAAAGGTAATAGATTACAATCTAGTGTATTTTACTAGCACTCAGTGTGTTCATCTAACACCTAATATGTTAAAGTTGGAATCTACGAAAAGCACTTTGTGGAGATTAAAAGCAGATTTATCACAGATGTGCCTCAACATTATGCTTGGCTTGAACCATTAGACTCCTGGAGTTTAAAGGTTAGGCTTTAATGACTTCAAGGAAGTCGGTTACTTTTTAGAGCTTTAAATAAGCAGCTAAGATCCTAATGGCATTTGCAAAACAGGGAAGACTGGTTGCGAGCTGCTCAGAGGATGCGGGAGTTACCGCTTCAATGTCTGCTCTTTAGCTCGCTTTGAAGCAGCCACATCCCAGCGCAGCGCTGGAACCCCCATGCAAATGAATAGTATGTGAGCTACCAGATGAAAGTGCTTCCTGGAAGACTTTGGGTGCAGAACTTCGCCTCCACGGCTGCGCTCCCAGGCCTCTCTCCAAAGGATGGCAGCGCTTAGAGCATCACCGTCAGTCCCCGTGCGCCCCTGCACCGGGGATGCTCTTCTGCTCCTGTCCCCACCGGTCCATCCTTTACAGCTGCCATGCAACTTGGTGGGTCCTGGGGGGTTCCTTGCTGGGCATCCACTGGCTGATGGTCTGTGGGTGCCGTGGATGTATCCGCTCCCCCATTAGAGAGCCAAATGAAGCTAAAACACCGCTCTGGTGCTTTCTGTGGCCCTGCGCATTTTGCTGCCCTAAGGACAGTCACTGCCTTTGTTTCAGCACTGGAACAACATCACCTGCGTTAGGGAGAGATTTCCCAGCCGCAGATCAATGAACCCTTGTTCTTGTGCTCCACAAAATGACTTTTGACAAGGGCCTGTAGGGACAGGCCAAGGGGAATGGCTTTAACCTGCCCGAGGGGGGACTGAGATGAGCTCTTCCCTGGGAGGGTGCTGAGGCGCTGGCACAGGGTGCCCAGAGAAGCTGTGGCTGCCCCATCCCTGGCAGTGCTCAAGGGCAGGTTGGACACAGGGGCTTGGAGCAAGCTGCTCCAGTGGAAGGGGTCCCTGCCCGTGGCAGGGGCTGGAGCTGGAGGGGCTTTGAGTTCCCTTCCAACCCAAATCAGGCTGGGATTCTGTGGTTCTGTCTCCCTGCTCCGGCTCCTCCTCCTCCACCACTTGCACCCATGGGCATCCTGCTGACAGCCTGCACCGGGGTTTTCCCAGCTGAATAGCTGGAATCACAGGATGACTGCAGAAATTACCCTGATAATGCCTTAAACCCCAGCTTATTGATCTTAATTAGTACTTTATGTATATAAAACACGCATACACACCATAAATACAACAAGGTATATATTGTCACTTGTTATATATTACTGTCCTCAGGGCAATGGCTCTAATTAAACCCTGATGATTAGAAAACCCCAGTAACACCAACTAAACATTCAAGGACATCCTTAAGGCAGGTATATAACATAGGACACACATGTATGTACTTTACGTGTTTAAAGCTCCCCTCTTCTGTGCTCCAAAGGCTGGGACCAGCTCCCTCCAGGCTACACGGCGCAGGCAGGGCTCAGACCTTTGGAGTTTCTTCTTTCACAACGTTTTATGATGTTTGAATTAGCACCAGTTTCTATCAATGTTTAAACAAATAATTATGCTGCCATCCATTTAACTTTCAATGAGAAATAAACCAAACCCCCACACCCTTCCTGTGGGTTCAGTTGGGTTTCACTGCTTCGGATGCAGCTCCCGATGACAACAGGTTTGGGTACCAGTAACAGGGAAGAGGGTGAGCCGCTCGATGGGAGATGAAGGTCAAAGGGAAAGTGTCTGGGCTTGGAGGGTGGAGGGTGAATTTTGCCTCATGCCAATGGGTTGTCTGGGGATGTTTTGCATCCTTTAAATAGATAAAATCCATTTAGTTAATAATTTACAAGGTCATACCAAGACCAGTCCCTCCTGGGTGGGATTGGGGTGCTTGGATGCTCCTTCCCAGACGCTTTAAGAGGTCTCACCTTGCAGGGACAGCCAGCACAAGCACCCAAATTCAGCCTTTCCAATGTTGTTGATGCCTTATTTCTTAGCAATTGCAGCAGCTTGTCTGCTGTGCTTGTCCTCCTTCATCTTCCTCATTGAAAAGGTGAGGATACAGAAGCAGGGGGAGAGGAAGGATGCTCGGTCCCGCTCAGAGGGAGGCTTGTGGGTGCTCAACAACGGCCAAGAGCCCGCGCTGAACTTGCTGCTCTTTGATGGAGGGGGATCTTTGAAGCCACCCTCACACGCTGCAGTTAGCAAGAGCTAACAGGAGCGAACACCCTCGGTGTTTGAAACCCTTCCAGACCAGCGTGAAGCGGTTGCTAAAGGTTTCCCATTCAGTGACGGCTCCGCCTGGATTGTGGCTGCCAAACGTTTGTCTGCCGAAGCAGCAGGATTTTGGAACCCGAGGGAAGCAGGGAGGCATCCTCAGAAACAGGATAAAAAGCAGAACCTCTTAAAGGGAGCTGTTCTGAGGTTGAATGGGTGGTGTCTTTGCTGTACACATACCTGGTACTAATGCTTGAGCTGTAAGAGGCTGCGAACCTCTTCCCGGGTGCTGCTTCTCCGTAGCTGCTGGTGACATTCCAGGTTCATTCCCGATGAGACATTCACAGCGATGAGCAGAAATGGGACTTCAATTTGTCCTGGGCAGCCCCTGCCCGTGAGGTGTCAATAAACAGCAGCCACAACTTGTGTGGGCCCTGTGAGTGTCGCTTCCAGTGATGCAGGGTGAGGTGATGCTCGAGACTGGGGATGATGCTGATATCTGGGAGTGATATTTGGGAGTGCAGCCCATGAACCGTGCACACTGGGATAGGTGCAGCCCCAACCCCACCATGCTTTTGGGAAGCATCAGCCAAACCTGGGGTCCTGCTGCTGCCCATGGAGCTACCTGATTGTGTGGGACCAGGGTCAGCCAGCACTCAAACCCCCTCCTGCCCTATGCACAGCACCAGGGGCTCAGACAAGGCCCCTCATGTTGCTGCTGGATGAGGATCCCTCCTGCCAGGACACGGCACTGGGCAGGGAAGAACCAGGCTGAATCCTTCCATCCCTGCGCCCACAGCAGCACCTCCTTGCCCACTGCGATGGGAACCAGCCCTCTCCCTCTACTATGAGGATGAGAATTTGCATCGGTCCATCATTAGGCAGCAATGCTCATTTAAGGCAATAAAGCTGCTTAATTTCATAGGGAAAACTTAATGGAGCACTTAGTTCCCATGCACATTTTACAGGCTTTGAAAGCATCGCTCAATAACGGGCAGGAGCCTGGATCCCCAGCTTCTCCTGACCCCCTCAGGAAACAGAATACAGCCGTGTGGAAAGAGGAGAGCAGGTGTTGTGGAAAAGGCAGGAGATGCAAATTCCTCCTTCTCATTAATTATTGTATTTATTCCACGATTCCACCTGTTCGGGTGACGTCCCTCCCTCCCTCCTGGAGACTTCTCACAGCAGATTAAAGCGCGCTTTTATCCTGGCTCTGAAAGGCGTTTCAGGAGGGAACATTAGTTCTCCTGCATTATTCTGGCATGTTATAAAAAGTGTCTTTTTAACATATTAGACAGCAATCGAGATTAACTTAAACCACATCAAGCACGCTCGGCTGCTTTGCTGCAATACTCAGCCCACCAACACATGCTCCTCGGCGCGCTGGCCGGCTTGGTTTTCAGGCATGGTGATGGTGGAGCTGCAGGGACACCATGGTGGTGGTGGTCCAGGCTCTGCAAGCTCCAGCCAAGACACGCAGGGAGGGTTTGGCCATTGGAATGAGCTGCGTACAAGCGCTTGGAGAGCAGGGTGTGCTTCCTAGAGAGGTGATGGAACTCAAGCAGGCAGCTCCAAGCATCTCCACTCCCTGGGCTCTCAGTGCTAACACTAAAGCAGAGCTAAGGACGGTATCAGAGCAGGGCAGGGGGGTCCATCAATACCATCCCTACTGCTGCTTCTGCAGGCCAGACCCGTGCCCCACCACAGGAGACACCTCTGGTGTTCATAGAGCCCCAGACTGGTTTGTATTGGAAGGCACCTCAAAGCTCCTCCAGCTCCAACCCCTGCCACGGGCAGGGACCCCTTCCACTGGAGCAGCTTGCTCCAAGCCCCTGTGTCCAACCTGGCCTTGAGCACTGCCAGGGATGGGGCAGCCACAGCTTCTCTGGGCACCCTGTTCATCTGCCAGTGACCAGACACCTCACCAGCATTGCTGCTCGAGGGGAGCCCAGAAAACCCAGAATTCAGCTGTTTCCCAGAGAAACACGAACTTTCAGTCCTCATTCAATTTCAGCCAAAATTATTTCTCTGGGAGCAAAAACTTTATAGCGCTTTTAAATAGAAGTTGTACCTTCTTTACCAATGAGAGCATCCTCCGTGCTCAGAACTCGTGGTCATTTTGAGCTGCTGTGTTTCATCGCTGCACATCGAGCAGAGCAATCTCCCCTTCTCGCTGCCGGAGGGGCCAGGTGCCTCACTTAGCATTCAAGCCACATCCTCCTCGTGGAGAACCTATCAGCCAGATACCTGAAAACACATTTTCAACTCCAGTGAGCAATTGACTTTCAAAGCCTGTGATGCTTGTCAGCGTGTCTCCTAGGGCAACAAACAAACTCCGGAGAGCCGCGAGCCGGGCTTCCTGCAGAAGAAAGAGCATAAAGGTAGAAGCAGCTTCTGCTTGTATTTTAACACTATTTATGGGCTGTGCGGTGCTTGGAGGAGGAAAAAAAGCCTGCAGAAAGTTTGGTCTGTTTTGCTTGGTGCTGTCTTGTCATAGGAGCATCTTCCTAGCTCTGCCTCTGTGGGTACCAGGGGATGCTGGTACCCAAACCCGGGCAGCAGCAGGGCTGTGTGGCATCAGTCATAGACTCACAGACTGGTTTGGGTTGGAGGGGAACTCAAAGCTCCTCCAGCTCCAACTCCTGCCACAGGCAGGGACCCCTTCCACTGGAGCAGCTTGCTCCAAGCCCCTGTGTCCAACCTGGCCTTGAGCACTGCCAGGGATGGGGCAGCCACAGCTTCTCTGGGCACCCTGTGCCAGCGCCTCAGCACCCTCCCAGGGAAGAGCTTCTGCCTAAGAGCTCAGCTCAGTCTCCCCTCGGGCAGGTTAAAGCCATTCCCCTTGGCCTGTCCCTACAGGCCCTTGGCCAAAGCCCCTCTCCAGGTTCCCTACAGCCCCTTTAGGCACTGGGGCTGCTCTCAGGTCTCCCCTACAGGAGCCTTCTCTTCTCCAGGCTGAACAAGCTTCCCCACTTGCCGACTCGATTTATAGCAAGTTTAAGTGTCTCATTCCCGATGTCAGGAGCAGGATGAGCGCTCCTGCCTGCCACATGTTTTGTTAGATCGTTAAGACATCAAACAGGCACCTAAAGGAGCTGCAGTTCAGCATCCGCCTCCCTGGTGCTGGGTGCTGAGAGGAGGCGCAGCAGGAGCAGGGAGCCGAGGGAGGGATGAATCCCCATGGACTTGCAGTGCTCCGTGCTGTGGGTGTGAGCTCTCCTGGCTAATGAGGGCTATTTCTGTGTCAACTTTGCCACCTGATTCATTGCACAGTGACACACATCATCAAGTTCCTGATGTTATTAAGATCTCTATCACCAGACTACCCAGGCACGAATCCCACTGAAACTCCTGAGCATGGGATGAGCACCGATACCCACGGTGCTATAGGATAGCGTCTGATGCTGGCCCCTCTCCCAGACCCACATGAGCTTTCCCACCCCGTGCTTTCCATCGAGGCAGCAGATTAAGGAGCCACCCTGTAGTGAACACTTGTCGCATCTGCAGCCTCCGAAGCACCCATAAGGACCTCTTCCCATGGCGCAAAAGTGGTTTCGTGAGATCAGGGGCATGGCAAGAGACTCAACCAGCCCCGTGGGTCTGGCAGGAGAGAGCAGGACAGTGCCAAGGAGCAAGGGGAAGGCAACACGAGAGGGGACAGCACCAGGCATCAGCAAGGCAAGAGGATGCAGGAAGATGCCTTGACCCCCACCAGGATACAGGAAGATCAGGGAGGGGGCAGAGCAGTGGTGGAACCTTTGGCAGGCCCCAGGGGATGAGCATCCCTGGACTGAGGGTCCCAGCTCTGCCTCAGAGCCCCAGCAGGGGACAGGAGCTCATCAGTGGCCCCGGGGCTGTGGCTGGATGCCGGAAGGAGGGTCCCAGGCAAGAGGCAGGGGTCCCAGTGCGGCTTTCCCCATCCAGAGGCGATCAGAGGCAGCACAAAGGCAGCGCGGCCCCGCGCGGTGCGGGGAGCCGGCACCGGCTGATGCGCACCAAACGCTCCCTTAACTCACGAGGTTATAAAAACCCAGGAGAAAAAAAAAGCGAGCAATAAAACACCGAGGTTTGCCCGAGCGATGCTGCCGGGAACTGCTGACAAAGCTGCTCCTGACAAAGCCCCAGCAGGAGGGGGGGAGCCGGCTCTTTGCTCTGCCTGTCTCCCGCTGAACAAGGCTCACTTTTAATGGGCTGAATGCATACAACATACAGCTGCCAACAAAGATGTTAGACTAACCTAACAAGAGAGTGAAACAGAAACAGCACACAGCGAGTAATTAGAATCTAATTAATTTGCATTTCACAAGAGAGTCAAGGATGTCAGAGGGAGAAAAAATATATATATGTATATATGTATCTCCCCAAGATTAAAGGGCTGGTGGAGAAGAGCGAGGGGGTGAGTGGGAACGGGGACTGACACGCAGAGCCGGTTGGGATGAGCAGGATTAAACGGGAGCAGGTGGGAAGATGACAGCTCTGGGAGCAGCGGCCAGCGAAGGCTTGTGCAGGTCAGCAAAATCACCCCAAAATAGCCAAGCAGCAGCTTTTCTGTTGAGCAGCATCCCTTGCTCTGCAGCATCCTTCCTGCTGCTGCTCTGCCAGAGGAGATGAAGGTGGGGGTGGGAAAGAGAAGGGGATGCTGTGATGAGAACATCCCCAGCGCAGAGCCACTAACAGCGGTACCCTCCTCACAAAGGCAGTTCCTTCCCCAAATTAGTGCTTGCAATATGTTAATCTTGATGTTCAACACCCTATTTCTTAACGCTGGCTGTTCCCGTGAGGCAAGCCATCCCGGATCTACAGAACATCAAGGGAAGATTTACAGCTTGTTTCCATAATGATGACACCAGGCAGAAGATTATGCTGGCGGAGATGCTGGCGCATCCACGCAAGCCCTAGGGAAGAAAAACAACCCTCACCCCCTGGAGTGCTACGTGATTATCATCCCTGCCTATTGGCAGCTGCCAGGCCGGCCCTACACTGCTGCTGCACCCCTGCCCCATGGCTCTGCTTCCTCGTGGGAGCAGGTCTGCGGGATGGGGAGGCACCGGGGGGAGTTTGGCCAGCACGGTTCGAATAGCAGCCACCCAGGCTGCAGGCGGCTGCCTGCCCAGCAAAGCAGATGAGGGCTGGGACCGAGGGTCTGCTGAGCCCCCATGGGTGAAGTCCCTTTGGATTCTTACAGACTGGGTTGTGTTGGAAGGGGCCTTAAATCTCCTCCAGCTCCAACCCCTGCCACGGGCAGGGACCCCTTCCACTGGAGCAGCTTGCTCCAAGCCCCTGTGTCCAACCTGGCCTTGAGCACTGCCAGGGATGGGGCAGCCACAGCTGCTCTGGGCACCCTGTGCCAGCGCCTCAGCACCTTCACCATAAACTTCTTCCTTATATCTGGTATAAATTTCCCTTCCTTTAGCTTAAGACCATTAGACTTTGTGCTACCACAACCAGCGCTACTAAAATACCCGTCTCCATCATTATAAACCCCCTTTGAGTATCATAAGGCCACAACAGGGTCCCCCGGAGCCTTCTTTCCTCCAGGCTCAACAACCTCAGCTCTCAATACTCCTAGGATTTGGGGGAAGGAGGATCTGGTGCTCCCTGTCCACGCAGCAAGGATCAAGCACCACGACGTCCTCCCAGCCCAGCACCACTTTCCTAACCTGGGTCCCAGGCTCTGCGTGTCTCTGGTGGCTTTTGCTGTCACTTCAAGCCCCATGTCTGACTCGGGGGAAGAACATCTGGCACATCTGCATGCAAGCTCCAGCCCACAGAGCCAGCTCCCGAGGTTGCTTTCCCTTTTCCTCCTGCAGAGCCTTGCCCTCCCATTCCAGCTCGTGTTTGCAGCACCAAATGAGCACCGTAAACACGCCGAGGGGGGATTCATTTGTCTTGAAAGGAAAAGAACCACCCAGCACATCAGAAGGGAGGCGTTAAACTCAGCCGGCTCCTTCCTCTTGTAGGGAATCAAAGTGATGGGTACTCGAGCAGGTTTCTTCCAGGCAACCCACCACAGCAGTGGAAAAACGCTGCAACCGTTGCTCAAGTTACATCCGCTCAAAGGGAGATGAGATTTGAGCTGGGGTACTCAGGACATGCAGCCAAGTGGGGACAATGCTGCTGCTCTTGCTGCCATGCCCTCATCCCACTAATGAGGGCTGTGCAGAACTGATTTAGTGCAATGGGGATGCACATCCCCTGCAAAGGTTCCCTTCAGGAGGAATGCAGAGGCTGGCACATCCCAGGGACAGCCCAGAGCATCCCCAGCAGCACCACTCCTGCCATTTGAAGGCCTCATCCTTCCTCTCTTCCCCAGGCAAGGAAAAAACAACCCCAACCCCAAAACCCTCACACTGAAGTCAAAGCTTTTCAGAAACCAAACACACACACACACAGAGCTAGATCTGTAGTCACCGGGCACCCAGCCACCGGCGGGATCCAGCCCATAATTTGTAGTGTGAGTGCTACAGCAGCGTTGCCACAATATGATGAGGTCGTGAGTCATCTAACCACTGAAACCATCTAACCAGGCCCTGCTTAACTCCGAGGCTGGGAAGAGCACACAGGCACTTATGGTTTGGGGTAGCTGCTATCCCTGTGATGCCTGGGGAGCAGGAAGCTCATGGGATTGCTGGCTCAGCAAAGCCAGCAGTGGGGAGATCCCCACTGCCTCATAGCCCCCATGCAGTGGGGCACCTCTCCCTTGGCAGCCCCTGCGAGCAGCAAAATGCATCCCCTGCCCTGGGGCCAAGGGGGGGAAGCATGGACTTGGTTTTGGGGCGATGCTGTGCAGACGGCAGGCTGCGAGGGGCTGGGGTTGGTGCTGCCAGCCCTGGTGCCTGTGTCCTAGGGACAGGAATCACCTTCAGCCTGTGCCGTGCTCCAAGCGAGCTCCCCGGGATGTTGTCAGTGATGGCAGCTGGAAAACACCAGGGCTGGCCCAATCGCAGCCCCGTCCTGCGAGGACATCTGCAAACAAACCGAAGGAGATGAGAGATGAGCGCGGGGCTCTCCTGACAGCCGCGAATTAGCGGTGATGCATCCCCACCTCCGGGAGCCGCGTTATTCATTGCTCCCTTCCCGCTTGTCACCGGGATGCTCTCGAGCAATCAGGGCTGGGAAGGAGGAGAAGTTCCCAGCTCTCCGCCGAGGCTCACCTGCAGATTTGTCACTTCGCTAAAGACCCAAATTACACCCATTTAGGCAGCCCGCTCCACTGCTCCAACCTGAGCGCGCCGCTGCCAAGAGCGGAGATTCACGGCGGTAATTATGTTAATGTTGATGTGTAGACGGATAACTGGCAGCAAGAAGTTGTTCTGAAACGTCTATTTATAGTTCAGGGGGGAAAAAAAAACAAAACCAAAGCTTTCCCATCTCCAGGCAAACATATGGGCTACCGAGGCAGACGGATCCAGTGGGAGATGAAAGACGCAAAGAGCTCGGAGTCAGGCACGCCCGGGGCGCCGGTGCCGCTCGCCTGGTTCCCATGGCCTGATGCTCGCAGGGAGGATGGGTTTGGGGGTTGGCACCCTTGGTGTCACCACCTCCCGGGGCTGCCTGCACCCTGAGGGGGCCTTGACCTGACCTCAAGCTTCCAAGCAGCCTGTTCGGCATCAAAACCAGCCCCTGGGCGGTGGGGAGGGGAGGGGAGCACAGGGAGCTCACCGGGCTGTCATAGAACCATGGAATGGGTTGTGTTAGAGGGACCTTAAAGCTCCTCCAGCTCCAACCCCTGCCACGGGCAGGGACCCCTTCCACTGGAGCAGCTTGCTCCAAGCCCCTGTGTCCAACCTGGCCTTGAGCACTGCCAGGGATGGGGCAGCCACAGCTTCTCTGGGCACCCTGTGCCAGCGCCTCAGCACCCTCACAGGGAAGAGCTTCTGCCTAAGAGCTCAGCTCAGTCTCCCCTCGGGCAGGTTAAAGCCATTCCCCTTGGCCTGTCCCTACAGGCCCTTGGCCAAAGCCCCCCTCCAGGTCTCCTGGGGCCCCTTCAGGCACTGGAAACACTGTCCTGGAGCTCCAAGACACCCTGATCCCAGAGTACATCACACCCAAATTACCCCCTGTATAAAGAGATGGCAGCACAGCAGGGAGGGTCACAAGCCTTCAGGCTGCCCAATGGCCAAGACCCCCACACTGAGCATCACCCATCATGTGTCATGACACCCCCTGTGCAGGGCAACGCTCCCCCTTCCATTGGGAAAACAGTGTGGGGAGCACGTTTCCCAGCTGTATCATGAGCACCTCCCAAGGCATAATCCCAGCACCTGCTCCAGCACGATGCTGAGCGGGGCACAGCCGATCCTGTGAGACCCAGCCCTCAGCAGGATGCAAGACTTGGACTTTCAGCTGTGTGCTAAATTACATGGGCTGTCAGTCAACTCCGAGATGCTTTGAGCAGACAGATTTATACAAACACTCAATGCTCAGCAGACCCAGGCAGTATCTTTCATACCAGGCAAGGAGGAAATAAATCACTGCTCCCTTCCCCCTCTCCCACCACGCTGAAGTTTCTCCCAGGCATCTTTCAAGCAGGATCACAGGAAGCTTTATTTACAGGGGGGAGAAACAAAGAAAGCAAAAGCCCCAAAGGCCCAGGGGATGGTGCCTGCCCTTGACCCACGGGTACCCAGCCCCAGCAGGCTCTGCCAGGAGAAGCGAGCCCATTGCCAGCATCCCTCACCTGCACACCCCCAAAGCATCGTCCCCAGGAACCTCCAAACCCACCGAATGAAAGACCAAGGGCAGACCATCAGCACAGCCATGAATGGAGAACCAGGGGCAGCACATTGTTGCGAGGATGGAGACAGATCTCTGTGTGGGGATGGGTGCAGGACTGAAAGGGTAATCACAGAGGCTCTTCTTACACCCCAAAATGATGCTTCCCCCACACACACACACAAAACCCCCTTTTCTGCCTCTTTTTCCTACTGCCCTTCACCTCCTGCAGGCCATCCTAGGTCGCTCTTCCAGAGCCGGGGCTCTAAAAGGCTGTTAGAACAACAAAGTGCTTTCTCCACTTGATAGCTGGCCTTTTATTTTTGGAACCGATACATGCAATCACAGTAGCATGGCCCCAGCAATCAGCAAGAAAAGTACCTTTTGTCTCCAGGCCCAATTACCCATCCTGCCATCGACATCATTATTATCTTTCACTTCTCTAATGATGTTTATTGAACACTACAAATCCTCCTTCTTAGGGAAGCTGCTCTTGGAGCACAGCGATTTTCAGGTCCTAACAGTGTCCCTGTGGGAGAGAGGGATCAATATGGCCTTTAGCAGAGCCATTGGGAAAGGGGTTTCCAGCTCAGCACAAGAGTCCCTGGGAAGGGGGAACCAGCATCCCCACACACTCAGACCTTCCCAAAGCTCCAACAGGAGCTTCCTGGGGACTTCCCCACCCAGCATCCTCCTGCTCACAAGCTCTTTCTCAGCAGCCAAATAACCACTAAAATATGTATTTTAGGTTTAGCATATTCCCATATCCTGGAAATATATCATGGACAGCAGGCCAGTTACAAGCCCCAAGAGTCCTGAGGGCAGGAGGGAGGGGAGAGGGAGCAGCTACTCCTGGTTGTGAGGAAAACATGCATATTCATTTCAAACAGGAGCAAAAAACAGTAATATTAATGTTAATTGGATTTGGGTTGCCTCGGGGCCGCTGCACCATATGCGCAGACAAGTTATGCAGAATTCCTGCATGGCAATGGGCTTGCTGGCTCCTCCCTGCTTATCATCACTACCAGAGAAACCCATCAAACTCTTCCCTTCCTCCGGGGCTGTCTGGGAGCAGAGGCTGGATCCAGCCCACCCGGGCAGGGATGGCTCGACAGGACTGTGGGGCATTGACCGGGGTTCAGAGCCTTCATTCCCTCCCCCAGGTTGATCCCAGCCTTGCCAGTTGGGTTCAGTGGGCAGGGATGGGGTTAGCTGGACCACAGAGCATCCTCCCTCGCCTGCTTGCTGGTCTGGTTCCCTGCCAGCAATCCCTGGGTGTCTCTCCAGCATTAGGATGCTGCCCCAACTCACACCACCACAGCCAAAAGCTTCAGGGCTTGGAGCAAGCTGCTCTAGTGGAAGGGGTCCCTGTCCGTGGCAGGGGGGTGGAACTGGATGAGCTTTAAGGTCCCTTCCACCCCAAACCATTCTGTGATTGGAATCATGGATGGCAGCTTCCACCCCAGAATCCCAGGGAGCTTTCCAGGCTGCATCCTATAGCCCAAGGATAAAACCTTTGCCATGAAGCACAGCAACAAGAGCAAAAGTCAGGACCTTGGATTCACTCCTCCAGCTCCCACCCAGATCCATGTGGGAGCAGTACCTATATCCAGTTTGCTTGGAATTGCCTTCTGGCACCCCCAACTGTAACTACTACAAGGGCCATGGGATGAGAAGGTCTGGGAATGGCCCCACAGCCTGGGCTGCAGCAGGGTCTGCATGCGGGTGAAGGCCCCACATCAAACCCTGGGGTTTTCACCAAATCTGATAAACAGCTACAAAAACCAAGCCCTGAAGAGAGCCAGCCACAGTCACACCAGGGACAAAGCAGCGCCCATGTCCTCAGAACCACCCACCTCCTCCAAACCTACCTTCCAAGCCACATCCAGAAGCCAAAGGTCTCTCCCAGCCTTTTGACTCCAACACATCAGGACACACCACCCTCACCACAGCTTTTCCTTGCATAATCTGGAGTATTTATGGTCCTGATCTCCTAATTGTCCCTGTTATCTGATGTGGATGCAGGGAAAGGGTGGGTCAAAGCAATTCTTGGCAGGGTGCAGCTGTGTTGGGTATCAGATGCTGCTTCCTGCAAGTCCTCCCAGCTGGAGATGATAACGGTCTGAGCCTCTTGCCCTCACCCACGGGGACGCTCCAGGGGCCTGGAAACACCCTTCAATTCACTGTAATGGGAACTTCTCAGCCAGAGATTGTAAAGATGCACCCAGATACATGAATCAAGTTTTCCCATTATCCCCTCTATAGACCATTACCATGTAGAATTGAACAAGCATGGAAAAAATACAGCCTTAATCTTTTTCCTAAGCTTCTTTTTAGTACCAACATCACTGCTCATGCCAATGTCATCCTGGGACCATGGCAGCAGCTCCAGCAACGCTCCCCGGTAGAAAAGCCAGGGTTATTTTGAGGAGCAACCTCACGTTTCCTGCTCCGTTGTGATCCAGGGGGATCACAGCCAGGAAAAGCATGAGGAGCATCCGCCATCGGGTGCCACGCGTCCAGAAAGGGTTTGATCCTTAGGAGATGCGCTGGGATGACACCGGGTGGAAAACGGGCCCCTTCAGCCGCCCATCAGGCCAGAGGACACTTGCCTTGTGTGCCCCAAGGCCGACAATGCCCTCATTGTATTGAAATCTGATTCATTTCATCTGGAGGATAAAATTAGCAAATCAACCCCATTCCCAAGAGCCTTGTTATATCAACACAACACACATCAAGCAGGCAAAGCACAATGCGAGGCTGAGATAAAATTAGCAGGAGTCCCCCTGGGTGGGTTGATAGCAGCTCTGCCGTTCGGAATTGGCAGGCACTTTTGCATAATTTATCAATTACAAACAATTTAATTCATCCAGGATAATGAGGTGCAGGGCAGCTTTTGACGAGTTGAATGACACAGGGGCTGGTGGCAGTGCAGACCTCGAGGAACAGCCGCTCACTTGTGCAAGGTGAGGCAATGGAGTGCCAAGCAGGGCCTCAGAGGATGTGGATGCTGATGTAGAGTCTGCTGTAGGCGAAGAGACGAATGTGACACTAGGAAAGGAGCACCAAAAGACGTCCAAGGCTTCCCCATCGGCCCCCTGGAGCCAAGGGTCACAAGCCCTCCCAGCACTATCTTGCTGTCCCAGAAAGGGAAACGCAACAAGGTTAAGGGGAGGTTATTTGCAAGAACAGAAGTGATAAAAATCAAAAGCATTTCTTCTGCTGAGAGGGAGCCTTTAGAGTGTTATGAAGCATTTCCTTCCTGCAGCCCTCTTTTGTTCCTCTGCCTATTGCCCCGGCGGGGCCAGGGGCTGCGGACTCGCTCTGTCCCCCGGTGCGCTTCGTTCTCACAGAAAACAATAGGAATTGCTCTGGGAGAGGGCAGGTTTGGGAGTGACACCCCCTTGGAAATGCCTTCTTCCCTGTCTATTTCCCCCACGGTCGAGCACCGGGATCCTGCTTGCTTGCTTTAATGCTGGCTCACCCTGATATTAAAGCCAAGAAGTTAAGTGGTGCATAATTATGGCATTGTAGTTGCTAATTATAATCCCACAATGAAATCAGTGCTTTGCAGTGAAGGCCGCAAAGACCTCATGGTTTGGAGCAGGCTCCTTCCGAAGCCCTCCGAGCTTCTTGTTAAAGCAATGGGAACTCGCAGGGAGCACTCAGATGAAGGGAGAGGCTAATAAAAGTAAAGCACCCCTCCAGCCCCACATCCCTCCTCCCAGTCTGCGTGCCCAGGACTTCACTTCACAGAGCCTGCCAGGAAATAGATGCTGCAGAGCACAGCCCATCAGCATCCAGGCACAGCTCCTCATGCAGCTTAGCCCTTTGCCGCTGCTCACATTGAGCAGACACACATCCTCCTCTCCCCACCACTTCAGCCTGGATCCACCCCTGTCTGCTACTATCCCTCTCTGCAGCAGCCTAATAACACTGTCCCCTTTACATCCTAGGTGCTTGATTTATTAGGTAATTTGTTTCTTCTCCGTGGTGCTGGCCTGCTTGTCATCCGACTAATGGGATGATGGAAGTGCGAGCTATAGACACCAGGCATTAAAAGCTAGGCAAATATGAACCATCTAAACTTGATGTCCAGAAATCGATTTGTAGCAATTTCTGTGCTTTTGGCTTGCCTGAGAAATATTAAAAATAATACAAAAATTACAGCCATTCACTGGGGCCTGACTCCGGGGTGAAGCTGGGATTGTGCCGGGATGCTGCCGGCAGCGGAGCCTAATGCAGAAGGAGCTCAGCCCATTTGTATCCAGAGCCATTCAGTCTCTAAAGGACCCCAGGAAACGTGTGTGCACATGGGCCAGGACTCAATTAAAGCAAAATGCCTAATGGCATCTCTACTGCTGCTCCTGGCTTTGCAGTGAGAGCTTGGTGACTGCTTCTCCCTGAAGGAGAGTGGAAGGATGGAGATGCAGACAGGGTGTGAGGGGCTGAAGCTCCTTCCTGAGGATGTTCCCCCTCTGCTCAGGTCAAGTTGTATCAACCTCGGCCTGTGGCATGGGGTTGGAACAAGATGGTCTTTAAGATCCCTTCCAGCCCAAACCATTCCATGATTCTATGATCCCCCGAATTGTCTGCAGCGGGTTGCTCAGAGTAAATGGGGCGTTTGTTAAAGCCCAGGCTTGGAACCACAGCGTGCTCTAATTCACCCTGTAATTTATAAAGGTAATTAACCCGCTCAGGTAGCTGTGCTGGAGAGCAGCGTGAATCACTGCATGGGGGAGCAAAACCAGGGCCTGGTGCCTGCTGTGGAGCAGGGCCAGGAGGGGTGCAGCCACCAAGCCCCTAAGGCTCCTACTTCCAGCCCCTTTACAACCTCCCATCCTGCCCCAGTGCCCCTGCCGCTGGACTGGAGCATCCAACCGGAGCAGGAGAAGGTCTGGAATCCACCGCAGTGACTGCGGCAGCCTCAGCCAGAGCAATAGAGACACAAGACAGATTGGGAAGCTCTGGCATGGCCGGGGCGTCGAGCTGCACCCAGGATCTCCCACACTGATAACCATCGGTTGTCAGGGCGTGTACATTAACAACTCAAAGGGGATTTGGGAGGGATGTGCCCGCTGGATGCCGGGATGCGCGCAGCGCTCACCCGCCGCTCGCCGGGGTTGGTTTGGGGAGGTTTGGATGCTCGCCTGGCGATAAGGATCTGCCGCAGCCCTCGGTGAGGCAGCCGGCACACCCTGCCCGGGAACAGCCCCGCACCTCCATTCTCAGCACCACCAGCCCATGGAGCAGCCTCCCATGGGACAACCCAACCGGACACTATCCCCCGCTCCCTCCGCCCCAGCAGGCTGGTGTGGGTCCACCCAAGCAGCAGCACCAGGGCACGATGAGCTGGCGCGCATGGAAAAGAGCATAATGAAGCCAACCAAAAGAACCCAACGCTAATGAGCAGGCTGGAAACCATCAGCCAAAACCTGTTTTGGCTGGGGGTTGCCGCCCCGACGTGCCAGCCAGACGAGCGGCGAGGCCGGGAGCTCCGGGGAAGGAGGAGGATGCTGCCCGGGGGGCGGGCTTTGGAGATGAAACGGGGTTTGGTAAATAGGAGTCTCTGTGAAGGGCCGGTCGGGGTCGGGCTCCCCAGGGAGCCAGCACCCAGCACCAGCCCGGCTCGCCCTGACTCATGCGCCGAAGGGAGCCCGAACGCTGCTGTGCCAGGGCTGACGCTGCCTTGCACGCCTGGAAAACACCGGGGGGAGCGAAAGGGAAAGTGGGATCTGATTTCAGCACTTTCTGCCTTTTTTCTCCTCCCCGCCCTCCCTCCTTGTTATTATTTTCATTAGGCTCTGCTTTGACTGCAGGGCCTCTTGGAGGGGATGGAGTGTGGTGTGGGTGTTCCCGGCTGCTGGCGCTTACCCGGCTTCAGAGAGGAACGCCAATTACTAATTTCATGGAGATAAGCCATGCAGAAGGAGGGGAGAGGGGAAAAAAGGAGCCATAAAGAAGAAGAAGAAGATCTCCCAGCTTTGAAGGCGGAAGGCGCCTTCATTTATCTCTTTATACGTTTATTTCTTTATACATTTAGTTCCGCGACAGCTCGCGGGGGCGCGGGGATTGCTCAGTTTGGTCCCCACACAAAGGGATGGGAGCAGCACCCAAGGGGCATCGCGGGATGATAGAGTCAAGATGTGTCTGTCTCTGTGTTCACGTGCACCAGTGTGGGTCCTGCATGAAGCCCTGTGAGCCCTGGGGCTGCCGAGGGGCTGCGGCTGCAGCATCCCATCGGTTCCCAGCCATCCCCTCCCTGCCAGCACCAGGCAGTGCCCATCCGGGCTGCTCCTGCCTGCCATGCGGCTCCCACAGCCCCGTAAACACCGAGGGCATGGGCCAGGGAGGGAAAATAATGGTGCACGGAATTAATCTGGGTGTAGTTTGCATTTTTATTGCTCTAGCCTCAGATTCCAGCCTACAGAAAGGTTTCAAAAAGGATTAGATGCCATAAAACCTTTAATAATCCTCCCACATCTTACATTTAATTATTGTTTTTACACATGCGGAGCCAACATGCCTGTAGCGAGCAATCAAGTATCACATGCCACTCCTCCTGCATTTCTTCTCTTCCGTGTGTCTCCAGCAGTATTAAGCCAGCACCCGGTTTTCCACGGCTCATCCCTGCCACCGCTGGGAGCTCTCCTCCTTCCCAGCCCACTCCTCCCCAAAGTACAGCCCTATATAAGCTCATCCCGGCTGCAGGGAAGAGTGTGTCGCACAAGGGACAGCACACGGATGCAACCCCTGCCCATGGTGGGAGCTGGGATCGGTGCTGGATGGGTGCCTGGCTCCCAGTGGGCCCCAGCATGGGGTAACTGGGGAGGGACACACTCAGCATCCTCACCAGAACCACTGAAATCAGACTTGGCTGGGAATTAGAGGAAAAAATCCTCGTCTCCAATTATAAACCTCCTGTTTGGAAGGAACATTTTGTCGCTAATTTGGTGCCATAAAAATTGTTGCTGTTTCTCAGGGGGAAAAATCAGACCTTTTAATCATCATTTTCACCTCACCAGCTTTTCCTTAAGCTGAACAGCAGTGGAAAGGCTTCATCTGTAAGGAAAGGTTAGGAGTAAAACGCATCCCCATCCCTTTTTAGTAGGATTTTAGGGGCTCCATTATCCATAATAAACCATTGAAAAGCACCCTGAGCAGCGGCTGCAGGGCTGGAGCTGGTGCCTGATCCACAGGGATACATTAACGGTGTGTGCCTGGCTCTGCTGGAGCTACAGGGAAACACTCCTGGTGCTGCACCGGGACTGCGGCGTTGGATGTGGATAAATAACTCCATCGCTGCTGACTCTGCTCCATTAGGCTCCCAGTGAACTGGTTTATGATTATCATCACCATAATTATTAATGTCATTGTTATCGTAAGTGCTGCTTCCCCCATGGCCTGCAGTGCGGCTCGGTAGGGGAAGGGTTTCTGCCCAGTTGGAGCTGGGTTGGAGGAGCCAGCTGAGGCCAGAGCGGATCCTCCACTCCCTGGAACAAGCTGTGGTTTTCCAGTAAAACCGTTTCTTTGTTTTCCTCTGTTTTGCCCCTAGACCCATGGTGAGCAGGGATAACTCCAGTGTGGGCTCCCCGTGGTCCCCTCCCTGGAGCAGGAGATGCAGGCAGAGCCCTGACTGAGCTGCTCTGAGCCCTTCATCCTCCCAGACACTGCCAGCTTCATTACTCTGCCCATGGCTCCCTTCTGATGAAGACCTTTCTCAGCAGCAGCTCAGTGGATGGGACAGGCGGGCACCCGGAGCTGCTGCTTCCACCTCCGGAGACAAAACAGCATCAGCAGAGCCATCAGTGAGGTGCCATGAGGTGACTGTGGTCTTGTTTGGGAGGAAGGGTGCTCTGAGCCCTCCATCGCCGGTGGCACAAGGAGTTGTGCCCAGAGGAGCCCCCCCTGGGCCTGGGAAGGACAGCCAGAACAATCCAGGCATTCTTTTGATCCGAGGCAGCATCCCATTGAAATATTGCCCTCCAAGTTGCGAGCACATGGCAAAACCCAGGGCGCCCGGCTGCCGGCCAGACAAAGGGAGCCTGTGCTCTGGAGATGTTTTATTCATGCATGGCCTCCAAGAGCAAACAAGCAGAGCTCTTCTGCTGCCCCCAGCTCCAGGCAGCCCTCCCTGCCTTTGTGCTCCATGGCTGTGGAGATGGGAACTGCAAAGGGGCTGGAGTGGTGCGGGACCTGTTGCTCTGCCACCAGAGCGACTGCTTCCCCTCTCCCAGGTGACTCAGAGCAGGCTGGTTCAGCACCAGGAATTCCAGCTGCTTTTCCAATGTCTCTGGCTTACCGCACTCATTCACCTGCTGCTTCACCAGAGTCACAGACTCTGCTCAGGACCAGTGCTTGGTCCCTCCATCATCACTGAGCCTGGAGAGGCAATGGGGACACAGGGATGGTTCCCTGCTCCCGACCCATCTCCCGGTGACAAGAAAAGGCCACCTGCAAGCAAAGCAGTAATAGAGGAGTCATCGTTAGTCTCACCCTGATCATATAGGGATGCTGGGGAGGGACTCTTCATTAGGGACTGTAGTGATAGGACAAGGGGTAATGGGTTCAAACAAACAGGGGAAGTTTAGATTGGATCTAAGGAGGAAATCCTTTCCTGTTAGGGTGCTGAGGCACTGCAATGGGTTGCCCAGGGAAGCTGTGAATGCTCCATCCCTGGCAGTGTTCAAGACCAGGTTGGACGAGGCCTTGGGTGAGATGGTTTAGTGGGAGGTGTCCCTGCCCATGGCAGGGGGGTTGGAACTGGATGATCTTAAGGTCCTTTCCAACCCTATTCTATGATTCTATGATTCCATTTTCCTGCTCAACCCCTCGTTGCTCACAGCACACACCACGGCATGGGGCAAACGGGTCCCAGATGAGAATGAGAGGGTGAAAAAGCCATTAATGTAATACACGTGATGCAGATGGGTGGCACTGTGTGCCTCTGCCTCCCCGCCCCCCCCCAGACCACGGATCAGCCACCCCACATGTCCTGCACAGCCTGGTCCAGGGCTCCCCATCCCGCACCATCCAACCCTGCTTCTTCAGGAGCACAGGCTGCGAAGGCCGTTTGGTCACACATGAGTAATAGGCTGGTTGAATCCTCCCCAGACCTGATAACCCTGGCAGATGTACCAGCTGAGGAAGACGTTAGCGCGGAAGGCGTGCAGCAACCAGCGTGGCTGCCAGAAATACCAGAGGAATTAGCAAATTGGGTTGCAGCTCTCAAGTGAAACCAGCCATTGAGGAGGGACTGTTCCTTCTTGTAATCCTCTGTCATCAGCACTCGCTGTGAAAATTGAACTGTGGCAGGCTGAGGCGGCGTGGTGAGCCCCAGGGCTGGTTCTGTGGGTAGAAACACTCATTCGTTGCCCAACGCTATTTGCAAGTCAAGAGTATTTCTTTCTCCGTGTTGTAATTGCTGAGGACTGGGAATGCCTTACTAAGCAGTGAGCAGCGGCGGGGCCGTCTGGAGCTGAGCTCCCACCAATCCCATTCGGCTGGCTCACCTCCTCCCGACGGATACCTGATGGAGGAGATGAAGTGAGATGTGCCAGAGCCATGGCAGGGCTTGGGCAAACGTTGGGGCATGCTCTGCCCTCCGTGTCATGGTGACAGGCCCCTCCAGCACGGAGGAGGGATGCCCTGCATGGTGCAGGGTGATGGACCCCACGTGTGCCTGGATGCTCTCAGGATGGGGACGCTGAAAATGCCATTTAGCACAGTTTCATTTTAGGATCATGAGGGCTACCAGGACAAAAAGCTCGAGCAAGTCTGTGGCTCATCCCTGCTCCAAAGGGACCTGTGGGAACAGCCTGGTCAAAGGGAGCTGGCACCGGGAAGTGTAACACCCCTAATGTTTATATGGGGGTCAACAACATGAGCAATGCTTAAGGTACATAAAGCACCTGACGGTCCAGAAAGCAGAGAAATGGCCTTTCCAGTGCACTGCCACAGTAACAGGAAAGCATCCCGAAAGGAAGGATGTGCTGTGACTGCCCCGGGTGAGCTCCTGGTACTTACTGAGGAAAAGCCCCAGACTGGTGAAGAAGGAAGCTTGGAAAGAAGAGGCAGCAACTCCCAGGTGAGGGAAGCTTTGGCCTCCAAAGCCAAGAGCACGAGGAGTTCATCCAGGGTGATGTCAGCTGGTGACACACAAAGCGCTCAGCCTGAGGCCACCGCAGCGCTGTGGCCTCTGCATCGCATCCAGCCTCCTCGTCAGGATCTCACCCGTCTCTTCCGCCAACCACCTCTAGATGCGCACCTCTTTGGAAATGAGTTGCCCTCCTCTTGGGGCTTTTGATGTCCCCCAGGAGGAGGGTGCGTGGTAAGCGTTGCTTCACCGCTGTTTGTGCAACCTCGCTGCAAATCCCTTATTATTCACGATGCTATCTCACCACTTGATATGCATAATAGCTCAAAGGTACCGTTGACTACATTTTTCCAGCTCTTTGATGTGCCAGCGATAACTTGTTTCTGTTTCACAGCCATTAAGCTAAGGTGGAAATCATTACACTACCTTAAATGTGGGGCTTGTTCTTTAATCAGCGTTGTTCAGGTTCCAGGCTTGGTGTTGCAATCTGTCATAGGTGGAAAATATCCTCTTAACCCGGGTTAACAATTCTGGAGGAAGGGAGCCCAGCTTAACAGAGTTTCTTCAAGGGCAGAGATCGAGGATTGAATCCTCCCAGGAGATTCCAGCATCCTTTGCAGAGGTACCCACAGCATGAACCACGTAGCAGGCACACAGGTGCATGCCAAAGCCGTCCATGTCCACCTGCAACATCCACCTGAGGTTTTGTCGTATTCGTGAAACTGGACTAAATGGGCCACTGTTTGGGTCAGGCTTGGTCTTGTAGGGTGCATGTATTTGGTGGCAGTTCTGCAGCCATCAGGCAGTTCCTGCCCTGTGGGAAACCCCTTTTGCTGCTCAAGAAGGGGATGCTGATAATGATCTTCTCAGGGAAGACTGATCAGAGGGGTACTGGTCCTGGTGAAGGGTCTCAGGTCTGCTCTGATCTGCAGATGCTGGGGAGCCCAGCCAGCCACACATCAAATCCTCAGCACACGATGGGTTAAACCTGGACAACATCGGCCTACAGCCTTCCAGTGCATAAATGGGGCTGACAGGAAAGACAGTGGCTTTGGACAAGCACCTATAGGGACAGGACAAGGGGGAATGGCTTTAATCTGCCAGAGGGGGGACTGAGATGAGCACTTGTTGCTGGCAAAGGTTAAGGGTGCACCAAGGGGAGAGCACTGAGGCGTGACACCCTGCATTGGTGGGACAAGGACAGAGCTCCTGGGAGCAGGAGCATGGCAAAGGTGTCCTACAGAAGCACGGACATGGGAGAGGCTCCGGAACAGCATCATCCATCACTGGTGGGAGGGATCCTGGCAAACCCTGGGCTGAGCTCCACGCAGAGCCCCTCGAAAGCCAGTGTGGTTCCCAAATGAAGGCTCTGTTTGTGTTACAAAACCTCAAACCAGCCCAAGAGCCTCTGACAGAGACAAGTGAAGAGGGGAGAGCCTTGTCCCGTTAACCCCTTCGTGCCAGGGGCTGGAGCAGGAACCGCCTGGGGCCAGCAGAGCCCCTGCAGCGCTGCTCCGCTCACATTTGCGTCTCACACTCGGCCGAGGGCTTTGGCAAGCGATGCTTCGGTTTCGTTTCCTGCTTTCTTGCAGCCTCGGCATGTTTAGTTTGGCCTCCTGTGTTTTGCAACATGAAAGCCTTGGCTATAAATACATCGCCCCGTGTCTCCGAAGGCTTTGTGGCGTTTTCCTGCCTACGTTCTTCGTCCCTTCGGGAAGGTCGGGAGCTGGGAGGAGCACGCGGAGCCGGCCCCGGTGATGCTGGTGGAGCAGCTGCCTGCCCTTGGAGCAGAGCTCGCAGCACCGTGGAGCCCTGCTCGGCTTACAGATGTTTATCACGGCTGATAAGGCTCTTTGCACAAGAGGAAGGGGAGGTTTGTGCAGCGGGGAGCTGGTCACACGGCTGGGGAGCAGAGCTCAGGGTCACGGTGGTGATGCTGGACCCCAAGAGCCTTTAGCATCGCCCGTTCCTGGGGATCCCAAATACCACCAGGACCCTGCCGGCTGCACGCACGCAGCTCCCTGCGTGCCCCGGCGATGCTCCCGCACAGGGCAGGGAGCCACGGAGCACCCACGCGGGGCGAGCAGGGCCTGTGAAGGGTAAACATGTGTACAGTAGCAGCCCAATAATTACGGCCCTAATTCAGCAGAGCATCACCACTTATAAGGCACCTAAGCATGTGCTTAGAGTTAATTACACGCTTAAAGACCTTTCCTGAATAAGCATGGATTTAAGGCTGTGTTTGGTATCTCCTGTACTTAACTGTGATTCAGCTAAACACCTACCCTACCTCTTCATTTCCATCAGCTCCAAAGCATGGTGAAGTGATTTCAGAGCTGGAAACCAAGCACTCGGGCACTTCTAACTGCAGGCTTGCTTTGTGGATATGAAAATAAATATCCTCTTGATTCCTACGGCTTTGTTTTCCTGACAGCGCTTCCCTCTCTGCAAGCCAGCGACTTCCAGGCTGACTGGGAGCTGGCTTTGCAGAGACCTCGTGAAATGGCTTCTCTGCAGAGCCAGATATTGTTGGGGGGTGGGAAATAAGACAGAAACCGCCTCGGTTGAAACCTTGCCCTCGTCACTGCAGGACAGAGAAGCTGCACCGGCCCCGCTGCCCGCACTCACTTTTTCCATTGCATTTGCATCTCTGCTGCTCTCTCGAAGCCGCCTCTTCCTCCACAGCTTCTGTTCGGCAGCCCTGTGTGAGCCGGGGCTGGCTGCGGTTTCCTGCCTGCCCGAGGTGCGCGGCTGCGGCTGCAGGGACCCCTCGGGCCACTCCGCACCGGAGCACCCCATGGAGCCCAGCCCCGGCGAGGAGCGCTGCGGGTACCGCTGGTGAACGGTAACAGGGGCTGGTTGGAACAAGCTGTCCCCGGGGTGGCTTCCGCTTTCAGCATCATTTCTTTAACAAATCCGAGCGAGCGTTTCCAAGAGAGGGTTTCGAAGTGAGTGGTTTGGAGGTTCCCTAGGGAAACATTCCCGGACACATAAAGGCCAGCAGAGCCACCCGGCTGCTGGATAATGCATCAGGCAGAGCCCTCACCAGGGAGAGCCCAGGCACCTGTCTATGATCTTGTCGCTTCATTCAGCGTTTGGGAGTCTCCGAGGTTTATTTCAGCCGTGTTGCTGGTACAAATCGCACACTGTGGAGTGTGCGGCTCTAAAACACGGCTCCAAAACGGGAATCATCCCACCAGAGGGGCTGGTGCTCCATGAGAGGCTCCTGCATAGCCCCAGATATGGCCCTGCCCAGCAGAAGGGTGCTGGGTGCCAGGTCCCTCCCTATGCAACTCTGTGCATCAACTGCCCCATCACCTCAGCTCGGGCTCTTCCCACCCTACACTGGTCACAGACCATCAGTGGGGCCACCCATCCTGCATCTGATGGTGATGCCTGCCTTAGACCTGCTGCTACCCCAGCATTCCCAATGGAAGCAGGCTGCTCAGACCTGTGTGCTGCTTTGACTGCTTCAAGGGTGGACGAAGCTCCACAGCCTCCCTGTGCAGCCTCTCCTAGTGCTCATCCATCCTCTCCATCAGCCTTTCCCCATCCCTGTCCTCTGCCTTGCTCCATGTGTGCGAGCAGAGCTAATCCCTCAGAGAGAGCCCCAGGTCTTCTCCAAGCTCCATTCTCATCCATGGGACAGCCATGGAGCCCATCCTGTGGTGGGACAGCTCTGAGGAGGGACAAATCCTGCATCCCTGGAGAGCCCCAAGCCCTTAGCACACGTTTCGGCTGCTGCCGCTCGCCGTGCGGATGCGTGCGACAGGCACCTCCCCAGTGCTGCCAGGCAGGAGCCTCTCAGAGCTGCAGATAAAGTTATCATTAGCATCTATTAACAATAACAAACAATATCAGCTTCGTTCAGTGTTGTAGGCTGGGTTATTAGTGCTGGAAAAACAGCTCCCCCAGCACCCTCGGAGCCAGCCTAGATTCGTCTGTGTCTCATTAGCAGAACCTTCCTTCTTTGTTTGTGCAGTTACAATTAACTCCCCTCCTGGAAAATAAAGCAGCAAAGAACCACCCTCTGCTGCTGTGAGCCCTGAAGGCTCCCAGTGATCCCCAGAGCTGTGGCCTCAATGCTGGGTATGGCCTTTGCTCCTCTCCCCAGCAAAAAGCACATCCCATCACTGCTCTGTGAGGAGCTCTGCCAGAAGAGCTGCATCCTGAGAGGCAGGAATGCCCTGGAGAAGGGCTTGGGGGGCTTTGGCCCCTCTCTGTTGCTCTTCACTTCCATTGCCTTCCACCACAAGCTCCCCCAAATCACAGAATCCCAGCCTGGTTTGGGTTGGAAGGGACCTCAAAGCTCCTCCAGCTCCAACCCCTGCCACGGGCAGGGACCCCTTCCACTGGATCAGCTTGCTCCAAGCCCCTGTGTCCAACCTGGCCTTGAGCACTGCCAGGGATGGGGCAGCCACAGCTTCTCTGGGCACCCCGTGCCAGTGCCTCAGCACCCTCAGCAAGTCACTTCCCTGCCTCATCTCCCTCCCCAAGCCCCCTCCTGATGCGGCATTTCTGTGCTCTGCCCCTTGCATCCCACAGCACCCCATGCCCAGGGTGGGATGTCTGGGAGCATCCCCAGGTGACACCGGGACCTGCAGCCCCCTGCCTGCACCCACACACTGAGCAGAGCAATGCACGGGTGCTGCGCGGCTGCACTGGGTACCGGGATGGTCCCATCCCTGCCGTGGGGGACCTGGCTGTCCCCTGGGAACAGGACCCTGCAGCCCAGCCCTGCAGAGGCACCGGCAGTGGCACAGGACACGAGTAACTGGGGCAGGATGGGGCTTTCCCCAGGCAGAGCACAGGGAGTTTGGTGTTTGCATCGCATCGACTGAACCCGCGGACCGGTTGCAGCTTCTGTACAATCACATCTGCTCCTCGTCAGCCTCAGCGTTTGCAGTCGGTTGCCAAAGCCGCTGGGATATTTATAAAACAAGCCAAAAAGAACCCAAAACCCCAGGGCCCAAACGGCTCAGGGCTGTCAATCACAGAGAGCACAGGAACAGACCGAGTCTGCAGTCACAGACCTGCACCACCTGAACCGCGCTGCACCCATGGGTGCGGGGTCGGACCACAAAACCCAGAGCTTGACCCGAACCCACACCTGGCTGGCACAAGGTGAGGTCTCCCTAAGGGCTTGAGGCTCAAGGAGTGAGCTCCCAGTGCCTAAAGGGGCTGCAGGAAAGCTGGAGAGGGGCTTGGGACCAGGGCCTGTAGGGACAGGCCAAGGGGAATGGCTTTAACCTGCCCGAGGGGAGACTGAGATGAGCTCTTAGGCAGAAGCTCTTCCCTTTGAGGGTGCTGAGGCGCTGGCACAGGGTGCCCAGAGAAGCTGTGGCTGCCCCATCCCTGGCAGGGTTCAAGGCCAGGTTGGACACAGGGGCTTGGAGCAAGCTGCTCCAGTGGAAGGGGTCCCTGCCTGTGGTAGGGGTTGGAGCCAGAGGAGCTTTAAGGTCCCTTCAACCCAAACCATTCCAGGACTCTGTGACAGCTTTGGCTCTGCTGGCAGCGCGGAATGGCTTGGCCTGATTGACAGGGGAAGGCTGGGGTCTGAGCAGAGAGAGATGGTGCCAGGTCCCCAGTGAAAGCACAGGGAGCTGTGGCGAGCAGGGGTGCAGGATGCAGCTGAAAATGAGTGGACTTTGGAGGGGTCGGTACGGCAAGCATGGCATGCCGGCGCATGGCACGTCACGGTAAGCATGGCACAGCACGGCATGGCACAGTGCGTGCACAGCGCTTGCTGGTCATGGGTGCTCTGCAGCTAAAGCCTTTACACACCATAAGAGCCTCTTGAGCGGGGGGGTTATAGAGCTCTGAAGGAAGCTGAAATCAAACCTTCGCCCTCTTACACGTGCCAGGGAAGCAGAATTCCCTGGCTAATGGGACGGGCTGTGCCGCTTTGCTGTATTATTGAGCCGCGCTGGAAATGAAGGATGAAGGTGATAAAGGGCTTATTTTAGCAGGCAGCAGCCGCTGACTGCTCGGTAACGCACTGGGGAAGAGCTCAGCTCCGACGTCCCTTTTCCCATTCCAGTCACGTGCCCCCCAAAATTGCAAATGGAGATTTGTTACATTTCATTTGCTCCCATCCCTGGGAAGCCGTTTGCGATGAGTTCACATCTCCCAGGAGGCTCCATTCCAATCAGAGGGAAAAGAGAGGAGAGGGAAAAAAAGAGTCACGCTACGCCGGATGACAATGATATCTCAGTGCCGATCGCTGGGTGCTGACTGGAGCTACACGGTTTAATAACAGCCAGCACATGTGCAAGGCTGAGGCACTGCTCCCAGGCTGGGGATGCTGAGGCTCCTCTTCCAGTCCAGGGAATGCTGAGGCTCCTCTTCCAGGCTGAGGATGCTGAGGTTCTCCCAAGCTGGGGGATGCTGAGGCTCCTCTTCCAGTCTGGGGGATGCTGAGGCTCCTCTTCCAGGCTGAGGATGCTGAGGCTCCTATTCCAGTCCAGGGGATGCTGAGGCTCCTCTTCCAGTCTGGGGGATGCTGAGGCTCCTATTCCAGGCTGAGGATGCTGAGGTTCTCCTCCCAAGCTAGGGGATGCTGAGGCTCCTATTCCAGGCTGAGGATGCTGAGGTTCTCCTCCCAAGCTAGGGGATGCCAGCATCCTTCTCCCAGCCCCATGGATGCTGAGGCTCCTCTCCTAGTCCAATGGATACTGATCAGTGTGGCTCAGCTCCCCTGCACTGGCTTCAGCTGCCATCTACTCTATGAGGAACCACCTTAAACTTCCAGCTTTCCTGTTTCTCCATGAGCACCACCTTGATCCGGGCAAATAAGCCCATGGCTTTGGTGAACTCCGGGAGGACAGGCTGAGCATCTGCTTCGAGCTGAGTGATTTTAGCCCTGTATTGGCTTGTGCTTTCCAAACTCTCATTAACCAAGTGCACACACACAGAAACCGTGGCTGGGGCTTGTTCACTTGGGGTTTCTTAGTCCCCCCTTTTAAAAGAGGCTCTTGTTTTCACTTTGGAGCAGTTCTGTGGGCTGGCATTATCGATTAGGGCACGTTATTGTGGAGCAGGAAGCTGCCTGACACACTGCCTGCCTGCTGCTAAATTGAAACCTCCTAATCTTCCCAATCCTTTTAAGCACTGGCAAATGAAAAGGAGGCACATTGTGGAAAATCTCCGCTCAAGGGGAAGCAAGATCTGCAAGAGAGAGAACGTGAGCTGCCGTGGGGCAGCCGGCTTAGGGAGGATGGAGAGGGGATTGCTGCTGCTGTGATGCCCTTGCTCAGCACGGGGGACATCAACCAAGGTGCATCAAGCCCTCATTCAAATGACCTCTGGTGCCACCCCAGCTTGTTTCTAACACATTCTGGTCTAATGGAAGGCATCCCTGCCCATGGCAGGGCATTGGAATTAGATAGACTTTGATGTCCCTTCCAATCCAAACCATTCCATGATTCTATGATCTTCCCTTCCACTCCCTCACACTTGGTTTCTCCTTCCTGTCCCCAGGCCCATGACCTGCCCCATGTCCCCTCTGAGGGTCTATGTGTGGGGCCACCCCAGGCTGGGGAGGGACAGGAGCCACCAGGCACAACTTGGCCCACTTGTATTTTCAGTGTGTGATGCTGGGAAAAGGAGAGCGTGTTCATTAACCTGCACAGCCAGGAATAACAATTGCCTTCCATCAGGACCTCATGAATAAGTCGCACCATCTGATTTAGTTATTTATATCCTTCCTGCTGGTAAATTAATTAATGTTGCGTTCGCAGCACAGGCAGCCCGTTAGACTGCTTCTCCCTGCTCTGAAAGTGGGCCTGGTACAATGTCATCTGCTTTAAAAGGCATTTTTCCCATGGAGATGGTGGGTAAATACAGACTGTTCTCCTGTTGGCGATGCTAGGTCACCTCGTGCCGTGCCCTGCTCTGTGCTGGCAGGGGAATGATGTGCTGCTGGGGTCTGTGGGGTGTTTATACAGTGCAAAGGGTCAGTTTTATCCTCTCTACTGGATATTAAACAATGTTCAGGGTGAAAATTGTGATCCCGTTGCTGAGGCAGGTTGCTGGTCCAGCCATCTAATGAGAATAGGGCAGCACTGCGGGGTCAGAGGTACCCAGGGGCTACGGGACTTCAGGGTGCAAAAGAAGATGCTTAAAGGAGAAAGAAACTATAAACACCTTGGAGGAAATGGACTGAGGTGGAATTATCTTATCATGGGGTAGCAGGCAAACAAGAAGGTGTTGCAGGGAAGGAGCGTGGCAGAGCAGCAGGGAGAGGCTCAGATGGGAGGGCAGAGCCAGTGACCCACTCCCTTACACCAGCTGGGGCTGGGCTGTGGGTGCAAGGGGGGATAAAACCAGTTCCAGGACCACTGCTTACCAAAGAGGATGCGGATGAGGAGGCTCAGCCGTGCCACTGCTATCTCATCCCAGCGCTGGCTCCGGGGTTCCGCGTGCCCACTCTCAATGGTCACAGTGGGAAGCACCGACAGCAGCACACGATCCCTTGGAATGAAGATAAGAACCTGGAAAAATAAACAGCACTCCCAAGGTCACAGAGGCACTGGGGGCTCCCCCAGCACAAGCACTGCTTCCCTTCTGCTTCCAGAGCTATCCCCCGGTGCCTTCATGATGGATTAAAGGAAAACATTTCCAGTAGGGAAGGACAAGCACCACATTCCCCCTGGCATGGGTCACCCAAAGCACCACCCATCATCCCAGTGCACTTGGATCCCGTCCAGGCACTGTGCGTGTCCTGGTGCCTGTGGGATTCAGGGGCAGCCAGGATGCCAGCAGGAAGCAGCATGCTCCACTTTATTTGCTTATGGCATCCTAAATGTGCCCAATTATTTTCCAGTGCAGGCAGTTGCAGTTCATTGGCTCCTCCATCAGGCGGGGGCTTGCAGGGGATATTCTAATGCCAGCCACGTTTTCATTCCTCCAACAGCGTGTTTAAAGTGTGCCAGGTACAGAGGAGCTTGGACCCAGCTATGGGATCCCAGGGGATCCCCATCATCCCGTGATGGTGCCCCAAAGCTGGTCTGGCCAACTGTACTTACATGGCAGAGACTCACACCTTCAGACCCTTGTAGGGGATGTTGAGTTCAGTGTGCTCCAGAAGATGGACCTGCAACATGATGCTGTTTGGCTTTTCCTAAGGAGCATCCTTGGTGTTTTCATGCCTTATCCATGGCAGCCCTATTCCCATAAGTGCTGCAGCAGCATCGTTCCTGCCCGGCAAGAGAAACACCCCAGGGACCTCTCACAAACCTCTCCAGCCCCTCTTTATCCTGTACCCATGAAACCAGCAGCAAACTCAGAAATGAATATAGGTGAGAACCAGACCAGCAACCCTTGAGTCTTGATTTGGGTTTTGTTTAGCTCTAGTCCCTGTTATTTGGGATGCCAAGCCCGATTCCTGCTGTCTGCCCATGCCAGAAGCTGGAGCTGTGCTCTCCACAGCAGCAGTGTCACCCCGGGCTGGGTTTTCCTTTGCCCCTCATTCTTTGGGGGCTTTAAAGAAGGTGATCAGTGACCTCAATACATCTTCCTTCCTAAACACGACAAAGAAGATGCAGATACTCCCCTCCAGGCCTCCCTTTCTGACCCCAAATCTCTCCTCTAGACCAGCAGGATGCCCCCACCTCCTTCCCCTGCCAAACCTGGGAACATCCAGTTTCAATCCTGGCTTTCATTGATATCCTCTTTGGATGATCCCATCAGCAGGTCCGGCTGTGCAAGGCTGTGGATGCCACAAACTGTAGCGATAAAGGAGGTGCTAGAGAGATGTCACGGGCAGGGTTGTTAATGCGTGAGCCTAATGAATATGAATGGTCTCTTCATAAATGTAGCTTTGTGTCATTAAATACCTTCACGCCTCGCTGGCCACGGAAAGGTTACTCAGAATTAAATGTAAATCACATATTTACTGGTACGAAACCGATCGGCGTGTCGCCTCTTAAAAACATATAATTTAATAATGGTGCAATCTTCCCGGGCCGGGGTGATGGATTCCCGGCGGGAATCACTCTGCTCTCGGAGGAAGGTGGAACAGATCTCACACGATGGGCAATTCACACAGTTTTCTTCCCCAGACACCAGATTCCAGTTCATCACATCAGCGGCCCAGAAGCGAAGGGAGTTACTTCACCCGTGTCACTCCATATCATTAAACTATTAAGAAATGGCAAATGTTGGGTTATAAAGTAAGGAGATGGGGCTAGCTGAAGCAGGGAGCACCAACCAACCCCAACAGAGGAGCAAACAAGCCCCACCAGCCTGAATTACCCCCATCCCCATCCCCAGACACCACTAAGAACATTCCCCATAGACCCCTGCACACAGTAACACCAACTAACACAGGACCAAGCCATATCTCCTTGTTTTGCTGCTATAAAAGCAGGATTGTGCCCGTTTTCCACACCAATCCCATGCAGCGTGTGACCCCCTACCCCACAGAGGGATGTCCTAGGTGGCACAGACCCACTCTGCCCACCCAGCCCCTGCACACGGAGTGATGCTCAGCCTGGCATCAGGAAAAGCAGGGCGTCTTTAAGAAGCTCTGAAGAGCCATCCCAGCTGCCCGCCAGTAAAGCCCCCCTAACAGACTGCTTTAAAGAGCACTGGCACGTCTTAGCTTGCAAGGGAGAGCTGATTACTAATTAAATGGCTTTTAAAAATAAAACCATTAAGACTAATCCCATCAAAATTGGAGCTTCATGCAGGCACCTCTGGTTAATTATCATCCCACCTTGCAGGTCCAGAGGCTCTGTAGGTAAATACGGGTATGCAATGAAGTTCTCCCTGGTAGGGGTGTGCTCTGCCCCTTCAAGGTGGGGAAGAAACCAGGCACTGCAGAAGATCCCTGTTCCCTCGATGCAGCCGTGGGGCTTAGCTGGGAGCCTGGGTTACAGCTATCCCGAGCGGATAAAGCAGGGGCTGAGCCCCGGCTGGCAGGGGAGGACAGGTTTCAGGCCCAGCCCATCATTCTTTCCCTCAGAGCATCAATAATTTCAGGGTTAAAGAAACAAAAGCCCTTTTTCTGCTTGTTTGTATTTTTCTCCTCATCAATAGCGGGGCCAGGCAGGCCACTTCTACACAGTCCCCGGGGCCTACTCAGCTATTAAAGATAGAAATTATATCTTCATAACCCAGGATATTGCTGCTCACTTATTTATGACTTGCTCCATTTCAAGATTATTTATTCTAGACAGGGAGCCTGATAATTTTCATCCAATCTACTTCTCATAGCTCAGGGCAAAAGAATGGAACAGCTCAATTGAAAGAGCACATTCCCATTATTGCCAGGTAAGGGCAGAGCAAACCGATCTCATTCCTGCCCCAGCCTCACCAGCACTGCTGGATTCAGCTCCTTTTATTCTACATGCCCCCCTTTTTGGGTTTCTATTTTTTCTGGTTTAATTCATGGAGGAATGGCAGCCCACACAACCACTTAGAGGAAGTACTGCATAAATCCCAGCGCAGTAATTACCCATTTGGAAACATGACGCTTTATAGGAGAAAAGGCATCGTGCCAGGATGCTCAGCACGCTACTCCTACTCCAGCTGAAATCCTCCCAGGGCTTGTAGGCAATGGTTAGCATTTGCAGTCACAGGCTAATAAAACTAAGCCATTACAGCTGGGGCAGGAGAGCTGCAGCCCACAAAGCAGAGAGCTCCTGAGGTGGGAAAAAGCTCTTTGGGGTTACGGGGCAGGGGAAGGAACCAAAGGACCATCCCTGGGAGCATTCAAGGGCTTTGGGCAAGGGCCTGCAGGGACAGGCCAAGGGGAATGGCTTGAACCTGCCCGAGGGGAGACTGAGATGAGCTCTTAGGCAGAAGCTCTTCCCTGGGAGGGTGCTGAGGCGCTGGCACAGGGTGCCCAGAGAAGCTGTGGCTGCCCCATCCCTGGCAGTGTTCGAGGCCAGGTTGGACACAGGGGCTTGGAGCAAGCTGCTCCAGTGGAAGGGGGTTGGAGCCAGGGGAGCTTCAAGGTCCCTTCAGCACAACCCAATGTGTAACCCACAGCCACGTGGGAAACGTGCAGGCACCACAAGTGGGATTGCACCCAGACTGGTGTGGGTTGGGGCTCCTGGGGTGCTGCAGCGACCCGCAGACATCCCAGAGCAATACCCCATGTGGTGGCAGCACCCGCATCCCTGCATCCCGCTCCGGCCAGGAAGCACCTTCCTGCAGCTGCCTTCCCGCCTGCTGCGTGCCTTAAATGTCAAAGCCAATGAAGTGTTGAAAAGGCTTTATTGCTTTTTGTGAAGCCGATTAGGAATATCTTCTAGTAGGCAAAGAGCAATATTGCAATATGAAGGATGGGGGAAGTTGAAGGCAGCCCTGTGTGAATTCCCCACAGAAACCTCTGTTCTTGCAGCCAGAACAGTTATCAAAAAGACAATTTAAGCAGGATTGCGCTCTAACTAGCTGGAGGACAGGGGAGCCAGCCCTGTACAGTAATCCTTCAGCCTGTAGTAAATGAAATTGCAAGAAAAAAATCAGCTTTCCTTCCTGCTCTGCAGGGGGTGAAGATGCCAGAAGGGATGGATTGGTTTTTATAACCATTAGCTCAGCCCGGCACTCCCTGCCAACGGCGTGTGCTGCCGGGTGGATGAAGGCAGCTCAGCATCCTCCCTGCCCCTTGTCTGCAGTGCTTCCAAGCGCCAAAGCACACCAGAAGAGGACGGAGGGAACTCACAGCCCCCCGTGCTTCATCTCTACGGCCTCTGCAGTCCCACCAGTGAAAAAAAACCCAGCTGGGTGTAAAAGAGAGGCCTTGTTGCTGTTGGAAAGGTTTGAGGCCATGAGACACCAGGTTCGGTGACCAAAGGGGTTTCTCATGCAAGCGGTGCCAGGTGAGGTTGGTATGGAGTGGGGTGTTTCTGGGAATGGCTGTTTAGGAAAGCCACCTTTGAAAGTATCCATTTCTTAGGTAAAAGGCTACTGCAGGAGCATCCCTACCTCACCAGCATCTGATCCCACGCCGGCACAGCAGGATCCGTGGTAATCGCTCGGCTCACTCGCCCGGTTGCCATCCTGCCTGCAGAAGGATGCTGGAAAACCAAGGCAGGTTAATGACTCTGGCAGGCAGGACCTGAGGAAGCATGTGCCAGCCCTTGCTGTTAGTGGCAGTTATTCACAGAGCACCCTGAATTCACCCTGTGCTTTGGAACAGCAGCACAACGGCCAAATCCAGCCCCTGGGGCAGCCTGTGGGAAACAGCAAGCCATTTCCACTGGCTTTGATGGGAGCTGGACTGAGTCCTATGGCTCTGATGACATCCCTGTGGATTTACAGCAAATGCTGCCATTAGGCAAGTGACAGCTTCCCAACTTGATGTTACTTACAGTTGCAGCTATAGTCAGGCAACACTGAACCCACCACCCTTCTATAGCTGCTGGCGGGACCCATCCATCCCTCTGTCTGTCCCAGAGGCACAGCCAGCTGAATAGTACAACCAGGAGGAGACTTTTAACAGCAGTTATTCAATCAGAGCAATTCATTAGCCAGTCAGAACAAGGCGTGCGACTCCTGGTGCCTCGGGCACTTCCTGCTCCCCTTTCCTGCAGGGATAAACCCCAGAGCATCACAAACTGGAAGCTGAGCATAAGGGGCAGACCTCAGCCCTGCAAGCGACCATGGCTGCTCCAGCCCTTGCTTTGCTGCTGCTGAAGGCAGCAGTTGGCAGGTTTTGCCTGACTGGGGAGGTCCGTGTCCCTCCTCAGGCCTGGCTGCATTATCCCACTGCATCTGCAGGGAAGGGGTGGGAGAGAAGTGCCTGGATTAGGGCTGATCTGATGGGACTCAGCCAGAGAAGCCCATCCTGGCGAGGGAAAGATAATCCAGTTCTACACAGCTACTCCATCCTTGGGCTCCCTGGGTCCAAGCTGAGCTCTTCCCAAAGGCTTTCCTATCTCCATCACTGATAGAGTGACTTCAGTAATGGGCTGAAGCAGCCTGTGGCTGAACTGGTCTCACTTTGCAGAGCTCCAGACCCAAGGTCAACCTCTGTAATGGGGCATTTCCCCTCCCAGCAGGCTCAGTCCTGCAGCCTCAGCACAGGGGCTGCAGAATGCAGGAGGCAGAAATCCTGTAGAACAGAGTTTGGCTTCAGAGGGCGATTTCTCTGGATCTGATGGCAAGAAAATTCCCTCTGCCTGCAGCAGCTCTGTGATGTGGGGAGCAAACTGCTCCCTGGACCACCGTGCTCCGGAGTGATGCATGGATGGTGCTTCTCTACCTGCCTGCCTGTTTAAACAGAGCAGAGCTGCAGAGCCATCCGTTACTGCCCCAGCAGCCAGGCTCTGCCTCCCCAGCTCCCTCCTGATTTACTCACAAGGATGATTATTAAGGGCAGGTTTAGCCTCAGTGCTGCTGTGGCCACACAGATCCGCTGCTCAGCTCCGCTCACTGGCTCAGCCCCTCCAAGGTGCGGTGGGGAAAACCTTGTGCATCCCTGGAGATGCACCCAAGGAGGGGTCCTCCTACTCTGCTCCTACTGACTGGGTGTCAGGATCTCCTGATGAAGCCCCAGCCTCCAGCTAAGGGCAGGGGACCCCACTCAGCCTCTGCCCTCCCCTGGCTTGAAACAGCGTCCGGTCTTCAAGGGGAGCGAGTCTTTATCCACCCCTGTGCTGCTCACACGTGGCATGACAGCGCCTTGGACCATCTGTGCTTAGGAAGGGTCATTTTGTTTTCCCAAGAGGTTTTCTCCTGCCAGGTGAGGCTGTGCGAGATCAGGTTGGAAGCATCTCTTAAAGCAACGGAGGCCGCTTTGGGTTGTTGTTCTTTAGGGAAGAGGGTATTTGTTTTCCCACCAGCGAGCAGAATCCTTTGTCTCTGCTTGCTCTCTGCTCCCGAAGCTTTCCCAGGGCAGCCAAGCCCACACTGACGCTGCTGGGAAGTCAGAGCCTGGCCAGGAACCTTGCTCACACCTCCTGCGAAGGGAAAGCTCATTAAACTGTTGATCCAGGTATCCTTTATCCAGACTCTCACATTCTTATTAGAGGTGTTAATTAAAACAATAGCAGATCAAAGCGCTCCGAAGCATCTCATTTTGGATGATGCCTCCTCCTCTCCGCATCCCGGCTTTTGTTCTCATCCCTTTGAGGTCACCAGCGTGTTATTGCACCAGCATCATCCCAGGGCAAGACGGGCCTGAGGAGTGCCCAAGCATCTCTCTGCAGCTGGAGGAGCCCAGTATGAGGGTGACCTGTTCCCATAAATGCTCTGGGAAAAGCATCTGCTTCCTCTGAGCAGGCGAGTTTCTCCCAGGGGCTGCCTGGTCTGAGCCATCTCTTCCCTGCCTTGAGGCTCTCGCAGCTCCTCTCTGCACCTCATCCTGCACAGCCAGTTTAACAGCCGCCCCGATAGACTCCGTGGTCGTCCTTGACCGGCAATTAGCAAGTGCTTGGCTTGATGGGCATCTCCTCTGAACTCCTCTTCAGGCTCTTCCAGCTGCTGCTGCTTATTAATGTTTGGGAGCAGAGCTGAAGCGGAGCAGCCTGACCCGGGGAAATCTGCGAGCTTTTATTAGCGCTGCAGATAATTACATTTAATAAGGACACCAGCTTTTCCCACACCAGATAGCTGAACCATCAATCTTCCCTTTAATAATAAAACCTCTCCAACTCATTTACATTCATTGTGCCTTTTGCAACACAACATTACACACGGTTTATCACCCTGGGATCTAACGCAGCTATCTCACACAGCACCTCGCAGGCGGTGTTCCCATGGCCGCAGTCCGGGTACCACGGTCCTGGTGTCCCCACTGAGCCCATCCCCAGGCCCAGGGGAAGGGCCCACAACACCCGAGCACACAAACCTCTTGCAAAACTCCACAATAACTCTGTGGCTTTGTGGACTCCAAAGCAATTACTCACCTGGCACGGACCCACACCACAGGGATTGCATCTCCATAGCTGGGTCTTCACGCAAGGATACGGAGGGATGCTCAGGAGCATGTGCTTTTAAGGCAGAACTGGTATGGTTTTTAGAAATAGAAGTAAACTCATTTTGTGAGTGTGTGTTGGGGAGCACAGTGTCTCTCAGGAGATAGGGAAAATAATGTATAAATGAATAACAGTGCAGCAAACATTCATCTTCAAAGCTGAAATTGGAGAGTAAAGCTGAGGGTGTTATAAATCCTGCTTTGCTGCTGCTTCGCTGTGATTTGGTTTTTCCAGCTCGCACCAGGACTGATATTTCAGGGCAGCTTTCTCTCCCCAGCAATCTTCCCACTGCATGGGTGTGCAGCAGCCCCAGCCATGGTGGTAGCAGAGGGCACTGCTGTTGCTGGCCTTGCAATGTCTCCTCGTGCCCTGGAGTGCTTCCATGGGTGGAAAACACCCATGTTCTGGGTACAAGGTGGGTGCAGGGCAAGGGGGCTTCTCCCACTCTATCCATGGAATGATGGGGTGACTTGCATGTCATTGAGACCTCCAGGGCTTGCTGAAGAGCTTGGTGGAGGCTTCAAGTGATGGATGTGGTCCCTGTGAGCCTCAAGCGCAGGAGGATCTGGCAAGATGTTGATTTGTAGGTAAAAAAAAAAGGGGATTAAGAGACTTGAAAGCTTCACCTTCCACCCTGCGATCCCATCTGGCCATCCCTGCTTGCCCAGACCATCCTCTCTCTGTCCCCGGGCCAACAGCCAGTGCCAAACGGGAATGACATCATTCCCAATGGGACAGCAGCACCAGGCAGAGCTGAGCAGAGCCATCACCTGGTGAGAAGAGGACAGGATGCCCCCTGCACGCAGTGGTGCCGCTCAGGACCATCAATGCTGGTGAAGCAAACCTCCTACCATGGGATGCCCATCACCTCTATGCACCAGTGCATGCCCATGGCACAGGAGCTGCAGGCAGCCCAGCCTGCTCTGTGCCAGGGAAGGGACTCATAGCCCCCCGCTGTGTTTAGTCTGGGCACAGGGCTTATGATCAGCTCAGACCAGCCCCGGCAGCTCGGTTCTCTCCACTCACCTCCTCTGATCTTCCTTTATTTGACATCCCCGGGATGCAGCAGCAGAGCATCCATCAAGTGCTGGTGTTTAGAGCGAGAGGGATCTGCAGGGCCTCAGCTTTAATTAGGAGCCTGGAGCCCGGGCTGGGGATGGGCAGCTCCTGCTCTCACACACACGGAGGAGCCATCGCCCGGCGCTATCAGCTCCATGTGCATCAGTATTCCAAACACCACCCATGCAGGGAATAAACCTGCTTTATAGCCAGCTTGTGCGGGAGGGAAGTGGTCACCCCCCCCCCCCCCCCAAAGCAGCTCAGCTTCATCTTCAACCACCCAGCAGCTCCCATGGATCCCACACATCTCCCTGCAGGAGCCATCCCAGCTCCAGGCTGGGAGAGCCAGGGACTGGGGTGCAAACCTCACATCACGTTCCCATGCCCAAGGTGCAAAAGTACCTGCCTGATGCTTCCCATCAAAACAGCTTCCAGCTCTGCTGTGCAGCCCCAGCCCAGAGCCCCTGGGGCATGGAAAGTGCCAGGCAAAGCCTTTAGAGCATGGGGTTTATACAGTTTCTTTCCCAAGCCACTTTTCTTAATTTAAACCAACATCTTCCATCTCAGAAGTTTTCTTTCCGACAATACCTGAATCCTGGGAGAGGAAAAGCCTCCTGATTGAGAATCAGCCTCGGCACAGCTGGGAAACAGCAGATCCCCCTCCCGTGCTGCAGCTCCTGCTCTGGCAGACACGAACAAACACCAGTGCCTCCAGGTGCTGCTCAGCAGGACCTTCCCGAAGCCAGAACACAGCAAGCGAGACAACGCTGTCCATCCCCAACCGGTGCAGGGGAGCCACAGCCTTGGCAGCCTGGGGGAGAGGGGCAGAGCCAGCATCCAGTGTCTCCCCCACCTCCTCGGCCCCAGCCTGATGCTGAGCTGGAACCACACATCCCACAGAGCTGTTTCTGCTGACTGTGCTGCCCACTGCCTGCCCCAAACCCTTCATTTCACAACCAAAGCCACAGACGTCTATACTTTTAGCAGCAAGGATGCCCCTTTTCCCCCCGGGTGGGACATAACCACGGTCTAAACAGCAGTCCCCAGGGAGCGAGCATCCCTCCCACATCACAGAGCCCCACACTGGTTTGTGTTGGCAGGGACCTTAAAACTCACCCAGCTCCAACCCCTGCCATGGGCAGGGACCCCTTCCACTGGAGCAGCTTGCTCCAAGCCCCTGTGTCCAACCTGGCCTTGAGCACTGCCAGGGATGGGGCAGCCACAGCTTCCCAGCACGGCACTGGGGCAGATCTGCTCCAGCCCTCACAGCATCCTCATGGTCTCTTCTGGAATTGCTCCCACAGCTCCAACTCCTTATATTTGGTCCCCACAGCTGGGTGCAATGCTCCAAATCACGTGGTGTGGCTGCTCCTTAAGTGGCTTTAACTTTGAGCACCTGCCCTGGGCGCAGCATGAGTTCTAACAGGGCCTGCAGGAGCTGACAGGGGTGCGGGAACTGAGGCTGATGTAGGAGTCAAACACTGGGTGCAAATGGGTGCAGGAGCTGCGAGGTGGGTGCAGATGGGTCCACTTGCCCCCTTGTAAATTCCCCTGTGCCCAAGGCCATCCCACTCCATCCACATCTGGCTGCAGGCTGCAGACCGGGAAGCAGGGGATCGTTCCGTGCAGCGCAGTGAATGTCATCAGAGGCATAAGCGTTTCCAGATTGGAAGCTAGAGCAGGCAGAATCAGCCTTCCCCTTGTCATGTTTGCAGTCAGGCTTTACATATGGGTATCCACAGCTCTTTTTTTCCCTTCCTCTTTAGACGGCTTCCAAAGCAAGTGATTTGCACCATATGTTCCTAACGCTCCCATGGAATACTGCCCTTTAATGGAAGTCAGTGCAGAGGGAGTGGAGTCATCCCCTCGCTAAAAGAGCAGAAATCATCTGGGAGAGCTGCTGGGTAAAAACACCACCGAAACTTGGCAGAAGCCGCCTCGGACACGTGTTATCTCCATCATATCTCCATCCGATAATCCCCTCCGAAGCTTTGTGCTTTGCACCACACAAGCCTTGGCTGCGGCACTGCTCTTCACCGCCACCCGTTTCCTCTCCCCCCCCCAAGCACGTGGGCTCTGGGGTTTCTCCTCGATCCCGCAGCCCTTTGGCCACCAGCTCGTAAATCCCAGCGGCTCAGTCTCTGCCCGGCCCCACTGGTGTCGCAGCTCCTCCAGTGCAGCAGGCGACTTTCCTCCAACTTTCTCATTCCCTTCATTAATCACTTGGAGAAATGTGCAATTACTGCAGCCCAATTACAGAAAATGTGCAGCTCCTCGAGTCCCCTTGAACGCCTGCACGAGATGCCAAGAACTTGATGAGAGCAAAACCACCGCCAGCCCCATAGACTCTCAAAGCAAATATTGTGTGTTATCCTGGGGGGTGAACAGGAATCACGAGTTATTTACGCACCGAAGTGTCTAACCCTCGCTGACAGGATGGGAAATCTTTCCTATCGGCTGTAATGTGATTGCAGTGTTCCCTTAAGGAAGAGATGTCTCTTCCTTAATTAAAACAATGCCTGAACTCACTGTAACCTCCTGATTTCATAGCAGGGATCTGCTCTGATTTTTCCAGAGGGTTTATAATTACCCCACAAGCTGATGTCTGGGCTTGTTTTCCATCAGTGCCTCGCACCGTGGGGCTGGCGGGCGATGAGCACGGAGGGCTCGTGCTTTGTGCTTTCCGCTTCCCAGCCCAGAAGATGCAACCGAGGACCGGCGCACCGTTCCCTGCCGGCTCCTCCGGGACGTGGCCTCCCTCTAATCTTTGCAACCAATTGGCTTGGCTCCGTAATCCGTAATTACACGAACTGTCTCCTATGCAAATCATAAACGTCTCAATCAATCAGCGGGAGCAGCCGTGGATGGCAAGGAGGATTTCTGCCACATGTGGCTGCTAAACTCCTGTTTTTAGGTCAGCATCTTCTGGGCGCTGTCTGGAGGAGCGGGAGGTATTACTGCTCATTAGGGATTAAGCTGAGATTTACCAGCCTCTCTGAGCGTGTAGCTGTCGGGTCTGGGGATGTTTGTATGAGCCCGACGACTAAAGGCTGAGATTTCCAAGGAGAATCTCGAGCTAAGGGGCTTATGGAGGGGAATTAATTGACTGGGACTCCGCAGCTCGTCCGCGCTATAAATCTTGTATAAAAGTATAATTTTCTTCTTGTTATTCACGGTTCCAAAATAATAAGATTGCTGAAGAATCCGAGGGGATGCCTGTCAATCCTGGCAGGAGAGGGAGACCAGCCTGCCACGGCTTCCCTTCATGTTCATTAGGATAAAATTTACTAATCTTACCAGGTTTGCAGACGTCGCTTTGCCAAGAGGCCATCAATTGATCTGGATGATATTGGCTTCCTTTTAAGAGCCCCTTGCTAACTGCTGTGCAAAGCCCAGGCTTTTAGCTCCTTTCTCAGATCATCTCCGCAGTGTTTTTGGCATGTCAGGAGGCCAGATGTTTTTTATTTGAGAGCAAATTGACACGTTAAATTACATTGTGCAAACAGTAAAGCCAGCCATGAGTAAACAGGCGACGAGGATTCATTGAATTTTATGGGTCGCAATAATGTTTATGTAATTTAACAAATTTATGCTTCGTGTCAGCTTTACCGCAAGAGTTATTCATTCCAAAAGGCAAAACAACTTACATTACATCCCCCATATTATTCTGCCTTGGAGCCAATCAAAAGCAAAACAAGCTTTAACATGACAACTGCAGAGGGCCATGCGTATGCCTGCTCACGAGAACATAGATCATGGGAGTTAAATATAGTCTGCGGATATTACCCGATTGGGGGGGGGGGTTAATTCTAATTTGATTACTTTTCTATCATCCAGCCAGAATGCAAACAATGGGGGAGCCTTCTGCCGCGCCAAGTATTGCTGCAGGCTCAGGGATACGGATCCCGGCCCCGCGCAGTGCTTGCAGAAGGTCATGTTGATTTTTACCATAATGCGTTTTCCAGGTCCCTGGGAACCTCCAGCGGATTTAGCAGGAATCCTCTATGAATCAGGCTGTCTTCACTCGCCGGTGAAGCGCATACCCAGCCCGAGCTGCGCTGGCAGCGGACCGTGTATTAATATTACAAACTCTTCTGGCTATTTAAATGCAAAATCACATCGGGCTCCAGGGCGAGGGAGCGGAGGGGAGCGGGCTCGCTCCGCGCTGGCAGCGTTCATCACATCAGTCTCATTAATGCACTTTAACACCTTGCGTGCCCCGGGCCACGCGGGGCGGCTCAACGAAAGGTCACGGCGCGGAGGGAGCACCGGCCCGGCGCGGGTTAAAGGAGGGAGGTTCTCCTGTTTGGAGCAATGAGGCATGCTAAGCTAATAAGGCCTCTAAACTGGCATCAATAACAAATGGCTTTCCACCAGCACACAGCAATTATCAATAGCAGCCGCCGCTGGAAGGGCTGGATCCAACTCAGAAGGGAGAGCACGCAGGGATGTTTGCTGGCAGCTCCAAGAGAAACCCTGGAGATCTTCCCATACTCCAGCCATGGCCACTCCGGAGCCCTCCCGCTAGTGATGACCACCGGGATGGTCTGATTCCATGGGCCTGCTCTCCAATGGAGCTCTTCTCCTTATGAGGAGTGCTCAGGGGGAGATGCAGCCAGCCAACAGGTCCAGGGCCCCAAGCCAAGTAAATGCTATAGCACTGCCTCAAACACAGTGCAACCAGAGCGCGCTGGATCCGGGCTGGGAGCAGCTCCCATCAGACAAGCAGGAAAAACTTCCTTGGAGGATTTTCTACCCTACAAGCTACTGACACACTTTTGAACTGCAATGGTGGAAAGGCACTGGCTGGGGGAAAGCACTCCTGGGTGGAGAATGGGCATCTCTCCTGATGTCCTTCCACATGAGAAGGGCCCGATTTGGAAGTGCTCAAGGCCAGGTTGGACACAGGGGCTTGGAGCAAGCTGCTCCAGTGGAGGGGGTCCCTGCCCGTGGCAGGGGTTGGAACTCGATGAACTTTAAGGTCCCATCCAACCCAAACCAGTCTGGGATTCTATGATCTTGACAATGGATTCCTGATCTACAGGATACACCCAATGCTCCAGGGTGTCCACCTTGCATGTAAAGGCAGCCCCGAGGACCTCCAGCTGCTTGTTCTCAAGGTCCCTCTACAGCAAGGTGGTGCCTTTGGGCTGCCCCAAAACCCCAGGAGGGGATGTGAGGAGAAGCTCACATTCTGTCATAGGAAGAAGAAGTTCCAGTCCCCAAATTGATGTGATTCTGTCTCCTCCCCATTGAGGACACCATCAACACTGCCTGCGGGACAGTTTCTCATGGGCAGGGAACTGATTTCTGTGCCTAAATGGCACTTAATGCAGTCTAGAAGGAGGTCTGTACACAAGACGTGAAGAGGGAACCAAGGGTTATTGCTGTCAATATAATTAATTTCAAGCTAATTTGAGCATCTGATTAAGTTTAGCATTACCATAAAAACTAAACTGCTCTTTAAAACCAGAGAGGGGTTTATTAAATAAGTGCTGGAATGCACCAGAAAGCAAAATGAAGGTAATAAAGTCACTTAAAGTAATAAAATTAAGTGAATGCTAGAGATAATCCTTTGATGGATCTTTCCTTTACCCTTCCCAAGGATGGAGATCTTCCTTCCGCAGCTGTATTTTCTATACAGACTTCTCAAGTTCTTGGGGGTCTTCCTAAATCTTCATAGAAACAAAATAAGTGAGAAAAAAAAATCATTGAGGTGAATATCATCATTTCTCCTTGGAATAGGAGGGGAAAACACCAAGGAGCAGAGGTGGCCGTAAGCAGAGCACCCCCCGTTGCTGAGCTGTGCGCCTGCTCAAGGTCATGGGCAGCTCAGCCAGCTTGGGAATGATGCCTGGGGCCAGAGCGTGTCTGGGAAATGGCAAACGGGATCTCCCCCGCAGGGTGCTGGTTTGGGGTGCTCCCTCCATCACCTTCCTGCATGTAATAGAGCATTAGTCCAGTTCGACAACTGGTGGTGAAAACCCCGCGGGGCTTCTCCCGCTGCGCCAGAGCCAGGCAAGACAACTTACCCTTCTCCTCTAGGTTCATATGTCAGCCGGAGAAAACACTTATTTACTCTGAAGGCCACAGAAGCCTTAAAATACAAAGCCTGAGATAACACTGATAGGATCACACAGACATCCAAAGTAATTTATACTGCTGTCCTAAGCAGAAGTGACTCATTGATAGCAGAGGAACACTGTCCCTTGGATAAAGAGGAGCTCAGCAGGGATGCTGTGGTGATGGGTCATGGCAGACGATGCGCTGGTGCTCACTGTGCCCTCTCCATCCCCTGCTCCCGGCACTCTGGGCACTGCCTCAGGATGAGGACAACCAGTCTGGGATTCATTCTATGGCTCGATGAAAACCCCAAAGGCCTCCAAGGGGAGGGTGGTCAGCTGAAATGTCCGAACCTCCTTTCCTCCCGCCCACATTCCAGCTGGTGCTCGAGACCCATCACACCTTCAGGTAGTTTCAGCAACTCGATTACCATCCCAATCCTCAGCTTCCCCTCTTAAGGTTTCCATCCGGCAGCAGGGTTTGCACGTAACTCCTATCGCGAGGCTGAGCACAATGTAGATTACACGACAGAACCAGGGGCTGTTTCCTTAATTGATTTCTTTTGTTTCCTTCTATTCCTCACAGATTTGTCAACATTAATTTTTATACGCTTAACACTTTGCAAATACCGGCCAACTTTTTCAAATTGATGAGTTGAGATGGAGATGGAACACCTTCCCCCTCCGCGCAGCGGGAGCGAGCGCAGCCTGGTAGTAAACCCTCTTATCAGCAGCAGGACTTGTAAAATAGGGGTTCTTAGGAAGCGAATCCTCCAGCAGCCATGGGCAGCTGGACCGATGCTGCTGAGCGTTCTTCTTGCTATCGCTCGAGACGAGGTCTTCCTGTTTGCATTTCCAAACCGAAAGGCACCACATTTCCCACAACAACGCGCTTTCAGCCCATGTTTGAGGGCTCGTGCGTTTCCCAGGGTTCAAAGCAACAAATCAGCAACAAATCACATTCCCAGTGAATTCCTGGGAAGAAGTCGGGTTTTAACCACGGAGAACTCCTACGGGCTGTGCCCTTTAACAACACACAACGTGTCAGCCCCTGATACAGCATCAGCAACTAAAACTAACAGAGCCAGTGCCAAATCCTCCTAAGAGCCTACTCCGGGAGAGCACGGCGTTTTGATGTTGGGAGCATATCATGTGTTTATAAGACTCGCTCCCAAAATACATTTTTGAGATAGCTCACATTAAAGTGCAATTACAGGTTAAGTAACAAATTGGCTTGGTGCCTAACACAGAGAAACACACTGCGACAATCAGATAATGCAGGAATTCAACAAGATGGCAACAGCCACCACGGAGGGAGCGGGAGCAAGGAGCTGCTGCCAGCGATGCCTCCATCCCCGGGGAGGTGGATGGGGCTGGTGGGGCTCAGACACGGAACAACGAGGACCTTTGAAACCCTGCACCAAATAACACAGGATAACAGGCAGAGAAAAGGCTCCTCTCCACCCGCCAAGCCCAAGCTCTTCGGCAGCAGAGAGATCCCGGCTGTCACCAAGGAAACCGGAGATTGCTGGAGCCGTCTCCATCCCCACTGCCTGCCTGCCGGTGCCTCCTGGAAGCGGTGTTTTAGCAGTCGAGTGGCACTCCACCGGCCTCAGGTGCCTGCTCCTTGAGACAGGGACACCACTCCATCCCCTGAGCGTGTGCTAGGACGCTCCTGAGAGGCTCCTCCGCAGCATCTTCCCAGCTCCTCGCTGCAAGCCCGCTGTGACTTGCTCCCAACACTTCACCCGCTGGCTCTGCGATGGGTTTGAAGGAGTTATTGCTGCTTGGAGACACTCCAAAGGCCATCGTGGGGACTCCTGTGCAGACACTTCTGCCCAGTGGTGCACGTGCGGCGCTGGAGAGGCGCAGATGAACATCTCAGTGTCATCATGTGGACCTGGGCTTGCTCATACCTTGAGCTCTGCAGCTGCTCTGGTCCCTGCTGCACCGAAAGGAACTGGAAAAGGGGCAGGGAAAGGTGACAATAGGGTGGCAGCTTCCCGGCCTGGCCTGCACGGGGATGCAGGCAGGGATGATGAGCGCAAGGCAATGGTTGAGAGACCCAAGAGGATGGGGCAGGACTTCCCAGCCTGGAAAGGAGACAAGAAGAAGATTATGAAGGGGTCCTAAAAGCTCTGGATGCATGGAGATGGCAGAGATGAGCAATCAACCTGTGATGGCAAACAGGGACATCACTTCATCCTGAGCAAGCTGCTCCAGTGGAAGGTGTCCCTGCCCGTGGCAGGGGTTGGAACTGGATGAGCTTTAAGGACCCTTCCAACCCAAACCAGTCTGGGATTCTATGATTCTACTTCTTCACCCTCAAGAAGGAAACTCACAGTGGCCAGGTCTTCACCTCTTCTTCCAGCAGGAAGATCAGCAAGGCCACTTACTCAAAAACAGAGACTCTTATGGGTCCTGCAGCAGCTTTAACACCCCTGAGGACCCTGGGCCCACCTGGTCCAGCTCCCACGCTGCATCAGACCAAGACCATGGAAAAATCTTCCATTCCTGTGCTGCAGAAGATGGTTTAAAAGCTGCCAAGGGGAAAGGCTGGCAGAACCTCCAGAGGCTTGGCTGCTGCCTTCATCTCAACCACAGTCCCTGTGAGGGTGAGCAGCTCCTCTTGCTCCTTCCACCCCCAGCCAACCCATCACAAACCTGCCTGTGCCATAATCGCATCTCTCCGTTCCCGGGTTGGGAACAACAGGGAAGTCAGCAGAAGCAGAATACTTAAGCACAGCTAGTTCTGCGCGATATAATTCTCTTTAATCTTTTAAGCATTTGACAGTATTTGCTTGAAAGAAGGAGCAACAAGTACATAATTATTGCACTAATTAAGCTGCCAAAACACAAGCATGCTGCAAGAGCACCTTTGAAACAGTGAGCTCTCGATTCATTAGCATCTGCTGTAAGCTTATTAATCACCTAACAGGCAATTAGCAAGCTGTTACTGTTTGAGACTAGTATGTAAATAAATTCTTGGGTTAATTTCTTCCTCTGATAATAAAGAAAACATTATGAAAATTAGCTAAGCGACAATGTAAATGATCTTGACTGTTAATTATATGATGGCGTTACATATGCGGCCGCTGTACACCAGATAAGGGATGTACCTCGCACTCTGCCTAGCTTTAAAAACAAAACTGTTGACACAGGTAATAGGGAGCCTTTCTGCACTCGAGGCACAGATGTTTGTCTTTAGCTAACCAAAACGGAGCACTGAGCGACCAGCACTGCAAAATCAGCAGCTGGGTTTGTTTGTGATGCCTCGGGCAGAGCCCTGCCTGCAGCGCTCCAGCACCTCCAGCACAGAGGCCCCCAAGATCATCAATATTGGCTCTGCTTCCCTAGCAGCCCTTCCTTGCTGGGCCTGTATTGGTGCCTGTCTGCAGTGCATGGCCATGCGGTACAGATGCAGGCAAAGATGCAGGCAGAGATGCAGGCAGGCACATCAGCGCAGGGATGCTCACGGTGAGGTGGCACCACTCACAGCTCACCCTGGGGCAAGACATCCAGCACTCATGCAGATGAAAATGAGTTGAATTAATGTGAAAGCAAAGCAGTGCCCTCCCTGCACAGCCCTGATCACACTGCAGGCAGAACAGAGGCTTGTTCACCCTCCTTCATCATCCAGCTGATGGCACCCAGTGAGCCCAGTGCTTCCCAGTGAGCAGGCAGGAGCTCCTGGGCTGCCCATGGGCCACGGCACTCTTCCCATATACACTGGAGTTGCATGAGGGAGCCTCATCTCGCCCTTAATCTTCATCTTTTGTTTCAAGCTTTTAATGGTGAAATATTCTGTGTGCGTTTTGTACGCATAATTATGGGGCAAAAGATGGTGATAAAATAGTTTAAATTAATAAGATTATTAAGTAACCTCTGCTGCTGGTAATTCCTCACTCCAACAGGCGCGCGGCTTGCTGTAATTAGTTTTCTGCTTCGCTGGAGCAAGCTTAAAGGAGCTGGGAGGGGTTTTGGGGAGGGAAAGCTGAGCCCAGAGCAGAGCAGGGTTTGTCAATGGAAGGTGGCAGCTGGGAGATGTCCTCCCTGGCCCCCCCAATTGGCACAGGGCATTGCTGGGATGGATGCAGGGGCAGGAATCCCTGGCAGAGCTGCTTGGTGCACAGCATGAGCCATCAGCACATCAGAAATAGCCCCCTTTGGCGAGGCCCTGTCACAGGATTGGTTTCTTATGTGGGAAGAGTGCTCTGGGAAGGTGGTGCCCCATGAAAGGAAAGCTTTATCGTGTATTGCCCCAGTAAATAAGGAATAACAGGTTAGTGCCATCAGCCTGGGTTTGCAGAGATAATCGATGGCTTCATCAGGCCATCATCATGCTTGGGACATAAAACAACATCCTTTTGCAAGGAAATCAAAATATAGGAGCAAAAAAAATGCTCCTGAGAGCAGCTCCAGTGCCTAAAGGGGCCCCAGGAAACCTGGAGAGGGGCTTGGGACAAGGGCCTGTAGGGACAGGCCAAGGGGAATGGCTTTAACCTGCCAGAGGGGAGATGGAGATGAGCTCTTAGGCAGAAGCTCTTCCCTGGGAGGGTGCTGAGGCGCTGGCACAGGGTGCCCAGAGAAGCTGTGGCTGCCCCATCCCTGGCAGTGCTCAAGGGCAGGTTGGACACAGGGGCTTGGAGCAAGCTGCTCCAGTGGAAGGGGTCCCTGCCCGTGGCAGGGATTGGAGCTGGAGAAGCTTTAAGTTCCCTTCCAACCCAAACCATTCCATGACTCCATGACCCTATGGTATCCAGACGCTCAGGTGTGCGCCGTGGCAGCTGCAGCTCTGCAAAACTCCACTCAGCACGAGACCCTCCTTCACCCCTTCTTCACCCAGAGATGCCCACCTTGCTCCTGACTGTTCGTCTGGTCCCAGCTCAGAGCATCACCCACCTTCCCCTTCCAGCATCCCAGAGCATTTTCCTCCATCTATTCCCAGTGCCCACAAGTCTCTCCTTGGCCATCCTGTGGGGGTTTCTTCCACCTCTGGATCCTAGAAGAGAAAAAAACAACCCAAATATATTGATTTCTGAGCTTCTTTAGCTTGAAAACACAAGCCCTGAGCAGCGTGGCTCCAAGATACCATTTTCCACTTCCAGAAGCAAGCGCTGGAGCTTTACAACAACTGCACGAGCCCAAGAAGACAAGGAGGGAACTGCTTGTAAATGGCTTTTTAGTACACACTGTGTTTCAGTTTTACGGGTGGTGGCTGGAGCTCCCTTCAGAGCGATGTGCTAAGAGGTTATTTTGGATCCAGCTTAGAGACTGCAGCAGTTTGGCCCATTAAGAGGTAAATTTTTCATGTCAGGAAGCAATCTCTTGCAGATGGAGTGCTTGTCTGTGAAAAAGGGAAGGAACTCCAGTAACTAGGTCAGGGAAGCAACGCAGGGCTCCTTGGAAGGCTCCTCGGACCTATCTGGGTCCCTTCTCCATGTCCCTGGTAAGGAGGGAAGCAGCTCCACGTTTCCTTTGGCCACCCGCACCCACCAGGGACTAAGTGGACCCTGCTGGCAGCGCCTCGAACACGGATCCCAGCCCGCCACCAGTGCAAACCAGTCGTGGTTATTCAGCCTGAATCACATCAAGGTCTTGGTCTCCCACCAGCAACTGAGCTGGCTGGATGCTGCCGCTGCGTTCTGCGCCAGATGTTTGTGGAGGGACAGATGTGCCTCAGCCTCGACTGAAACCAGGAGAAGTAGTTGTTTCCTTCCGTAAATCCCAGCTTTCTTGGTTTGATTTGATCCCAGACAGTTCCTCTCCAGCCGCTTGTTGGTTCTGCTCCATTTCTCCCTCTGTTCAAACACAGATAACAGCTCCGGGTGCTGTGAGCAGGGTGCTGCTGGCACCCCTGCGCATCCCTGCACTGAAGAGATACAGCACGGGGCAGCAAAAATGCTGTTTGCTTTGAATTCACCTTAACTGAAATAACACATTTACATAAAAACAGCCCTAAAACCAGCCTGTGGTGACCAGTGCAAGACGGCAGCAGCGTTACAGAGGTCACTCCAAGTTAAACAGCTCTGTCTGGAGCACACAGCCCCACTGACAGCGCTGCCGAGGGCTGAGCCACGGGGCTATCGATCCAGGAAGGATTCCAGTGATGAGTGGCGGGAGGGCAGCCAAAGCAAACCCGGCTGAGGAAGGGTTTAGTTTGGAGCAGATCAGCAGGTGAGGAAAGTTCCTTCACTGGCAGCAGTGAAACTTCCACCCACCAGCGTTTGGAGTCAGTCTCTCTAAGGTCACTTGTGCAGGTGACACCGACTGACGAGGGACTCGATGTGCAGAGGGTGCAAAGGGAGAGCGCTCCTATCGATCCCGGGAACATGGCCTTGGGATTATTAAAGCTGACCTTGTCCGGCGTCTCTTCCATGGATACAAAGGTCACGCCAAAGCAAACAGCTCCCTAATGACTGGAGATGCCCACGGCGCAGCCGGGACAGGATGTAAATATCCCCATGGAACATATAAATGCCCGGTGGCAGCGTGGCTGCGGTGAGGTGTGAAAGGCAGCGAATTGCTCAGGCTGGAAAAGATCTTTAAGATCGTTGAGTCAGATTGGAAAAGACTTTTAAGATCATCACCACAACCACCATTTCGCTTGGACTGCAAGGGGGAATGGCTTCAAGCTGACGCAGGGGAGACTGAGATGAGCTCTTAGGCAGAAGCTCTTCCCTGTGAGGGTGCTGAGGCGCTGGCACAGGGTGCCCAGAGAAGCTGTGGCTGCCCCATCCCTGGCAGGGCTCAAGGCTGTGATTCTGTAACCTCCTGCCAAGCCCGGCGCTCTGACCCAGCCCCTGCAGCTGACAGGGATAAAGGCAGGGGGAGGGCTGGAGGAGGAGGGAGGGAGGCCCGGGTCAGCTCCGGGGATGCGGGGAGCAGGGCTGGGGCAGAGGGGCGATGTGGGTCCCTCTGCCCGATAGGGGCGGGGAGGGGGGGCGAGGGGCCCGATCCTTCTCCAGGGCCGGTGCCGCCGGTCTCCCCGGACGGACTCTCCTACCACCGTGTGGCTGTGCCCGGCCGTGCACACCGGGGACCGCGGGACACGGCGGCCGGGGCCCCCCGCCCCGCCAGCACCGCTGTGGGGGGAGCCCAATCCCGCATGGGGGGGGTGGTTATCCCATAGGGAACCCTCATCCCGCCGCCTCGGAGGGCGGCCCCAGCCCAGCTCTGAGGGCGCTGCCGTGGGTGGGAGCTTTCCCGCTGGATAAATCAGTGCCACCTCATCGAGCCCCCTCCCAAGGGTCCCCTCCCAAAAGCGAAGGCCACTCAAGTCAAGGCTGCAGCCAGTCCCTGCAGAGCTTCCCACCAGGCACGGGGTGACCGATGCCGTTTTCTCTGCGCTATCGGACCCACCATCACCCCCCTGCAGCAGCATCCTTTTTGCCACCCAGAGAAGGACAAATCCAGCTCCCACTCTGCTGTGATGCACAGGGGTACCTCAGCATTTAACTCTCAGCCTTAATCTCTACCAAAGCACTGCCCCAATTTTTACAGTGCTCCTGATCTGGCTCCACACCATGACCCCACAGAGCCCAGAGCCTTTGGGTGCTATTTCCCTGCAGCACTGATCAGCTTTCTTCCAGCACAGGGAAAATTTCAGCTGTTGCAGGTTAGCTGTTACGTGCTGCTGCACACACACGAGCTCACCTTGTCGGCTTCAGAAACCCATCAGCCTTTGGCGAGATAACAAGGAGCAGTCTCTGACGTCTCCTCCAAGACCCAGTGATGCTCCAAGCTGCTCTAAGCTCCAGTTTTGATTTTCCAGACAGGCAGACGACCACTTCAAAGGCACCAGTCCTCCTCTGTTAGGAAATACCCCGCCTGCCTGAAAGCATCCACCCTGGAGCCGGGGTGCTGCCCTCCCGCCCGGGTCCCCATCACGGCTGAGTGCTGCCCAGGCAGAGACATGGGACAGATCTGGGGTCCTCAAGGGGTTGCCTTTAGGATGAGGGGTTAAGGCAAGGGTTTAGCACCTTCCCAGTGCTGTTGAGCTAACAGCAGAGGGCTGGCTTTGATTTCCCCATCCCTGCAGATTTGCACACAGAAGATGCAGCACAACCATTTCAGGATGAAACTGTCTTTGCTTGCTGCAGAGATACACGTTTTTCCCCAAAACAGGGTGTTTCAGCAGGACAACTGGAGCTATTCCCGAGCCTTCCCTGGGGCTGGGAAGTACAGCACGAAGTCCAGCACCGCTGGGACTCCCTGGGCTGAAGCAGCAGCAGGTCCCTCTGTGCCGTTCCCAATCTCCATGTGTGCCTTAGTATAATGCAGAGAAGGAAGAAGTACTCTGTCACAGGGACTCCCTGGGGACCTTACCTCGGATGCCCCAAATGAAGCCTGGTTTGCTGATGGAAGATGGAGCGCGGGAGCAGAGATGATGGTCCATAACCGGAGAGCGACCCAGCGCTGTCAGCACATTACCTCTGCTACGAGCCTGGCCATAAAAATCACCTCGCCAGCAAATGCAGCCTTTCTGCTCTCTGTGCCCGATCAATTAGCACATGAGTGATACAGGCCCATTAGGGCAAACTGATGCTGGGGGAGTTATGTCATCTGCTCTAGGAATGACTGCTTAATACACCACTTGGCTCAAAGGAGCTCCTACCCACCTCACACCCCCCAAGAATCGATAGCAGCAGTCAAGCTGGATTGTTTCAACCAGGAGTACTGCTGGGCAGCTAGGGAAGCTCAATAGCAGCGTTTGTGATCTCACACTCACTGGGCTATAAATAATACAGAGGAACAGCAACAACGGACAAAGGACATTTCTAACCAGGAGAAAGGGTTGGTTCAACTTGTTATAGCTGGATACAAGTGCAAGCAATGAAGAGCTCAGAGCAAGGCTTCCTGGGCTAAACTGCATCCTCTGCAGCTTTATCTCAGCAAAATGAGCCTGGCTGGTGTCCTGGTTCCAATACCTCTTCCCGTTGCCATATGGATCTTCCCCCACAGTTGGAGGCAGGGATAAAGGGAGAAAGCCCAGAGGAAAGGCTGGGTACAGGACATCCACCACCAACCATCCCAGGGCAACAGGAGACATTGGGTGCACCGAAGACACATTTCACTGCCTGTAGAGGAGAAAAACCCTCCTCTGCCTTGCCCTGGGGATGGGGCTTCCTGTTACAAGCACAGGACAAAGCACTCTTGATATTAGGTCTGCCAGAGGATTTGAATAGGATTGGCCTGGGCTAACAAACTGTGATCAAAGCTAATCTCTGATTAGCTACACTGAGGAGATTTAATTTAGTTTAAAGCCTCACCTGAAATGCAGAACTGGGTATTATTGCCTATCTGACCAAGGCTGCTGTTGTAAAGCTGCAGTATTTATAGGAGAATTAAAACCTCTCTGAAAGCAATCACCCAAGGAAGCAGCAAGATTGATGGCAGCGTTGCTGGTTCCAAACATCCAAAAATCACGACTCAGTCCCCAAAATGTCACACGATTTTAAAATGTAATATATTTTGTCTTATTTTTATTCAGTTTGAGACACTAGCGTTCATATTTTCAAGCCATGAAGGCTGAAACCTGACTCTCTTCTAAGGAAGCAGAGATTTTCACCTAACACCATTCCAGGAGCTGGAGATTTAACAGAAGCCACTAGTTATTGCAGTGCTTCCATGAGAGCGGCCCTTGAACCATGAGGAGAACCTGACTGGAAGCTGGTGTCCTGCAATGCTACAGGGCATGGCTTTGGGTATGATGCCCTCCGTGCACTTCCAGGTGCTTCCAGGGATCTTTCTGGAGCGAGGGTTTTCCCACAATTGGAAGGTCAGCATCAAGGGGTGTTGCAGAGCTCGGGGCAGCCCCTGCTCCAGCTTCAGCTCCTCCTGCCTCTCCCCGGCTCCTGACAGTGACAAACCTCTCCCATTTCTCCTTCTCTCTTCCAGGCCATGACGTGTTTGTCTGTAGGGCATGAAGAAGTGCTGCTGACACAGTGGTGAATCCCATTCAATCTGACTGCGGAGCCCGAGGCTTGACCTTGGCAGGGAGGTGTGGAGCGCGATGGCTTCCCGTGCCAGCGCCCCTCTGAGATGTGGTTTCCTCAAGCTGACAAGGATGGGTGACCAGGCTGATGCACGCATCCATCCCCAGACTCTCTTCGCTGTGTACATCAGACGGGGAGTGCCGTGCCTGTGAGGGCTCCAAGGTGTTACACGCAGTGATGCTGCCAGCCCTTGGAGCAGCTCCTGCTGCCGGCTGTGCCACGGGACGTGGTCCTGCTCCCCCGAGCCAGCACAAACCCCGGGTGCAGCTGTGTCAGCAGACACAGGGCTCAGCAGCAGATGACACTCAGAGAGGTTCCTGCTGGGCAGAATGGCATCAGATCCAAGCAGGATCTGATTGACACGAGCCCGATTGCCAGCAGCGGTGTCAGGATGGCTGTCCCCTCACCAGCACCATTTGGGTCATCGACATCAGAGACTGGTTCGGGTCTGCATCCTTGGAACCATCCTGGAGCCAACCCTGGGACCCCTTCCGCTAGAGCAGCTTGAGCCAAACCCAGCCCAACCTGGCCTTGAACACTGCAGGGATGGGGCAGCCACAGCTTCCCTGGGCACCGTTGCACCCCTCCTTTGCTCCCTGTGCCCTGTGCTGTGCTATTTCAGACACTGGCTGGTTTTTGGTTCAGTGTGAGCCTGTCCTGGGGTGCTGGGAAGCAGGAGGGGCGGCTGCTGGGAGAGCAGAGCTCTGCAAGCATCGTTTCCTTGGGAAATCAGAGCGAAGGGAAAAAATAACCCTCAGCTAACTAATTCCTATTAGAAACGAGCTCCTCTCCCCTCATCTCCTGCGAGCGCTCTTGATTAGCTAATAAATGATTGATCGTGCCAAGAAAAGCCGCTCCTTCATCTCCTGCTTTCATCCACAGCTGCCTCGGGGGGATTTCAAATGTCACGGGCAGATGCAGCGGCCTCCCCAGGACCACTCCCCCCGAGTCCCCATCAGCCAAACCAGCCTGGGGGAAGGCTGCTCCGCATCCCTGCTCCATCCCTCCTCAGCGCCTGCGAGTGCATCCTCTGCCTGCTCTAACTGCGCTGTAATTTACCTAAGAGCAAACCACACGCCTTAGTGCCACAGAAAGCAGCAGGCACGTCTCTGGAATCCATCGCTGCTGACAAGTACTCTATTTTAATGCTCCTAAACAGCAATTTTTATTCTAACAGTATGTGAAGGCACTTAGATTTCTATGCAGTTTTTACTTTTTAATCTCGTATACTTCTTGCTGGTGTCAAAATGTCACCATTTAATAGTCTTACTGGAAAAAAAAAAATGGAGTGTTTCAGATCTTGTTCTGTAGTCCACGTTGTGAATACATTAGAGAACCACTGAATGATTTAAGAGGGATTTTTAGACCTGTGAAGATGGAGGGAAGGGGCCCAGCTTCATCGCTTGTCGCTAAAGAGCTGGGAAGTGTTTTCTGCTCCAGGCTTCCCTAAGGCAACGAGGGTTTAGGGGGAGAAAATCACTGCTGGCACCTCCTCCTGCTTCCCCAGAACGCCCATGGACGCTGCCGCATGCGGGATTCTCAGGTCTCCCGAGCAATTTTCCCCCAATGAGTATTTCATTTCACGGGCACTTAACACCAGGAAAGCTGATACCCGGTGCTGGAGGTTACGCTCTGCCTGCCATGCGAGACCGGTTACCATCAGAGCTTCCCCAGGTCATGGGCAGAGCCATTCCCTGCGGATAACGGGACGTCCCTGGCAGCAGCAGGCTGGGGATGCTGAGGCTCCCCCATTGTCTGCACCGCTGCCAGAGCAGGATCCGGCCATGCCACTTCCCATCCCCACACCACTTCACCCTGCAGCCTTCTCCCCCTCTTCACCTCCCAGGTCCCAGGGTTGGGCGTCTCGGGGTGCTTTAAAAGAGGCTCCAAGGCACCTCTGATAACGAGAACAGGAGACGGCAGCATGGGTTCTGTGAGATCAAAGCGCTCCCTCCTCGGCTGTACGTGCCCCCAGCAATGCAATCAGCCTGACAAGGCCAGTGATGTGTATTCCAGCTCCACCAATTCCACACAATTAGCTCACTAATCTCTGCCCGCCCAGGCACTGAGCGATGGCTGGGTGAGGGCAGACAGCAGCCCCCACTGCTCCGGACCCAGATCCCACTGCTGAGAGACAGGGCTGGGTGCAGGGATGCCAGGCATCGACATCACATCATCATCAACATCATCATTATCATCATCATCATCATATTAGTATGATTATTACTATTAAAGATCATTTGCCTCCTGCTTATTCACCTTTTGAATCCCAGAGTAGCTGGGGCTGGAAGGGAGCTTAAACCTCATGCAGTCCCAGCCCCGGCCACAGGCAGGGACCCCTTCCACTGGAGCAGAAGCCGCTGTGTCCAACCTGGCCTTGAACACTGCCAGGGATGGGGCAGCCACAGCTTCTCTGGGCACCCTGTACCAGAGCCTCAGCACCCTCCCAGGGAAGAGCTTCTGCCTAAGAGCTCAGCTCAGTCTCCCCTCGGGCAGGTTAAAGCCGTTCCCCTTGGCCTGTCCCTACATCCCTTGTCCCAAGCCCCTCTCCAGGTTTCCTGCAGCCCCTTTATGCACTGGAGCTGCTCTAAGGTCTCCCCTTCAGGAGCCTTCCCTTCTCCGGGCTCTTCTGTCTCCTCCTCCTCCTCCTGCAGCAGTCAGGGTTGTCACCCTGGGGTCTAGAGCTCTAATTGTGAGAAGAAAAGGGAGGCAGAATAAAGCCCATTACTTCAGCCAGGGGAAAGGCATCGCTTGCCACAGGTTGGCTTTGGCTGCCGTAAGGATCCAGCTCCTGAGATTACCTGTCAAGACTGTGTGAATATTAAATAAAAGGTAAAAGGGTTTAACTCGAACGCAGCACCTCTGAGCACACAGAAATAGCTCAGCTCCCACTTCCCTACAGCAGCAGGCATGCTCCAGACCCCCGCTCGACACCGAGCAAAGCTGCAAATCAAGGGCCAGACATGATTGCAAGCACATTCTTTGCTCTTTCCTTTCTTCTGCTACAAAGGAGATTGGAGGCACACATGGGCTTTGCTTACATCTCATCTCAAACAAAATATACAGGCATAAATAACAGAGCCTGACAGCTCGGGGGGGTTCTGACTGCACTGAGGAGGATGCTGGAGCAGCAGCACTCCTGCAGCCACAGCTCCACTGCAACCAGGGGGGAAACCTGGATGCTGCATGGCTCTAACAAGCAGCAGGCACGAATCTGTACCTGTGAGAATCTACACCTAAGGAAGCTGGGTTAAAGCAGCAGAATATCATCTATGTCCAATGAGGGCCGTGTGGTTTGTGGACTAAACCTTTCGCCATTGCCAAATCTTAGCAAATTCATTGAAAACCAGTTGCATTTTCAGAAAAACAACACCCAAAGCAGGCAGAATAAATCCCAGTCGAGCAGCACCACAGCTAACACAGGCTGGCAACCACGTCACAGCGGTATTACATCAAAAAATGATTAAAACCATCCCAAATCCCAGTGTGAAACTTACCCTGTGCTGGTGAAGCAAGTGCAGAGAGGCCAGGGAGCAGGGAGCCAGCCTTGCCTTTCACATGTGGTTCTACTTGGGTGTAATTGCATCCTTTCTAAAAGCTGTTGTAACCCCCAATCAAAGTGGTCGTCTCCAACAGGGACACAAGGAATACAACGTGGCTTTCATTATGTTCAGAATTGATCTCTTCTTACCTAGAATGATGTGATTTTAGGTTTTTAACAGCAGTTCTTAGAGCAGGTTGAGGTCTTGCCCATCTAAAGGGGCACAGGTGCCATCAATGCACCTGGGCTGCAGAGGTGGGAGAGACCCAGGACTGTGGGACCCCTGTGGTGGGAGCTACTGCCCTGTGGGGAGGGTTTTCCATATGGAAATCACCCAAAGGCTCCTGATTCAACCACATGTGGCCACTTCTCTGGGAAGCCAGCACGAGGAGCCTTGTCCTGACAACTTCCAGGTCTGGAGTGGTTCTCTGGAGCCATCGCAAACTGCTGCCAGGGGCATGCAGAGGCAAAGCAAAGGCTTTTTCCCCTCTGAACACACTCCAGGAAACAGATCTGTTATTTCAGCTGGACTTCCCCAAAACTCAAATATTTAATTTCAGCCCAAAGCGAGTGCTTGGCCTCCAGCATCTGACTTTGGGAATAACAAAGCAAAGCAGGGCCTGGCAGTGCATCGCCCTGGGGAGCCCCGGTCCTTGGGATGCGGGGTACTGGGGGTGACTCAGTGATGCTCAGCATCCGCGCTGCAAGCACCAGCAAGGCAGGTTATTGAGGGTGATGGGGACGGGGGAAGGAGCTGCCAGCCCTTTGCTCCTCTCCGGAGCGATGCTCACAAAGGGTGCAGAAGCACTTTTGCATCTCCCCATATTAATGCAGGCATCCAATTGAAAGATGTAGATGTCTTTTTAATGCACCTATGTCTGAAGGCTGAATGCATAATCTCTCTATTACATGTATACTTTACACACATATCGTCGTCCAGAAATAGTGATTTATGCAGCCCTACTACATATGCAGAGGCTTGGGATCCCATTGCACAGTGGGCAACGATTTTGGTTTTCCAGAGCTATTTATTTGCGTGCCAGGGACTGCAGATGATGAATTGAGCACGCTGCGGTCAGGGCGAGCCCACTGCTGAAATACAGCCCCGCTTCCAGCAGCCGCCGCGGCATTAATTATTAACTCTGTACAGGAGCTTTGCCACTCTCCCAGCACCAGACACTGAAATAGTTCCCTACATAAAAGAGCATTAAGTGAAAGCCGGGATAAAGCCGATCGCTCGGCAAAGTGACGTCCCGCTTCCAAGACCTATTGCTCGGCAGGCAAATTTACAATCCTTTAATTCCATTTACAAGGCGGCGGCACAAAAGGGAGCTGGAGACGGAGGCTGGAAGCTGAGAGACTGAAGGGGAAGAATAAAATAAACAGGAATCCAAGGGAGCCAGAATCAGCCCCCCCCCCCCCCTAAAATTCAGCCGCTCATTAAATTCCAGCCGGGATTAGAGGCAGGAAAGCGCTGGGTGAAGGTTTCGCTATTGTACAATGGGAGGTATATTAAGTTATATAGGTTCCATCTTGTCCCTATTCATGCCTAACTGTGTTGTATATATCCGAGCAGCTAAGCATAATTTGCTTATAAATAATTGACTTCTCGGCGATTAAAATCTCTTGAGGGGCTCTGGGTTTATTCACAACAAGCCGCCTCGGCCCGCCGTGCAAATTAGGCCTTTCAAACCTGTCTCATCTCCAACAGAAATGTTATGAAGAGTGATTTTTTTTTATCCCCTGTAATAACCTTCAACTAACCTTTAAACTGAAGTGAATAATTTAAATCTGATTTTCATATCAATGGGGGAGTCAAGCCAAGCAATTATCTTTTATCTGTATACTCTGTCGTCAGAGCAAGGCATAATAAAGTTTTCCCAAGTGGGCAGAGCGAAGCAGCGAGAGGAGGAGAGAGCGGGAGCGCGCTGGGATCTGAAGACATTAATGCAGCGATGAATTATTCAGTAATGAGTACAAGATCTGCCATAAAAGCTCCGCCAGCGCCCGGTGCACGCCACAAATTGCCGGATGCTTGGTGCAATTAGTGCCGGGGCAGCCGGGCCTGGTGGGTGGCCGCCACCTCCCTGCCCGGGAATACCGCAGAGGGAAACAAGGAGGGGGGAAAAGGGCAACTAAAATCACCCCCAGCAAAGGCGTTGGAGGAGCGGGGGGATGCGATTTCCCCATCATCCTCATTAAAATTCCTCGTTTCTCCATGAATCCCACTGGACTGTCCGTGATTTTTGTTTATTAATTCATAAAATACCAGCCCTGTGATTGAGGCCGCTGATTGCAGGGGGGTGAAGTGTGGTGTGGTTCCTACCCAGCCTCTGCGAGTGGAAACATGAGCATCACATGTAATATTAATCCCTTCCCTTGGCCAGGGGCTGAGGGGAGCAGGAGAGGACGGAGTGGGGAGAAGCAGGGAAAACCCCAGAATCATTAAACTATTGCATTGAGCATCCCTGCTAAATTGCCAAAGCCATAGTCCTCTTTTGGGGGCTTAAGGGTGGCTTTAACCTGCAGGTGATGCCCATTTCTGCTCCCAAAGATTAAGGTTTCTGATTTTTCCCAGCCATAAAAAGGATGCCTGTGCCCATCTCCAACCACACCGCTGCCTCCAAGTGGAATGGACTTCATGATACAGTGGTAGAAACAGGGATGCTCCAGGATGGGGAACCCTCCTTCCCACCTTCCCACCCATTGCTGGCAAAGGGCTGGGAAATGCTGGAGAGCTCAGGAAAATCCCAGTGGATGGGAGCTGGGATTCTTGCTGCACCACACGGGGACCTAAGGCAATCAAAAGCAATATAAAGGCACTAGATTAGATGTCAGGGCAGCTCTGGCACTAAGCATTAAATATCTTCATGTAATCTTTCCACTTAAACCAATGATTAAACAGATTTAGCAGATGATTAAACAAATAAAGATTAATGAAACAAGCAAAGCAATCAAATTTTTATGGGGGAATAAACGCATGATTCAAAACAATATTAGGACAAATTGTCTAAAACTAATAGCGGATGCGTTGCTTTTGTCTCAGCAGCCTTTGGTATCTCCTCACTTATCAAAATATTTGCTCAAACCGGGATGGAGCTGAAAACCTGAAATACTATTGAGGGTTTAAAACAACAAATAGTGAGCGTTCTGTCCTTCCCGAGGGGCTGTGGGACATTCATGGAGAGCCAGGGTGAGGGAAGGCGCAGCTTGGGATGGTCCTGGGCAAGGTGAGGGATGGACCAGAGGGAGCGGGGTACCGGCTGCAGCCCAGCAGCCCCTCCTGTGACCCCTCTGATTTGTTTTACAGCAGCATAGAATCCCAGCCTGGTTTGTGTTGGAAGGGACCTTAAAGCTCACCCAGCTCCAATCCCCGCCACGGGCAGGGACATCTTCCACTGGAGCAGCTTGCTCCAAGCCCCAGCCTGGCCTTGGTCTGAGAGCATCATCCAAAGAAGGCAAACACCAAGCAGCACAGACATCCACGCAGGGATGCCCGGTGCCCACATCCCAGCATCCTGGCAGGGTCCCACAGGGACCATTGCTGGGAGAACCCCTGGGTGCTGCCGCTGCAGGTGCAGGGTGCACGGGTGCACACCAGCAGCACAGGGAATGTGCACAATTACCCTGTGTTCATTAGCACCTCGTTTCCCTCCCGTCTCAATGGCTCTGGTGGCAGAGCTCCGTTTGTTTGCTCGGCGCCTGCAGCCTCCTGACGGTTTGTCTGGGAAGGTTTCACCATTTTTTGTTCCTCCCCCTCCTTATTTTCATTTCAAAAATTTAAGAGGCTTGAAACCCAACAGGATCCAGAGCAAACACAATCTTCCCGCATGCAAAATTGATGACAGAAAAAGACGCACGCTCTGAAATCCAGCGTGGCTGCTTATGTGTGAAAGCAAAGCCTTGGGTCCCCGTAAAAGAGAAGCTGTGGCTGCCCCATCCCTGGCAGTGCTCAAGGCCAGGTTGGACACAGGGGCTTGGAGCAAGATGCTCCAGTGGAAGGGGTCCCTGCCTGTGGCAGGGGTTGGAGCTGGAGGAGCTTTAAGGTCCCTTCAACCCAAACCAGGCTGGAGTTCCAGGATCCTACAAATAGGGAACACAAATTCCTTTGGCCTCAGTTGCCCAGGTTCCTGGTCCAGGCTGAGCCTGTGCCTCCACCATAACCCCTTCAAGCACTCCTGCATGTAGGGCAGCACTAAGCACCTCCTGATGGTCTTCTCTTCAGAGCAGGAGCAAACCTGGCTGAAGAACAGGTTTCTCTTTGCTCTTGCCTTCAGACAAACCAAAGCCAAGAGGAGCCCAACAGAGCAGGGAGCTCTTGTTCCCCAGCCCCTCTTCTCCATCACATCCTGTCCCTCCATGAGGTTCCTGTGGCTGACCCACGAGCTCCTTCAGCCCCAGCCAGCAACGGAGATGCCAGAACCCCCCCCCCGAGCACAAGCAGTGGCTGTGATGTTCAGAAGGAGCAAACCCCTTTGTCAGTCAGCTCAGACCTGCACTTGAACCACAACCCCTCTGCAGGGCCCTGTTGCAGGGGATGTCAGCGCAGGCGGCTGTGCCATGGATGCTGACAGCAGCCTTGACCTTGCTGAGCAGGGAATGCAGAGCTGGGGCAGAAGGGCTGAGACAGGACAGTGACAGTGCAGCTCCATCGCATGGTCCTGTCCGTCCATCCTCACCCCATGCAACGCTGCCCATGGGGCACGGAGAGTCCACCAGCAGCCAGGCCAGCACCATGCCCCGCAGCACTGCTGCTGCCAGACCCCTTCCCCTGTCCTCCCGTCCCTCTGCTCCCTCCAGATGGGATGGAGAAACCCCAGGGCACAAGCAGCAGCTCCCATAGGATATGCCCCCTCCCCGTGCCTCAAGCCCCCATCCCCATCGACCCTCCCGCAGCCCCAGTGCACCCAGCTCCATTCAGACCCATCTGTTCAGCCGATGCCACTGCTCTGCTTCAGCAGCCAGTGAGGATTTAACATTCAGCAGCTGCAGCGAGAGAATCCAGCGAGTCCATGACATGAATTACAAGTCTCCCTCCCCCAAGGAAAGGCTGGAGCCAGCTCAGCATCCCTCCTTCCCCCCCCCCCTTTTTTGGAGACTCATTACTATATTGTGGATATTCTCCACTAAAGGGCATCTCTTTGAATGCATTTGCTTTTTTATTAATGTGTGCTAAGACAAGTCAAGCCTGATTATCATGAAGACAATTGCTGAATTCCCTCCTGGAGAAATCTCATCTAGACTGTGTAGGCGTTTTAATTTCAGAGACCCATTAATTGGCACAATTGCTTAAGCAGCTGCTTTCCGTGTCATTTTAGGACCACTTTATGAAAAACAGAGCTTAAAAAAAAAAAAAGGGAAAAAAAGAAAGTATATGACAGGCCAGAGCTTTCTACATGGGAACATAATTAATGCAAGGAGCTTCCTTTGAGCAGCCAAGCAACAAAAAGCCATCCTGCTACCAAAACACAGCACTCGGCTCTGGGAGTGATCGGCTCTGGTGTGTCCCCACTGAGCACACACAGTGGGGTTGGAAACGGGGCTGGGCACCTTGTGGGTATCACCATGTTAGCCCAGCGCTTTCTGCAAAGGGAAAGGATGAGGGGAAGGGAAAGGAAAAGCAGGAAGAAGCCTGATGCATCTCCCATGCTGAGCTGTGCACTGAGGGGCTGTGACACTGCAGCACTGCAGACCTGGGGAGGTGGAAGGGGCTTGGGGTCCCTCCCATGATGACCATCAACACCTCAGGGGCTGATGGCACAAGGCAGAGCATCCTCAGCATGCAGGAGGTGTCCAGAGGGCTCTGATAACCCGGAGACAGCGCTGTGAGCAAACCTGGATGCTGGCAAGGATACTCAGAAGGATGCTCACATCAGGCATGCCCCCAGCAAATCCATCTGCCCTCAGCCCCAGGGTCTCACCCCATAGCCCATCGCTGGCGTTGCAGCCGACACATGGATGTTTTCCATGGCAGAGCCGAGCTCCCAGAATTAGGTTAATTACTGAATTAATAAAGAACAAATCCTTCACTCTGGGACAAGTGGCCAGACGGAGTTCTGCACTAATATACATTCCCATTTATTAATAAATAAAGCCATATCAATGCCCTAAATTATCAGTGGAATGTATTTGCTAACCCAAAGCAATAGTAGGAACAATTACTTATTAATAAAGCAATAGCTAAATCTAATTACATCCCCATCAGATCCTGCAAGTAATAAAACCACAGTTGCCTTCCAGAGCCAAGGGACCTCCTGACCTCAAATCAAAGTTTAAACCATCCATCAGCTTCCAATACATTCACAGCACATCCAGCAATTACCATCACCTCCACTCCGCTCCCCGGCAGGGGCAGGGGTCACTCCATGCACTGCATGGCTGTAAGCTAGAACAGAGCCTTAGAAATCTCATTATCCTGTTAACCATACATTTATCTGACAAGATAAAAGAGACTAGGTGACCAAGCTATCATTAAAGATTAATAGAAAGTATAAAAAATTCAGCTGCAACCAGCATTACTGTTTAGTGCCTGTGATAGGCCTGACAGGATTATTAATCAGGCAGCCAAAAAGATTTAGGTCTTTGCTCTTGGTTTTTCGTTTTAAGTCTTTAGGTCCCCCGTGTCCCCCCCCATCATTGAAAGCCCAGGTCAGGGAGGACAGTGGCTAATTGGTTCTGTGGGGTTTGGCCATCACAACTCAGGACAATTATCAAATCACAGCAGCGCAGTGGCAGCAGCGTGGGACCGGTGGCGGTGGATGCTCGGCTGGTGCTGAGGCTGTTTATGGCTCCTCTCCCCACACCAGGCTATTAATAAATGGTACAGATCAATGCCTGGATTCATTTTAATAGAGGGCTACATGGCTCACACCAGTCCCAGGGCGATCTTCCCCTCATTCTTAATTCCATTTAAGTTTAACTTGAAAGATTCCCAGGTAACACCTACACAGGAAGAAACACGATTTCCTTGGTTTTAAGTCTTAAGTATTCTTTTTATTCTGCTTTGCTTTTTTTTCCCCCCTTTGATCATAAATCAATGTCCCATTCCCCTGAAGCCAGGCTCACAGGAGGGCTGCACAGCGCTGCCCTTCCTTTCTCCACCTGTGGGGAAGAAAACCCATACATTAAAGAAAGGTGCTTCCTAACATCCTATGCTTGGGGGTCCCGCTGCCAGCAGCTCTACCCACATCCCTCTCCTGCAGGGACCAGCAGCCTTTATTATGATATAGATAATATTATCTATATATTATTAACATTATATATAACGTTATCAGCTAACTTCTATTCTCTCACATGAAATACTGCAGCGGGAGCTTGTGCCGTCTCAGACCAGCACAAGTGTGTTCATCCTTTGCCACAAAACAGAGCAAACCAGACAAGCAGACTGCAAAAATCAGCCTCCACTGAGAAGGTTTTGCCTCAAAACCAACACACAAACTAAGTTTTCCTTGGGAAAAAAAGCGTGAACCAGTGCTGTGCACTGTGCTGCTCCCTCCATGCATGGCACCACATTGCTGCTTAGCGAGCAAAGCCCTGGCCAGCCCCACTCTGAACATGCACCCCTGATGCTCTGCACCCCAGGGACGGATCCAAGCAATAGGGAAAGGCAGCAGGGAAACACAGAGGTGCCTGAGATGCAGCCCAGAGCCCGCCTGGGAAAGCATCTGCATAACCACGGTGATTTCCCTGCAGAGGACCACATGGAAACCTGCACAAGAAGCATTATCTGCTACAAAATCACAGTTACAAGCATTCACCCCCATGAATTTTCACAAGCTCGGGCCATTGTTTGAGATCCAGCAGCTGGGCAATAAATCATCAAGGGTAATTGAAATTAAGCAAAGAACAAACTGGTCCTGCAGAGATGCCCAGGGATTGCACTGTGTGGGAAGCTCCCCGCCAGCTCCATCCTATGTCCCAGGGTATGTGCCCACCAGAGGTTATCCCAGGTTGGGGATCATAGAATCCCAGGATCCCCGACTGGTTTGTGTTGAAAGGGACCTTAAAGCTCCCCCAGCCCCAACCCCTGCCACAGGCAGGGACCCCTTCCACTGGAGCAGCTTGCTCCAAGCCCCTGTGTCCAACCTGCCCTTGAACACTGCCAGGGATGGGGCAGCCACAGCTTCTCCGGGCACCCTGTGCCAGCGCCTCAGCACCCTCCCAGGGAAGAGCTTCTGCCTAAGAGCTCATCTCAGTCTCCCCTCGGGCAGCTTAAAGCCATTCCCCTTGGCCTGTCCCTCCATCCCTTGTCCCAAGCCCCTCTCCAGGTTTCCTGCAGCCCCTTCAGGCACTGGAGCTGCTCTCAGGTCTCCCCTTCAGGAGCCTTCTCTTCTCCAGGCTGCCCCAGCCCAGCTCTCTCAGCCTGGCTCCAGAGCAGAGCTGCTCCAGCCCTCACAGCATCTCCATGGCCTCCTCTGGACTGGCTCCATCAGCTCCACGTCCCTCTTGTGTTGGGCTCCCCACCACAATCTGTTTTCCTACAGAACAGCTCCTGCAAGCTTCCTGCCGCTTCCTGCCTGCAAGAACAGCCCGTGCTGGCAAAGGGGGAAAAGGGCTTCCATCTGCATGAACTTCTGCAATCAAAGGCTGAAGATGGTGGTGTTGGCCTTTGAGCCAGGATGCTAAAGAGCCTCTGAGAAACCTGGGTTTGCATCTGTGCAGGAACTGCTCTGTAGTTGCTCCTGAAAGTAAACTAAATCAATTCCAGTTCTGCAGGACGAGCATGGGAAGCACGAGCTGGTTAATCCCCATCTGCAGGAAGGTAGAACTTGGCTTCACGGCGCCTTTGAAGCTCGCAAGAGTGAGATAAAAGAGAAATGCTAAAGCTCTGCAAAAGGCAGCAGAAGGGGGGGGCGATGGGGAAGCCGCACCGCCGCCGAGCCGGAGCTTTGCCGGGGTCTCGGAACAGCAGAGCCCACATCTTCCGTGGCTCTGACAAGCCTGGGATGAAAGGGAAACCTCCAGCGCTGTGCACATCCCCGGTGCTCCAGTGAGCAAGGACCCAGAGCTTGTCCTAGCGCTGAGGCCTCGCGTCGATGGGGTCGGGGCAAAACCTGCTGAGCCTTCGCAATGAGGTTTCAGCTCGGCAGCGAGCAGCTCAGCGAGCCTGAAGGGTTCGGCGCAGGGACCTCGCCTCGCAGCCGAAGGAAAGCAAATCCAGATTGATGGGAAGTTCGATTCATCTCAGAGGGGTCCAAACCGCAAGGAAAAGGATCTCAATTTCAAACATCCCCAGGGGTTTGTGGTATCCCTACCCCGAGGGCTGGGCAGAGCCGTTGCGCAGATGAAAACCAGGTGCCAAAAGCTGTCATGGGGTGGGCTTGGGCTTGTGGGTTTTCAGACGGAGGGTTTCGTTTCGGGCACATCTAATTCTAAGTAAATACATGTGACTCCTGCTTCAGATACTCCACCACATCCCATGGAGCTGGTGTTGCCGTTTATCCCGCTCTGGATGGGAGCATGATGTTGTGGCTGCCATTAACACCTCAACATTCACCATATGATCTCCTCCAGCCTTGACGTGGCATTTTTGGATGCTGCTGCTCTCCTTGGAGGCTTCTGCATCTGACAGAAGCTCTTCATATGGTGGAGACTGGAAACGATTGGAAGGAAAATGCATCCCTTTTCCAGGGAGGAAATGTCCGAAGTAGATAGAAGATAAAGCCAAATGAATTATTTACTTCCATTAGCTCATGGAAATCTTCCCTGGGAGCCCGCGAGGACCAGTGGGCTCCGATCTGTTTAGCAAGCTAAGATGGAAGAAGAGGATGGGGGGATAAAAAGGAGTTTAATGACAGCGTCTGTTGATCATCGGGGCGAGAAGAATGAATTGCTTCCCTGAACCTGAAAAATATCAAACTGCATAAATAAATCTATTTAAATTATTAATAAACGAATTTACATTTGGAGCCTGAGCCTGAGAATTAATTTCATTTCTTATGCTAAACTGGCCTGTACGGCTCATGACTCAAGAATGAAAAGATGCAGAAAGGAAGGAAAAGATGAAGGGGGGGAGGGTTGTAAGGAAAAAGATGCAAAGTGGAAATTCTGGGTCCTAAAACAGAGCCAGCTCCAGAGCAACAGGAACAAAAAGGGTCTTTGAGGCTGAAGTTGTTTCAGGAAGGACGGTCCCTCTCCATCTGCACTGCTGGTACGCACCCAGAGCACCTACTGGTGTTTCTGATGGCAGCAGTTCCATGGAGGCTGCTGGGCCAGGACGTGTCACAGCAGCTCATGTGTGCTCACAATGTTTAAACATCAAGTCGAAGCAAAACCTGGGATGGAAACGTCCATCCCAGAAAGGATGCCTCAGCCCCAATGCGCTGGGGCTGCAGGTGCTGCCTTCCCCACATCCCACCGAGGGCACTCAAGTGGAGCACCAGCGCATCAGCTGGCTGCTCCCAGGGAAATTAATTGGGAAGTGCTAATTTTCGGTAAAACATTGAGCTACACGAGGGCAGGGCAGAAATGCTCACCATCTTCTGTCCCTTCTGAGCACTGACATGGGGAATGGTGCCTGGAAGTGGGCAGTGCTTGGTGGCTGCCACACATGGGAAGCTTTGGTTTTGGTGCACTTCCCCATTGTCCCAGTGCTCTTCAGACTGATGGGGTTTTGCAGCCCCAAGGCCAGGGCTTGGCCACAGCAGCTCCTGGTGGCCCAGGAACAGCATCAGCCCCTTCCTCTTTGCCACAGCCCCTGCGCAGCCAAAGGGCCAGAAAACGCTTCTTTCTGCAGACATCTCTTTTCCAGACTAAACAACCTCATTCCTCCCCAACTTCACAGCAATCACATTTCCCAGACCTCACTTGCTCTCCCTCCCCTCTGGACCAGATCCGAGCCGTTTGCATCCTCCCCTGGAAGCCGGAGCTGGAGCCAGAGCAGTACCCAGGCCCCATCCCCTCCGTGTCACAAGGGATATGGGGACACAGGGATATGGGGACACAGGCAGCTCTCCTCAGCAGCACGACTGCAAACACACACTCCAGTTAGCACAGCCCTTTCTTTGTCGTTTATCCTGTTCTGCTGGGAGCTGGCACTGGTGATAGATTGCATATAAAAACCTACTTATAAAGCAATCTTTCCCTCAGCTGCCCTTTCAGTGGAGCCTGTCTGCAGTCTCCGTGCCGGGATGCATTGTTATTCCATGTGATGAGACATTCCAGGGAACCAAATAAAATAAAAATAGACATTTGGAGGGGCTTTTGTTTTGCTTTTTCACAGCTCCCCCTCCCCAGTTTGACTCCTGTGAACACACTTGTCGAGTTGATTTGCTCACGCTGCCTCCTAAGCATGTCCTTGCACCGGAGACACTGCTCTTTTAAATGCAGCTTCTCAGAATGAGAAGAAAAACTTGGCAAAGCAACAATGGGGAAGGGGGGGGAAATATGAATAATCTCAGAACAGAAGTTGCATTATGTGATGTGGTTGCCATGTGGTTAAGTCTGAGAGAGGATCATGCAAGCGCATTGTGGGAAAGATGATAACAGGCGAAACAATCCCGAGAAGCGCTGAGGGTTTTGTAATAAGAGGTTACAGTGCAAACCCGGCCATACCACACCACGGCCCCGTGCCAAGTGATCCGTGAGAACCCATAATAGCCGGGTGGGTGAGCTGGGGTGGGGACAAAGGGGTTGTCGCTGTCCCCTGCACTGGGCAGACTCAATCTGGGTATCTTTGGCCAGGTGGCTTCATGATACAGGGATTTAGGCTGGGGATGCAGCACCTCTGGCAGTGCTCTCACTTTGGGTACCAGTCCCAGACCAAACCGGGGGGGGGGGGGAAACCATCAAGCAAAGTCATGGCTTGAAGTGCAAGGGAGACCCACAGCAAAACCTTGAGCTGTCAGAGGTGTTAATGGATCGGGCACCTCTGAGGCAGCAACCGACAGAGCCCCAACGGCCCTGACTGCAGCTAAAAAGCCTGAACGCACCCCAGGATCTCACTTTACTTCGGCACACAGGTTTCCCTCCCTGGCCACGGCTGCAGGAGGCATCTCAAGTGCACCCAAGACAGCAAAACATCACTGAAAGCCGCAAACATCCAGCCCCAATGTGGGCTTTGCTCCATAGAAGAAGATTCCCTACCTCCACCACCATCAGAAAGCTGTTGGTCATCACAGGTTCATGACCAAGCTTCCGGAGCTGTCTCCAAAGCATCACCTCCTGGGGACCTGCTGTAGAGAAAAGCCAGATTTGAGATGAACCGAGGCTCAGATGGTTTGGGGGAAGTGCTTATGAACTATAAAACCCCCATACTTTGTCCCACAGGCTACATAAGCTGTGCTGGGGAAGTTATCAGGGCAAAACCAACCCGTCCTCCTCTCACTTGCCTTGTCTTGGTATGAACATGTGAGTGGGAGGAAAGTCAGCGCAGTCAGCTGAGCTACGGGAAACTCAGAGCGTGGGGAAACACATGCAGTAAATGAAGAAAAAAAGGGTAAATTCTGTGAATTTGTATCAGCAACGTGGATTTCTGCTCTTTTAGTGCAACAGAGTGCTGCGGCTTGCTCTCAGCCTGCGTGGTGCGACACTGCGGGTGATGCACAATACAGTGTGCCCATCGGGGTGGCAACTCACCCCCCATGTGATTGGCCCTGGTCTCACCCGGCTGTGGTCCTGCCTCCAGCTTTATGTGGGCAAAAGCAAAGTGTGGGGCAAGGGGAGGAGGCAGTCAGAGCTGCGACTTCCCTGGCTGCGCTCTGCCCAAGGCAGGGGTGGGTTTGGGGTTCCCACTCCCAGCTGGAACAGGCAGATCCAGCCCTAGGCTGAGCCCTGCGGTGCAGCTCTGGGATGCTGTGGGCTTGAGGACTTGAGGATGCTGCCGACCCCCCCACCATGCCATGGGGGTGCTGAGCAGCACCCTCCTGAATCTGTAAGGCAAAGACTGTGGTGAATTAAACACGCTGTGAAGAGCTGGCAGAGCAGCCCGTGCACTGGCGCCGTGCTTTGTCTCAGAGTAATTTAGCAGGCTTTAATGAGAATTCATTCACATTATATTGTGAATAGCTGCTTTTATGGGAGACAAGAGGTGATGAACTAGTCAGAGCAGAGACGACTGGCACAGATGCCACCATGCATCATCACCGCTCCCCTCGTGCCAGCACTGCTACAGAAGCACCCAAGGAAGAGTGGTGATGAGCAGAGATGACGCAGGGAAGGGAAAGAGTGGGCTCAGCTTCTATGGGGACAACCCCAACCTCTCAAACCCCTCACGGTGGGAGGAAAGGTAGCGAGGTTGTTCGGCTGTAGCTACAGGGCCACCCATCACACTGGTGACGCTGGCACTGCTGCGATGCTCTGGGCCAGGCAGGGTCCCCATGGACCAGCCCAGGGACCCCCATTGCATTGAGACAAGCTCACAGCAGCAATAAGGCTCAAAGGCATCACTGCCACCAAGCTACAGGGTCCCAGCACAGGGACCACCGGTGACACAGTGCCCGTTGTGCACCTCCAGGGAGGACAGAGCCTGGGGACAGCTTTGCTTTGAGAGCAACTGAGTTCACACAATTAGAGACTGATGCGAGGCAGCAGGATCCAAAACCCTCATTTGGCCCGATTAAAGCTTAACGATTCCAGCCTAATGATTAAAGAAATGCCCCAATTTCCTCGTTCCAAACAGCCCTTTCTGCCAAAACTCAGGTGGAGCGGACACGCATGGGGCTGCAGCTTGGAGAGACAGCGCAGGGAAAAACAGGATTTGAATGGCTTGGGCACAGAGAGGAGGATTCATGCGAACAGATGAGCCGGTTAGCTAACGAAAGGGGGAAATTGAAGTGTTTTAATGAGCATTTCAGGATGAATACCAACCTGGCGGACGCTCAAGCAGAAGAGAATTGCTGTATGCAGTAATTTGAAGGGCAGCCGAGTGCAAGGTGAGGGTGGGCTGCAGCCCCCAGAGCATCACCAGGCTCGGGGCGGGCGGGCAAGGGCCTGCACCAAGCAGGAGAATGCTCCGGCTCCTTCAGCATCGCACGAGGCAGCATCCCTGGGGAAAAAGAGGCAGAAAATAAAGCTCCCCATCTGTGCTGGAGCTCTGGACCCCATTAAAGCAGCGGCCCGTGGGGGGAGAGGGGCGGCCTCCATGCACACAAGGTGCTCCCTTCATGAAAGCATCTTTTGATTATGTTATTGCAGCTATCAAAATATTGCAGAGTTCAGAGCATTCCGCAGGGATCCCCGAGCTCTTCAAAGAGCAGAGGACTACGGCAGGGGGAAAAAGAAGCCTTTAATTATGTCAGCTCCCATGCTTGTTTCTGCGGTGGAGCTCCTCGGAAAAAAACCTGGCTTTAATGAGCAGGAACACATATGGCTTCATTGTCCAAACATGGAAAATAAAGCTGATTATTTTTTCTTATTTAATAGACGTGCAAGTTTCTTTTAGGCCCCGTGGTGTCCTGCAGGCCTGCATACCGAGGGGCTCTGCGGCACAGAACCACGTGCTGCGTAAATCAAAGCCTGGCTGTAAAGCTGCCCTCCCTCCTCCAGCCTGGGCAGAGGCTCCAAAGCCCAGCCCCAGCCGATGCTCCTGCCCTTCCCCATCACTTCCACACACTTCAGCGGTGGTTTCCTCCTTCCCAGCTACTTGCAGCGCCGCAGAAGCCCACGGCGGGATGCTGGGATTTCAGAGGGGTAATCTGCCACCAACCCAGTCATTTGGTTCAGATGTGCATTTGAATTTCAATGCGCAGGCTCATTTTCCTCCCCAGACGTAAACAGCACATAGCAGAGATGAGTACTACACAGCAGAAAGCACGGGCCAACCCTACATGTTAAAGAACATATTGACTATATTCTGCTAATAAATTATCCTATCTAGCAAATTGAATTAATGGGCTTGCGTGTGCTGCAGCCTGCTATCAGCGCCGCGATGCTTTGGGAAGCTTTGAGTACTGGTAAAGAGAGTTCTGTTGAAGAACTCACAGGGAACAATTACAAATAATTGCCAAGAGGGGTGCGTGCCTCCCTCGAGTGACTGCAAATCCCAAATGGTGGAGCAGAGTTAAAAACTCATCGGAATCATGAAGCATGGGGAGAGCGGTTGGCTTTGACCCTGCCCTTCCGCACCTCCTGCCTGCTTCCAGTGCTCCATGGGATGAGCAGGCTGAGGAGCAGCTCTGCTCTGGAGCCAGAATGAGAGAGCTGGGCTGGGGCAGCCTGGAGAAGAGAAGGGGAGACCTGAGAGCAGCTCCAGTGCCTAAAGGGGCTGCAGGAAACCTGGAGAGGGGCTTGGGACAAGGGATGTAGGGACAGGCCAAGGGGAATGGCTTGAACCTGCCCGAGGGGAGACTGAGCTGAGCTCTTAGGCAGAAGCTCTTCCCTGTGAGGGTGCTGAGGCGCTGGCACAGGGTGCCCAGAGAAGCTGTGGCTGCCCCATCCCTGGCAGTGCTCAAGACCAGGTTGGACACAGGGGCTTGGAGCAAGCTGCTCCAGTGGAAGGGGTCCCTGCCCGTGGCAGGGGTTGGAGCTGGACGGGCTTTGAGGTCCCTTCCAACCCAACCCAATCTGATTCTATGACACACCCCTCAGCAAGGGCTGCGCAGGGGAGACTGGAGCTGCAGGGGATGCAGCAGAAGCTGTGTCCTGACTCTCAACCCCCTCCGCAAGCCTTTGCCTGCAAGATCCCTCATGGATCCTGCCGGGATCTACTTTTCCAAACCACAGGACAGCAACAGGCAGAAAGCTTGTTCATTATGAAAAACCCCAAACCACAAACCAAAGCAAAGCAAGAAAACTCCAAGAAAAGCCACTCGCTGTAAACAAGAGACTTTCTGGGAATGTTTCCCCATCCTTCCTCCCTTGAAGCTATGGAATAGAGTAGGAGTTTTGCACCCTATTCCTCAGAATCAGGATCTCCGTGCAGAGTTTGAGCTTCACAGCGGATCACAGCCGCTACCAAAAAGCCTCTCCCCTGCAAACATCCACACTGTCAGACAGAAATAGTTTCTCAGAAAGCCTTAAAACCCACCTGAACCCTCCAAGTCCGGGACCTCCCCTCTTCCACATCATCAATGAAAACCAACACCCCAAACCCTCGTGCTTTCCAGGCTAAATGGGACCCTGGGTTTCTCACCTGGAGCTGGGAACAGGGTGAAAACGGGACGCGATTTGTCTCCTCCTGTCGCAGCACTGGATATTGATGAACACCCTTTGGTAACCTGCTGGCGCCCGTCTTGCTCCTTTCAAACCCTAAGTACGATATCGAGGCAAGCAAAAGAAAAACCGCCTTTAAGATGACTCCTCGTGGTAGAAGGACTTACAAAGAGCAGCTTCTTGGAAGGTTAGTAGCTGCAGCATTGGCATTTTAGCTGCCAATTTCTTTACACTCCTCACTTTACATGACAATAGAGGGGAAAAAGTCTGAAACACATAGCAATTCCCTTCCCCAGACAGCAGGACACTGGCACTGGAAGGCACAAATTAAAGCTCTGGCAATAACGAGCAGCAGAGATCGGAGGCGCAACCACTGATGCCAAAAAAGGCACATTTAAAACCACCATAAAGACATAATTTTTCTGTGTTTTCACATGCAAATAACAAGCCAGGAGAGCAACAACCCTGGCACTGGGAGCAAAGCAGGGTTCAACCCAGGCTGAGCCAAGTGCACGGGTGATAAAGTTTAGTCAGAGCAAAGCTCAGACTTAGAACGCACGGAGCAGTCTGGAGCTGAGCCCTCCCTGCCTGGGGCTGACACCAGCAACAGGGCAGAGAACAGCTCTCCGTGTGCTCCACAGCACCCAGGGATGGGGACGGGATGGATGGGATAGAGGGGTCTGTGCCATCCACCAAGCCGCAGAGCATCCATCCTGCTAACCCCGGAGCTGGGCCAGGTGTCTCCAGGAGGACATTCCAGCAGGCACCTCTGCCTCTGGAGCTTGCTTCCCTCCGGAGCAGGCCAAAGCCAACACGTGCCATGATTCAGGGGCTGGTGAATCCAGGATACGAGGGCAGGTGTAGACGCAGCTCAGCTACTGCCAAGGGCAGAGATGGGGCACAGAGACTGAATGCCAACAGCACTGCTGCAGCCCCGTGTCTGGTGAAGGCAGCACTGAGCTCGCAGCCTGCACGTGCTTCCTGGCTGGGGCCAAAGATGGGCTTCCCTGGCAGCATGCATGGATGCGGGAGCAGCTCACACGTGCTCGCTGCAGGGCCCTTGCTTTTTAGAAAGCAGCTACTTCAAACCTGCTCCCCGCAGGCACAGGGAACCACAAAGGGATGCAGCAGCATGTCCTGCGTGGCCGGGAGGAGGCTTTACACGAACGTGCTGGGGACCAAAACCAAACGGCAGCACACGGTGCCATGTCCCATCCCTGCCTCTGCCATACACACACACACACACACACACACAAACAGCTCGGTCTGATTTCATCGGGCAGGAATGCGGTGAGCTTCGATTCAAAGCCCCATCTCTCCCTTGCGCTTTCTCCTCCTGGTGGAAGCGGCTCAGTTTTCCAAGACTTGCTTCTTTTTCCAGGCTAAAATAAGACGTTAACCATTGAAACGAAGGCTCCCTGGTTCCCCCCACTGCAGAGCTTCGATTAAAAATGGAAAGGGGCACCTTTAAAACTTTAATACCATTTAAATGTTCCCATCTCTCTCCTGCACCAGATCGCTCAGTAAAGGAGCTAATTAAAAAATGGCTGCTGTGATGACAGACTAGATTAATAGTTTTTGAAGAGCAGCCAGTGCACCAACTGCTCCTGCAGCCATGATGAAAGCTAATAATGTAGAAAATTCTGCCAATTCTTCTAATTCATGAATATTTAAGCCTGTGAAAAATCTGTCAGATTATAGCACTTTTCTGGTGATTTTCTGCTTAAGTACACTTATGGGCAAATGCCAGTTGCTCAAGAAACTTCAGTGGAAGTTTTATTGTTTGCCTCACCAGAGCCCTTTCCTCTCTCCTTGGGCTGTTTAACCCCTGCCAAGGCTGGGGGGGGGCTGTGGGCAGAGGAGCATCCCACTGGCACAGTCACCCCATGGGACAAGTGCCCTCCCAGGGGTGAGGGAACCACAGGATCCCAGCCTGGTTTGGGTTGAAGGGACCTTAAAGCTCCTCCAGCTCCAACCCCTGCCATGGGCAGGGACCCCTTCCACTGGAGCAGCTTGCTCCAAGCCCCTGTGTCCAACCTGGCCTTGAGCACTGCCAGGGATGGGGCAGGCACAGGTTAACGGGGATGACACTTTTGGGCCATCACCAGGATGGGGAGACACCCCTGGATGATGCTCATTTCGGGATGTCTTCGCTGCTAGAAGGAAAAACTGGCATTTTGGTTCCTATTAAAGGAACTGATCCCTGGTGCATCCCAGCTGGGTGAGAAGCAGGAGCAGTCACTGGCGGCCGGGCTGTCCCCATTAACCCCATGTAATGAGACCAAACAGGGGCTGGCAGCAGCCGCAGCGAGTCCTGGTGAAGGGTCGGTGCTGGCACCGGCCATGGGCTCCCATTCCAGCTGGCTCCAGCGAGCCCCAGCACAAGAGGCTGGCTGGATCCCAGTGGCTCCCTGGCAGCGGGCTCTCCTCACTGGTGGGCTGTGCTCTGCTGTGTGACTCCTGCTACAGCCGGTCAGACAAAACTGATGTCCTGGTGCAAGAGGAACCGACTCCTCTGCTCCGCTCCTTGCAGCGCCGGAGGTCATCCTCAAGGTGGATGAGGAAGGGATGCTCTTCTCCACCATTCCCAGTGTTTTTCCCACCAGATTTGCCCGGTTCTTGGTGATGAACAGCAGATCTTGTTCTGTCAGCTGAAACTGGCGCAGAATAAAGTCAAGTGGCCAATAAGAGCAATGGGAGCTTCTCCTCTTCTGCTTTCCCCTTAGAAAAGTTCACGTGGATGTGAGCAGAGCCATGAGCATCACAGTGATAGGCAGCCACAGTTTGGTCCTTCACTCTCCAGCCCAGATGCTCCCGTGCAAGGGCTGGATGGTGGCAGGCCTTGGGCAGCTCTCCACAAAGGAGGGCGAGGTGGGGACAGCAAAATGGGGCGAAAAACACAAATTAGAGATGCTCAGCAGAACGATGGCTGCCCCATCCCCAGCAGCATTCATGGCCAGGATGGACACGGGGGCTTGGAGCAGCTTGCTCTAGTGGAAGGTGTCCCAGCCCATGGCAGGGGTTGGAGCTGGAGGAGCTTTAAGGCCCCTTCACCCCAAACCATCCATGGTTCTGTGACCTTGTTTCAGAATGTTTCATGATGTGAAACCCAGAGCAACTTTGAAACAAAAAACGGGGAAAACTCCACCAAAATTCAGACCCCGTTACCTAAGGCTGCACACACAGTTTGTCATCCCAGCCTGCCTGGTGAAAGGGAAGTCCACTGCGATGTGACACCGGGAACACCCACACTTCCAAACCCTGACACTGCATCTCCTCTGCGCTGCCAGATTCCAGGAGCCCTATGAAACATTCCATAAACATCCCTCTGTAATTAAGTGGCTCTGACCGGGTGAAAATGAGCTTTACAGGCTCAGGGGGGGCACTTTGGGCTTTCTCCCATTGCTGGGGTGTCTGTGCTGGGATGAAGGAGAACCGGAGCATAGCAGAGGAACTGAGAGCCCCCTTCCTCTCCTCAGCACAGACCTTCAGCCTCTTCCAATGTCACTTCAGCTGAGCAGCAAGCGATTGTGATTTAATTACTCCAGTGCTCCTCAGCAGCATTTTCTTGACTAATAACAGTCGCTTTTATGGCACCGCATTTATCCTTCCTCCTCCGGATTGATCCTGCCTCACCACGAGTCCCGGCACCGCCGGAGCCGGTCAACTTGCCTCCCGCTCCCGACGCTCCTCCGCTCCTTTGCTCTTCCCACCAGCGCTCCATTTGCCTCGGCACATCCTGGCTCAGAGAGAACGCGACAAGTGCCGCTAATTCATAAATATTTAACACCCAAATCTGCTGCCTCCTGATAGCTTTTTCCAGAGTTTCTATTCTAATCCACCCCCTTCCCCTCCCCACCGGCCCTCCTCGGGTTTTTTTTCCCCTTCCTCTTTGCCGGGCACTAATCCAAGTGCTGAGATGACTGTTTCACTTCCCTGCTGTCATCAGTTGTTTTTATCTTATCTGGACCGTGGATGCCAGTCAGCAACCCGCTGCGGTCTTTCCAGTTGAGTCCTGACCTCCGCAATCAGCCTCAAGATGTCCTGTAACAAGCAGATACGGTTACTCAGCTTGTCCATCAGCACTTGTGGAGGGGGAGGGAGAAAAAGAGGGGAAAGAAAGGAGAAAATCCCTGCAGAAGACGGAGCTGACAGCTCGGGGCGGGAGCAGTGCAGGGAACCTGGGCTGGGAATCTCCTGCTGAACGGGGCTTGCGGTGGTGCTGGTGCTGCAGCAGGGATGCGGGGGTCCCACGGGGGGGATGCTGGCCTGCTCCTGGACCCCTGGTCGGCAGGGCACGGCACAGCACGGCACGGCCTTGAAACCGAGGTGATGGGCGCTGAAGGACAAGCTTTAGAGTCTTGAGGGGACTGGGAGCAGCAGGAGGATACTCTGCCAGGGCTGTGGGGTGGCTGGGGAGGGGGGAGCCTGCTGTTCCCCATCCTGCTCAAGCTGCTTCTGACACATCTGCTTCATGGTGATCATGCTTGTCTGGACCTCAACCCACTGCCCTCAGCCTGCCTGGACCTGGGGTTATCTCCTGCAGAGTGTCCCATTGTCAATCAGATCCCCCTTTCTCCTCCCAAACTGCTGATTCCCACCTCCTCTGCTGTGCTTTGTGCACAGGGGCACCCATGTATGGCCTGGCTGTCAGGGAAGAGGGGAAAATGCATCTGGGAAAGCAGGACACAGCCTTTTGCCAACCTGCAGGATGCCAGATGAGCAGAGCCCAGTGAGGAAGCATGGGGGGCTCAGCCTGAACTCCAGAGGGATCAGAGATCATCCCATACTCTGCTGCTCTCACCCAGCACAGGAACGACATGCAAAGAGCCACACACAACAACAAGCTAGTTTCTGCCACCTCTCAGGGCATCCAGCAGCAGAGCAAGCACGAGAAGCAGAGGGAACTCTGGATGATGCTCCCTGCCCAGCCTCTGCTGCTCCGGAGCCAGCAGCAGCAGCACCCAGACCATCGTCCTTCCCGACTGCCCCATCCCCTTCCCGACCGGCCTCCGGTTTCCACAGTTAATTTATCAGTTTAATAACAGCACCATCGAGAAGGGCGAAGCGAGGCCAGCCCTGAGCCAGCTCAGCTTTACATACAGATCACCCAGAGTAAAAACGTCATGTAAGATTTACTCAACACGCATTATATCAAAGTGCTCAAGCGCTGAAGTAAAAGGGCTTTTAGTTAGAGCAGATTGAAGGGGGTGGCACGTGGGGAAGGAGGAGAGAACGGGTGGATTTCAGCTCTGCCAGACGCTCGTGTGGCTTTTGCATCAACATCTTTATTTTCTAAGAGAGGATTTAAGACCTTGTTGTGTATAAACAACCGAGACTGGAGGAACTCGAACGGTGAGGAACTGTAAAAGGTTAGACTGAAAAATGCTATTAGTCGGCATGAAATAAGATTCTTCCTGGAAACATGACACTGAACATTGAAGGGAGGGGGAGGAATAGCTGTAAAACGGCTATAGGAAAGGGCTTACAAATTAAATATAATAAAAAGAATCCTTTTGAATGAGATCTTAATTTAACCTCAACATCATGACCATATATTTCAGGAAATTAATCCCTTGGCCTCCAATAAATCCAAAGTATAACACAACCACTTATGGTTCAGCAATGAGCCATTAGCATGGGCTACAGATCCTGCAAAACCACCAGACCCATTATTTAGGAATGTGCTGAATTACCCGGGTCTAATGCAGCCCATCAGCAACCAGCGTAATTCCCACACCAAGGGCTCTGCCAGCTTCTTCCTCCACCCTCTCCCACCCATCCCAGGACCTGGTTCCTGAGCAAACCTCATCCTTCTTATCTGCAGGAATAATGTGGGAGAGGTGTCAGGAAGGGGGGGGGGGGGTGTCAGCCTCAACCGGACCCAGGGGAAAGCCCCATGGGGTGGTGGATGGTGGGCTCCATCCCACCAGCGCCACGCGGGGCTCCCGGGCTCTGCCTTCACCCACATCCAAGGCTGCGCTGCTTCCAGAGCAGGATCATCAAGGACAGAAGCACAAGAGCAAACATCCTCCGGAGCCTTCCCCAGCCCTCTCCGCTCCCCCGCACGCTGCCGCCTTGGCACCCGGTTCTCCTGCATATGCCCCAAAACGGGGGAAGGAACTTGTAATGAGTCAGGAGTGCAACCTTGCTCTGAGAGCGAACATATGCCACCGCAGCTCCCTTGGCAGAGGCACTTGGAGCCCGTTGCTGGCTCTGCAGTGAGAGCTCTTCCCATCCAGGCTGCAGACACTTCGGGGCTCTGGATGAGGAGCGCACAGACCAGGTGAAGAGCACTGAGGCTTTGCAAGCTTCAAAGGACCTGCTGGCAGGGCCTGCTGCAGCCCTGCTTCGTGTCAGAAGCCGTGCCAGAAGCCAGAGTCCTCCTAGAGAAACATCCCTGCAAACTGATAGGGATGCCGTGGAGCCAGTGGCCATTTGGGGGGTAACAGGCATCATTACAAACACATTTAATATCATCAGAGAGCACACGGACAGGTTTAAAGCCTCCAGCGCAGGCTTGACTCTTGAGAGCCTGCACCTTGTCCCCAGCTTCCCTTTCTAGGCAGGGAAAGCGGTGGAAGTGGGAACGTGTCTGTTCCGATGGGCAGCCCAGAGCAAGCTGGAGAATGCCTTTTTGTCAGGAGAAGAAAGGAAGTTCCTTATCTGAAAGCTTTTCCGTCAGCAATTTAAGTGCAGGGCAAAAGCCCGGCAGTAAATCCAGCATCCAGGGGCTGCACTGTCACAGAGTGAAAGGCAAAGAGGCAAGTTTTGATGGGGGTTCTCAAACAGGGGGGCAGGACCTTCCCCCATCACCTCTCCCGCACCCCAGAAAACCCCTTTCACAAGCTGCAACCCGCATCCGGGCTGGCTGAGCCACCACGGGGCCAGCAGGAACCCAGTGACCAGCTCCCCACCCGCCTCCAAGCGGGCAGTTTCCCACATGTACCATGGGATCTCCCATCCGTGGCCACACGAGGGGTTTTCCACCTGCAGAAGTTGCCTGCGCAGGGAGAAGGCGCAAGGTGGGAACGGGGGGTGCTCTGCTTTCTCATCACTCCCTGCACAGCCCCGCTCCCCAGCCACCGCTGCAGCGGATGCTGTGGTTTTCTTGTCTGAAATACATTGCACAGCAAGCCCAGCCTGGTGCTGAGGAGCATTAACTAAAGCAAAGCAGCTCTAATAGAGCTGGTCCTGAGCGCCCCGCTGGGAGACTTTCAATTGATGGACTTACGAGAGATGAAATATTCAGTAGGATTAGGAATTTGGAGGAGGTGGAAATCAAAGTGGAAAGGAAAACAAGTAAAAACAGTTTAATCTAGCCTCCTAGCACTAATTGTCGCTGGGATTCGGGCTAAAACAAACACAACAAAACGAGCTGCCAATTTGAAAGGGGAAGGAAGAGGGCGAAGACGATTCCCATCGCATCGAAAGCAACCTTTTATCTCCGCGCCGCCGCGGATGAGAGGCGGCAGGCGGGGAGGGACCACCCCAGCCCTCATCCCTCCTGCATGGGCAGCGATGCATTTAAAGATGCCACCATAGATGCAAGGCCAGGTTGGACGGGGCTTGGAGAAACCTGCTCTAGTGCAAGGGATCCCTGCGGCAGGGAATGGAACGGGATGAGCTTTAAGGTCCCTTCTAACCCAACCCATTTTGCCCCACACACCCAGACAGGACCCCTCAGGCAAACCTCAGGCTCTGCAGCCCCCTCGCAGCAGAGCCCTGCGCGTTGCCCTCGCTGTGCTGGGGCCACGAGAGGGGGATTATCTTACAGGCGAAGCTGAGTTATCCAACACTGCAATTTAAGTTGACAATTACATGGTAACCGACTTGCTCACAAAGAGAGGCTCTGGAAGTATTCCCAGAATACAGAAGTCTGACAGTATCCACCCAATTTGTTGCAACAACAAAGAATACTGGAATATGTCCTTTCATTTGGCAGAGGAGTGCTTTATTTTTCAAGGCTAGGTGGAGAAATTTAGCCTGCTATTTAAGGAGCATGTTGTGCCTTGAGAGTGACAAGCCAAGAGTCTCACTAGAAAGCCAAACTCAAACACAAATTGCATCCTGCCACCCAAGAAACTAAATGGCACCAGGGAAAGGAATTAGCAGGGCCCCATCTGTTGGTAGGGCCGGTGTTCTGAGGCATAGGGAGATTTAAGTGGGGGCTTTTTGGAGCTGGATGGGGAGACACCAAGCCAGGCCTGATGCAGCAGTGGCTGCAGTGATGCAGAAGATGCTCAGTCAAGATGCTCATTGACTTGCTCACGCTTTCCTGGTAATTTAATATCGGGATCTTCTATTAAAAAGCAAAACACAAAACCCCAGCAAACCCCCATAATTCTAACGTGGGAGATTCTGACACTGGCACAGGGTGCCCAGAGAAGCTGTGGCTGCCCCATCCCTGGCAGTGCTCAAGGCCAGGTTGGACACAGGGGCTTGGAGCAAGCTGCTCCAGTGGAAGGGGTCCCTGCCCGTGGCAGGGGCTGGAGCTGGAGGAGCTTTAAGGTCCCTTCCAACCTGAACCAGTCTGGGATCCTGGGATTCTGCATCACCATCAGACTATAAAATAAAGCACTTCCAGAAAATCAGCCCTGAAAAGTAAGACCAGTGGCTTTTGCCCGATGGATCCCAGAGGGGAGAGGCTTCGGGCGCATGCAGGCTCCTTGGGATGAGGAGGATTCCCCAGCACCTGGCTTTGCTCTGATACAAGACAAACAAGGAGGAATAAAGACTTCATAACCCTCACATGGACATCCCGAAGGAGCCTTCTCTGTGTTACCCAGCCCCAGGGCTCAGCTCTGGCCATTCCCACCTCCTGCTCCCCTCCAGGTCTGTGTTAAAAGGTTAATGGCACGGGTGTTTCTTGGGATGGCTTTTTCCTCTCATGGCCTGGCTTGTGGTGGGAATCAATGGGCTCCCCCGGGCACAGCCTCCAGCTACGGCCGCACTCCTGAACCACTCCACGCTGCCACCATTCCACAGACCACTTCCTTCCAGGTTACTGGCAGCCGTGGTGCTGCGAGGGCAGGAGCACGGCTGGTGCTGCGGAGCCGTGCACCCCAGTGCTGCGCTCTGCTGCCAGCAGGCAGCCCAGGCAAAAGGGGGTCTGCAGAATAAACCCCCCCCAAACCCAGCTCCAAACCAGAGCTGGTAACACCAGCCCAGCACCACCACGCTGCTTTCCCCTGCAGGAGCAAACCCTTGGCTCACACAGACAGGGTTTGGGGTGCAGGAGGTGTGGGTGAGCGCAAGGGGTGGCACAGCACCGGCACGGGAGCCGCAGCCACCCCAGCCACTTGCTCTCGAAATCAGTGTTTCACAAGAACTCGCTGTGGATGGGAACGTGCAGCAAAGCGCAGCACGTTTCCGTACCTGTCAGCTGCTGGCCTAGCAAACTGCCAGCCCTCTGCTGCTCTCCTCTCTTCCTCTTCCCCTTCCTCCTCACTGTGTAGAAACCCATCCATCAGAGGCGAAGCCCAAACCCCATGCACCCCATCATGGACACTTTGCAAAAGCCAGGGTTGGAAAATTTAAGGCAGAGAAAAGGAAAAGAGGAATAAGCTGAGGGATGCTCAGTGGAAACAGAGCACAGGGGCAGAAACCCTGTAGAACTGACACCAGGCTGAGGATGTGACCTTGCTGCTCCCTCCAACATGGACCACTGCTCCCCACCTGCATCCCAGGAGCAGGCAGCATCAAGAGCATCACTGCCTCCGCCCCCGGAGCCACGGCCAGCTGCCCAACCACAGAGATTTGTTTGCTTTAGAGGGGATCTCAGCTGGAAGGGGGGAAAAGACCCCCCCGAAAAGAACAGCAGCAAAAGAAACCGCAGCCACATCCTGCCTAAACTGTCGCTCGTGGTGGGTTACTTGCCAGCAAGGATGCAGGGGAGCGGCGGTGAGAGCGGGAGCGCTCCTCCACTTGCCAAGTAACGCTTCAGCTATGAGTCAATTGACTGAAGCCACAAATCCATTTGCTTATGAGCACGAAACCACAGCAACCCATGCTGCTCCTCAGGACCAACCTGGCCTAGTGGAAGGTGTCCCTGCCTGCAGCAGGGGGGTGGAACTGAACGAGCTTTGAGGTCCCTTCCAACCCAAGCCAGGCTGGGATTCCTGGGTTATTTGCCCCACAGCATCCCTGCTTGCAGGCTGGTCCTCCCAGTCCATCCCTGCACAGCATCATGGAGCAATGTCTCTGGCACCAGCCCAGGGATCACACCTGCACCATGGCACTGGGCCAGCCCATACCCACACCCGTCCTCATGGGGCAGAGTTGTTCCCTTCACCCACCAGCACGGGGCTGGGTGGAGGCCGGCACTGGGTAACGCTGCTGGTATGCGGCGTGTTGAAAGCCCTGTGGGTTAATAAACACTCGACGTGGGTGGCTTGTGACTCACGAGCTCCATTGCAGGTGCTGCTGGCAAGGAGGAATCCAGCAATTAAACACTGGGAAAGGGAAAGAACACCCTGAGCAGTTAAAGGCTGCAACCATGGGGCAGCCAGGACCCTACAAGAGGTGCTGAGGGTGTGAGGAGGGAACTGGGGGGTCCTCCCTTGCTTCCTCCATGCGATGGCAAACAGCCCCATCATCACAGAGCCACCCTGGGCCACACCTTGTCACCCACCAGATGATGCCACAGGGTGTGAGCAGCTCCCGGGGCTGCGAAATGAAGCCCTGGGGTTATTCATGGCAGGACACAACCGTTTCATCACCACATCCAAGCCACGCCGGCTGCAATCAGCCCTCCAAACGGGTGGGTTTGGTGGCTTTGCCCCAAGCCTTCGCTCCCAGAGGGCCTTCCTCTGCCCCAGAGAGGTTCTATGTGGCTTTGGGCATCACAACCACCCCAGATCCAAGCACCAGCTCACAAGGCATCTCTAATGAACACAAAGTAGCTGGGGGGAAGGCTCAGGGACCACACGTGCACCACGCACCCTCCCTCCAGGCTGCACAGGAAGGAAAAATAGCCCTCAGTAATGTACCCCTGGGCATGCACCCATGCCCTGCTGTCATCCAGGATGCCACAGCCTCCCCAGAAGCAGCGCTGGGGTCACAGGATGGAGCATCTCCCCCCTGCGAGCCAGGGTCACACTCTGCAGTGCAATTAAGAGGAGAAAAATAACTACACAGTAGAAAAAACCTGAGAGAGAAGCAGCAAAGCGTGTTTGTGAGAGGGGAGATGGTGCCTGTGGAGCAAAACTGTGCTCTCAGGAGCTTTAGCAGGGTTTGGATGTTTTCCTGTGGCAGGACACCACCAGAAGAGCTGCACTGCCAGGCAAAGCCATGTCCCTGCCACCAGGGATGCTGCATCTCCCCACATCCTGCTGTAAAACCAGAGCTGCTGAGCACCCTCACCCCCTGCCCCATTACCTGGGACAAATCAAGGCTCAGCAATCCCAGGTTCCTGGTGGGGAGAGAGGAGTTAGAGCATCACAGCAGGAAGAAATGGCTGAAGAGGTCCCAGTCCCTGATGGTGCTACAGTCAGAAGCCGCAGGTCTGAAGCTGTTTTATCCAGTCAGGGCTGGTCCCTGCCCACTCGAGTGAAAGCCAAGGACTTGGCTCAGCTGTGTTAATTCCCCATCAGGGCCGTTTCCCTAACGAGTGCTGGTGAGTGCCAGAGGTGCTCACAAGGCTCAGCTGGAGCCAGTGCAGAGCTCCCTGCGCCCAGCATCAGCCAGAGCTGGGCTGTGAGCAGCACTGCCCGGGCTCCTCAGCCTGAGATGCACTATCAGCAAGGACCGAGGTGCAAATGAGATGCAAGGAGCACCCAGGCAGCAGGGGCCAGGGAGCTCACCAAGCACCTACACCATAAATCAAAGTTAGTGGTCCCAGGAGTCATCTCCTGCCCTGCTGCAAATCATGCGTGCAATGCAGGAGCCTACCCCACAGTCCAGAACAGAAACACAGAACCCCAGCCTGGTTTGGGTTGGAAGGGACCTCAAAGCTCCTCCAGCTCCAACCCCTGCCATGGGCAGAGACCCCTTCCACTGGAGCAGCTTGCTCCAACCCCTGTGTCCAACCTGGCCTTGAGCACTGCCAGCGATAGCAGATGTCTCTGTGCGGACCAGCAGCATCCAAGCCTATTCCAAACACCACCTCTCCCCCGGGGCAGCAATACTCACCTGCCTCCTGGTTTGTTTCCTTAAGGCAGCAGTGCACGGAGGTTCCGGGAAGAGCCACGTGCACGTTACCCCTGCCCAGGAGCCTGCTCTTGGCTGCAGGGAATAAATAACCTGTGCCCCGGGTTGGCTCAGCAGGAGCAGCACCCACTTCAAAACAGAGGCTGTGCTGGCACCCAGCAGCCTCCCCCCCCCTTTCTCTGTGTTAAACTTTTTGGCTCCTTTATTAAAGCAACTGAACAGTTTAGACCCCTTTTTTCCCCTCTCCCCTGTGTGGCGCTCGGTGTAATCTGCCTCGAATATTTGATGTGGAATCCCTTGCGAGAGCGAGAAGTGTTTTTATGGGCGCTGGAGGAAAACTCTCGCAAAGCCGAGTGGTAATGAGTACCCCTGAGTACCCTCTCGCTTCCACAGCCGCCGCTGCTTCAAAATGAGCAGGAATTGGGCAAGTGGCGCTCGCTGGGGAGCGGAGCAGCCTCTTGCTCCCAGCAACGCTCTGCCTTCAGTAGCTCTGCACAGGCGAGCGGCGCTTGTTTATTCCAATTGAAGCTGACACCAGCAGCGGTCCAGCCCCAGCAGATGAGCTCATGTGTGTCCTGCTTTATTTCCAACGCAGATTAACAGCATCTCTTTAATCTCTAATGGCCCGGCCTGGGAGTTGCAGGCAGTGTTCAAACAACATGAGGGGCTGTGTCTCTGCGCACCCCTCCGCTCCCATTCCAACTCTGTGACCGGCATGGTGATGGTGCACGGTGCAAGAGCCCTCATCCCAGTTACATGGGATGAACTCGCAGGAAGCTTTCCATCACAGACACAAACACGGGTGGTTTTCACCTCCAGGCCTCTGAATTTAACACAGCAGACACGATCCCTCTCCTTTACAAAGGCAAAATATTCCCTTTCATTTCCAGCCCCCTTGTACATCACCACCAGAGTGAACTCAGCACAGCGACACTGCGGCTCGGTGTCACAATAAGGAGCTTTGCCAAGTCCTGGAGGTGTCGTGGCTCACCTCGGATGGGGTTTGTCCCCAAAGCACACACCTCGGATCCTTCGAGGGCAGCGGGGTCCCGTTGCCCCGGGGAAACCCAGTGGAAACGTGGGAGGAGCGGATGCTTTCCAAGGGCTCATTCACAGGGACAGCAGCAGAGCAGCCACAGTGTGAAGAGAAGCAAACCCCAGGGACAAACGAGTCCTCGCTGGGGTCTTGCCAAAGGCTTCTCCCTGCAGGAAGAGCCGGAGCCCAGGGCTGAGGCCCCGCGGGCGGTGCTGCTCGCTCTGCTGGCGCAGCCGGCGCCGAGGACGCGGGTCCGTTCGCAGGCAGAGGGTCCCAGTATTGCCGGGAGCTTTAACGAGGCGATGGGTGCGGGCTGGGCAGGGCCCGGGGCTCCCGCTGCTGCCCGGGCTCTGCGCGCCAGGACCCCAGGAAACGTCCCCTTCCCGTGCCGGGGGGGCCGTACCCAGCCCCTCATCCATGCGAGACCCAGCCCCAGCCCGGCGCTGGGATTTATCTGCCTGCTCCTGGGCGAGGCACGGCGGCCGCTGCACAAAGGCTGCTGCAGGCAGTGCCTGGTGGCAGGAAGCACTGAGCCATGGGCTCATCACGGTGTCTGCAGCTTCCCAGCGCCTGCTGAGGGTTCACAGGGTCCCCAGTGGGTTTGGGTTGAAGGGACCTCAAAGCTCCTCCAGCTCCAACCCCTGCCACGGGCAGGGACCCCTTCCACTGGAGCAGCTTGCTCCAAGCCCCTGTGTCCAACCTGGCCTTGAGCACTGCCAGGGATGGGGCAGCCACAGCTTCTCTGGGCACCCTGTGCCAGCGCCTCAGCACCCTCACAGGGAAGAGCTTCTGCCTAAGAGCTCAGCTCAGTCTCCCCTCTGCAGGTTAAAGCCGTTCCCCTTGGCCTGTCCCTACAGAGAGCTTTGTTTTCCCCTGAGCCTGCTCCTGTCCCACACTGCTGTGCTGCAGCAGGATCAGAGAACATTATTAAAACAGTGCCATGTTACCCATCAATAATAAATGACCAGAATAAATTCACTGCTCTCTGCTTAACAACCCTCCCCGATTTCTATTTAAATATCTGCAAAGAAACGGGTCCTCGCTCAACGAGCCTTGCAGCTGAATGCAAGTGCTGTGTTCCAGAGAGCCAGCCCAGGAGAACCGAGCCCAGCTTTTAATGGGAAAAGAGCTTTTCTCCTGCCGCAGGACTGAGCTGCAGCAGAGGGAGGAGGAGAAGCTTAGGATGGATAAAATAAATTCAATGATACACAAATATCAGTGGTGTGCTTCTGTTTAGGTGCATCCTGAGCTTCCCCACCCTCTGCTCCCCATGGAGTATTTGCCTACCCTGGTCCCCTTGGCCAGCATCAGTGTTTCATTCCCAGGGAAACAGCCTTGGGCTATGGCCAGCAGCGACGCAGCAGAACAGCAAAGCTGGTCCTGAGATGCTCCCAGCTCACAAAAGGCTGGAGCAGACCCCAGTTTCCCCAGGCCAAAAGATGAAATTAAGCTACCATACGCCACTGATGCTGGGAGAGCATGGTCCGTCCTGCTGCACACCAGCACACAGCAACCTCGCTGGGTCCCAGACCCCCCTGTCCTTCTGTTCTGCTCCTTCCAGGGCATGTTTTAGCTCAAATGGCTCTTGGGACTTGCATCGGAGACACAGCCCCTGGAGTCCTCATGCAGGGCTTCACCTAGGTCCTTCCAGGAGGGAAGGCACGTGCACAGGTCAGCCCTGACTCCCTTATCTCAGCATTCACATAAATGCAAAATCAAAAGGAAGAACAAAAGGCAGAGGGGGTCTGGGGCTACAAGGAGCTCACCCAAGGAACCAGGGAACAGTGCTGCTGCTTTGAACAGCAGCATCACCCACACAGCTAATCCAGTGCATACCTAAGCTGGGCCAGGGATGCAGCACATGAGCGTGCCAGGAGGATCCTTACCCCTGCCCAACCCAAACCCTGCAGGAAACAGAGCACATCAGGCTGGGATTAACCCCAGACAACAAAAGGGGTTGGTTATTTACAGCTCTTGCTTCTATCTGATAAAACCCCACATTTGGGAGCTACTTTCTCTCCTTGCTACAAGCCTGAGCAGTACAAGAGTATTGCACTTTCCTCTAGGAGCCTCGTGGTAAGGGTGGAGGACTCCCGGGTGCTCTTCCTGGCATCCCATCGCCGGCTCGCCTCTTGCTTTCCTCATCCCTCTGCTTTCCAATTGCTTTGCTCTCTTCCTCCCCCCCATGCAGGAGGGAACCCACGCAGGGAGCACAGAGCATCAATGCTAACTAGCATCACTGCTGCAGAGCGTGGCCACCGCACTGCTCCCCAGCGGCAGGGCGAGCCCAGCTCACCCCATCCGCCTTGCAGCGGGGCACGAGCAGTCACCACGAGCAGCACCAGGGACATCACAGCTGCAAGACGAGCGAGCCAGCGGGTCAGAGAGCTGAGCCCCCCGTATCCCAGCCACGGCAGAGCCCGCAGCCCATGGTGCAGAGCAGCACGGCAGCGGGGCTGCGGCGTGTGCTCTGTTTTGCCTCTCAAGCCTGCCAAAGCAGACCCATCCCTCCCAGCGCGCTCAGATGTGGTGGCGTTGTTGTCGCCAGACCTTCCCAAACACGAAGTTTCAACCTAAAGCAGACGCTGCCCACAGAAAGTTTCGCCCCGAGCTCGCCGCAGTCATGAGCAAATAAAACTGGAGTGAATAATGGGAAATAGTCATCATTCTTGTGCATACGCCTCTGGAGTAAAGCCACCCTCGTAGAAGACATCCTCCAGTAAAGCCCAGTCTGGGCTGGGTGCTCTCTGCTTTTTGGACCAAAGCACATGGAGAACTGGGTTTATTTCCCCTTCATGTGGGCACAGTCTCATGGCAGGGTTCAAATCTCCTTTCCTTAGAGCCATAAAAATTGAGGAGCTGCTTTGTTGCAGCCTCTGCTTTCAAGAGGTCCCCAAGCCAGCCTCCTCCAGGAGCTTCCCAGCACAGCCTACCAGCATTTAAAACCCCATCACTTCACTGGCACAGAAGATCCTGTTCTATTTTTCAGTGTTTAAAGTGTTTAAGGCACTCTAAAGCAGCGGCAGGAGGGTGCTGGGAGCCCTCACCATCACACACGCACAAGGGGAAGAGGTTTGCAGCATCCCACGCCTGCTCCCATTGCCCCTCCACAAGACGAGATGATAGCGTGGAAATACCAACAGGCAGCGAGCATCCCTGGCAGGTCCAATTTGCCAGCTCCCCATCATCACCTCCGCAGCGAGCACAGCTTTAATTTGATGTGGTCCTCAACACCTCAGAGCTCTTTGTTCTTCAGACCTAGAAACTAATTAAACCTGACCGAGGCAGGGTTTCAGCCTTCCTTTGTTATTGGAAATCGGGAGAGAAACACCACCGAGCACAGAAACACAACCCGGCCCCAGCAGCGTCACAGGGGAAGCTTCTCACGACACGGAGTCATCAGACCTTTCCTTAATGCTCGTCATGAAATCGCTTTGGATTCTCCAGCTTCCTCCCTACAAAGCTCCCGCGAGAGCAGGGCACAGCGCCCGAGCCCCAGAGGGCAGGATCAGGCAGCAACCTGTGTTTGGAACGGGAGGCTTGGGCTTTGGGATCTGCTGTGATTCGTTATGGGACATTGCACAAGCCACGCCAGGCTGGGGTTTGGGTTTCTCCAGAGGGGATGTAAAGGAACTCCTATTGCTGGTGCTTCAGGAAGGGCAGCCCGAGGTGTGCACAGCCCCACGGAGCCCGTCCCTGTGCCCCTCCGTGGCCCGGAGGCTGGGGTTTGTTTGGGGTTTCACAGCTTGAGGGTTTCACCAGGGCACGAGGTGTAATGAGGGGGTTGGAAATGGGATGAATAAGCAGGAAAATAAAGATCCGCTTCAATCCAGTGTGGTGTAGAGCCAGACCCTCCCAGGATGTACGGGAGGAAAACCAGCAGTGCTCCAGGTTGTTTTCCTCTTCCAGGGATCTGGAGCAACAGCGAGGACCACAGCAAGCGAAAGAGCACTGCACACACCAGGCTCATCGCAGCTACAGCACTGAAACAGCAGGTTGCCTTGTCCATATACAACCTCCACCCCTTCACCCGGCACCCTTGGGCCACCGAGCAGGGAGACTGAAGTGAACAACTGCCTGATCCGCTGGAGGTGATGCTGGGGGCAGGTCCTCATCCCTACCCAGCCCTGGTTGGTGATGGGACATCAGGCGGTGCAAGGCTCAGCCTCCCCGAGCGCTGGCTCTCACACAGTTTGTCTCATTCTTTCCCAATGGCATCCACCACGTGCTCTCATACTCTCATACTCTCATACTCCCCCCCATTGCAGGGACCGGTGCCTGCGGTGAGGTCGTGCTCCATAACCTGACATCAAGGTACCTCCCCAGCCAGGGAATTTATTACCCTCACTGATAAGCAGTGAGCCCATGAAGACACATCCCTCCATCCTTCCACCTTACACAGCTCTCCTCGGCCAGCCTGGGAGCTGCTGTCAGATGCTGCCTCTGGTTTAAGCGGAGGATCACGGGGAGCGGGTGCAAACGCAGCCATTTGGAAGTGCCAAACCTCCCCAGGAGCATCTGCAAAGCACAAGCCTCTAAGCAAAGCTGCTCTGCCCAGAAAAGGAAGGGAAAGAAAAGAGCAATGCTTCAAAACCCTAGAACTTCCTTTACAGGGATTAAAAGGGGAAAAGATGTAAAGCATCCAGTGAATTCCCATCTCTCCGAGGCAGAGCTGTGGAATGAGAGCGCACAGCATGGTCCAGCACAGTCCTCTGTGACTGCAACGCCTTCTCCACAGAGAGTTGAGGTCAATTCATTTCCATGCTGGAGAAAGAGATCAATTGTCAGCTTTAAGTGGGACAACATCATCCCCCCTAACCATCAAGCCACGGCAAAGGTGCACAGCTTCATTGGAAAAGCAAGCATCCCTTTGGGCTTGCCAGGATGGATGTGGATAAAGGGCCTGGAAGGAGCTGGATGAGGTGGTGGGGTAGGCTGGAGCACATCCAGCATCCCACTGAGCTCCACGTTACGCTGCTCCGGTATGGAAAGGATAACACACATGGCACCGAGATCCTGTGCACGAAGGGCAATTGCAGGGTGGGTAATGAAGAGCCCAGTCACTTGCCTGACACTGCACAGGCAATTGCCATGTTTCCCATGCTCAGGCTGGAGAAATAAAAGGGAGGATCACACACTCAGCCCTTATTCATTTGGGATGTGAGCAACCACTGCAAAACAAGCCCTGGGCCGTGTGACCCAGCAGCCCACAGTAATGGGCTTCCCCACATCAACGTTATTCAAGTGAAGGACACCACAAATGCACACAGAGAAAGGAAACATTTGCAGAAAACAAGAAACCCAGCGTGTGCATAATGGATCAATCAACAATCTCTTCTTCTGGGCTCGACAAGTGCTGCTCAAGGCAATCAGAAAAGAGTGGTTCATCTCGGATGTTATTGTTCAGATCCACACCAGTTTGTTTTAACAGGTATCGAGTGCTCTGATGAAGAGAATCAAGAATGAAGTCTTGAAAAACTTGGTCATTCTTTCTAAAGAGCAAGCTGATTTATTACACTTTAAGCCTAACAAGTAAAAGAAATCAGAACACTCGGTGCCTCTCTACCCAAGCAGCTCGGCACGAGGAGCCCAATTCACCACCCCTACGTACCCCGAGCATCCATGGCTGATGTTTAGCTGCAGATAGAGCAATGCACCTTCCTGGCCTCGTCACACATCCATTCAGCCCTCAGCATAGCCAGCCTGACCGCTGTCTATGTGAGAAACAAGAAGGGAAACCCTGGGATGAGCATCGGGAAGGGCGCTCCATGGGAGCACTGGCACAGCTCAGCACAGCTTGGCATGCCCGAGAGCACAGAGTCTGGGAGCCAGGCCCTTGGGAGCAAGCCCTTTATTAACCCTGTCTGTGAGCCTCAAGGCACCTGAGTGTGAAGCTGCTGTGTGCCGAGGAGGGGATGGCAGGGAAACGGGTGCCTTTTTGGGCAGTGATCCTGATGGTTGCATTCCTTCCTCCTTGCCCCGGATCCCCATCCCACTTGGGCAGCACCACTTGCTAATGCAGATGCCAGACGGGTGTAAAATACATGCTGAATTCTAGGGAATCAGGAAATTTCCATTTCAATTCAGATACAAATTAAACGCAAAGTTGTCATCAAAGAAGAGAAGAAGATGAGGATCAAAGTGATGCAACACTCTGGGAAAGGAAAAGATTAAAGAAAGTAAATTGAACAAGATTTTAAAGAGATATTAAAAGGTGTTAATGCAAGCTAATGCAGCTAATGAAGAGAAAGGCAGGCTATTCAATTAACATTTGCAGCAAGGAGAGGAGAGCTTTCTACACCTCCGCTATAACATCAAAGGGTGGATGCTACCTCTTATTAAAAGGGAACATAGAATATTTAAAAGGCAGAATAGATTAAAATAGATTCCAGATAATTATGTCTACCTCCATAATGGCAACAGTTTATCATTATATTCCAAAAACAAATCTAATAATACGTGCCGCATACTGCGGCTAGAAACAGCCTTTGAAGTGTTGCAGAAAAGCAGCAATTAACCCAAAGTACAGACGGGGCTGTGGTTTCCCTGGGTAATGGGAAACCGGGATTGTCCGGCTGGAGCTGGGAACGTCACCCTCCTGGCCTGCCGGAGGGGCCGGCAGGATGCGTGGCAGGGGCTTGGAACTGGGTGAGCTTTGAGGTCCCTTCCAACCCACCCCTTCCATGGTTCTGTGCTCCATGAGAGGCAGGAGCTGCGGCAGCTCCCGCACACAGGGATGCAGCCAGCCCTGCTGCGTGGTTAATGCGAGCTGACGGCCACGTGCTGCGTGCTCCGTGCTCGCAGGGACCTTCAAGTGAAATTAAGAGATGTGCCAGAACCAAAAGGGCCCCAGCCCTGCCACAGCAACACCGCCACCCTCCTGCAGGCTTCCCCCAAAGGGGATGGGGGAAAACCCCGGCGAACACAAGCAGGTGGCCACAGCAGCCCTGACAACCCGCAGGAGTGAGGGGACAAGCCAAAAGCCTCCTTGGAATCACGCCTCCAGGGTTTTGGTCCTGCACCCACCGCGCATCAGCAACCGCAGCCGGAGCCGCTGCTCCAACATGGGAGGTGTTTGCTTGGTTTGGAGCAATAATTAAAGGTAATTTCAGTGTTTGCCAGCACCTCCAAACTAACCAGGGCAGGGGAAGGCCAAGCGCGGCGCTATCTCCCTGATCGCGGTGCATGCTGTGGGCATTGGTGTGTTTTGCCAGCAGGGATTGCCTGCGGAGCGCTGCCCTGCCGCAGGGATTCTGCTGTTACAACACTACAACAGGAACAGACATGGAAAACCGGTGTTTTGGGAAGAGCAGAGGGCTGGGATGCTCCCACTGCACCAGGAAGCATGAGAGCAGGCAGGGCAGGGCTGGGCAATGGTGGGTTTCGGTGCTGGCAGCGTTGGTTAGCCCCAAACTGGAATGTGGTTTAGAGGCTGCAAGCGTGGCTCTGTGCAGGAGATGGGCCATGGGCGGCCTGAAGCGGTGCCCAAACCACGTTCCCTCACCCCAGAGCTGTTTCTCTGTGTCTCTGCATGCACGGTGCCTCCCTGTCCCCAGGACGTGGCCAGAGGGATGAGGCTGATCTCTGCCTGCCTCCCCAGGATCAGATCCTCTCCACATTTCAATACATTCCTGCAGCAGCTCCCCCTGTGCTCCCTCCTCTGCAGCCCCCCATGGGCAGATCATCCCATCCCATCCCATCCCATCCCATCCCATCCCATCCCATCCCATCCCTCCAGCACACTCCCCCAAGGGAGATGCTGCCAAGACAGAAGCAAACACCAAAGCTTTTTGAAAGCTGTTTTCTTTCTGGTGAAGGGGCAGACAGCAGCAGACACTGCACTAACCCCCAGGCAAGGTGTCTGGGAATGAGAACCCATGTATTTTTAATTCCCCCCTTGAGAGGCTCAGCACCATCCTGGCTCCCGGGTGCCGGCGAGCTGCCAGTTCTGCATCCTTGGGTGTGGAGAAGCCAAATCCTCCCAAACCAGGCAGGCCTTGGACAAATCCGTCCTCTGCTTCTGGAGCCACGAACTGGTGTCTTCAGAGACTCAGTGTTTTCTCTATTGGGCCAGGGGGAAAAGCAGGCAGCAGGGAAGGCTCTGGTTTGGGGCGGGTTTTTTGCTTCACTAGGTGCAGGTAACAGAACAGTGGAGTACCTCAAAGCAGAGGTACCACGAGCAAACACCACCCAGAGCTGGTGCTTTAAAGATGCTCTGGCCAGCTCCCATCTTGCTCTCACCCCAGACCCCCGGTAGCACCAGGCAGCTCCTGCCCTGCAATTGGTGTCTGACTTGGAGCTGCCCCCTTCCAACAGGGAGGAAGAAGAGGTGAAGTCCAGGCTCATTGGGAGCCATGGACCTGCTTCTCCTAGCAAGGGCACCCTGGACCAGGCACACACCAGCACAGCAGGCAGTACTGTGGGCACCTCCTGCATGTGCTGCCCCTCTCCATCTCCTGCAAGGGGCATCCCGGGGTGGTGGCCAGAGGGAAGGACCTTCCCCATGCTGCCCATCCTCCTGGCATCACTCCGGCCCCGTGCAGTAGGGAGCTGCTCCCTCCCTGTGATGGGCTCGGAGTGCAAGAGGTGTCACTCCCCATCTCACCCCGCTCCCTCCTCCCTCATCCTTCCGAGGGCAGCCCAGGACCTACTCCTACACATCACAACCGCTCATCTATGGACATGTCCCTGGCATAAGAGCAAACGGTGCCCTTGTGCCACGGGAGCACAGTGGGATTAGGAAACCTCACCCCTAGCCCAGCTCCAGCGGCGCGGTGACAAATCCTCTTCAGTGCCTTCGATTCCCCGTTCCCTTCTCCCTGGAAATCACGGTGCAGTCCAGCTGAAGCCCTGCAGAGGGCCATCAAGGGGGTGCTCCTGCAGATGGGGCTTTCCAGCCAAGCAAACCTGGAATTAGCGGCGTCCACAGGCTTCGGGATGCACCGCACGGCCTGATGAGCGCAGCAAAGGCAGGATCTCTCCATCGAAGCACGGGCGTACAGAACACACTGAATTAGCAGAGCTCATTATTTCAAGTGCCAGAGGATTTGGTTGAGATGCAGCAGCTTAATAGCACAGCATTAGCCCGGTGACCCGCTCACCTCTGCCGGAGGAGCGCTCAATCCACTCCTTCCCTGCTCTGAGGAGCAGCCGGCGCTTGCCTGGCTAATGACACACCTGGGGACACCCCTGCTAACAGCGCATCATCTGCAGAGCCTCTCCAAACCCCCACCCTGGCAAACCTTTGCCCCTGCTTGCAGGAAAACCCTGGTTTGGGATTCTTTCACAGGCAAATGTCAGCTCGGATGAAGCATTCAAATTCTCCCATGGGAGATGTCTAAACAAAACATTAACATTTTGACTTAAAATGTCATCTCGCTGCGGTTCTGCAGTGAAAAACAAAGTGACATTTCCAGTCAAAACGTTGCTTTGAAACCCAGCTTTCTTTCTCTGTTTTGTTTTACTTTAGAAACCAAACTTACATTTCAAACCAGGGAGAGACAAGGGAAAGGCTTGTTCAGGAGCGCTGCTCCCTCCTCATTGCCTCCCCGGGAATCCCACGTTCTGGGAATAACCTGGATTAAGTTTTCTGCTATGGGGATGCTGGTTCCTGAGCTCTTCCGCAGCATGGCATGAAGGGGCAGGGCCATCGAGGGGGCTGGGATTGTGATGCTCAGCTCTCCAGCCCTGGCTGCTCCCTGGCTGAGGGTAACACCATGATCACAGCCAGGTTTTTCCTCTGGTAGAAACAGAGTGGAACAAGAATTCCCTGAGCAATTTACTGGAGGAATTCCACATCCTTCCCTTGGCCTCCTTTGTTCTCTCTCTCTAAAACATTATTTTATGTGCTACAAAACCGCTTTGAAACCGATTTATCCTTAAGCGTTACAAGGCTTTTCTCCTTCCAGCTGCAAAAACATCTGGGAGCAGGTTCAGCTTGTCCCCTGGGATGGCTGTGGTACCTCGTGGCAGTACATAAAGCCAGAGGAAGATTGCAGCCTGCACGGCAGCAGGAGTGTCCTCTGCTGTAATTTAGACGTGGAATAAGCAGTTACCAGAACAAGTGGATGTTGGAACCTGGTGAGATGTCCACAATAAACTCAAACCCATGCAGATCCCTCTTGGTTTTGGTGCTCGGTCCAGACTCCAGACTCAGGTTATAGCCATCACGGGGTGCACAGAGGCTGGTGTGTGAGAGGACTGAGCCTGCTGGGCTGGCTGTCGGATGGAGATCATGAGGAACTCCACTTTGTGGTGTTTTCACATGAAATTCAGCCACTGCAACCAGGTTTGTTGGGCTTTGGGCTCGTTGGAAAGCAGCAGATCCCCCACTGTGATCCTAGTCCTAAGCAGCAGTGAGAACTGGCATCAACACACACTTGGGACCCCATGAGAGGGGTGGAAGGATGGACTTTGGGAGTACCTCTGGCTCTTGCTGCGCTGTGATTTTGGCTTATCTAGAGCTTTAGGATGGAAGAACACATTGATGTATAACGACATGAGGTTGCAGCCCACGATCTGAAAAACCTCAGTGCTGCTATAGAATACATATGGAATATATATAGGGATGGAGGCAGACACGAGCCATTAAACACACCGAGGGTTAAATCACACGTGAACAAGGGCTTAAATTCCAGGCAGCTCTGGATGCTCACAGGAATAGCAAGGCAGCATTTAGATACCCAAGTCGTTCTGAGACGGAGCGTACGTGGCGTCAGACGAGACGAGAGCTCGATGTGGGCGCGCACAGACGTGGGTTTGCTCCGAGGAGGTTGCTTACAAGGCAAACGTTGGCAAAAGAGTAGAAGAAGTGGCCCGGGGCTGTGGAGGAACCTGCTGGAGGCCACAGCAAAGCCGTGCCAGAGCGGAGAACAGCATCCAGGCCTCCAGCTCCCACCCCAGGCCCTCGAGAGCAGAACCACATCCAACGGCTTCCCAGTGATGCAGCCAAACCAAACCACAGGCTCGGGCAGCGCTCGCGACTCCGTTTGTCTGAGGAGAACTGAAAGAGGGTGCAAGTCAAATCCATCCTTTCCCTGTGGCCCTTCCCACACCTCCCTTCGAGGAGGCACGCCAGCAGAGCCCGGGGAAGCAGCACTGCGCTATGGTACAGTCACTGCCTCCAACACTGCCCTTGCAGGCTGACGGCACACGATGTCCTGTTCCTTGTGATCCCTTCCACACGGATCCAGCACAGCCGCAGCCCCAGGAGCTGGAAGGGCTCTTGGAACCTGGAGTTCGTGTCCCCCCGGACCGGGCAGCCAAAGGACAGCACCGGCTGATGGCTTCACCCAGCACCTCCTGCAGCAGGCGGGGTGCTGGCAGCGAGCAGCTCTGCACAGTCCCTGCAGTTACACCGTGTTCCTTGCCGGTGACACGAAGGAGCTGTCGCTTTGCTCTAATGAGCCCGGTCAGGCCATAACCAGCTGATGTAATTACTCCCAGGAAGTGATTTCATGTAAGAAAAGCCCGACTGAACGCAGCCGGAGCCAGGCTGTCACCAGCAGGAGCAGTCGCCGGTGCTGACTGCAGCTTTGGACCGTGCCCGGCTGCTTCCTGGGGCTGGCGGAAGCCGCTCAGCACACAGGGAACAAACAGCATCATCCTCACTGCCAGAGAGGAGCCAGCGCCCAGCTCGAGCCCACAAAGACATCTTCCACCAACAACTCGTCCTGCAGGGAGGGAGCAGATCATCCCATCAGTGCAGCTCCATCTGTCAAAAGGACGAGGGGAAAATGAAATAATACTGATTATTTTCTCCCCTTTCTTGATGTAACTTCCAGATCTAATCAGCACCAAGCTGTGCTTTAAATGGAAATGTATAGCAGGCGTGCATTGCCCTACAGCTCATTTGTTTCTTCAGTGCAAAGAATCAGCAGTTAAGGGACATGGTGGCACTCAGCATCCTCCTACCTGGCCTGGGACGGTTTCCCCAGCTCCCAGCGGGACCTGGGAGCACCCTCATGGCTCCTTCCTGTACCTGTCTGGAGCCTGAAGATGGAAGTGAGGTGCTGGAAGGGACTCGGTCAGCGGAATGGAATCATTCCACAGATTCACAGAATCAGCCAGGTTGGAAAAGCCCTTCAAGCTCATCCAGTCCAACCCTTACCCCAGCACTGCCAAGGCCACCACTGCCCCATGATACTGAGGCCTCGTCTCCACACTGTGTGAACACTTGCAGGGATGGTGACAGGGATGGTGACTGCCCTGGGCAGCCTGTTCCAATGCCTGAGCACCCTCTGGGGCAGGAATTGTTCCTCAGCTCCATCTAAACCTGCCCTGGGGCAGCTTGAGGCCGGTTCCTCTTGTCCCATCCCTTGTTCCTTGGGAGCAGAGCCCAGCGCCTCCTGGCTCCATCCTCCTGTCAGGCATCTGCAGGGACAGTAAGTGGCCCCGTGGTGCTCAGCTCTGGAGGATGCTGACGGCTTTGCCGTGGCTTTGAAGGCCCGGGTGAGCCCCGTGTCCTGACCCATTTACCCCACGGCAGGCGAAGGAGCCCGAGAGCAATGCATGCTCCCCAGCACGAGGAGAGCTCCTGTGTGACCCGGGAATAGCCGCTCCCTGCAGGATGTGACCCGACAAGCACAAGCTCCCCCCGGCCCCGCAGCAGCCCCCGCTGTAACAGCCTATGCAGCCCAGCGTGACCCCTGCGAGGTTTAATAGCGCTGCCGGGCAGCTCGGCACAGAGCACGGCGGAACCCCGCTCCGGGTCAGCGGGGATGACAGACACGCAGTGACCCCCCAGAGCCCCCGGCCTGGGGCAGCCCTGCCGGAGGGGCTGGAGCCGGGGGAGCAGCCCCGGCCCGGGTCTCACCAGCTCATTTGCTGCCGACGGTTTTGAGGTGCAAATCGGCAGCCGAAAGCTGTTAAGTGCTTGCATTCATCCGCAGGAATGAGAAAGGGCTCAGGGACGAGGACCAGACACCCCGTCTGCTCCCCGGAGCATCGCGTCGGGGCAGACGATAAGGCATGCATGCAAGGCAGGTCATTAGAGGACACGGATGTTTGCACTGCTCCTTTCCCACAGCCCGGCTGGTGGCGAGGCTTGAAAAATCCCCAGGATGGGCAAATGCCAGCTCGTTAAAGCGCGGTTTGTGTCACCTGGAGCGGTTTGCAAAGTCTCAGTGATCTGCAAATAATTAAAGGAGAAAGCAATCAATCTTGTTGTTCAACACAGTGATTAGCCCGGGAGAACCCGGCATTGTAATTCCACCGGCACCCAGGGAGAAGATGCCGCATGCATAATGAGAGCTGCTAGTCCTCACAAGTTCAAGGACCACGGGGTGTTCTCCGGTTGTGATGGGAATTTCCTATGCGTCTCCCAGGCTGTGTCATCCTGTGTTTCACAAGCGCTTTGCCAAAGGAACAGAGGAACAGCTTTGCTGCTTGTCAGGCTTAAACCACGACACAGGCACAGCCCGGCTCTGAGTACAAGGGAGTTTACACACGGCTCTTGCCGAGGACGTGACCCGGCGCTGAGCAGGCAGGGATGCGGGAGGTGCGAGAGGCAGAGCATCGCCAGCCCCCGGGAAGGCTAAAAGCCATCACACACAGAGCCAGCGCGGAGAGGGCAGGCGGGATGGCAATGGAAGTCTTGCCCCACTCCAGAGGGGAGCGCAGAGACAGAGCGGAGCAAGCTGCTCTAGTGGCAAGTGTCCCTACCCGTGGCAGGGAGTTGGAACTGAAGGGGCTTTAAGGTCCCTTCAACACAAACCAGGCTGTGATCCTAAGAGAAAGAAAACCCCCTCCGCAACCAGGAGAGCCCAGCACACACATACATAGGTCTGTGCAGCACTTCCTATCCGCCTTCTGGTGTGCATTTGGATGTCAGACTTTGCCTCTGCGGCTAAAGCAACCCGCAGTGATTCAGAGGTGATTGCACAGCTCTTCTTGCAGGCGGAGGTGGAGACGGCTGCCCTGGACATCATCGCAGCAGGCAGCGGCGGTGCCGCAGCCCCGGCTCTGGCCTCACCACAAGGCTGAGAGGAAACTGCAGTTATTTGTTGCTGGTTTTTCAGAGCCCTCATCCAAGCACAACACCCCCGGAGCTCCCTGAGCCCAGCGCCAGGCAGCCCAGGGCCTTCCCCAGAGCTGCCAACAGGAGCTCCTTGTTTCTGCTCCGCCGCGTACCTGCTGCTCCCCAGCACGAGGGAGTCGCTGCCAAGCCAATTCGCAGGCGGCGGTGGGAAGACTTCAGCCTGGGAAAGGTAACAGTCCAAAACCAAATGGAAAACACAGCAAAAGGCGGGGGGGAAGGTGGAAAATGTTCCCTCAGGCGCCTGCCCCTCCACAGCCGCTGCTGAAGGGAGGACTTCCCCCAGGACATGAGGGTTTCCATGCCCAGATCCGCCTTCCACAGACCAGGCTTTTCATCTGCCTCCAGCACACCGATGTGCTGCCCCAGGAGCAGGGCTCTCCATGCGACGGGAATACATGGATAACCACATGGAACTTGGAATCGGGTCTCACGCTCACTCAGCAGCCTTCGCTGCTGCCAGTGTCCCTGTTGGGGCAGGACTTTGAGGCGAAGGCGGCAGCACAGCAGAGCCAGGGCTCTCTTGGGCTCAGCAGGGTCTCCCCGTGATGAGTCCCTTCCTTCAGCTCCATGAGGGAACAAAACACCACGGTGTCTGTACCCAGAAGATATCTCACCTCCTGGGTGAGTGCCAGGGCATCAGACCCGGCTCAGGTGAAGGTTTGGGTGATGCTCAGCAGCACACCCAGCCTCTGGCAGGACCTGCAGGCTGCTCCCAGCCAGCCCCCAGGGCAACACAAGCTGATGACTGACAAAGCTGACCCCGTAAACCAGGGACACTGCGCAGTCACTGGTGCTTTAACGCGGCCCCACGCAGCACGAACCCACTCCGGGGCCCCACAGCTCCCGGTTAGCACAGACTGAGTCAGCTCCAGCTCCACGCGGGGCTCCTCGGCGCTCCTGGCCCCGACAGGTCCCGGCTCAGCCCCATTCAGCTGCAGGATGCACCCGTTACCCCAGCGCTGCCCTCAGAGCATCCCTGGCTCTCTGCCCCCTGCACAGGCACTGGCGGAGGCTCCGTGCCGGGATGGGCACCAACAGGAGGGTCCCTGTGTGTGGGTGCAGTGCGGGAGCAGCGCTGGTGCTTGGGACGGGGCAGTGAGCAGGGACAGCTCCTGCTATGAGGAAGAGCTCTCTGCAGTGTTTTCCTTGGGAGGGATTCACATGCCGACAGGCTCCAGGGGCAGGATTTGTGCCTGCGAGGGTTTGCTTCCCAGCCCATCCCTCTGTGCGATGCTTACCCTAAGCTGTATCTGAAAGAATCAGCCTCGCTTATTATCAAAGCCACAAACCATCTGGTTCCACTTTCCCGGGGAAAGGGAATGAGTGGAAATCTGGTTTCACTTGGGTTTCCCTTCCCTGGGTTCTGGTTTGCTCTGTGTTCACTGTTGTTGCTGCAATGTGATAGCTGGGCAGTGGGTGGCCTGTTTCCCCCATTTGAAACTAATTTACAGCTTTGTCTGGCAAAATTGTTGCTTCCAATCAATTAGCACTGACACAGAAATTAAACCATCCTGGGGGCTCCACGCAGAGGGAAGCAGGTCCTCATTTGTTGGAAGGAATTCTCTATTCCATGGGGAACCCAGTGCTCACCCTTCCTCTGGGCCAGGCTGAGCTCCTTGTTAAAGACCCAGGCTGCATCCGTAAGAGAGATTTAATGGGAAGACTGAGATCCCTCCTGGATGCTATCCTGGTTTTACAGCCATGACCTTGTTAAGGAGATGGACAAACAAGCGAAAACGGGACATTAATAAGTAAAGCCCGAGTCCATCAGAGCATCCATCACCACCACACACTGCAGGGCTGCCAGCATCCTCCTAGCAGCCTGCTCAAAGGACCAGCTCCCTTCCCAGACACAGGTCAGTATCTTTCCAATGGCTTCAGTCTGGTGACCTGAGGATGGTGCGATGGGGGTCACCATCCAGACCCCCTCAGGACTGCTGCCTTTGTGCCCTTGTCGAAACAAACCCTTTGGTGCCTCCTACTAACAGCACGTGGTGTAACCTGCAGTCAGGAACCCAGCACCCACTTCTGCTGTAGCCCTATGGGATGCACCAGCACCGGATACCAACAATGAGCTTCAGTTCAATACAGGACCACAAACCTCCGAGCAGGGTTTTGGATGGAGACCGAGGGGCTGAGCATCCAGACTGAGGACCCAAGCCCATGCTGAGCACCTGCAATCCAAGGGGATTTGCCCTTCACTCCCTGGACAGGGGGCATAGCTCCGCTTCCTGGGGTGCACACACTGCAGGACAAGGCTCAGAGTAGCCTTGGCAGGGGTGGTGACCTGGGACAGGCTTGTTTCCATCACTTCCACAGCGCCACGACCCTCCCTGCTTCACCTCCACGGTCAGACGAACAGCCCCAGCCCCGTTCACGGCAGACTGCTCCATCTGGCAATTAGAGCACGGATGTTAGAGCCAGGTCAGGAGCTCTCCTCCTCCCGTGTGCAGGCCGGCACATGAGCCCCTGTGCTGCTGCTTTGAGATGCTGCCATATGGCACAAGCACAACGCAGAACAACTGCAGCAGCTCCTTCCCCAGACCCAGCAGCTAAAAGCTGGGGTTCCTGACCCCTCCTGGAGCATCCTGGCCCTCAGCAGCATGAGAATGGCTCAGAACAAGCCAAACAGCGCAGGAAGAATCGCATTTCTTAGAGCATCCAAGTTTTCACAGCTGGTGAGAGCAGCAATGGGGAAGGTGGGAGCCAAAGGAAGAGCAATGGGAGAGCAGCAGAGCCCCGGAGCTGAAGATGCACCAGCTATAGCTGGGAAAATTCCCTGGCTTTGAAGGCCAGGTCTTTCTGGAAACAAACGGCTCTAATCCGTGCTCCTGAGCGATCCTCTCTTTGGCACCACATCATACCCGCCCAGATTCAAACCTCAGGGCAGCTGCACTGCCTTTAATCTAGGTTTTATTTCTGTAAACTACAGTTTCAAGGAGAACGCTGGCAAAGCGGAGCTGGGGCTGGGTGGCAGGGAGCAGAGCCAGCAGCGCTGATGTCTGCAGTGGAAACACTTGAGCTTCTTCAAGTACAGGGCCCAAATGTGAAGTGCTTTGATCCTGAAGAGCTAACAGGCCTGCGGGAGAGAAAAGGGATCAAGCGCTTCCACTGCTGCTGGGGCAGCTCCCTCTGCTGTCTTCGCTCCCCAGCTGCTGCCCACAGCCGCAGGTCAGCTCCAGATGGGCTCCCAGCAGCAGTTCGTCAACACGTGGCCATTAGTCTGCTCTGTAAAGTTATCACCTAGGAAGAAAACTGCTCTCCACGGAAAAGGGACTTGAAAAGGGAAACGCCATCCCCGCTGCCCCAGTCGGCAGCCAGCTGGACCGGCCGTGGAGAATAAATCACATCCGCAGGCTGGTGCGAAGCCAGATCAGAGCCTCCATCCAGCATCCCTTCCACACATGGTGCCATCAGCTGGGATGCGGCAGAGGAATCGTGCTGGACACGTGTGGCATGGCAGGAGCACGGCCAGTGAGTGTGTTTTGACCACGAAAGCCAGGTCCTCACAAGCTGGTTGGGTGCTACCCACCATCAGTTCACCCAGCTGGTCCCAGCTTCCTCCTGGGATGCTGCCTCTGGTAGGACAAGGTCCTGATATGGGGGGACATGGCAGGAGGTTTCAGCTCTTCTAGAAGAGAGAGAGGCATCCCAACCCTATACAGTTAATGCTTCCCTAAGAGGCTGTGCTCCGCTGAGCAGGCCCACTGGTTCCAGTATGAGCAGAACTCCCATGCCAGGCTTGGGAGCAGATATCCCCTGCAGCAGGAGGGACCAGGGATTTCTTCCATTGCAAGCTGTTGTTGACCCCAAGTTCTTACCAACTGCATGTACTTTAACAGGAAAACAAATGAAATCTGACATCTTTGGGCATTAGGAGACCAGTTATTTCAGCCTTGTGATAGATGGCAACCAAGGCAGAGATGCTGCTGCTCTCCAGACGTTCTGGCTTCTCAGTGCAAGAATAACCCAGTAGCCTGCTTCGCTACCCTCGGTTGTGTTGAGCTGTTTCACACTCAGACTGAGAGGTTAATTAAAACGCCTTCAAGGACATTCAGACCCAGGAGAGGTGCCCATGAAGCAGCTGGAACACGAGGTGGGATGGGTGAGGGGTTTGTTGTGCAGCCCCCGGCCACGGGACCGACAGTGGATGTGCCCTTCTTTAGGTATAACCCTCCCCAGTGCCTTCAAGAGCAAATCCTGCTGCTTCCTTTGCATCCCTCATCCTCCCCTGCACAGGGCCAGGACCAGACCTCACTGGAACCCCCTCGCTTCAGATTTCCTCTCCATTTCCCCTCTCCTCCCAGTGTCACCTTTACCACCGGGCGCAGCATCCCCCAGGAGCAGCTTCTGGGTTGCAGCACAGCTCTTGTCCACGGCGCTGGCACCATCTGCAGGTGCCGGTGCCATCCGCAGCCCAGGGCTCCAGCTCCTCCCAAGGGACGGGCGGAGGGTGCGTGGGGAGGCAGGAGCATCTTCAGACCCTGCCTTCAAGCACAGAGAATTAGCACGGGTCTGGTAGCTCCAAGCAGGAGCTGCTGCAGTCTGCACTGCACTAGCCGGTGTTAACACGGGAGTCACTGCACCGAATTCATTCAGGGGAGCAAAAGAAACCAAGAGCACTCACGAGAAGGGCAGTGTGGTGCTCTGGGATGCCCGCAGAGCTCCCTCCGCACGAGCCAGCCCCATTGCTACCACATCCGATGTTTCACAAACCTCCAGTGTGTTTCTGCTCCCAAGCCCCTGGACAGGCACAGTGCTGCGTCTGTCATCAGCATGCAGACAGGGAGCCAAAGCCAAGAGAGATTTAAGCACCAAAACCTGCCTGCGGTCAGGCCAAAGCACTGAGCATCTCCCGCAGCTTCTCAGCTTAGCACGCACGGTGCTTTGCAGCAGGACAGCCAGGACCATGCAGAGCCTTCAGCGTGGGGGAAGTGGACGTTTTCAAACCCATGAGCTGAAGCTGGCTTGTGGGAGCCTCACAGGGCTGATCCCATGCGTCCCTCACAGGGCTGCAGGGCTGATCCCATGTGCCCCTCACAGGGCTGATCCCATGTGCCCCTCACAGGGCTGATCCCATGTGCCTCTCACAGGGCTGATCCCATGTGCCCCTCACAGGGCTGCAGGGCTGATCCCATGCGTCCCTCACAGGGCTGCAGGGCTGATCCCATGTGTCCCTCACAGGGCTGATCCCATGTGCCCCTCACAGGGCTGCAGGGCTGATCCCATGTGTCCCTCACAGGGCTGATCCCATGTGCCCCTCACAGGGCTGATCCCACACGCCCAGCTCTCACCAGGGCTCACAAGCCCACGACAGGGCTGAAAGATGCCCCACGAGGTCCAGCCAGCACCGGGAGGCAAGAACGCAGCAACTGACAAAGCCTGAGCTCCCCAAATCCAGCCCCACGTCCTCTTGTTTCCCCCCTCCTCTACTCTCACATCCACGGGGAAGTGAACTGGGCAGGAAGAGAGCGCTTTGGGGGGTGCACAGCCACTGTAGCCCTCCCTTTGATCTGTCCCCCCATGGTCAAGCCTCTTCCATGCGGAGGGGCCGAGGCGCAGCCCTGGGCAGCAGCGCGCATCCCTCCCCGCTCCATGAGCAGGGTTTCACTGACAGCATCGCCTGGCGCGGGCCCTGCTGACAGCCACTTACAGCAGTGACCAGGCTTTGGCTGGAGCTTGCTCCTCGGTGGGGAGGAGCTGTGAGGGTCACGGGGAAGGAATTGGGGTGGAGAGCAGCCCCTGGCACCGGGATGAGGACCTGGAGCAGTTGGGAGCGCGATGCTCAGGCGACGGCGCGGCTGCACGGGTCTGACCCAGGGCACCGGGCTCCGTGCCCATGCAGTGGAGCAGCCCCAGGATTCCCGGCTCGGATGGGAAGCGCCGGTGCTGAGCCGGGCCCGCAGTGCAAGGCAGGATTGTCCCAGCCCTGGTCCCACACCATGCACCAGGGTGGGAGTGGGCAGGGGGGATTCTGCAGCTCGCTCTTTGGCACAGCCGAGCTTCTCTAAGAGCTGCGGGTGGGTTACCCAGCACCTCCCACAGGCACAACAAACACACACACAGACCCGAGGCCTTGAGGGGCTTTTGGCTCCGGTTTTATCATGGAACAGGCTGAAGATTCCACACTTTCAGTCCTGCTCTTCTGAACACCTGCAAGTGCTTCCTCAGGTACCCACTCAGCGTAGCTGAGGCCTGAGCAAACTCCAGAGCCGAGACCTGCACCACAGCATCCTGCACCTCTGAGCAGCGCTGGAGCTGCTCCTCTGATGCTGGATACCAGCTGTAGAAGAGGCAGAGCTCAAGCATGGGGATGGAAAAAGCTTTCCTAAGAAGCTGTGGCTGCCCCATCCCTGGCAGTGTTCCAAGGCCAGGTTGGACACAGGGGCTTGGAACAAGCTGCTGCATTGGAAAGGGTCCCTATCCGTGGCAGGGGGTGGAACTGGATGGGCTTTAAGGTCCCTTCCAACACAAACCAGGCTGGGGTTCTGTGATTTATTCCACTTTATCACCCAAGAGATCTCTGCTGCTCCCCCCAGCACAGCAGGAGCCACAGCGTGGGCGCGTTCCCTTCCCAAAGGCTTTGCAGAATACATTTCATTTCCAGCGGCAAAATCAAAGGCAGGCTCAGCATCAGATGATTAAAGGTTAACTGAGACTTCAAACAAGCATCGAGGAGGGGTCATTCTCCAAAGAATGATGGAACATAAACTCGGCTTCACTTTTAATATCTGCATTTAATTACGGCCGTGTCTGAAGGCGACGAGCAGGGGAGCCCAAGCTTGGTTACAGATGTGCAATCCGCTCTGGAAACCCTTTGGAAAGAGAAATATTGCTGCACCTGCTAGGTGCAAACCACTGATGGCTCCTCAGCACCAGGGGAAGGGGTCCTGAGCTTAGAGCGAAATGAAGTTGGAATTGGTTTGAAACGAGCAGAGGACTCCCCTTCAATCCAGAGCTGGTTTTGCTCTCTGGGAAGCAAGGCCCGCTGGCAGCCGATGGGAGAAGGCAAACCCAGAGCAGGCTGGAGGGAACGCTGAGCGTGTGGTGCTGCAGCTTGGATTCCCCTCCAGAAACCTGGCTTCTAGGAAGCGCAAGTGACTGACACAGCAAAGGGGGGAGCAGCCCCCATCGCCAGCACTGGAACCCAGCATCTGCTTCCGGGAGCATCCTGTTCACGCTTCCCTGCATCCCTCACCGAAGCCTAACGGCGCCTGCATCCCTCACCGAAGCCTAACGGCGCCTGCATCCCTCACCGAAGCCTAACGGCGCCTGCATCCCTCACCGAAGCCTAACGGCGCCTGCATCCCTCACCGAAGCCTAACGGCAGCAGCCTCCTCACTGAAGAGCTGCCTCACTGCACCTTTTCTCCTCTTGATCTGGAGTCAACACAAAACCATAAACCCAGGAATTACCATACTAATTCATAGCCCGTGGCTGGCTCTGGCTCTGTTTGCCATATTGTACACAACAGCTTCCTGCCTCTGCCGGTGTAACAAACCCAATGCGACCGCTCCAAAAGGGAGGAAAACACCCAATTCCCCCAGCCCCATAGAGCCCTGTGAGGCTTCCTCTAGAAAGCAGCTCGGAGGACGGGCTTCAGCGCTCCCCTCGTCTGATGTGGGGCCAAGCCTTGGTTCCAATCATAACGGCAAAGAGCAGATGAAAGGCTGCGCCCTGCTCCTCCGCGGCTCAAGCCAGGTGTACACCTGGCAGCCGCCGCTGCGCTGGGGCGCGTTCCAGCGAGGACATGTTAAAGCAATAAAGGAAAACGAGGAACATGTGCCTGGAACCGTCTCCGCCTTCCACTTCTTCCCCATAAACGAGTTTTCCCAGGGCAGGGTTTGGGGTTTAGCATCGCTCCGTCCCAGAGGCAGCGCGGGGCTTCCGTGACAGCGCGATCCCTGCGAGGGCCCGCAGTGCCAGCGAGCATGGCTCCCATCAGCTAACAGCCTCCTGTTGCCTGTTGTGAGCGGCTCCAAGAGCTGATTTAAACCCTTCAAACGACACGAATGCCTGGGAGGCAAGGTGCCAAAGTTGAGCAAACAATTTGTATGGTATGTTAAGTGCGGGGGGAAGCCACGGAGCTTGTAATGAAGCCACGTCTGGTGTTTCCAATCAGAGGCAGGCAGGATGAGATGGGTTATGGCAAGCTACCGAGTGGAACAACAGACCACGGCGGGTGGGAGAAGGGGAACCAAGGGTGGATTAAAATAGTGTTTGCTGCAGCTTGTTGAGCAACATGACGTCGGTGCTCCTCGCTATGGAGAGGATGGGTGCTCGCAGAGAGCACGGAGCCATCTGCTGCTCGGCACATTCCAGAGCACGTTGTGGAATCCGGGTGGTTTCATTAAGGGAAAAAAGGGGATAATGAAAATAAATCACTTGTTTCTGCTGCCCAGCCTAGAGGCCAATGCTCAAGCGACAGGGGGAGGGGAGGGCTGGAACCAGATGAGCTTTAAGGGCCCTTTCAACCCAAATCATTCCCTGATTCTGTCGGAAGTACTGAGGTCAGCCCCCCCGTGACACTTCAGAGCGGGTTTCAAAGAGCAGTTGGAGTGATGGAGATAGATGGGAAAGAGGAGCAGAACCACATGGAGAGCTTCGCCCGCCGCCTGCGCGGGGCTGGCTCCCGGAGGCAGGGCAGCAGCAAGGCTCTGCTGTCCACAGGAGGTTCCGGATCCATCCTCCAGGGACCTGCCCACCTCCGGTGCAAAAGGCAGCGTAAAGAACCCCCACAAGCAGCGGGAGCAGGCACTGGAGCGGCTGCGTCAGCCCCCTCCTAGCGCACACCGGAGCCCTCCACGGCTCAGCCTGGGGATCAACGGCAGTCAACACGGAGCAGGCTGTTGAGAGCAGCTCGAGACGGAGGAGATGAAGTTGAGCCGCTGCCAGTGCTTGTGGAGAACAAGGTTTCCCAAGCCTGGAAGAGCCTCACCACCCAGGGAGCACTGCAGAGCTACTCAGAAACGCAGAGATGAAGCAGCAGCAAGCACTGAGAGTGCGGAACAGCATCTCTGCTGAAGGACAACGTCGGCGTCACATGAAAACGGGTACAGAGCCGGCCGTGAACCAGCTCGGGCCACAGGTGGTGAGCACCAGAGCCATCAAGCAGCAGCTGGGACGCTGCAACCTCCAAGGGCCATCACCACCCCATCGCCAGCGTGCCAAGAGCCAGAGCCCAGCGGGAGCCTGCACAACCCGCGTGCACTGGCAGAGGTGCTCAGCGATGCTCCTGTGAGCCTCTCAAGAGCTCACCCCACACAGGGAGGCCCCCACGTGAACCCTGCACAGGGTCAGGGAGGCTTCACCAGGGCTTTAAGGAGTTGATGAAGCAGAACGGGAGCCTTCAGCCCTGAGATCCTCCCAGCGGCACTGCCAGGGCTTGCTGGAGTGCAAATCCCGGCCGTGGGGAGCGTGTCGGAGCAGGCACAACCCAGCTGCTCAGTACATGGCAAGCGTTCAAACCCGGGAGTGACCCCAAAGCACACGGCTTCCCGTCGGCCCGAGCTGCTCTGCTGCCAAGTCAGTGCTCAGCCACCCCTCCTCTTCCAGTGAATCCAATCAGGATGGGGCAAGCGACCTTTAAATCACAATTAAACACCTTCCCCTGGGCACTCAGAAGCCCTTCTTTCTCCTGTGTTATTGATGGGAATTCTCTTTGTGAGTTCAGAACTATTTCCTTTAAAGGAATGCATCCCCCACCTCTTTCCCTTCGCATCATGCACATTTCCATAGCAAACGTGGCAAGCTTTGCAGTGCCAACACAAGCACTCACAGAAGGATCGTCTCTCCACAACACCTGACCGGAGCATGCCACGCAGCAGACACTCTTCTTCCTACATAACTGCTTCTGCCTGACAGCATTCATGTCCTATTCATTCCCCTTGGATGCTGTAAGAGCCAGGACTTCTGCCACCTTCTTATTGTCTGATATTCCTATTAGGCAACACTTGAGGACTCCAAAACCCACCTGGCTCTTTCCAGAAGCTGGGAGCTGCCTGCATGGCCAGGCCCTCCCTAGTCCGAGCTTCCCATGACCCACAGTTACTGAGCAGAGATTTATCCTTTGTGCTCCCACAAGCAGCATTAACACAGCTTTGAGGCTTGCTTTGCTGGCCCCGTGGTTTGGGGGATGTTAGATCATGGGCTCAGTGGCAGCCCAGGGCAGCAGAGGTCCCACACTAAGCATTAAGCTGGTCGGAGGCACACAAGACACAGCCCTGCAGACGAGCTGCACCTGCGCCAGATGCAGCTCAGGGTGCTGTGGAGCTCAGCACCCATCAAACCCTCAGTGCTGAGCCTCAGGGGGGTCCACATCCAGCCACAAGAACACCCATCAAACACTGGCCTGCTTTCAGAGCTGCCTTGCTGTCCGGCTCCGGACCGCTTGTTCCGTTCATTTCTGCTCCTCCTGTGCCCCTGGAGCACATTCCCAGGATTTCAGGACAGCCACGTTCACACTTTGCAGCCAGAGGTAACCCTACTCCCTCTTGTAGCCAAAGGGAAGTCCATCTGCAGCAGCTCCAACCTCTCCAGGGCATCCATTTCAACAGAGATACAGGAGCACCTCATGCCGGAGATGGGAAGGCACCAGATAAGCGCATTCCTGGGTAAGTGCTTTGTGTTGAGGCAGAGCCGGAGCCCTCCCTCCTGCGTGCCCGCCCCTGGCACACTCGTTGTGCAGTCTCTGCCGTGCAGGGTGAACGCTGGCACTTAGGAAAGGCAGCTGGCAGCAACCCCTCGCAGCCACAGGGCAGAACAGCTTCTCTGCCAGAGCCCGCAGGCAGCGGCTCTGTAACTACATGGCAGTTAAATGCACCTGAAACTGAGAGAGGGAAGCACAGCTTTAGAGACAAACCTGAGAGGAGCCTTGACGGGGCAAGCAGGAGGTCTTCTGCCCCCGACACAGTCCAGCAGCTGGAACAGCAGCTCTGCCGCTGAGGATCTACAGCCCCTTCTAGTTCTTTACCTGGCCTAGGAAGCTGCAGCCTTCCTCCTCCTCCTGGTCCCAGAAAGGATGACAAGAAGCTGTCATCGGAGCAACGAGCTGGCCAAACCCAGCCACACACAGAACAAAGCATCACCTCCAAATCTCACCCGGATTTGAGAGGAGAATAGGAATAAACCCAGCTTGCAATGCAGGAGCCAGAGAGGCGCTGCACCGGAGCCCCTCTTCCATGTGTTTCCATCACTTTCCAGCTCGGGGCTGTGACACAGGGCACACACGTGCCATAAGCACGTAGCCCAGGGCTGCTGACCCAGCGTAAACTCCCTGAACCAGTCCCAACCCATTCCAGGAGCACTGGCACAGCAAGTGCACCCCAGCGGGCTCTGCACCAGCCCAGGTAAGCCCTGTCCTCAGCCCAGCTCTGACTGCGGAGGGCAGGTACCGCCAGCACAGGTAGTGCCAGCACAGGTAGTGCCAGCACAGGTAGTGCCAGCACAGGTACCATCACTTCCCCCAGAGCTGGCAGGAGCCCCACGGCCCGGCCCAGCCCAGGACTGCCTGTTCCAGCAGCCTGACACAGCTCACGATGAGGGGCTCACGCTGGAGGCAGGTAAATACAGGCTGCCCAGGGATGCGATGGCACAGGCACGCTGCTCGCCGTCCCTAACCCGCAGTGGGAGCACTTGGAGCACAGCCCACGGGGCAGAGCTGCGGCTGCAAGCGCTGCCTAACCCCGGAGGCAGCAGCAGCAAGCACAGACATCAGTGAGCGGTGGAAGTCTGCTTCGGAGCAGGGAGGCCAAGAGCGTGGTCAGATTTAAGAGGTAGGAAGACAGAGAGGAGCAGATGAGGTTGTCCTGACCAGGGTGATGCTCCTCGCTCAGGCTGCCCTCCCTTCCTTCCACGCTAGCAAAGGGAGAGCAGCCAAAAGCAGCTCTGAGACTTCTCCGGGCTGCTCTTGGCCCAGGGCATGGCCGAGCCACAGGAGCTGCACCAGCAACCACCAGAGCCTGGATTCTGGGGGTGCAAGGCAATAACTGCAGTGTCCCCGGGGCAGGCTGGTGGGGATTAAACGCTGACACCTCCTCAGCAGCCACCCACAGCACTGGATGGGGTGGTTGTGGAGCTGTTGCCTTTTGTTTTTAAGGTCAACTCAACTAGGATGAATCAAAATACCCTTAACCCCCCCTGCAGCCGGTCCATGTGTTCAAAGGCACAGGAGCACTCCAGAAGCAGATTGGTTTATTTGTTCCATGCAATTTACTTTCTAATGGGTCCCTGGCTTCCCCATCAATTGCAGATGAGATACTGCAAAGGTGACCTGGGAAGTTTCTGTATCACACACTCTATCAGATGCCACAAGCCCCGAGGCAGCCAAGCTGGGTGTGTGGCTCAGGGCTGGGGCTGCGGGGCAGGGTGTTAAATACCTTCACTTTGCCTTGCCAAGGTCAAGGGAATGGCTGCAGCCTGCCTGGGCTCTTTGGGATTCACAGGAAGCATCCTCTGGCCAGACCCGCAAGCTGAAGCCCCAGTAGTTTGAGAGCTCTGCATCATCCTTCCTTTATCCCCAGAGTCCTCAGCTCTAGAACAGCTCACAAGAATAAGCAGATTAAATGCAGGGAATGTAGGGGCTGAAGCTGTCCAGTGCAATGTCACATCTCTGTCCTCTCCAGGCAGACGCAGCCCCTGCGAGCAGCCCACAGCCTCATTCTGAGGGGGAACAGCAACAGAGGAATGCCAGGATTCCTCAAAGCTGCCCACGTTAACATGGATTTGTACTCCCTCACCCTCCCCAGGTAAACCTGAGGCCCCTGGAGAGCCCTGTTCCCTTTTGCAGACCCTGCTCTCCCTCCACCCTCACCTCCTGTGAGGTTTTGCTTTCCAAAGCACTCCCCCTCTTCAGTGTCTCACCACTTAAATGCCCACTGATTCTACCTTCCAGCAACAGTAGGACGTGAGAGACCCAACTGCCTGAGGCAGGAGGAGGCTGCAAGCAGAGGGTTACCATCTCGCTGCCTCAGCTCTCGTACAGAAATAGGCCTGAGCACCAAAGGCCCTGCTCGCCGAGCACATCACACCCACTCCTTGTGTGCGGGGAAGGTATCAACACAGCACCTCCAGGGAAACCTCCAACAGCTCGAGTGTGCCAGACTCCAGAGCTCAGATGCCTACACACAGTTGTCTCCTATTCACGTCTATAAGAATTCGATAACTCTGGTGAGCTTCGGATCAGAGCAAGCTGCCAACAGCCCAGAGTCCCAAGAGGAGACAAGGAGATTTCCTTCCGGGCAGAAGACAACAGGGATAGCACCATTTGAACAGCCGATGCTGGGATTCCTGGCTCCTGCGAGGTCAGCACGTGAAGCTCTCACACCTATCGCCTACCCTTTCAGTTAGCACATCTGCAGCCAAGCACTTCCCTTGTGAGCCAGTGCAAAGCTCCAGGTCTCCTGCCCAGGCAGCAGCAGGGAATTGTGCCAGACCCCTGGCTGCTGTAGGGAGATGTAAGACCAGAGAGCAGCTCCCTCTTGATCAGGCTTTCTCCCTGCCCTGTTTCAAACTGCCCTTCACCATCCTCACCCATCTGAGGCAGGATGAGGGACGCACCGCAGGTAAACGCATGATGCTAAAGGCAAGAAGTCGCAGCCATGGGGCAGTTTGCATACTGCAGCAGTGCTGCTGGGGGAGGAGGGGGTTCCTCAGCAGAAACACATCTTCAGGCAACTAAACTCACCAGCTTGGTGGCTCCCCCGAGCACGCTGCACAATGCAGAGCACTCTGCTCCATGGCCGGTTCCAATACATGCCATGCTAGCATCAGAAAGCACTCACGCATATATCACTTCAGCATCCTGTGAATAGGAGCAGATATGCTGGAGTAATTTCCACTTCAGATTTGATGTGCAAAAGCCAGAAGTGCATTTATATCCCCATCTTACTGAAGGAAATTTCCTCGTGTGGTACCATGCAGATCTCAGCCGAGGCTCCCTGTGTTTTTCCAGCTCTAACACACTAGTAGCAATGTTGCATTTCCTCACTGACGAGCCAACACTGCGCCCTGCTCCAAGAGATGGAGGCTGCCAACTACTTAAATACCACTTGACGGGTCTCTTGGTGTCTCCCAACCACCAGCAATCAGCATCTTCACAAGCTTCTCCAGGCTGTGATTGCACACAAGCAGTCGGAGCAGGGAAGGCCAAGTGCCTGTGAATGCTTTCCTCAGCTAAAATTAGAGCTTTTCAGGCTGGGATGGAACCGAGTCCACCCACAGACAGCTCTTTCTCTCCTTGCTGTAACTCTCCAGCCTAGAGGACACTGCTCCCTCTGATTTTAGGCCATGCTCTGGGAGCTTTAATATCATACCTCAGCACCCATCCTGCTATTTCCAGTATATCCCCATAACAGCTCACCAACTGGAATGTGTTCCAGTTGCATGAGTTCCAGCCAGGCCCATAAATACTAAATGGGTATTTCTCAACCCTTTTCTTCTAAAAACCTGGCTATTGTTCTTGCTTGCAGCAAGTGCTCCTTTTAAGTCCTTGGCCTCCTATACACACACAAATAAAAACCAAGCCAGCTTTGGCTGTTTCCCTGAAGCTCAGTCCTCACATTCTGCAGAAGTTTTTATCCCGGTACCCCACAGCTGGCACTTCTTTTCCTCCCACATTCCTACCTCTCCCTAGGGAATTCTTGCTGACTTCACCTCTGCCATCCTTGCTTATTTCAGAGGAATTCAGCAGTTGGACTACACCCACATGGTCAGATCACCCCTTCTTCACAGCTGTGATGTTTAGAGAGAGCTTCCCTAACCCAAAGGCACAGGTGTCCCTACCCGTAAAGCTCAAGGCCACTTGAAGACAAAGCTACTTGTCCAAGTCTGCCCTAACCAGATCACACTATGACTTTTCTTAGTCTATACTCACCATCTGCAAGTTTGTTCATGGGTATGTAAGCCAGCATCTTACACAACCAAAGCCCAGCAAGTAGCATGGCAAGAAAGACACCAACCAGAAGTATCTTTGCACCCAGAATAATTATTACACTACACCTGACCCTCAAGATGAGAGCAAGATCCCATCTTACCCTGCACTGCCCCCATTACATTATAAAACTAAGTTGATGCCCTGCTGAGAACGTTTAAAGTCTTCCCCACTGTATCCTACGAGCACATAAGCACAAATCCCAACATTTAATGAAGTGTAAAACTAATTATTATGAAATAAAACTAGCTGTTCAGCGAGTGGAAAACCTTCACATTTTCATGTCCTATTTTCCTTTCAAATGTATTCCCTTCCCATCATCCAGCATCCCCTGCAAATGTAAAAATAAATACCCTTCACAGCGGAGGGCTGGCTTGAAGGCTCCGAGTCCAACAAGAGAAAGCTTCACAACTTAATGGCCCTTAAATGCTCACAGTCTTTTGCACTTAATGCAAAATCCTTCTGATGTAATAGCTGCCACAATTACATGTATGTTTTTTCTATTAAAAGTTAATTTTCTGAGTTGGCAGAGCAATGCAGGCATTAGATTAAGAAAAAGAAGCAGTAATCCCTCTGAACTCCCCAGGATGCAGAGAGATTCCAAAGGCTGCTACTCCAAACCTGAAAGGAAGTCCCATACTCGCTATAAAAAGTGGTATTGCATAATAGGAACATTGTGCCCACAATCAGTTATGGGCTGCATTACCTTATTGATGCTGCTTTACTGGGGCACGGAGCAGCTCCTAAAATCCCTTAAACCTCTTGGATGCATTTCATTTACATTTGACAATCTTGTGCCCTCCTCTCCTTTCTTCCTTCCATTATCAGTGATGTTTGTCCATGAATGCACAAGTACTGAAAGCTTCCTCACTAGGGAGGAGATGCCTCACGGATGTTTTTACCAAGCACATGGATTATCACTGCCATGGGAGCTTCACGGCCCAGGCTTTACCATCACCTTCATGCAAAGTTCACAGCTTCACACTGAGAACAATCACCATTGGAATAATCTCCCCAGGGAAGAGGTGACTCCCCAGCACCGGACACTGTTAAGGTTCAGCTGTACAGGGTACAGCTGGGACATCCAGTCTGGGTCATCCCTTCAACCTGGGATTCTGTGAAACTATGAAGCTCTGGAAACAGAAAAACCCAATAACCCCGGAGTGGACATCTACACCCCAAACGTGTTACCTGGAATTTGGGAGCACTCGAGTGCGTTCAAGACCCTTCACTACCCAGACTGCATTTCTTTACCTTCGACAGAACTGACCACTACAAGAAGAAAAAGAAGAAAACACTTTATTGATGATGCAGGAAGGGAGAAATTTAGAAAAACATAGATAGAACTCCCTCGAGAAGGACCATACAGTATCAAAATACGCCGGAGTTAGTATATCAAAACAAAGGCTCTCGAATAAGAGTTTCAAGTAATGCAATCATAAAAGAATTTGGCTAAAAAGTAACACATATACTGAGATGTTTTCTGTAATAGCCCTCTAAGAAATTAAAGGAAAGCAGCGGTAGATCTGTTTAACTACAGACACATATTTAGTAAATATATTAAGTGTATTTATATAATAAAAACTGCCCTGCACGTTCATCCTTATGTCTGCATCCTCCTCCATGTGGCAGCTGTCTCTTCAATTCCTTAAGACTCTGCCCAAAAAGGGATAAAAAAGGAAACAAACATAACACCACTAAAACAATGGGACCTAAGCCCACAGCTTGGGGGGAAGCTCAGTCACTGCAAAACAGAGAACTCCACGCTCTGACTTAGGTCCTCACTTCTCAGGAACATGGAAGAGGTTTCTCTCTTCTGCATCAGGATGCCAGGTTCCTAACTTGCTGGTTATAAGCAAATGCTTTCAACCACAGACTGAGGTTAACACAACTACCAACAGCCCTTACGCTCTTCGCTCTATTAGAATCACAAACCTTACTGGGCTTGTCTTCCAGTTACTTCCTTTGAATAGTCCCAAATTTCATGTTCTCTTTCACAAAACTTACTTATGGGAACATTATCCTTCAGTTAAAAACAAAGCCCTGTCAGGCTTAATAGGTAGATTCCAAACAGATCAAAATTCTCCTTCGATTAATCCTTACTATTTGCATCTTTCCCCATAAATAAGATTATAGTACACAATTTACAGCTAAGAGGAAAATACCTTAAACTGCCAGGAGATAGTGTTTGAAAATCCAATACCTGATTAGTGTGCAGCTTCAGGAGCTGCTCAGTCTGCACCCATCAGCCTAATGAAGAATGAAATTATAGAGGAGCAGGACTATTGAGTTTAGCTCAAAATGCTGCTCTACAAACCATGCCACTCCAGTCCCACTGCTTTAGCCTACAGTAATCAATATTACAAAGCATTCCTGAAAAATCCTGGGGGGAAGAGGAGGCAAACATAGAAGTTAGTGTTTTGATGGAAAACCTGATTTTAAATGTTGCAATAAGCAAAAGGCACTACAGCTTAAGCTTATAGTTAAATATAAAGTCTGTAACTTGGCCAGCCAAGTTACAACATAGACCTAAACACCTTTCCTTTACCTTTGCAGCTGACTCACTAAACATGTTGTAGTATGTCCTGATCAGCTTATGTGACAAAACAGCCACTTTCTCTTAATCATTAAAGGATATGTACAGCTATTATACTCAGCCAAACTCATTTGAAGCCAGTTTATGTTTTAACCATACCATGAGAGTTCAAGGATAAACAGGTTTATGAGTATAGGCCCTGCTTTAATAAGTGGTCAATCAGACATTAAAAGGATTTAACTACCATGTCATCATTTTGACAGTCAGCTTGTATACCAGCTTTAAAAGATGCTCTACATCTTTTATTAATCTAATAAGTGTCAGATCTGAAACTCAGTAGCCCTATTTTACCATTTTATATGAAGAAAATGTTTCAGCTTTGTAAGTTGTTTCATATTTGGAGGTCCTAATTGCAGCTATATTATCATAACTATATAAACCTCATGAAGGTTATCACTCCCATAACCACAGCACTCCTACAATGCAGCAGCCTTCACGAGCAATGGCACTAACATGTCAGCAAACAAGTCCCTGCCTCATCCGAATGATCTGTAGTAAAGCAGCTTGGACATCTTCATCCATGTGACCCTGGAGCAAGCAAACAGTTAAAAGAACAATTAAAATCCCATAAAGTGTCAACTATCCGTCACTAACATTAGGAGATTCTTCAAAATCACCCAAAAGACTTAAATCATTGCTGCATTTTCACCACTCACTGGGAAAACCTGCAGTACTTTAAGAATACTTTTATTTTTCCCCTCAAACAAGAAGGAGCTGCCTCTTTGACACAGCAGTTTCCTCCATGAAAATATGATGTGGGGAAGAAATCACTGTTCCTATCCTCTGGACGCCACAGCCTGCTGCTGTGGGAGCACTCCCTCTTTTGCATGCTCAAGTATCTGGAGTCATAAGACTGGAATGAGTTGATCAGCTCTTTGCTCAGTGAGAGCCACTGGGTAAGCCTGCACTAGGTTTCCAGCTTCTACTGGACTTGTCTCCAGCATTACCTGGGATGATGCAGAACTAAATAACAGGCTCACACCACCAGACACCACCACCCTTCAAAGCAGGTTATGGTTATATAGAGTTACACACAGACAAAGAGTAGTAAGAAGATCGCCCAAGTCTAGAGCTGTGGGGTGTGTTTGCTTTTGTTGGATCAGTTCATTCTAAATTAAAACTCTCAACATCAAAACAGGTACTTGAAGACGTTTGAGGTCTTCCAGTATGGCAGCTAGAAGTGGGTCTCAAGAACCTCTTATGCTGAGATGACAGTAAACCAATCTGACCCTGGGACTATCATACCTGTACAGCACTGAGAAGATGGGTCCGATAAACAGAAACTACCTCTTGATGCTGCCTTTTAGCATCCTATAAAAAGAAGAGAGGAAGAAGAGGTGAAGTCATTGAGTTCTTTTAACATTTACTCTTGCCTCTTGCCAACTTTGGGAGCTTGGATTTGTGTACTTACAGACTAGCCGAAGCAGAATATCAAGGTTAAAGTTAGCTGTATCCCCTCCATTAATCAAGAAGAAAGTCACTGCTTTACTTTTGTTACTGCTGATTTGCAGCAAGGCAGTTTTGCTGAAGGCTGGCAGAGGCAGACTGATCTAGCATGGTAAGCACAGGCGCCAGGGTGAAAACTTGTTTCACCAACAGCATTAGCTGTTTGTTTTAAACCACCCAATATAAGAATGCTTCGCCTCATTCGTGAGGTCAACCTCACAAACACTGTTAAAGACACATCTTGCTTCTGCACAGATTTACAACTAACCTTGCTCACAGGCACAGCTTTCATTAGGAGCTTTACTGAAGTCACAGGGGCCACAAACGTGTTTGTGTGCAGTCGCAGCGCTTGAAGTATTCCCATTTACTGTTAGTACACTTAATGATAAGCAACACCCTTCTGTGTTTGCAGGCAAGGGAACATGGAATCAAATCCATTAAGGAAGGACCGCCTCACTTTCTTTTGCAGTGAGAATATACATGGCTGGTGGGCTTTGTAAGAAAATATGAGCGTGGAACTTGCATATGGAAATGCTCTTGGCACAATCTACAGCAGCGTAGCTCATGAGCACAGATTCCAAATTGTCTGTGTCCTTTTTACCTGGAAAAGTTCCCAAATGGTGCAAATCCAATGGGGAGAAAGAAGCAGAAGATTTAGAGGGAAGCAAGGAGGAGAAAAAAGAACAAAACTCGTGAGAACAGGATTACTTACAGCAAGCTGCTGCTGCAGTGTTTTCACCTGGTTCTGGAGCATTTCAACCTGCTGATTCTGCCTCTTTGAGGGAATCCCAGTGGTGTATGTAAGTTGAGACAAGCCATTAAGAGCTTGTTTTAACCGCTCCACATCATTAAGCAGCTCTGTAATCTTTAAAAGAAAGAAAAAAACACACAAAAAAACCCTAATTTAAGGATGTATCACTTACAAAAACCAATATTTTTTAACACTCTTTGAAGTCTGATGAATCCCAGCCTGGTTTGGGTTGGAAGGGACCTTAAAGCTCCTCCAGCTCCAACCCCTGCCACAGGCAGGGACCCCTTCCACTGGAGCAGCTTGCTCCAAGCCCCTGTGTCCAACCTGGCCTTGAGCACTGCCAGGGATGGGGCAGCCACAGTTTCTTTGGGCACCCTGTGCCAGCGCCTCAGCACCCTCCCAAGGAAGAGCTTCTGCCTAAGAGCTCAGCTCAGTCTCCCCTCGGGCAGGTTAAAGCCATTCCCCTTGGCCTGTCCCTACAGGCCCTTGGCCAAAGCCCTTCTCCAGCCTTCTTTTTGGCTCCATCTAGGTATTCAGACCACCATCAGATACACCCACATCACCATGTACTTAATGCTCAGCACACACAGTCATGCTCGAACACTAAAGTAGCTGCATTTGCTGTCTAGTTCCTTACCCCTAAACTGAAAGCATCCAGAGCTTAACTGCCATATCCCACCTTGTTATCCTTGGCTTCCACCTGCTTTGCAGATTCCTGTATTCTCTTCTGCAAGTCCATAATTGTTGTCAATGATTTATCACACCTTTCTTTCTGGTCTTTGATTTCTTGCTCAATACTGCAGCTCCGTAACTGAAGCAATTCCTTCTCATCCTTTAAAGAAAGCTCACTCTTTTTAGCTTGCAAAGCCTCCTCACATGCTTCCTCATACTTTCTACTCATATTGGACAAGCTTTCAGCTATGCTGTTAATCTGGGCCTCCAGAGTACTCTTCATGGATTCGTATTCCGACACGTCAATCACTTCTTTCCTCTGCAGGTCTGTTAAAGCTTGTTGAGTAAGCTGCACCTCCGACTGCAGCTTCAAGATTTCCTTGCTTTTCACTTGGTTTTCTTCTTCTTTTTCTCTCAAGCTGGTTTGCATTGCTACAATTTCTTGTTCTAATGTTTCCTTCATTTGGGTATATTCTACCAAAGGGATTGAAGACTCTTTTAGACCTGACAATTCCTGCTGCAGTTGTCCTACTTTTAGTGTTTCTTTGTCATAACATTCCTTCTTACTTCTGAGGGCTTCCCTCAGATCCTCTACAGTGTGGCCAAGAGCATTCTTCAAGGCTTCAATCTGCTCTGCTGAAAGATGCCCAGCCTGGACGGTCATGGGCTGCTCGGTGCTCTCCTGCAGCTCATCCTTCTCTTTCTCACCTGTGTATTCCTGCAGCAAGTCCCTCAATTGCTCATTCAGCTCCTCCATTTTGCTTGTGAACATTTTCTCCATTTCATGGGATTTCTCAGCCAGGATGTAGTTCTGCTGCAAGTCACTCTGGATGGACAGAACACCGGTTCTGAGCTTCTCATTCTCCTCTTTGCACTTCAGGTTTTCCTCCTCCATTTCTCTGTACTTCAGCGCCTGTTCCTCCAACTGTGCTTTTAGTTCTTTCACTGTGGCTTCAAAGCTTTGTTCTCGGTCTTCAAAGGAGGCAACTGGGGCATATTTGGACTTAATGCACTCTTGAATTGTGTCAAGTTCCTTCTTCTGGGCTTCAATTTCTGCATGCAACTGTAAAATTTCTTCTTGACCCCTCTTATACTCAGCCCTAACTGCAGCGTTGTTCTCTTGAAGCTCTTGCATGCTTTTATTTAAAGCAGTCACTGCAGTTTCATGGTCTTTCAAACTTATACACTCTGTTTGCAGTTGATTCTGTAAGAGTTTCACCTTATTCTTCAAGGTTCCATTTTCTTCATTCACCCTCTGGAGTTCTTGCTTTACCTCTTCCATTTTTCCCTTTAGATCTGACAGCTCCTTACTGGTTTTTTCGAGGGTGTTATTCAAGGCTGTTTTAACCTCTTCATGTGTTGTAGCCAACACATACTGATCCCCGGGAGTCTCTCTCAGGGCTGTGTTTTCAGAGACCAGCTTGCACACTTTGCCTTGTTCAGCATCATATTTTTTCTGAAGCTCAGCAAGCTGCTTTTCCAGCTCCATACCGCTGCATTTTAAAGCTTCCACCTCTCTTTTGTGCTGCTCTGGAGACAGGTACACAGCTTGGAAGTGGCTCATGTTCTCATTTAAGTTGTTCTTCTCTGCCAGCAACTTTTCAGCTTCTGCTTTGCTTTCATTGTACTTCTTTGTTAGTTCAAAAAGCTTTCTGGTCAGGTCACTGACGGCCAGATCGTTTGTTTTCTTCAATTCCTCATGGATTTTTAAAGGCACATTCTGGCTTTTCAGTTCAGTTTTTAGCATTTGGATTTGTTGCTTAAATACCTTGTTATCAGCCTGCACTCTTTCAAGCTCCTTCTGCAGAGCCTGGTTCTTCTGTGACAATTCAGAAACTGCCTTCCCAAGCTCTTCATTTTTCTTCTCGAACCCCCTCCTCATTTGCTCGTGCTCCTCCGGCTTTACGTGCTGAGCCAGTTTCGCTTTCTGACTCTCGGATTCCCTCTTCAGAAGCAGAATCTCTGCCTGCAGTTTGCCATGCTCTCCTTCCATCTCTGCTAACCTCCTTGCTTTCACATTCACTTCAGTCGATAGCAAACTCTTCATGTTTTCAAATGTCTCTGAAGTTACCGAGTGGGCCAACTTTGCCGCTGTTTCTTTGAGCTGCCCTTCTAACTCCGTGACATTTCTTCCCCTTTTATCTCGTTCCATCTCCAACTTCACAAGTTCCTTCTGCAACCTTTTATTTTCCTCCACCAGCCTGCCTTCATCTCTCTTGAATTCCGCCACCAGCAGTTCGTTCTGCTTAATCTGGTTCCTCAGTTTTCCCACTTCAGCAGAGGCTCCTTCATACTTGCCTTTCATTTCTTTCAACTGCTCCTTCAGCTCCTCTGTTAGCTTACTGTTTCCCAAAGCAGCTTCGTTCGTCAGGTGATCTTTCAGAGCAAGAAAGTGCGCCTGCATTTGCTTAACTTTGCCTTCCGAGTCAAACATTCTTTTCTGCACATCTTTTAAAGCATCCTCCAGCTGTTTTATCTGTCCGTCAGATTCCGCCTTGGTTCTTTCACACTCTGATGCCAAAGCTTTACACTCCGATACCTTGTGAGACAGCTCTCGCTGCAGTTTGCTGATTTCTTCCTTTGCGGCACCATAGCAGGTCCTCACGTTGTCAAGTTCCTTCTTTAAAGTATCCTTCTCTGAAGTGGGTGACTGGTTAGGCAGGGAGAGCTCCAGGGGTCTCAGCATCGACCTGGACTGAAGATGAATTGGCACAAAACGGATACACGTTTACACAAGCCACGTACATAACTGTCTTAAAGCCATGGTGAGATGAGCATAAAACAGCCCTGAGATTTCTTTTTTCCTTAGGAACACGCTCCTCTATTGTTGCCCATATTACAGAACATGTGTATTTCAGCTTTTAACAGTGAAAATCTTTAACAGAGCCCTACATTACCATTTCCCAACCACCAGACCCACCGACACTAAAGTTCAGGCGTAGTGTATTCATTTCCTTTTCCTTCTTATATTCTTCATATTTATTCACCCATCTGCTAGAAGAAATTTCATTTATGAAGGGATTTCCCCCGGCCCTCAAGCATGGGAGAATAATTTTAAAAGGAATTAGAACAGACACTCATGGTTGATGGAAACTTCTCTCTAAAAACACTGAGGGACACACTCATGTAATTTACCATCCAGGAAGGGATCTCTCACAATGCAGCTTTGCCCTCCCGTTAGGTGGTTTGCATTACCACCCACCACTTGTTCATGTTCCAAGGGCCAAAAAGTACCATGCAGCTGTCAGGCAGGCTGGAAGCTTGGCTTAGACTAGCTTAAAGCAGCTTAATTCCTCCCTGGGACATGGTTTGGGGTTTTTGGGTCAGTTGGCTTTTTGCACCCACCCACCCCCTTTTTCCTTTCTTTTTATGTGAAGAATTACGCATCAACTCATTTTAAACTTGAGTTAAAGATAAAGAAATCCCAAGACCACAGGGATAACCTTATGTGAAACACAGCAGAAAAGACTGGATTTCTCTGTGTCAGCAGCAGAACATCAAAAATATCTGTCAGTGAGACCCAGTGAGAAAGCCCAGGATGTACAGCTTTATTTCCAGCCATCACTCACCTCCAAAAGCATCACTCAAGTGTAAGAACAGCCTGTCAGTTAGGACCAGTCCCTGTCATGTATGACTCACTGTCAGGGTCTGATGGATCTTGTTTATAACTGAATTGCTGCTTTACAAGGTAGCTAGCTATCAGCCACCAAAGTTGTCAGGAAATTGTTGCAGAGCTGGCAGGAACATCAAGTTTCCTGAATTTTAACTGAATTAAAAGTAGACAAGAAGAATTATGGAGGTGAAAACCAATTGCCCTTTACACTGTTGGTCCGGCAGTGTGATTGAGTTGTAAGGATGCTCGTCACAGACCATTCAGCACCCAGCACTCAGGGCTATGTCACATGTGTAGCTCTAGAGGGCACCAGCACTTAAACGTAACCAAGCAAGTACTAAGGGAAACGTTGTATTCCAAAGCAAAGGTTAATATACAGACATTTATAACTACATTTAGCTTTCCCAAGCACAAATATCTTAGAACTCACTCAAGCAGCAATATATTTATTACCTGTGATTCCCCCGCAAACACTTGTCCTTGTTTAAGCAATAAATCTTCTTTTCCTAGGTTTTCAAAGCAAACACCATTTAGTCTCTGGTTAAAAACTGTAACACAGTCACAGAAACTATGATTTTCCTTCCTCCTTTTATTCTGTTCAGTGGGACTGTAACGGGCTCAGTAAAACCTTCCGCAGAACAGCCATGAAAAGCACCATGAACACCAGGGAAGAGCATCCCCTTGCACTCCAAATGAATGACCCTTCCTGACAGGCAGGCAAACAGCTCTCACCGTGGCTCAGGACAGGTTAAGTGACATTTTTAAGTTACACAGGTGCAAGACAGGCCTGTGACCAAGTTGGACACAAAAGACCATCGTTTTCTTGTCCTAAGCTAGACACGAGTGTTGTTTAAGACGTGAAGGACAGACAGAGGAGCTCAGCTGGGAGCACAGGTCCTGCTCAGCTTGTTTTTCATGTTATCAGAAGATGCAGCAGTTAAAATGCACATTTCACAAGACCAGTCACTCCTAAGCAAGACTGATCGATAGTGCCTCATGTGCATGCCCAGCTGAAGCTGACTGGATTCTGAGGTCTCAAGTGTGGACACACAGCTTGTGCTTGGCTATAGTTAAGACCAACAAAAGGAAGAGAGAACAGGAAAAGCACACCCTTTATCTATATGCTAACACTGCATCACACATGGCAAGATTTAATAACTAAATACTTACTGTTAGCAAAGTTACTCCCAGATCCCACAAAATCAACCTAAAAGCAAACACAAAGAAACACAAAATTAAAGCTGAAAACTCATTTCAAAGTTTTACTCTATGTTAAGCTAGGGATTAAAGGGCAGGGAAGCTTTTATAAGGAGATAACCACTTAAGCCTTTCAACAGTTGCTTAAGTATTTACTACAATAAATACCAATTGCTGTATTACATTTCAAATCAATTCACATACTTCATAATACTTGAGTTTAGCTTTGAGAGCTTCAATAGTCCTTAAACTTTCCTCCTGCTGTTTTTCCTTGGTGGTTAGGATTTTCTTCAGCTCATCCTTCTGAAAGAGAAGGAGAGAATGCCAAGTAGCCAAAGCCACGAGGAGAGACAGATTGATAAGAACTCAAGCAACTAAGCAACTTTTATAAGGTTTAGGGAGAACTTCAACCAAGACCAGCACTGAAAAGGATTCTTAAATGTTTGATTCTGAAGTTCTTCCACTGCTCCTCCACAAGAGGATTCTTGAACAATGAGTCAAGGGAATAAAGCACCATTATTTGCTACTGTTTAACTTACATTTATTAACCTTGCATTACTGAAAGTCACTAAAGACATTTATACTATTAAGTCTGCTTTAAAGGTGCCATAGGGATTACATATATTATTTGTAGTAACAGAAGTGCTGTGCAGCTGTATAAGCTGAGCACGTACCAGTGGATATTTCATTTAGCATTTACAGATAGCTTTGCTTTTCTCTATAGTTTCATGTACCATCAGTTAAATGCGATAGAACTGGAAGTAGGGAAGAGACTATCGCTTGCAGGTGATATCGTACCTCATTCTCAAGATCATCTGCAAACATTTGCTCCTGCAAAAATAACAAAGAAAATCCCCCCACAAATCATTTCTGCAATGAGGTATAAGGGGCTCAAACACAGTTCAGCAGCTGACAAATCTACCCCAGTTTTAATGCCTCACATTTCTGACTGTTCCCCTTCGCTTTACCATCTAAGCTCTGGAAGAGAGGACAGACAGAAGTTCAGAGTCTTTGACAGAGCAATGTCTCTTGACGTGCATACAAGACAACTGGACTATCTTCAGATATCTAGATCATACACTACTGAGGCAGAAGAGAGCAGTTTGTCAGTAGAAGTTTGTTGATTTTGGAAAGCAAGTATAAAGGAGTTCATTTTATTGAGGAAATGCTTAGAAGAACAGTTCAGATAAGATGATTCCAGTAAGAAATATTCTTCCAGTAAGAAATATTCTATCTGTGTGCTACATTGAGGGGAAGCTGCACCCTCTTAAAGCGTACCTCTACAAAAATACAATGAGGGAAACAAGTGTGAGCCTCCCCAAAGAGGAAAAAAGCCCTTGGTTTTATTTTCTTCCTTAATTCTACTGTCAAATTTGTGCCTTTAAGAGGAGGGAACTTTTTTAAAATCAAATGTGGGTGAGAAATCCCCTATTGAAAACCTTTGTTTCTGTTTTTACCAATTAAAGACTTGTCTCTTGTTTCCACTTAAAGCAAGAGCTGTAAAATGAGCAGCAGCTATGATAAAGTGTAACACACCACCTACATTTAGTTGCGGAGGTGAAGTTTGCTCTCCATTACAACTGGCCAGAGCACCTCACAGTTCACATTATGCTGCATACGTACAGCCATAAATGTTATTGCTCACATTTACGAGCATCACTGAATGACATTGTAACAGGTCAGATCCTGAATCCTCAGATGTTGATTATTATTACAAGACCAAAGGCTTTTGCAGCAGAAGAAGACGACAGTGACACATAGAAATGATTCACGGGAAAGCAGTGAAGACCACATCCCAGTCACGTGTGCTTTCCTTTCTACTTCTAGCAGCCTCCCCTGTCAGCACTGGGTAGCTATTACAGCCCTCCATTCCAACACTAGGCTTACCTCACTCAGCTGCAGTTGTAGCCCACTGATTCTATCCAGCAGCATCCTTTGCTCCTCTTGTGCTTCTCTCATTCGATCTTTCAAATCTTGATTTTCTAACTCCAATTCCTTAGAAGTAAAGATATAAAATTAAAACAAGGCACCACACGACCACACTACACACCCTGGGAAAACCAAAGAATCTGAACCAGCAGATTGAACAGTCACTAGAGACATCAAGCCTTGCCTAGTGAGTCCCCTAATGCTTTTGGGGCCTTACTCCAGGTCTGGTTCATTCTGAAGGTTTACATATGCACAAGCTCCAGATAAATCATTCTCTTGTAAGGGTACATACAGGCTTTGAAAGTATGAGCAGAGCAAGATTACATTTGATGCTGACAGCACTCAGACTGCTTATCTGCTGTCTGTTAACAAGTAAAAATAGCTGATGTTAAAACAGTTCCTGAAACCCAGGTGCTGCAGCCAAAGGTGTGATGAAAAAGCCTCAACCAGCATGAAGCACAGCAACCCTCCAGTGTGCTAATTGTTCCAAACAACCCCAAGAACCACCCTAGTAACAGGTAACAAACCCAGCATGTGAAAGTGGTAGGTGTGTGCCCCATCAGTCAGTCCAGTGCTCACATGCAAACAACAAAGCCTCTTTAACTCTTGCCTGATAAGCGCCACCTTAACTGGGGCAACTACTTTAGCTCAAAGCAGAGAAGTTGCCTTTAGAGATCTTTATCCTTTAATTACAAAGCATTTCAGAATGCAGGCCTCTATTTCTCAGTGGTTTGTTCCCCAGAGCTTAAAACGTTGTTTACCTTTCTGAGAACTGTAATGACACAGTAATGAGATGAGAAAAATCAATACCCTTGGTAGAACCATTATAACAGGTTATTTTTAGTGAGATGCATTGAGAATGTTAAAAAATAAGCCTTCCTGGCTTACAATTCTGATTTCACTACAGGTGGAAGTAGACAGAAGGTTAAGAGTCAGGAAAAGTTAAGACATGAAGAGACTTGCAACTATTTATTACACAAACAGGTATGTTTTTCCTGAAGTTAACAGCTTATCTGCACAATTGCCACATTACACAGTTGTGCAATTAAGTTTTAAGTAAACAGCAATATATATGACCTTTAATGGAATCACTAATGCTCTCCTTACAAGCACATCTTGTCTTTAGTGTGTCTGGTTCATTATGCACATGGGAATATGCAAGTCAGAGAAATCCTTCTCACTTACCTGAGCGTTATGTTCCTTCTGATACAGCTTGACATTCACCTCCTCCTGCGCATGCAGCCGATTCCACTTCTGTGGCACATTAGTAATCTGTTATTGCAACAGTAAAGTATTAATTTACATTCCTGTTGCGTTCTGCAGACATTCATTTCTGGGTACAGTGAGCTCTGCCTCCATCCCAGCTCCTGCTGGGGGGGCACTATTACCAGCATTTGCATTTGGACAGATTGCTTCTCAGCAAGAGGTCACTCATGATCTCATCCAGACAGAAAATGGGATGCTTGTCAAAACTCTAATCCCAAATATGCACATCATCACATATTTCTCAAACAGAAATAGCCACCCCAGCTGATTACAGTGGGAATCTTCCCAGCTACAGACGAAGTTAAGAACTCAAAAACCACTGAACTAGTTTTGCATCACAGCACGATCTTAATCACCCTCTCAGCAACCCCAGGAATATACTGCCTTAGAGACATTTAGTACAAGCAGCCTTACCTTTTGTTCGGGCTGCCCCTTCTTCATGGTATCTCTTCCTAAAAAAGCACCACAAAAGTAGGCAGTTAAAATATGCATTTCAGGCTCCTGCAACACTTTCAAGCTAATTCTACCTATTTTTGATCATTTCAATAATTAGATTCACCAGCAACCCAATTAAACCAACATGGAAACATTCACAAGTGCAAAGTTCTTCTACAGGTGAGCCTAAATAACTCCTATGATCAATACTGCAATGCCAGGTTCAAGCACTGTTAATACCTCAGCGCATCACAGCCTGCATTTACCTTAAAAGCTTTACTAAAAACAAAACCCCAAAGCCTTCTTTCCCCTCCCAAACAGGCAGGGTATCACCTGTGCGTTCAAAGGACTACGGCTGCCCTCCAAAACCATAGCTCCTGAAGACATAGCAGTGGGAAGATACACAATTCAAATGAAAGGACAACAAAAAGCTGCTGCAGCCACGTGTTCGTACCTTTGCTGGAATCCTCAACGGCAGCTTTTATTAAAGCCAAAATGTCAATATTGTCCCCAATCCTGGCATAGTAAGCACAGTCATGACCAAGGCCATCAGTCAAACTAACATCCGCACCATTTCTGAGCAACACTTCCACTGCATCCCTGCAGCCATATTCACAGCCTAACATTAAGGCAGTCCTGAGGATGGGGAGAAAGAGCGCGTTCAGAGACTCGGGTGCTTGTGCTTTAACAGAGCAATCACAGAAAGAATCCATCATACACTTCTGTCTAATCACAGAAGCTTGAGTCAAGGAATCTCTTCTCTATCAAGAGAGGAAACTAATCTTTAAGAAGTTATTTTGTCAATGGATAAATATGTTAAAAAGCAACCAAAACCCACTGTAATAGAAGTATTTTGATGAAACCCAACATAAACCTACAGCCTGTGGGAGAGCCACCCAGTGTTTTGAACTCATATGACTTTGGCTTCCTCTCTATTTAGATAGAAATCTCAATAGACTCAACAAACAAGACAAGAAGTTTAGACAAAGTTCAGGGTGGGCCAAGTGCAGCTTGAGAGCCCTGGCAATGCCTTAAAAATAACTTGCCAGCTTCAGAGCACACAGTGCAAGTATCCATGCTTTGTCCCACAGCAGCCTCATGTCCACTGGCCACCAGGCAGTCACCCTCCCAGAGAACAACTGGCAGACGTAGCAGCTACAAATAGAAAATCCTTCCCCTGGCCCCTTCTCCATGAACATAGAAGTTAAACATTTCAAGGTCCTTAGGTCCCTTTGGAGCTCCAATGAGACTCAAGTACGTCTTGTCAGAACGCCACCTTTGTCATGACCCATTCTGTATGTTGATCCCAAAAGGTGTAAGATACAGCTTTGGACAGACAAACCCTTAAAACAACCAAGTGCAGTTCCTCTGCTGGCAAGCACAAGCCTGTATGTATTTAGGATGCAAGAATAAGCAGCGAAATAAAGCCATGCTTCTCTGCATTATTGAACTGGCACATGTACTTTGGAACTAAAACGCAGGCTCTTTTCCACTGAATTTAGCATATTTATTCCGCAGCCTGAAAGCCAAGTGACAGCTTTTTATTACCCTTTAAATGTCAGCGGGCGCTCTGACAAGCCCCTGCATGCATTACCTGTTCTGTTTGTCCCTGGCATTTACATCTGCTCCTCTGTCTAGCAGAAGCTGACAAACCGTGGGACGACACATCTGAGTGGCCAGCACTAGCGGTGTCCTCCCATCCTGAAGAAAGGCAAAAGTACTAAGAGAAGGAGGGAAAGCAGGGAAAGCACAAGAACTCCAATAGGGTTTGTGCAGGAGAATGCAACATTTATTAGTCACAACTTACTCCGTCTTTTGAATTCACTGAGGCCCCGTGATCACACAGTAGTTGTATGCTTGAGGAACAGTCCGACATAGCTTTCGAGAGAAAAAGAAAAGAGTAGGTTACATTGCTGAAAGCAGCCTTTGTGAAACCCCAAACACCTCCATGGGTGTATCTGCTTCACAAAAATTCATGCAACCAACTTAAAGCATGACATGGCTCTGTGACTGGGTCCTCTCACAACCATCTCAAAAGCATGTTAAAGAAAACAAACACGACCGTTCAAGACTCTGCATAGCACAGTGCGAATGCAGAGTAGAGGTATCTCAACCTATTAACATCATTGCTCTATAACACTGCTCAGGATACTTGAGATTTTACTAGACAATTCATGGGCTCCAGAAGAGACTCAGATCTACAACCCGTTAAAACCATTAAGAGGCTGCTAGTGAGGACAAATATAATGACAGCATTTTCTCCTACTACAGTCACAACTAAAAGATAAGAATCTGACCCACCTGAAAATTAATTCCTTCATTCAAGCTAGGTTTCATACTACAGTTACCAGAAAAGCAAGACCTTTTACCTGCATCATGCAGAGCAGTTCTTCCTTGGAGATCCACATTCTCCGTTGGACAGTTGTACTGTTAAAATAAGCAACCCCAGTTATCCATTAGGATTCAGACTGCACTTCCAAAACATTAAATGTTTTGAGGTTTGAATTAAAGCATTAAAGAGCGATTGAAGAAAATGTGTTTGTAGTTTACAAATACAGTGACATACACGAAAGAAAAAGCCATGGGTACATGCACTTCCGTGCTCTCATCACATTGATCAAGAGTTGTAGAATTAAGACCATGCAAAGAATATGCACAATCCCACAGTGACTATTCACAAACACTTTCAGATGTTCTATGTTTCAAAATCTCTGGCTAAGATTTCCCACTACTCGTCATGACTCCTTCACTACCAATATCACTACTAGCTCTGGCACTCCACAAAGAATGTGCCATTTATATCTGCACAGAGACATGCATCATACAAACACAAGGTAAGAAGAGCACATTAAAAGCTGAAGATTCAAATGAGCACAAACTGACCAGGAATAAATGCAGATAAACACAAATATCACACAAACCTAAAGCAGCCCCCCAGTATTGTTTCATTAATGAAGTGTATTAAGAGCACCTTTTCCCCTCTCAAGAATAAAACCAGAGAAGTTGTATTTCCAGTACCTGCAACAGCTTCTGCAAACATAAAGCGTGCCCGTACTTCGCAGCGAGGTGCAGTGCGTTTCTACCTGAAAACAGAAATCAGCATCAACACGGGATCTGTGTTAACATGCATTTAGAAACACCACACACAGTTCAACATGCCTGTGCTGCTTCTCAGGAAGTCCATTACTAACTTTGGAACAATCATTCATAAGACGTTCATTTGTACGTCACTAAAGCATTATCATTTCAGCTACAACAGTCCCTGTGCCCTCCCTCAGCTCTGTCAGTGCTATAGCCAGGTCATCTCTTCCCTATTTACTTGATTTTTTTACAGTCTTCTCTTGCTTTAGAGAAACTGCAACCAAGGAGTCAAGTTCTATAATGAAATTAATCTCAAAGTACTGTAAATGACTCCACATAAGCATTTACAAAGCTGATCTGTCATATGAAAGGAGCAGGCTGGGTTATTTCAGCTATTGGAGCTTAAAATAGGAGAATATTCATTAGCCATGTTAAATAATCCAAGGCAAATTAGCACCTTTTTAATTACCTCTTCCCCAAGACCTTCACCCAAACTCCGATACCACACATGCAAATCCAAAAGGAATGTAGCACAGCCACGCTCTGGATTTTGGAGGGCTCAGTATGGGTGCCCAAACACCTACCACATCATTTAGCTCCAATCCTCAATGTGTACAGCACTTCACAAGGCTCAGTGAAATACACTTAGTATTTAAATGAACAAAAATTCATTTAGAACTGTTCATATACTGTGATTCTGAAGCAGAAATGCTCATCTCACAAGTGAGTCTCGAGAAGAACATACCTAGAGCAGCACAAACCCCAAGTTCATGAATGCAGCAGAGCTCAATAACTTACAGGACAGGACATGACAGTTTCCTAGAAGCTCAGCCATGAGTCATTACCATTGCTACAGAAAGGAGGAAAACACTCTATCCCAAAGCTCAGCTTAATTCTACTCCAAAGTGAAAACCAAGCCAAGAACTGTTGCAAGCTGCGCTGGGATGCAAAAGGAAGCCTACCTGCAGCATCTGTGGCTGTGATATCAACTCCATGAATAAGGATAGTGTTCAAGCAATCCAGGTTTCCCTTTGATGCTACAACATGGAATCTGCAAATAGAAAATACCTTGCTGAAACCCATCTGGTTTGCACACAAACACGGCAATATTAACCAGGAAAATCAGAGCTGTGCACTGAAATCATTACACAGTACAAACCCAACTCTGGACAGCACCCAAATCCAGCCAAGAGTCTTGCAGATACTACTTTAAGGAACAAGATAGCTTTCCTGAGAAGTAACCATTGAATCAGAGACCCAGAAGAAAAACCAATATGCCTTCCATGTCTCCTTAATATTCAAATCTGGCAAGAGCAAGTATTTAAATACTCATCTTCTTGTTGAAGTGAGGACCGTTTATGAGAATGTCACATTCTGGCTACCCGGTATTCCAATCTGGATGAGATTCTAATCTAACACGATGTACTACACAGGTTTATGTATTAAAAGAAGAGGCTTTAGAGCAGCAGCAAGATTTAGGAACTGAATAGCCTTCAGCAGCTTCCCAGCACCGTTATTAGAGCACTGGGAGTTACTTACGCAGATCTCCCCTCCACATCCAGTTTAGTGGGACTGACTCCTTTTTTGGCCAGGATTGATGAAACCTTTTCCACATCTCCCCTTTCGGCTGCTTTCATTAACCTGTCATCGTATTTGTTCCAGTCTGTGTTCAGCTGTGTAAGAGAACAGAAAAGCAAGTGAGCTTACAGTACACTATTGATCTACTAAGGGATTGCAATGAAAGGCTGGATCAAATGCATTTGGGGGAATACGCAAAAAATACCTTTGTTTGCAATTAGAGTCATACCTGTTAAAGATGTTTAGAGTTATTCATGTACCATCTCACTGTAGCATTTCAATCAGGTTGTTGGCATTGCATGTACAGTGCTCCAAGACTGTCTGGTTAAGCTGCTCTCGTCCTAAAGGAGACCTTGAGCATCAAACCTCTTCCGTTTTCCTCATTCTTTGCTCTGTCTCCTAGGCCTAAAACTAAAGCCACACACAGCAGGTCCCTATCCTCATTCCAAAATGAATGATTTCGGATGGTTTCTCATATTAGGCTGCCTTCAGCCATCTCCTTCTAGCCCCTCTGTGTGCCACACAAAACTGCCTGGATAGTTGTCTTGTCACTGTGTCTTTGCTTTCTCTCCTCTTCATCATGGATACTTCCATTCTGACCAACAAATACATTCTCCTATACATGCTCCATAGGGCCGTGATGAACTAAGGACTTCACAGAGCACAAGAAGGGCTACCATGTGCACTTGTACATGTACACAGTTCAGAGAAGAGCAACTTGCAGTATCTCAAGAACCCCACAGTGGGGCTAAAAGGGACTTCAGAAGTCATGCAGAGAGGGAGCCCCACACAGCATCACCTATAGCCTGGCGTTCTAATACCTCTCAAGAGCTCCACTGAAGGAAGGGTAGAGTGCCCAAGGAGACCTGCACTTCAGTCCTTCCTTCACTGTGTCAGAGAGCATCTTTCCTAATGCCTAGTGATCACTGTTTAATCTCTCCACTCTGCACATTAAGAGCTCCCCCCTCCTTTTCTGCAGCAGCTATAGATTTGACAAGCTGTCTCCTCTTTGTCTCATGCCCTTCAGGGAAGGCACATCAACTGCTCTCACATCAGCAAGGCAATTAACTCCATTAACTGAATGAAAACAGGAGGGTTTCCTGCTCATCCTTATTGTCAGTTACTTGACTTGCAAGAATCTAAATAAGACAATCAAATGTTTCACTTCCACATATTAAATATCTGCACATGCCTCAGAATTTACAAATTAATAAACAAGATGCATCACAAAGGAACAGATAAGTCAGTAACTGCAAGTAACAGAGCCCAAAATAGTACTGCTAACAGCTTCCAATCCAAGCAGTCATCTTCAGTCTCAGCTTTTCAGTGTTCATTACAAGTGATTTCATGAGGAAGTGGGCAGAAAAAAATCACAGCTGCTACAGTTTTCCCCCTGTCAACCCTTATATAGTGAAAGTACCATGGAGAACTCAACAGGTGAGCTTGGTATGATACTTAAGCAGGACATTATGAAATGTGCAATCAACAGCAGACTGGTTTCATGGACTCAGCAAGACATGAAATATGTACTAAATTTAGCCCTCTAAACTTGTTCAGATTTATCAAGAACAGCTGAGCCTCCAGCTCTACTGAAGTCACACTGGTTTTCATGTCCAACACCTAGCTAATACAATGAAAAGCAAAAGGCAGAGCCCAGTTTTCACCTTGCCCATTCTCACAATCTGCTTCCTGCTTTTCCTCGGCACACGCTTCCATCCACTCACAGGGTGCAGTTTGCTGCTGCTTCCCATGCCACTGACCCACAGGATGCTGCCAGGAAGAGCATCCCTTCACACCCCTGCGCTTCACGTGCCTCAGGTCTGATACAGTCGAGACCCCAGCCCTGCACAGCACGAAGCTGAATGCTGAAATGCTGCGAGTCATCATAGGTACACACATGGCACCAGCACAGAAAGGTACTTAATAACAACTCACTCAATTTGGCCAGTCTTAAAAGTAGATCTGAACCAGCTCCATTACGTCCCAAGCAGGTTTCAGATGTTAACATCAAATGGAGGTGCTAAAAATACATGATGGGACACAGCTTTTCCTGTGTCAGACTGCTCCACTGGGCAAAATTTAGCCAAGTGTGCTATTCAAGAGATGAACATCAATTGAGCTGAAGAAAGAAACTCAAAGTTTCTAGCTTTCAATTGCCTGCAATTACCAAAGCAATGTTGAGTGCAGAGGAAGCAGGAGTCAGTTATAAATAGACCACTGCACATCTAGCCTCAGACATTCCTCACCCCCCACTTTCTCCTTGTTTACTCCAAATGTAGGGATTCAAGCCCCAGGCCAAGCATCCCACCCCAAAACACGGAGCTGCTTCACCTCATTGCCAGCCCCCCTTTCTGAATGGCTTTATACTCTTCAGGAATTTCTGTTCCATGACCGAAACCTCACAGACAAGCTGGACACTGATGACTTGATAGTCACAAAGCTTTTAACAGAAGAAAAAGGCTTATGAAGGAATATTATATTCAAACAGAACTGTACACAGCAGAGGAATTTACTGATAACAGTGAGACACAGGCAGCCTGCAGGTGCATGAAGTAACTTATCACTGTGGATCAGAAGTTCCACACCTCACTGAACAAAGAACATTAAAACTGATAAACCTCATCATTTCCATAATAGAGCAGCTGAAGACATTTCTGTTTCTTGCAGTGAGAAAGCAGCCCGTCAACCCTGTATCCTTCATGCTGGGTTCATCATAACACCCTTCTCCACCTCCTTGAAGTTCCAAACCCACTATTCAAAAGCCTTCACAGTTATCATATGAAAACAAGAACAGATTAAAAGACCCCCAAAGCTGTACAATTTTCATGTTAAAAATAAATAGTGATGTTCCATCAAGACAGACCTGTATTCCCTTTATGACTTCGTTACCAGAAAATCTTCCAGGATTTAACATAATAAAGTCTGGAAGATCCACAAAGAACAGTGCCAATGCCAAGTGGACAGTTGTCAGTGGACAGAACCCAGAGCTGTGCAAGGTCTCACCTTGCACCAGAGCCAGGCTTTGCTAGGCTAAAGAGGAGACACAGAAAACAGGAGCACCAAAACCCCATTACCAGCCTCTAGAATGATCCAGATAACAGAGCTGTAACCATCATTATCCCTATTCCCCATCCTCATGATAAAGAAAGATTACGCTAATCATGAAGCCATAGTAATCACTTTTTCAGTACAATACGTGCTAAAAGTGACCTGAAGCAGTAAAAATAGACAGCTAACGTAATTACAAGCCCCAGCATTATCCAGCAAAGTACAGAACCCATCTGTCAATCAATAGAAACATACATTAGGTTAAAAGCCAAGCCAGATTGCTCGGTGTAATGCAGCATCACACCATGACGTTACTGCTCTCACACAGTGCCAGGGAAGCAGCCCGCCCTGGAGCCTCAACCAAAGCCTCCTCTGCCGAGCTGCCTTCTTGGGCAAGGTTTCGGGTTTATGTTAAATACCTTAGGAACTGCACATTCCGAGCACCAAGCTCTGCACCTCGGAATTCTTTTGCATGTGACACATTCCGCATCCTTGGAGGGAAGGGATCGCATCCTGCATGTTTGCAACTGGGTTTAGATCGCCACATTCCACACCTACAGCACACACCTGCTAGCAAAAACTCACACAGATCTGCAGAAAACCCTTTACCAGCCATTCCTTGAGCCCATTTCATAAATCTTCAGGTGAAGAAGAGCAGTGTTTAAATAAATCATCATCTTAATGGTTTTTCCCCCACTTTGGTTGCAACATTTAAGTAAATGGTACCATTTCCTACGATGTACTAAACCGAATCCTGCCACCAAACCAGCTCACACGTAAGGAAAATTCCTCACAGGACAAGTTGTTAAAGACACATATTACACATTAATTAAAAAGAACCTGTCGGTTACAAAACTCAAGCTTTTGCATTGGTGCAGTTGCAAGCTGCTGCCACTGACGTGAGACCCGGGATACCTACTGTGTCTTTAGCTGCACAAGAAAACCAACAAGTCATCGTCAAACCCACAGCGTCCCGCTGCCAGGAGCGATCAGTTTATCTCACATCAAGTTACAAGCCAGGGCAGCTCACAAAGCACTGAGGCAGAGTTCAAGCAGGCTGCTTTGAGAAACGTGCTCTCTCCTCTGCCCTGAATTCATCTTGCTCCATCCTTCACTTCACTTGGATCCCCATGCAAGTTCTCCCCATCCTCAGGATCATCTTCAGACTTCATAACTCTTGCAGAAACCCAGGCTAGGGGCTGATGGAGCCCTCCGTGGTCCAGCTGCCTGCTCCAGGAGAGCCCTGGCAGAGCCGCCCTCCGTTTCTGCGTTGCAACAGACTGCTCAAGTGACTCAGACTCACAAGTAAATGTTGCCCAGATCCGAAATATCTTGTAAACAATACGTAGGCAGTCTCATCAGCCCAGATCTATTTCTGATAGCGCAGTACTTGATAGCCGAGCGATAGAAAGCAATCGCTATTAATACATTCCCCGCATGCTCATGCCCTGAGTAACGCATTGAGATTTCATGTTAACTAACGAGACAAGCACGCAGGAAACTGTACTACAGTGTTGTTATGATCTGCAGACATGCAAACGCTCCCTCTAAAATAACAAACACGTTAGTCAAATTAAGTGCCCACTGACATTAAGGAAGGTCATGCTTAGCACCACTAATAACACAGGAGGACCGAAATACTCGCAGGAGTAATTTTTTCCTATTCCACAAAGCCGAGAGCAGACTCGGGATCAGACTTCAGACAGTTACAACGCAGAGCAGATGGAATGCATGAGCCTATTTCGACAGAAATGTAACCGATTTTAAATTAGAAAACACACATGCCTTTGCTTTAAAAGAAATCCTCCTTTTCCAGCACTGAAACCCATCCGAACAGAACCCGGTTTCAGTTTACTGCTGCTGCCAGTCTGTCTCCCAACATGTTCTAGGAGAGGAGTCACAGAGGCTGTGAAAACATTCACGAGACAGCATAATGATTAACAGGAGGAGGATGCCGAGTCTGCTTTCACAAGTTGGAAATTCAAATTGAGGTCTCCCCAGTGCAATATTTAGAGGACCAGGTCAGAGTGACAAGCAACCTGCTGTTTAGTCTGCAGAAGAGAAACATGGTGCACAGCCAGGGAAACCACACACACAAGACTGGGTGTGACCCAATAAATGGATCTTCTCAGGGAAGATGCTTTAAGTCATTCATTCACATTTGCACAAACTCACTCTGCCTGAGGAGCACAGTCCCAGGCTGGTTTGGGTTGGAAGAAGCCTCAAAGTTGACCCAGTTCCAGCCCCCTGCCACAGGCAGGGACCCCTTCCACTGGAGCAGCTTGCTCCAAGCCCGTGTCCAACCTGGCCTTGAGCACTGCCAGGGATGGGGCAGCCACAGCTTCTCTGGGCACCCTGTGCCAGCGCCTCAGCACCCTCACAGGGAAGAGCTTCTGCCTAAGAGCTCATCTCAGTCTCCCCTCGGGCAGGTTAAAGCCATTCCCCTTGGCCTGTCCCTGCAGGCCCTTGGCCAAAGCCCTTCTTCAGCTTTTTCGCAGCCCCTTTATGTATCCAGACCATCACCAGACACACCAGCAGTGCAGATCTCAAAGTGCTGAATTGCCAGACACACCATGGGCTTAACTAAGGCCAATATTGCTCATTTGCTGTTAAGACAGAGCCCCTTTTTTCCAAGCTCAGCTTGACAGGAATTCTTCCCAACTTCGGGTCCCCAAAGACAAGGGAGCACCCCATCTGCACCACGCTGCTCAGCTCAAAAGCAGTACTTGTTCCTATCAGCTTGTACCTGGCGCGCTCTCAGTTTGAGGGCTGTGTATGAAGCAGATACTCTGGGTGTCTGCACGCGCTCTGTGCATCCATCTGGGACCGCAGCGCCTTCGGGAGTGATGCAGAGACACGTTCACACCAGCACGCTCAGGGAGAACATCAACTGAACATGCACAGAACACTTCTGCCAGTGCTCTCCTCGCATTCAGTAAACAATTTAAACTCCCTGGGCTGGAGGGATTCTACCTACATGCTTCGTATTTCTGAATGAATTGCTTTATTACCCAGTTTTTGCTCAAGTCCAAGTCAGCTTTTAGCATCCTCAACACCCTTTAGTAAGGAACTGTGCATCTTTACTATATGTTGCATGAACCATTACCTACTTCTGCTCTCTGAAGCTGAAACCCCTTACCTTACCAGGTATTTAGCAGATCAGAAGTCAACTTCATCTACCTGCAGTTCTCATCTTGCAGTTATCTTTGGACCACCACATCACACTCACTACATCCTCCTCCCGTGTGCACAGCAACACTCTCCACCAGCACCAGTTCAGGCAGCAGATAACCACCACTCTCAGTTGTTTATTGACTATATAGCACAGTTCAGACTCAACATTTATAGGACATGCTTTAAATTACAACCCTCAAAAACAAGTCTGCTCCTCACCCGTCATTACAATTAAGTGTTTAAAGATGAGAGCAGTGAGAGCACTAGCGACAGCCAACAGAGGTATTTACACTCAGGGCATGCTTGGTACCACTAATTGCCCTCACTGAGCAAGATGTTCTAGTGCTACCAACAGCAGTGAAAGGACACACCAGGGCTGGCAGCGAAAGCCACGGGGTGCTGCCAGCAAGAGTAGCTCCGACAGGCTACAGAAAATACACATTTGTACACTGCTGACACCCGGAGAAGTGGGGTTAACCTTTGAAGTTTATTGGTAAATACATATCCTATAACCGTAATAAACATAGCAGCATACTTAGGGAATCTGAGCTTGAAACTACCAAGCATCTTCTCCCTCTCAACCACAAGAGGAGCGGGTAGTGTCCTGAAGTGTGCAGAACTTACTGCACAGACACCACCCACCCTGGCGTCCCCCACAAAGAACTCGGAGCAAGGACAGTGCTTTAGTAGTGATCCCAAGACACAAGAGAAGAGAATACTGGGGTTATGGGGGCCCAAACAGGACAGGCAAAGGAGGACCCCAACCTGAAGGCCTCTGGAAAGCAATCTCCAGCACCCTTTAATCCCAGCAGCTTTTCTAAACCCAAATATTCTCCAGAGTGAAATCCCAGCAGCCAGAAAGGAGCTCACAAGGCTCCTCAGGCCACCAAGCGGAGATGTTTCTAGTCATTCATCAGTGTGAGCACAGCCACTGAGGTGCAACTGCCATCTGAGAATACACTCCATACACTTTAAAAAGCAACACAGGGCCAGGGTGAAAAAATACTGTGACAAGTTAACTTGCCGTTGAAACAGTATTGCTCAGGAAGCATCCACCCCAGCCCGAATAGCTCATTCGGAGCCTTTTGCCCACAGAGCTGCAACAGTAACTACATAAAGAGCTTATTTAAATAGAGCCTGGCCAACCTTCAGCAGTCACCCTGCTCGCTTCAGAAACACCAGCTGGAATTCAAAGCAGTTCTTAAAGCTTTCAGCCTGGAAGCTGACATGAACCTGTGAAAGTGAGCACAGCTCCTGGGCGCTGCTGCCCAGCACATAATCCTATTAACGAAACCCCAACGGGACACCTCCTCCTCTAATGCCATTAGCGGTGACATAAGCACATAAATCACCGGGAGCAAAGAGCTCTGGTAATGCGCTGCCCATCACCACCCACAGCAAGTGCTCCCGAATGAATGGTCCTAAAAGCTCTCCAGGCAACAGCACTAACGCCATAATTTATGGAAACAGTTCTAAAACTGAGAAGAAGGGTCAGGGAGATCTTATCACCATGTTCCAGCACTTAAAGGATGGCTACAAAGAAGACTCCCTTTTTACAAGGGGTCACACGGCAAAGACGAGAGGTGACGAGCACAAGTTATTCCTGGAGATATTCCAACTGACACAAGAGGAAAAGTTTTCCCCATGAGAACAACCAGCCACGGGAATAATCTCCCCAGGGAAGAGGTGACTCCCCAGCACTGGACACTGCTGAGGTTCAGCTGGACAGGGTACAGCTGGGACATCCAGTGTGGGTCGTGCTTTGCCTAGAAAGGCTGAACCAGATGGTCCTTGAGGTCCCTTCGACCTGGGATTCTCTGAAAGCTGCAGTTTCTGAACTCTGTGAAGCCCATGAGACAGAATCATCCTTGGCAGAGAAGAGACACACAACTCTTAACTTTAGGCCCATCCTTATCCCAAGATATTGTTTCCCAGGTCAGGTCTCATGCAGTTTTCCTACAGAGACACTCGCTGGCAAGGCAGAGTGACTCGGCAAACATAGCCGTGTCACCCAGCAAGGTGAGCAGGGTGAGGGCAGACCCGGCACATCTCTCCACCCGCATGGTTTAGTTTTCCTGCTCTTTCCACAGAGGTCAGGGTACGTTTGTGCTCGGAACAGACACACCCTGGGACAGCTGCTTTTGAAGTGGTTTGATTTGGTTAAAACGTGCACAGGCTCACAGAATGAAAGGCTAAGTTACACTAACCAATCCGTTCTTGTACAGGGGCTCCCCGCATGCAGCTTCCCCCGTGGTACAGGCACACGTCAGCCAATATCCATCCACCTTATAGACTTGGGCTTATCAGCAGCTGCCTAGACAGGCATTGCACGCTCCAGGTCCGGGGAAGCATTAGCTCAGCTGGGGAAAGAACGGCATTTTATCTTTTATAACCATATGTTACAGGACGCGTCTGTACTCACACACAAACGTGTTGGAGTTTAAAAGCGCACAGTAAGATGCACTGTTTAGTCTGCATAAGGGAAAACAGAGCCAACGCAGGGTTCTTGTTTCACCCACAGGTTCCCACAGGCAACACGCTGTGTTACCACCTCATTTACTGCAACTTCTGCATCCTGAAAAGTCACTGAACACTGTGGAGTGGGCAAGGCTCAAAACAATCAAAACCATCAGCCTTCCTAAGGCTGCTCTGGGCCTGCACTGCTCAAAAGCTTCCTGCCAAGAAGGCATTCAACAGTTGTGCTGCTTTAAATGTAACTGTAGCCTGTAATTAATCCAGGTAATTTACTCCTAACAAACAGACTGAAGGAAAACAAACAGTAACCTTCTATAACCTCAACCACTGCTGACTTCACCCTGTTCTTACCCTCCCTAGTACAAGTTAGCACAGCCCTGCAAGAGCAAATCACCAATTAACAAGAGAGTATTCAAATCTTCTTCTAGCTCTCCCTGTGACATGCCAAACAGTCCTAAGGCTCCAAATCCGTGTCAAAGAACACATTTCTGTCTGCAAAGAGAAACACGTACTGAACAGCAAAACCTTGTGCTCTTTCCACAGTTAGGAGGAAGAACTGCCAGCACCAACTCCAGCAGCATAGGCACTGCAGTGGAAGTGTCAAAGAGCTCCTGAAGGAGGCAAAGTCTGCTAAAACAACTGACAGTATTTTCTGCTTTGCTTTGAACAACCTCCTCATGTCTCATTGCCAGCACAGAATTCAAGTGCCCTTTCTGATAAACCATCCTCAAGCTTTCAGCCCTGAGATACAGACCAGCTTGGACACCAATAAAACCAATCAGAACGAGTTCCGTGCTCTGGAAACAAGCCAGTGGCTTTGCAGCTGCTCTTAAGACAGATTGTTAAGTACATCTTAAGGTAACGGGCCAGACTTGCACACCCCAAAGAACATTGCACCCTTCTACGGCAACAAGAGCATCACAGCTTTCACCACAAAACAAGAGGGAGCCCCAGAGGCCAGGTCCTGCTGCAGCCCAGCGCTGCCCCTGACCCCGGAGTATGCCTGGAGGATGAGCTTCCCCTTTAAGCAGGGAGAAAGCAGCAGCAGGTCAGAGTCCAGCTGCCTTTGTCCGCATTGAAAGCGGCAGATCACACACAGCCCTTCCTCGGGCAGCGAGGCCAGGCATTAGCTTGAAATTACGGGCTCCCCGGTGAGGACCGATTGATTTTGCTTCCATTTGTTAACAACAAAGGAGCAGAAAGTGTTAGGGGGGCTGAAACACAACATGACTGTTCCATTCGTGGAGCAGGAAGCAGCCTCAAGCACATATGCATGGGGGAGGGAATACCACGTTACAGCTTGACTCAACCCTGTCTGGTCACCATTCAGTAATGACACCATGGAGCCAAGTCCAGTCCCCTCCAACACCATAAGCATTTGCTTGCTGATAAATATCAATATTTAAGTACTGACAGAGTACTACAGAAGTTGTATCTGCGCAAAAGGTCAGATGAACTCAGACCACATCGCCAGCCTTATCTGCAGAACTATGCCCAAACCAGCAAGGGGATTGAACCTGCACACAGGCCCTCCTGCACCTCCCGCCTTGAAAATATTTGTAATAGCTACATTCCAAAGTGAACTGCATTGATAAATGCTCCCTGTCAGAGGAGCCTGCGAACCACAGGGCACCTGGAAACAGGCTGCTGCACAGGGCTTCTGCCGGGCTCCAACTGCCTTGCCTGACCTCCTGTTGCTCCAACATCAGCCACAAACATCACACAAACAAGCACTAATTCCCTTGAAACGCAAATGAATCTCGAAGTTGTTTTGCCAAGGAACACACACATTACCAGGAGCCTTAATAAAGCTTCCTGGAACCCAGACAGACTCTGAAGAGTAACCAGAGCCAGCCTAGTACCTGCCATTTGGATATTAGTGGCACTTATTGTGGCCACGTTGCCTGAAGATGGCATCATCCGGTTACCCGAGGCTGCCCTCAGCAGGGACAGGGACAGGGAAGGGAAGAACAACTCTGCTCCAGCCAAGAGCAGCGATGCTGGGAAAATCCTGCTGATGGATCACAGCCCTGTGATCGGTGTGGCTGACAGAAACCACTGCCTTTGCCCAGGGCAGAGGAACCACAAAATACCGCGGAAATCTTGCTCGTTTACAAACAGCAGCACAAGTTGTCTTTTGCTTAAGAAGCTCAACACAAAAGTGATCTTGAATCTTTGGTTAAAACTAGGTTACCAAGCATCTATTTTCCACTAACTGAAGGAGTGAAGTAACGTGTATTCCACATCACACAAATCATTGTTAAGTTGTTCTGCTGTACACAAAGAGATGTAGCATTCCTGATTCAGGGGCCAATTCAGACCCAAGGAGCATCCTTCCATTCGCTTAGTGAAACAGTCAGGTCAAATGAGGTGGTACCTCCCCTCTGCTGCTGACAGTAGCTGTTTAATTGCATGTTGGGTCGACCCACAGAGTTTCACTCCTTACACAGAGGAAAAGTCACCACTGAAACACAGCACAACCTTGTTCATCTGCCACTTAACTTCAGAACTTGTTCAGCTATTACGTGAATAACCACAGCTCTTCATACCAAGGCAAGTGCTCAGATGTCCACCTTTGTCTCTTACACAATGGTTTCCGCTAATTACACACGATGTTCAGTTTCTCTTAATTAAAACAGAGCCCAACATCACTTTTCCCAAAGGAGAAAGGCCTGATGGAAGTTCTTGCATGGTTTTACTGCTCGTTCTCATTATCTGCAGGTGCTCCAGGCAGTGCTGCTGATCTCGGAAGCACGCGTGGAGCTCGCACCAGCTCTGCCTTTGATGTCTTACCTTAGGATGCAAACAGCTCCAGAGAGATGCAACCTGCTCAGTGACACAGCTTCAGCCCTGCTCAAAGCACTGCCAGGAATCCTGTATCTCACAGCAAGCAGCATCCTCAAGCAAGCCATCCAGAAGGCCCCCACTTCTGCAGGGAGACCCCTTCCACTGGAGCAGCTTGATCCAAGCCCCTGTGTCCAACCTGGCCTTGAGCACTGCCAGGGATGGGGCAGCCACAGCTTCTCTGGGCACCCTGTGCCAGCGCCTCAGCACCCTCACAGGGCAGGATTCTGCATGTACTCAGCATGTATTCTGGACTCTCAGAAACAGTAGCAGCACACGCTGCCATGGTCACCTCAACAGGACCATGTTAATTGAAATCTACCTTGTAAATACTGGTGCATGAGGCATCATCTCGGATCCAACATGAGGACCATGCCCTCAAGGCTTTGTGCCCCACAGAACCTGATATTAAAGCTTCCAGCCCCCACTACTGCAAACAACAAACGCTCCTCTCACTATTCGGAGCACTGAAGACACCGAACAGGCTGCACAGATTATTTTCCAGGCCCCCTCAGCCAGATGGAGTTGGCAAAACCAGATTATTCCATCTTCAGACACAACAGTCTGGAGAGTTGCGGAATTGGTAATAACTATCACTTTGATTTTCTGCCGCTTTCCGTGGCTCCCCTCCACCACAAGACAGGCAAAGCCATGTCCCACAGATCCCCACTGGAAGACCGAGGACACAGAACTACCACCTTAACCTGGAGGAAAACGTTCAGAGGCACAATGAAGGGATTAAGTTTCTCTCCACCCCCCAGGAAATAGCACTGGGTGGGGACAGGAGGGAGGGATGAACTTCTCAAACAGGGAACTCTTTTACGCTGGATTCCAGCAGGATCCCTGTGGCTCCCGCTGGCAGGATTCCCACCCGCTTCTCCTCCTTCCCCAGCAGTTCCAAACACAGACCCAGCTTCCCCATTCCCCAATTCCAAACACAGACCCCATCACCCCCCTTCGGCCTATTAACACCCACCCATGGGTGTGAAGTCTCCCCCCCCCATAGTATGTTCTAAGTTGGTGTTTGAGGAGGCAGTGATCATGTAACCAAAATAAGTAATAAAGAGGCTAAGGAAGTGTTCCATGGGAACAAACCTGTTTTAAAGGATCCCACTGAAAGAGAGATTTTTAAAATACCTTCAGCCCTTACAAGTATTAAGATCGCTCAAACCTCCTTTGAAAGGAAAGCCTGTTGAGCCTTCCCCTATGAAGTAAAAGATCCCCACGCCTATTCAGACACAAATAGGGATCTGTTTGTCCACAGTTAATTAGTGTAAGCTTATTTTAAGCTAATAAAGAGTTCTAAAGTATAGGACAGCTAAAGAATAACATAACCCAGCACCAGCCTCCACACTACAAATTATCATAACAGCCTTGTGAATCACTCCCCTGTACAGGGAAGTGCTGGGCACGGTGATGCTTCCACAGGAGCTGTCATCTTGTCAGAGGGGTTTGGTCAGCAGTTTACGAGCCTGAGTAGCTACATATCTTTCAAATGAGCTATTATATTCAAGTAATAGCTTCAGATCCAAGACAAACGTGCAGGAGGATTTCAAAGATAGCTAATATATTAAGAGAGGACTGATAAAAGCCAGTGTATCATATTAACCTGCCCTTCTCTGCTATTCTACGTAGCCAGCGGCAAGGTTAGCAGACAGCAGTAAGCTTCAGAGTGCAACTGCCCCAGCAGACTGCCAGGGAAGGATTTACTGAGAGGTCGCAATTAGAGATGATTTACCACACAAAGTTATTTCCGAGTACAGCTTCCTTCGGTTACAAAGACCTCTCTCATCTGAGGCCATCGGCAGAGATGAATGAAGTGAAAAAGAAAACCAATAAAGCCCTTTAAAGCTGGTTAACACTGCCCTGAATTTTGGAAGCCACCGAGAACGAGGCACAGCCATCTGCACCATCACAACAGTACCCGGCTGCCAGGGGCTGCAGCTCCCCCAGACCCAGTTTTAGACTGGATGCTCACAAACCCCAGGTGTGTAAAGTCACCAGCCACTCTGAGAGCTTCCTAAGCAAATCCTCCTCCTGTGCGCTGGGAGGATGGCTCCGATTTTGCCACAGAAACCGCTGATGTTGAACGAGCTCCGGGCAATGCCGTGCACACGCACCTCGGCAAGCCCCGGGGCAGGCTGCCAGCCGGAGCTCACACCGGCTCCGAGGCTCTTACGGGGTGGGGGGAAGGTGTTAATGTCTGCCGGGCCAGACAGCAGAGCCGACGGCAGCCGGAACGTGGTTTGCTTGGCTCCCGAGGCACCGGGCACTCCGGGCAGCCTGAGCAGGAGCCTGGGGCCAGGCTGGGGCACGCTCTCCCCCCAGACCAGCGCTGGGACGACCCCCGCACCCCGCAGAGCCCACCCAGCGGAGCAGAGGCAGCGTCTGAAGCAGTGAAAGGAAGTCCCTGGCCTGGACGGAACGTCTGAGGGGGGCAGGTCGCTGCTCGGTGCCCGCTTTGCTCAGCCCCACCTCTGTGGAACATCTCCTGCCCCACCCCGCAGCCGGCGCCGGGGGGCTCTGGGGTCAGGCGGGGTTTGGGACCGTTCCGTTACGGCGCAGGGGCTGCTCGCTGCGGCTGGGTTTGAGCCGTTCGGTGTGTAACGCGGGCAGAGCTCACGGTCCCGCGTTTTAACCAGTCCCGGTAAGATGCGTGCTCAGACACCGGGGTTTCCCTAGGGATGGCCCGGTTAGGGGGAGAGAGAACTGTCTTTAAGCACACAGCGGAACTCCGTGCACACCAGGGCACCGGGAAGCACCGAAATCCCATAGGATCCGACCCCCAGCCTAGCCTCACCTAAAAGGGATGAAATCCAGCGGTGAGCCCTTCAGATGCTCCTGCTCTCAATGCCGTGCAATGGGAGCGGGGTTCTCCCCACGGAGCCGCGCTTACGGCAGCCTCTGTCCTTCCGGGAGCCGCCTCCATTCCCCCCGGGACGCCTCTGCGCTGCCAAGGGCCAGCAGCAGAGCAGGGGCTGACACCGCTCAGCACCCCTGCATGCAGCCGGCCTGTCACTGCTGACACAGCAATCCAGCCACGAACCACAGTGACACGGGGGGGTAAAGGGACAGCAGCGGCTTGGAGCGGGTGGCATCAGGACCCCCCCGTTGTTTCCACCCGTGGCAATGGGCTCCCTTCAGCCGAACTGAAAACCAGATCCCTCGAGAGCACCCAAGGCACAGCTCCTCCGAAGGGTGCTTGCTGAGGATCTGCACTGACGTGAGCCAACACTGATCGTGGCCGCTCAGGAATCCAGGCGCAGAGCTGAGCCCCAGCCCCAGCACAGCCTGGGGCAGATGGACTGGTTTGAGGTGTCCGGGTCGGAAACACTGCCCAACGAGCTGTCACAGAGAGTTGGTTTGTTAAAAATGACGTTTCGTTACTGAAAGTTTCAGCTTTATAAAATAGCAACTCCCAGGACCAAGCTTTCAGGAGCTTTCTCCTCCTTCCACTGTATTTATGCTGTTTAAAGGAAGCTCCTCCTGAGTCACTCCAGGACAAGGGAAAGCAGTGACTCCTCACTATAACGTCAGTGCAAGGAGCTGCCCATAGCAGCTCTGAGTGCTCACCAATTCCAGAGCCGTTCCCTGTCCCCAGACAATCACACATTGGTCTCTGCTCTTTGGAGGCTGCGGTAAGAGGACAGCATCAACCTCAGGAACCAGCTTCCTCCTGCCGGCTGCATGGTGGGGGAAGCTGGTTCCAGTCACCCCGTGTTTCTCCCTGGCCACCCCTGTGCAGGGTAAAGCAAGCAGAGTGGAGCCTCCCCTGTTTTTGCCGCTGTTGAAGCAGCAAGCTCCCTATGGGAACACCATCTGCCAGCCCCAGCGCCGCACGTGTCAGCGCAGGAACAAGATGTTTCACGTTAAATTACTAGGGGCTGACTTGCACATTTGACTGGCATCCAGGTCAGGCAGATGCAGGAGGGATCCCAGCTCATCTCGCTGCCTCCACAGCACGCTCTGCATCTCCCACCTGGGACTGCCCAGTCCAGGCAGGGCCATAGCCCTGCAGTCCACGCACATGTCCATGCTCTGCCTCTGGCCACAGCACCAGGACTGGTCCCTGGTTCTGGACACATCCACTACAGCCTTTGTCCCCAGACTCCTCTCTTTGGTCTCCAAATCGATTCAAGCTGCTGCTGTTCACATTCTTGGCATCTAGTTCCCACTACATCACCCCTCTCCGCGTCCCATCCCCTCTCTGCTATTAGCTAGATATATCCTTGCTTACTCTGCAGTACGCTCTCACCGTCGCTGTGTTGCTGGTTCTTGGCTTCTCTCGCCTCATTGTCTGCACACTTTCTCCCAGCTCTCCTGTGAGACAAGTCAATACAGGCTGATCTGCTATGGCTTGTGACTGCTTTGCCTGGGCACAAACAGCAGAGCACAACCTGAGGGTGGTTAGATAAGGTCACCTCACTGCTGGCAGACGGCATGGAAATCTAGAGATCTTGCTGGAGCTTTGTTCCACTGTCTTCCCAAATCAGGGAAGACTTAAAACAGTCTTCCAATACCTAAAGGGGGGCTGCAGGAAACCTGGAGAGGGGCTTTGGCCAAGGGCCTGTAGGGACAGGCCAAGGGGAATGGCTTGAACCTGCCCGAGGGGAGACTGAGATGAGCTCTTAGGCAGAAGCTCTTCCCTGGGAGGGTGCTGAGGCGCTGGCACAGGGTGCCCAGAGAAGCTGTGGCTGCCCCATCCCTGGCAGTGCTCAAGGCCAGGTTGGACACAGGGGCTTGGAGCAAGCTGCTCCAGTGGAAGGGGTCCCTGCCCATGGCAGGGGTTGGAGCTGGAGGAGCTTTAAGGTCCCTTCCAACACAAAGCAGGCTGTGCTATCCACACCCCAAGGGTGGCCTGAGCGCTGCTGAGCACAGCCGGGCTGCACAATGTGGTACCCACTCAGTGCCCTTTCAGTAACCATGGCTAAACCTGATCTAAACAAGCAGCTTACGTAGCCCAGAAACTGTCACAGGCTGCATCTGCTCTAACGTTTCATTTCTGTGACAACCTGCCCTCGCAGCAGCACAGGGGCTGTGCTTATTCCAGCAGTGTCTGTGATCAGCACTGACTTCATGGCACACACAATTTGCTGGCCCAGTCTCTAACAGGCCTGGGATCTAATTAATCTCTGGCAAGTCCCTCTGAAACAGCAGCGGTGTTGGCCTGCACATGCAGCAGTCGAGACAGCTAATTGGAGCCAAATGGTACAGTGAGATAGGGGGAAGGAACGGCTTCAGGATGGCTTCGCCATGGTGGAGGCTTTTCAGAGTCACAGTGCCAAAGTCAGCCTTTCTGCTCATTAGAAGAGCAGCAGTTGCACAAGTCTCTTACCCGCCATCAAGAAGTATTTGAATCAGTCCCAGACCAGCCCAAGCTGAGCGGGTCACACACTCCTCAAAGCAGGGCGATACCGACTGTGAGCTCATGAGACAGCAGAGCAGCAGGTTTCCATACCAGCTGTGCCTCCAGGACCTCCTGCCCTGCTCCAGGAGCTCTTCCTTGCAGCCACACAGGAGCTGGCTGGGAGCACCCTCCCACAGACCAAGAGCTGTCTGCAGGAGAGCCTGAGCGAGCTGTGGTTCTCAGGCAGAGCAGATCAGCCTGAACGTGTCACCCTTCCCCAGGCGTTTCACTGAGCAGTCACTTTGTGCCAGGACGTGGAACCCAAACCCCAGCATCACTGAAAGGGAAACACGCTCCTCGCTTTCTGTTCCTACCTGAATTACCCCGCCGCTTCCTGCACCACTTGTTGCCTCCATCATGCAGATAAATTAATCTCCATGCCAGACACGCATGGAGGACGATGTAATTGTATCCCTCTTTGCTCCATGAGGAGTCACAGCCTTTGCTGCATGGGTACAGCGAGGCCTTGTTCTCTGAGGGCATCCTCCACCACCGGACACAGCACTCCTCTCCCAGCTGCCCAGTGACCCAGCTGTGGGTACGCACAGGCAAGCAGCAGGAAGCATCCAACAACAGAGCCGCAGCAACCCGGCGCCCAAGCTTTCGTGTTCCTCCTTTCACCCCCATTTTGCTCTGGGTTCCAAGAAAGGGAGCAGGGAGGAAACACGTTGAGGCAGCAGTCTCCGTGCAGCCAGGGTTTACACACTGTGCTCCTGACCCAGCCTGGCCCAGTGCCCAGCGCAGGGGAAAACAAAGCCAGTGCCAGCCTCTGGGGAGCCAAGTCTGACAGGAGCCCGGCTGCCAACTTGGCTGCTCCCGGGTGTCACCAGCGGCTATTGCAGGCAGGCACGGAAACAGCTCTGTGCACGGAGCAGGGCCCATGGAGAGCGGCACCCATGGAGAGCAGCGCCCATGGAGAGCAGCACCCATGGAGAGCAGTGCCCATGGAGAGCAGCGCCCATGGGGAGCAGCACCCATGGAGAGCAGCGCCCATGGGGAGCAGCACCCATGGAGAGCAGCGCCCATGGAGAGCAGTGCCCATGGAGAGCAGTGCCCATGGAGAGCGGCGCCCATGGAGAGCAGTGCCCATGAAGAGCGGTGCCCATGGAGAGCAGCACCCATTGAGAGCGGTGCCCATGGAGAACGGTGCCCATGGAAAGCCATGCCCATGGAGAGCGGTGCCCATGGAGAGCGGTGCCCATGGAGAGCGGTGCCCATGGAGAGCAGCGCCCATGGAGAGCAGTGCCCATGGAGAGCGGCACCCATGGAGAGCGGTGCCCATGGAGAGCAGCGCCCATGGAGAGCAGCACCCATGGAGAGCAGCGCCCATGGAGAGCAGTGCCCATGGAGAGCAGTGCCCATGGGGAGCAGCACCCATGGAGAGCAGCGCCCATGGAGAGCAGCGCCCATGGAGAGCAGCACCCATGGAGAGCAGCGCCCATGGAGAGCAGTGCCCATGGGGAGCAGCACCCATGGAGAGCAGCACCCATGGAGAGCTGTGCCCATGGAGAGCAGTGCCCATGGAGAGCAGCACCCATGGAGAGCAGTGCCCATGGGGAGCAGCACCCATGGAGAGCAGCACCCATGGAGAGCAGCGCCCATGGAGAGCAGTGCCCATGGAGAGCAGTGCCCATGGAGAGCGGTGCCCATGGAGAGCGGTGCCCATGGAGAGCAGTGCCCATGGAGAGCAGTGCCCATGGAGAGCAGCGCCCATGGAGAGCAGTGCCCATGGAGAGCGGTGCCCATGGAGAGCAGTGCCCATGGAGAGCAGCCTGTGTGCAACCAAGAGGGCAGCAATGGGAACGGGAACAGATGGGATGTGGCTTTCCAAAGCTGTCCATCAGGTGAGAAGTGGGTGTAGAAACCAGGGCTGCTGCCGAGAGAGCCAACAGAACAGCCTGTCCTATGGAGTCATTACACACCCTGAGAGAAAACCCCCCAAGGGAAGGGGAGCTGCTTTGGCAGCAGGAGCGGGTGAAGTGCAGGCTGTGGATGAAGGCTGAGGCAGAACAGCTCTTCCCACACACGCGTGTTTGCAGGACGGGGTTCAGTTAATTTTCATGGCTCCGTGGGGCTCCAGTTCCCATTTTAAGGGGAAGATTTTGGAATAACACTAGGAAAGATTTACACGGAAAGCTTATCTTGGGTCTCCAAGCCTTGCCAAGCACCTCTGCTGCTGCAGGAAAGCAAATATGCTTTCAGGGAAATGCAGTTGTGATGGGGCAGCAGCTCTGAGAGGCAGCAGTAAACCTGTGTTTAGCATTGTGCTCCGCAGCATCCGTGTGACGAATTGTATTAATTAAGCAGCACATTGCAACAAGTATAAGGGAGCGGAGTTTCCAAGTCAGTGTGTCACACAGACTGCAGCTCTCACCCCAGAGCTGTGCCTGGATTCATGTACCACGCACCGTGCTTGTACCCGAGGATGTGAACGCTGCGGGGACGGAATTAGAAACAAGTGGGTGAAGCAACGTGCCAAGAACTCCTCACATTCACACAATGCAGCAGGAACTCACTGCCGCTACATTCGGGTTGCCCACAGCACAAACACGAGTGGGGTTTGCTGCTGCTTCTGCTTATCAGCAATAGCGGTGGGAGCTTCAATCAAATAATGCAGCAGCACAGGAGCGTGTGTCCGGGGCTCCGAGATGCCGCAGTATCCTGAGGAATGGCAGCGAGTGGAACGGCAAACACTGTGCAGAGCGAGCCTGGAGGGTCAGCAAAGCACTTCAGGAACGGCTCTGGAGGCAGAACCACGGAGCAAGCATCTGGAACGTGGAGAGCCTGAGCTCACACCGTGAACCCGCCCTGACAAGCACCCATCAGTGGGCTGGTTCACTGCAGAGAGCTGATGGGGAGCCCCAGGGGCTGCTTCATCCTGGCCTTGGCTCAGAGCACAGGCAGAGAGAACCTCAGCACCTCCGTGCCTTCACCAGCGCTTCTGGGGTGGTACCCAGTGAAATAACAACAGCGGGACAAAGCAGTGGACTGGTTTGGTCACAGAGATAAAGCTGTACCATAAATATGGTAACTGGGAGGACAGACAAACAGAAGTGATAAAGGGAAGTGATAAGGAGCCTAAAGGAATGTGGAGATCAAACGGAACTTAACCAGCCCCAAATGCCTTCATGCTCCTGATAGAACAGGCTAGCAGGGAGCAACCACACTCCAGTTTAACAACTGGTTCATTTGCAGTGGAAAAGAGAGAGAAAAAAGGTGTCTCAGAGGGAAAACAGGGCTTGCAAATCCACCTGAACACGAGCAGGGCTGCAGACGGGTCTGCAGGGGGACGATGCTCTGTGTGTGGAGAGCCAGCCTGGCCCAGAGGAGCTACTCCAGTAGCTGTTTGTCACTGGCACATCTTGCTCCGTCCCCGCTGGGCTGGGTTTACTGGCTGGCTGCCCTGGAAAGCAGAGCTCCAAGGCAACGCCAACGCAGTTTCCAAAGCTTTAGTGATGGAATCAGTAGCAAAGGGAAAGCTCTTCCTGAGCTTCTGGTCCTTGTGAGTACGATGTCCCAGGCTGGACCATCAGCAGCTCGGAGCCTTGCCTAAGCTCAAATGGATCAACAGTGAAACCAGAGCCCCTCGACCTTCAGTAGCTGCCTCACACTGTGTCTCTTGAGAGCTCCTGTCAGCACAGGAGAGGTCCTTGGTTCATTTTTAGGTTGATGAGGACCAAAGCAAGCAGGGTCTCAGTTTAGCAACCATCCAGGCATGGATTTGCAGTATAATAAAAGCAACCATGGTGTCTCCCACAACAATCCTAAGCAGCAGCATCTCCTGAAGCCAGAGAAACGCTACACAGCTCCCCCAGCCTCGCCAAACAGCTTCATTATCTCTGCCACACTTCGCTCTCCATCTGGTCTGGTCAGCAGGGAACCAGGTTTGAATCCTTCCTGCTGCTCAGGCAGCAGCAGAACCTGCCACAGCAGCACAGGAGAAGGGGAGATGGGATGCACAAACACGGGGAGGAGTGCCTGGGGTGACCCGTGGGGCTGGCGCGTGGCTGTCACCTCGCACTGGCACTGCCAGCTCCTGCACTTCATGGTGCTCTTTGTGCACGGTACAAAATACATCCTCCTCCTGCACGCTGGCCGGTGGGAATGGGCTCTGAGTGTCCTGTGAGCAGGACTGGGTTCTGGAGAGGAGCTTGGGCTCACGCTGGGCTCCAATCTGCACTGAGATCCGGGAGCTGAGCTGCTGCAGAGCAGTCCGCAGCCTCGGAGCAGCCCTGGATGCAGGCAGCCCCCAGCATCCCGGCTCCTGTGCCTCCCACAGCGTTCAGGGGACAGCCGGAGCCCCGGGCAACGGGATACCTGTGCCTGGGTAACGCCTGACGTGCCCTGGCAGAGCTATTCAGGGAGGGTTTTCTGCCTTGTCCTTTCAAAGGAGAGGACAAAGCACCCAAAGAACCTGAGAACCGCTGTGAAAGGAGCCCTTTCCTCTGCCCTTCACGGGCAGGGCGCACTCAAAGCGCACACCAGACGATGTCTCAGTCAAGAGCTCCTCCAGCTCCCCCAGACACCCCGTAAACCTGCGAGCATCCCCCCGGCTCTCCAAGAGCTCGCTGCCCTGGTTTCTGTGTTAGATTCGGGGCTTAGGACTCCTAAATTCAGGGCTGGTTTTAGCTGGAGAGACTCCAGCCGCGCCGACCAGCGCCAGTGCTCGTCTCGCTCGTGCTTTGTTATTCAAAGGGACCTGTTTGCTCGCTCGGGTGGAGAGGGAGCATCGCAGCTCCAGCGACAAAACAGCCTCTGCCCTGCCAACAGGGCAGCTTCCACCCTAACTCCTCCTTGCAAGAGTTCAAGAGGGGCCGCTGCAGCCAGCGCCCTGCACGGCACCGCTCCGCTCCCCCTTGCGCGGCCGGTGGAAGGGAATGGAAGCGCCAATAAATCACTGCAGTAAGGAATCCATCAGGAATCCAGCCCGTCAGATGCCACTGGGAGCAGGCCGCGCCCTGCACACATCCTCCCTGCGCTTGCAGCTGGATGGTAACAGGGGGAGCGTGAGTTACTTCAGTATTAACTACAAAGACGTGGTAGATGTGGGTCAGGAGAAAGCAGACAGTGAAAGGCATTGAGACCAGGGACCGAACAGCCTAATACCAAGTGATAGGAACTTTCCTTTCCTTCTGCAGGCTTCTGCACCACGAGGCAGCCCCTGCAGCGCGGCGTGGTGGCAGTGTCCACTGCTGCCTGTGCCGGTTCAGAGCTGCTCTGGATCCTGACGTGCTGTCGTTGGTACCCGGGGGGAAAAGACAATCACTCTTATCGTAAGGAAAAGCTGGAGCACAAGACCCAAACATCAGGAAAAGAGCCTGTGGCCACCCTAATCCCAGCACATTTAGCATTCCTGTTAATGGAATGTGGACTACAGCTAATGCTGATTAACATTTCCGTGTTACTTCACATAACCTTCCCCCCAGCTGTGGCAGTGACTGGAAACACACTGTTTGTACCTGTCCCATCACGGAGGAAGCTCTCCCAGCCAGTGCCATGGAGAATGAAAGGCTACTATGTTTAACTGATCCCAATACGGATCAATTCCTGAACGCAGGAATGGCATCCTTTCCCCATAGACCTCCCCCCGGATAAGCAGAGTTCGATGGCAGGCTAATCCTGGGCTGGGAGGACGGCGGTTGGCACGGAGCAGGGCAGGCAGAGCGATGGATGGAGCACTGGTAACCGCCAACCCATAAATAATGCAGCTAATTTTACACCTGCACTCCCTCATTCCTGCGTGCAGGGAGCTCACATCCAGAATTAGAGCAGCTTACAGACGTGATCCCCAACGTGACAAAGGCAGAGCCATGCCAGCGGGTGCCGTGTCCTCAGCACCCCATCGCTCCACACCGCACGGCCTGGTTACAGGGGGTGGGCAGTGCGGCACGAGCACAGCACCCGCGGCAGGGGATGGAACTGGAGGAGCTTTAAGGTCCCATCCTCCCCAACCCATGGCATGGGTCTGTAACCGGACCGCAGCTGCCAGACACGAGGCCCCCGTCCTACAGCCCGTTCTCCTTCAGCACCTTCTCCTCCTACCTCCGTTTCCCCTGCTCCTGCAGCAGGAGCACTGATTTCACCCCTCACGTGCTCAGAGGAGCGGCTCAGGCACCAGTTTGGGATCATTCTGGGGTACCCGTGCTTTCCCTCATTAGAATAAACCCGACCCCCGCTGTGAGCCCCCAGTTCTGGATCACAGTCAGTGCTTATGTGTCATTAGTTCTCCCAGGATGGAAAACCCCACACTGGCCCATGCAGCTGGCTGCACTGGAAGTACCTCTGCTGTGTGAAGAGAAGAGCAAGTGCTGGAAAGCAGAGAGGCCCTCGCGAGCAGGGGGTGAGACAAGCTCTGTGCATCCTTACACCCCCTGCGGATGCTGCGCTGGGAGCCGTATTTTATTCCTTGTGACTAAAACGATGAACAAGGCTGAATAAGAATGGGTATGAAATGATGAGCAGGAGACGGTGGCTCCTGACCCGCGGCAGGTGGGGCTGCAGCTGCTGCACAGGTTAAGCTGGGGCTGAGCCACATCAGAACAAATTACAGGGAAGAGCTTCTGATGTGGAAGTCCCATGAGAAAGAACCAGCACGAGGAGCTCCTCCTGGCCGCTCCCAAGGGCTCAGTGCTGCCCGTGAGGGACCAAGGAGCACGTGGGGAAGGCCCCAGCAGGTCCTGATCCTGCCCTGGGAGGAGGATCAGCACAGAGCCAATGAACCAGACCCACACCAGCTCAGGGACCAGAGCGAGAAGCAGCTGGTTTGAGGGCACCACAGCAGCGCTTTTAAGCATCGTCTCATTTTGCTATTGAAGGAGCCAGAACTTCCTCAGCTGGGTCCATGTTCACCAGTACAGCTCCTTGGCCGTGGGGCAGAGGGAGGGCAGCGCCTTCCCCACGCCCTGGCTCCCTACAGGGCAATGGGTTTGAACGGACCCTGTCCCGCTCCCCAGCTCCACCATCCCGGCAAGCAGCCCGGCTCTGCCGCACACCGGCTCCGTCTCAGGGCTGGTGTAAGTGCCAAGGAGGGGGGAAGAGGGAAAGGGAGATGGAAACTTGGCAGCGCCGGCAGCAGCCAATGGAGGACCCTCCAAGGAGGTGATTTCTGGCAGCCCCAGGCCCCCCCTGCTCCTTCGCTGCCCCGCAGCAGCCCCATTTCCGTGGAGAGGAGCTGATTGCGGCTCCTGACAGCCCGGGAGGCAGCAGAGCCCGCGGGGGGGCCCGGAGGCTTCGGAGCCGCCTTCACTGGGGCGCCGCGGGGGCTCTCCGGGCTCCTCACTGCTTCCCTCCCTGGCTCCCCTCTGCGTCAGTACCGAACAGGGCAAAGCTTTGGCTGGATCCGCAGGCGGCAGCAGCGCCCCTGGACAGCCCCGCCAGTGCCCGCGCACGGAAGCCCATTGCTGTTGATGGACTTGGGCTCGACCTGTTGTTAGCTCCCGGTTCCCAGCGTGAGCTCCCGCGCCCCTGGCCCCGGCAGTGCCAGCACCGGGATCCTGCGGCAGAGCCAAGACCCCACGCGTGAGGCAGCTCCAGCCCATGGGCCCAGCCACGTGTGGGGCCGCCGTGGGATGTGCCAGGCCCCTCCGCAGCCCCAGGACCAAAGCACGGGCTCACCTGCAGGGATGCCGCGGCCGAGCTGGGGGAAGCGCTGGGAGCACCCTGCTCCCTCCTCCCCTCTCCCGTCCCTCCAGTGGAGCCAAGCTCACAGTGAGCCATCTGCCCCGAGGGTGGAGCAGCACCAGGATCCCATCCGACACAAACCCTGCGCTGCGCAGGGTCGAAACGGCAGCCGGAAAACAAGGCGAGGATGCACCCCGTCCCCTGCACCCTGCGCTGCAGGAAACCGCCCGGAGAACGGAGCAAAGGAAGGAAAAAGGTGAAACAATGCACGGGGCAGGATACGCGGCTGAAACACAGCCGCTGTCCAGCGCTGCCTTCCCCCCCCTTCAGCGCTGCAGTCACCCTGAGGGGCACATTGGTGCCCACTGCTCATCCACAGCCTCCCACAAACCCATCTGCCATGTGCAGGAGCAGGAGGGACCCCAGCCACTGGAGCTCCTGCAGCTCCATCACTGGCGCTGAGCACCAAGGAGGAGGCAGAAGCCATGAGTCTGTGGTTCCAGCTCCCTGGGGATACACGAACCACACACACAGACACTGGCGCAGCCCCACTCACGCTTTCCCATAGGAAGCTCAAAAGAGACTTGGCTGAGGGGGGAGATGAGTCCCTGCAGTGCTCCGGTCACTGCTTCCCTGGGCCAGGCCACACGTGCCCCTCAGCGCTCGGAGCACGGGATGCTTGTATCCCAACGGGTACAAGGCCCATGTTACATCCCTTCAGCTCAACGAACAGAGCCTGTGCTCCAGCAGGGCTTTAACAGCTTAGCCTGAAACTGCTGCCCGGGAGGGGAGGATGAACGCCTCAGGCTGGGAGGAGCTCCCCCTTCCAGGAGGAGCCCTCAGGAGCAGGCAACCCCCGGCCCATGGGGCCGTGCACGAGCAAACCCTGGGACCCCCCTATTCCTGCAGCCCAAGCAGCCCCTGCACGAAGCACCCTGGGCCGGGGCTGCAGCGCTGGTGGAGCCCCCGGGGCAGGGCACAGGCGCGGAGGCCGGGACCAGCCCTGTGGCGGGGCCGTTCTTGCTCCCCTGATGCTGCGGTTTCCTGCAATAACAGTGATTAAAGCCTGGGCTTTTGCCTGGAAATAGCGGTGACTGAGAGCAGAGCCAAGGCACGCAATGCTTTTAATAGGTCTGACCCAAACCCTCGCTCCTTGCTCCCAAACCACGCTGCGCGCTGGGCAAGAGGGGCAGAGGGAGCTCAGGGCCTTGCTGCCCACAGGAGATGAAGGCGCTTCGAGGGCTGCTCCAGATCTAGGATCCTGGTAGGAAAGGACGTGCCACAGAGCACAAGCCCAATGCAGTGAATTGGGTCCTGCGAGCTCCCTTCCTCTGGGGCTAAGGCATTGGCTTCAGTAATGAAGAGAGCAGCAGAGCTCCCAAACTGGAAACCTGACCTAAAGGAGCCCTTACAGAGGAGTCTCTCAACAGGCCTAAGGGCAGGAGGAGGTGCAGCCAGAAGACCTGAACAGGAGATGGCTCCCACACACAGAGCGCTGGAAGAGCGAGTTCCCAACGTCGGGATGCCCCGGCACAGCCAGGCTCCCTTAGGAAAGACCCAGGGAACCAAGAGAAACAAAAGGCAGACAGGGCAGCCGCACGCAGCAGGGTGAGGCACACTGTACCCAGAGCTAATGCCGTTAGCGACCCTCCCAGAAGAGGGGCGTAAGCTCACAGGGAGCCCGCAGCACCGAGAGATGAGGGTTACACGCCCGATGCCAGAGTCAAAGCCAAAAGCAGCACAAACCGGCCCAGGGCAGTCACGCCCCCCAACAGCAGCGTCAGGTCCTCGGTGTCAGCAGCAGCTCAGGCTGCTCATGGCCGGGTCTTCACCTCCTTTTGCCACAGCCCTCGCAGCGCTGCCAAGACAAGAACCAGGAGTACAGGGAATGGCAACAGCTCCAGACCGGTGCTGAACGGGCAGCCTGAGCAGTGCCAGTCACAGTGACCCCCACAGGCCTCCAGCTTTCCACAGGAGATGCCACCACGCAGATAGAATAGAATGGGAATGGGAAAGCAACCGACAGATCACTACTTACGGACTATAGAGCGATCCCTGAGAACCCCCTGAACCCACTGGAGCTGGGTGCGTGGCTTCAGCTCCTGCTCCTCTGAATCAGAACAGCAGCTCCAGGGTAGCACTGCAGAGCTTTCTGCCCCACTCAGCGCACGGATCACACGTGCTGGGTCACTGCCACAAGGGCTAAATGATGCAAACACAACTGTCCAAGATTTGAGATTAAAAAAGTTTATTTGAAGGTTTGTAAAACAGCTTCTGTGAAAGAGCAACGTTCCCAAGACACGACAATGAGAATTCATTTTCCTATTGTTAGAATATAAAAAGTCACAGTCCTTCAACTACCTAAATCAAAGCACACGTTTATGGACCAGACACTTCACTTCCAACACTGAGAAAGTAAATGGGTTTGAAGTCAGATGAATCCATAGCAGCAGCACTGGCTCACATGAGGGTGGTGAAATCCCCCTGGGTCTGAGTCTGGGTTAGTGAAGCAAACCTTCCCCTCAGCACAGACCTACGAGCACGGCAGAGCTCACACAACGAGGTTCACAACGCATCCTTTGTACATCCCACGGAGGCACACACCAGCAGCGAGCCAGAAACACCAGAGAGCTCCTGTTAACTCCCAGCTTCGGGGCAAGAGGTCCTGAGACCCTGCACAGGCCAGCTCCATTTGACACACACCACTTTATTCACTTGACGTCTACATAATTTGTGCAAGAGGAGGGTGAAGGAGGAGGTGTGGAAGTGGGCAGTGGCAGGGACCGGGGTGTCGCTGCGGCATTATACAGCTTTCCGGTGGTACTCGGGAGGAGCCACTTCATAGTCACTGGCACTGAAGAGGGCAGAGGAATTCTTGGCCAAATACCTATGGAACAGAATAAAGAGCTGAAATGACCTCCTTGCCTCAAGTCTGCTGTTCAGCACCACGTCCGGCGTCTGCCGAGACCACAAACCATTTCCAGAGTACAAACCTAACGGGTTTTGACCAAGGAATCAGCTGCAGAAAACACATGAAGATTTGACAGCTCCTGCCAAAACCTCAATCCCAAACAAGCTGTCAAACAGCCCTGTGAGCACAGAGGGGGCATGATCAACAGCATCAAACAGCTCACGTTTGAGGTCAGTCAGCTGCTGTACCAAGAGTTCACTTACTCCTGCTTGTACTCAGGGGGATGGGACACGGACTTGGGCACCCTGCACAAAGAGGGAGCCTGAATGGCTGACCGAGGCCAGCCAGAGCAAACCGAGGGCCAGCAGCAGCAGACAGGCGTGATGGGAGGCCATTCCTGCTCACTGAATGCATCTTTAAGGTCCTTTCCAACCCAAACCATTCTGTAGCTCAGGGGTTTCTGGTCACCAGCTTCATGCTTCTGTGAAGCTCTTGAGCACCTGTGTTTACTGCCCCAAAAGACAACGATTACCCCCGACTCTGGGACCACCTCTATGCAGGTTTGCCCTGTGCTCGGGCTGTCCCAGTCCACCTCTGCTCTGGAGCCACCTCTGCTTTATTGAGTGGTTTCTGTATCAGCTTCCAACAGCCTACCCGGTCCACTGTTGTTCTATTTACAAGTCAATGTTGCCAAACACTGTAAGTGGGCAACCACAAAGCCTTGCATGGAAACTCAGAGCATCTCTGCATGACATAATCACACATGGAAGTTTATGGCTTTAGTAAACTTGAGCAGGATCTGCCAGGACAGCAAAGGCAAAAGGCTGCACTGCTGCCAGGAGCTGGCACACGGCTCAGCAGTGCTGTACCACAGCCCTGCCCCTCATACACATGTAGATACGTTGCAAAAGCACCATATGAGGTTCCAACAGCGTGGAACACACGTGTGGGACACGGTGTGACACTTCAGGCACTAAACTCGGGTTTAATCCCAGCTCCAATCTCCCATTCAGGAAACACCTCCAGGTGAACTGAGCAGCACTGACCCCACAGACCCTGAGAGCAGCGAGGAAACCTTCCATCACCCGCCTGAAATCAGCTCGCTGATGATTTGGTTTAGAAGGCTTTCACATTAAATCCTGTATTAACATTTAGGGTGGAGTTTTCATCCTAAATATAACAGGTCTGCAGCACCACAGGGTGCTGAAGCTACAGGCACCGTCTGCCCCAGAAATAACCTTCGTAAGGGTCATCAGTTTCTAACATTTGCCCAAGTGTTCTTGAGCAACTGTCGGGTAATTTAACAGTTTGCTGTAACTGTCAGCTGCTTTTTACAGCAGCTACAAGTAAATGGTGAAGCATTTCTTTTGAAACAAGTAACAGGCTGGGAGAGTTTAAAAGTGCAGCCTAATAGATACATAAACACACATTAAGTAGCAATAACCTCAGTGTAACTGCAGAGGAATTAAAACCACTCCTAACAGGGCATGGTACAGCAGCCTGAGAAAGCTGAGCTGAACTCCTAAGTGAAGGCCCCACACACAGGCCCAGGATTATGTATGTGGTGTGCACACTGAAAACAGGCCACATTACAACAGCCTGTGCCTACTGAGCAACTTCCTTCTTGCTGGAAGCTTGTCCAAATACTTACTTTAAGAAGTCATGCAGATAGTTTAAGAGCAAAGCCAGACTCTTCTCATCCAGAGGAGTGTAAGCAAGCATAGCACCAATTCGTACTGTGTCAAAAGAAGTAGCATTCATTAGTCATGAACAACAGCATCACAAGGATTTGAGTACAGGCCACAACCTGGCAGTTTGCATATAAAAGCAGCCCAGGAATCTATTCCAACATATACAAGCTCACTCAAAATCACAAGACTGCTGGAAATCCATTTCCATTCCAAAGCCCTGAATGGCTCTGGACATTTTAGGTACACGGAGCAAGGAAAATGAAACCAGAGGCTTCTCAGTGACCTGTTAAATGTCTGCAGCTCACACCCACTGAGGCTCACGATGGCAAAAGGAAGTGTCTGGATACTTGTGGCTGCTGCTCTTCAGCCCCCGGAGGTGCTACTCACCAAACAACCTCAGGAGGTGAGGGGCCCCATACACTTGAGACATGGGAGCATCTGGGTGATCTGCCAGGATTTCAGCATACTGGGGCCTCTCAAACTTGTAGAGGAGCTGAGTTCCCAGCATGACGTTGAAGTACTCCTTAATTCCAGCCACAACTTCGTTGACAGCATACTCCCTGGGCAAGAGAGAAAACACTGCAAGGAACCGCACAGGAATTAGCAGTGACTGCAGGGCTGAGGAGTACAACCCACACTCCACCCTGCAAACAAATTCAGAACAGACACTAGGACAATGGGATAAAAGAACATTCAAGCACCCTGACAAGTCAGTAATGAGCTTCCTCTTGCATGGAAGAGGACAGCTTCACACTTCTAGTTTGTCCCCCTTTAGAGAGGAAAGCTTCCTTCAGGAATAACCGCCCCTTGCTTGCTGTCAGGACTGCTGGATAATTACAAACAAGATCTTCAAAGCTATCACTCAAAGCAATTAGCTTTGCCCAGCTGATTGTGTTAAGAGTCACTGGCTACCTCCCTGTCCCCCACCCCTCTACCTCCATGAGAGTCCACTCATACAGAAACACGTCATCTGCTTGGTAGCTCTTCAGAGGAGTCTGCCCAGCTTGCACACAGCGAGTGCTGCTGAGCGGGTGCTCACCCACCATGAGAAGCCAGAGCTCAAATGAATGGGTGGAAAACTACTCACTGCCTTGTATCAGCTTCCTTTAGGAAAAGGCTTAGGGAAAGTGGGGGAAGCAGAAATAATGGCCAGAAAGCAGCATGCATTCCTGAATTGCCTCCTCACAGACTTCTACAATCCATATTCCAAATGCAAGGTGATGGAGAAGCTGGACGTGGGGCTGGGACGTGTTTAACAACCTTCCTATATTTTCCATGAAACACAGGCCCAACCACAGCAGCAGAACAAGTATTTAAGGTTTGAATGAGCCACTGCTTACTTGTTATCAGTGTTTCCTCGCGATTTCTTGTAGTTTGCATAATCCTCTAAAATGGAGTCCACATTCTTCTTGGCAGGAAGATAGAAGAGCTACAAAGGCAGGAAAACAGAACAAACAATGGTCTAATTTATGCAGATATTTGTATCTGCAAGCTAAATTTAAGCCAATGCACACAAGGATGAACTTGCTTATCTACACAGGACTTGAATCAAGTTTTCCTGTGTCTGGGATCGCAAGAATGGAGACAGTACCTGGGAGCAGCAGTAGGTTAGAGCACGCAATTGCAGTCTAGCAAGCAATGAAAACCAGTATTGTTTTCTATGCTTCTTGCCAATTTTAGTAGTGGTAATGATTAATACATTTTATGTTCATGAAAGTGGTTTATAAGCTTAAAACAGAAAGCAAAGTTTAATTTACTCTCTCAGGAAGCTATACATGGATCCAGCCTGGCAGAAGCTGACTCACTTTGCTAAGTGACAACTTGCTGTCAGAGCTGTGGAACAACTCAAGGTACTTGTAGAACTTGGCAGGGAGTGACAGGTAAACAAGGCAGAAAGGAGCTGAAGTAAAAGAGGCACCACACGTGATGCGCCTACAGCCCAATCCTCCACCAGCTCAGTAAACTGCTCAAAACATTCCAGTGGCCAAGCATGCATAGACTGAACACAATTAAAGCTTAAATAAGTAAAATGGTTTGCCTTTCCAGCTTGAGCTTGATTAGACCAAGCCTATTCCACATGCAACTCTGGGGGGCCACAGTCCTACTCACAGGTGACCTTTGGTTAAAACCCAGCTGGCGTGGAGCTGCCAAGCAAAGCCACGAGGCTGCTGTCAAACTGTACAAGAGCTCTCCCTACACTGCACCTGAAGAGGGGATGAAACTCTAGCTCTGCTCTTCTGCCACATTACCTGCTTCTGCCTGGTGATCAGGTCCCAGTCATCCACCAGCCACGGCTTCAGCTCTTCTGGGATTTTCACCTTCACTTCAACTCTGTTCATAAATGTCTCCTCCTGCAAACAAGTGAAGCCAGACAAATCACGGTCAGACACCTGCCCAAGCTTGGAGTCACCCCTATTCCCTGTTCTCACAGCTGAAACACGCAACTGGTCTGTGGAATTCCTGCAGTCATTCCTGTAGGCTCCACAGGGAACAAGGAAATGGCTTAGATTTTTCAAGGCCACTTGGGAACCTTAGTCCTGCAAGCTGCAGCACTCCACGCTGCAGGCTGTAATACTGCTGTCTTTCTGAGCAAAGCAACCTTCCAGCTACCCTGTGAGAATGAGGGATACCTACACTTTCAACGGTTGGATCTACTCGAGCCCTCTTCTTCCTCGGAGGCTGAGGAGTCTCACTGGTACTGCTCCCCTCTCCAATGCCTGGAGCTGTACAGAACACACACATGACACTGCTGAAGGAACCAGGCAAGTCAGTAAGAAAAAACCAGTAAAGATTTAGAGGAAGGATTTAAAAGCAAGACTCATATCTCTCAGGTCACATCTTCACTTGTTTTAAGTATTAGCTGTGTTCTGGCAGTGCCACTCATTTGTGACAGTTTAAACTGCTGTCTTCACACTTATCTGAAGATGGAGGTTTCTGCACTAACACCAAACCAATGTCAGCATCTGCAGTGCTCTTGGGAAGAGTTTTTGGAGCCAGCAGCTCAGCTTTGCAGATGTTTCACGTCTCCACCTCAGTAAGAAAACATAAATTTGACTTGTGAAATTATTTCAACAGATCCATGGCTTTTTTAATCTTTGCTTTTAGTCTGCAAGAGCTCTGGACCAAAGAGTTTGTGTACAAACCAGGAAAGGATGCACTCCTCCTGGCCAAGAGGAAGAGACAACTCAAGTCCAGGAGGAACAACACAAGGTGTGAGTAAGTAAACTTAGCTGGAATAAGACCTTAAACCTGCCTCAGGCAAGAATCCTTCCCTAAGGATATCCACTCCCATACAAAAGAAAGCCATACTTACTTTTCTGTTTGTTCTTTTTTGTTTTCCTGCAAGAAGAACACAAATTATTGCAAATATAGAGATAATGGTACTTAAAAGAATCACGAGAATAAAGCCAAAAAAACCATCCCCTAAGTGCAGAACAATGAGCGATGCTCAGTGGCCTACAGGGTATTCAGATAAAAGCACCTGAAAAATGTCAGCTCTGACTTAGCATCACAGTTCTGACACTACAGGATTTCTCATGTACCAGGGCTGGAACTCACCTGGTTTTGGGGAATCACTAAACATAAACCTACACCCCCCCAGAAGACAGGCCAGGAACACCTGAGGATTTAAAACCAGTACTGACACTTTGCAAGCAACATCTACAGATGGTTCCTGCTTCCCAAGTGCTCTTGGCAAACCGCACCAGATCTGTAGGTGGCTTCTTTCTGTGTTTCAGGGATCACTCAGGGCCAAGTGCTGGGAATCGTCAGATAAATCTCGAGGCAACTGAATTAGCTTCCAGTGAAGCACTGAAAACACCCCACGCAGTTTGACTGCTAAGCAGCAGAGGGAAGTTTAACTAGAACTCTCAGAGTTATGGGCAGGAAGGTTACGATTCCATCACCAGCTCTCAGGGGAGGCCACAATTACACTTGCCACTTGTTAGGAACATTTGGAACAACACTAAATAGTCTTTTCTTCCAAATGCTTCTCTCGGCAGCTACTGTTTGCAATTCACACACTCCCCACTCTCTAAAGTCTACCCTCAGCCTTTGCTTTTATTCTAAACTAAAAGCTGTACTTCCAAAACCTGAAGGACACCTGAAATACAATGCACACAACATGCAGATATTCAGGTAGGTCAGAAGTATCAATGACCAAATTAAGCTGTCCTATAAACAGGTATTTTTGTTGTTACCTGAATTTTGTATGTATACTATCCAGAACGTTTTCATTCAGAGGACTACTACTCATCATGTTTCAATCTGCTCATTATCAACAGGAGTCCAGTTAAACCTCTTGCAGACTGCGTGGATAAAACTCTTTACCAGAGCAAGATTATTTCCTTGGAAATTCACCATTATCTCAAGTGACTTCTGTATCCAGGCTTTGAACTGGGTCAGGAAGTAGGCAGAGTTTCTAGGAAGGTCTGCAGATAGCAAGTGTCAGACTTTTTTCAAGCTTCAAGTCAAACAAGCATTAATTAGGCTTAAACTGTGGGCAGAATAAAGACCATTCCTATTCAGGAAGAAGGAACAATTGCCAAGTTAAGTCACTGATAATGGACTTGTGTATTGAAGAGAAAGTCTTTTCTTCCAAACCTAAACAAGAAGGAACAGGCAGTTCTTTCCAGAAGTGAAATCACAAGGTAAAAATGTCAAGCATTAGTCTAGAAGCACTGTCTTAAACTGGAACAGACAGGCTATATAAAGTACCTAAAGAACTACTGCAATTAAGATAGTAAACCACATCTACGTTACTGGAGCACAAAGTCTATCGCAATCCATTCTAGGCAGTTGCTTGTGCACTCCCACCTCATTCCTTACATCTCAAGTCATATGTCTCTGCTTCAAGTCAAAGCAGCCATCTGTCTGCAAAGTCTAGAATACAGAGTTAGGGAACAAGCAGAAAGAGCTACAGTTAGAGAGAAAACATCAGCATGTGGCAGGCTCCTGCCTGTACAGCAGGCTGCCTGGAACAACACCCGCACGAGGTGAAGGCTGCTGTGCAGGGTGCTGTGTGCACAGCACCAGAGGCACGGCAGGAAAACATGCAGCATCTGTATCTTGGAGGCTATAGACAGCCTATAGACTGACAGAGCTGCAGCCTGACATGAGCAGCGCATGTCAGATAACTAGAGCCCATTAATCACACCAGCAGACTCTTATTTGAGACATACAGCTGAAGAGTACCATGCACATTCCTCATGATGGCAGATAATGTCTTCCTGCAAGGACAAATGGAATGCAGGTCCTGAAGTGACACAAGATGAAGCATACCTAGGATAGGTTACAACACATCCTTTTGTGCCCTTTCACAATCACATCACAAACAGCAAGCCTGATACTGCTGCACAGAAGCAGCATCAAGCTGTCACTGACTTCTCAGCCCAGCTCAGCTGCTGTTCTTCATCCACATTTCTCCTCTGACTGGCATTTTCCCCCACAGACTGACAACTAAAAAGCAGCATGGGAAGTTTCAAGAAAGCTTCTGTGGAGTGTTAAAAGACTGAGCAGAGGAGCAAGGATCTCACACTTCAAACGTGAGGGGTGCATCCCACTGCAGCCAGACGTCACCTCCTCAAAGCAGGGCACTAGCAATCAGCTCCGGCAAGAGCTACCCCAGCTCTCCTCAAGGGTTTTATTTCAGCAGGGCAAGACACAGCTCTAACAAGAATATTCAAGTGGTAGGGATCAACATGTGAGGCTGAATTAGAAAGCCAAAAATAACTGAACTACTGACATCTGAAATGGTGTAGAAACAAGAGAAGCAGTAGAAACCAAAGAGTGCTACAGTTCACAGAACAGCTCACAACAGTGAAATCCCGAGTATCAAACAGGTCAGGGTTAGGGAAGGAAAATAAGCAGCCCATGCCACAAGAGCATAACACTGAAATTCCAATCTCAGCATCCAAACCAGGACTGTGTTCATGATCAAATGGCAAGAGTGAGGAGGCTGCCAGGGAAGACAACATAGAGAATACTCCACTTCACCCTTCTGCAGATCAGAGGAAAGATAAACATATCTGTCCCAGAACCTCAGGTACCACCTCAGGAAGCCAGACGACCTGAAGGTCCTTTCCAACCCTAACCATTCTGTGAGTCTATAGGAGAGTGAGCATTAACGCTCAGAGCTCTAAACTGAAGCGTCTGAAGTGTCTCCTGAGAGGTGTCTTGGGAACTGTCTGCAGGAAATAAACCCAGCTTTGAAAACAATACAGCACAGACAAATGACACCAGGGACAAACCCCAAGACTTTGGAAGGTTTACGTACTCCACAATAGGTAGGAGCCCATGAGCAGGTAGATAAACATGTTGTGGACCATAACAAGTATTTTACTCTGCCAAAATCCATGCACCTTTTAAAGGGACTTGGAGGCCTGTTAGAACCTCCCTGCAACAGCTGGTTTAGTCTGAGCACCAGAGGATGAAGGTAGCTGTCACTTGGTCTCTGGCATTTGAGTTCAACAGTGCCAGAAAAAGGAGATTAGGCACCAGTTTACTGATAGAGCAAACTAAGCTATATGAAATCAGAAAGCCTCTCCTAATAGGAGGTGTATGGTATTAAGAAGTATATTAAAAGTGTGAAAGAAGTATGCTGTAAAAAAGCACAGTATCAGCTGCTATTGCTCAAACAGCTTGGTCACTGCCTTAGCTGTGAGAAGCAAGATTCCTATGAAGATTCAATTAAACACTAGTAGCAAAAGGATAAAAACCAGAGCCAGGATTACATACACACGTCTCCTGTGCCTCATCAGGAACCTACCTGTAGAAGCCACACAGTAAAATGAGGAAGACGTAAAGAGAACAAAGAACAGCTGGCAGTGTACAACAGTTTCTATGCCAGGAGCAACCAGGCAGACAAGAGCTTTCTCAAGGTGACAACTGGGCAGGAAAGAGAGGGGAAATGTGCTAGAGGTGATGCTCAAAGAACTAATCAATCTTTCCTCAAGATAGATGAAAGACCAAAACCCAAAGCAGTAGGCATTAAAGAGGCAGGAGGAGTCATCTTTCCTCTCCTCTGCAACACAGCACTGAATTAAAATGAGAACATGCTGTGACAAGATGATAGGATGCCAGAAGTCCAAAGGGTTCAGCAACTAATAGATAAATGTAACACAGTCCTACAAAAGGTTATTAAACCCATCACATGGCTACAGCCTCCAGCTCTGAAGTCCCTTAATTACAGGCTGCTAGAAGCAAGAAGAGTATATAGGGAAGAGCACCATTCCAGACGTGACTCACTTGGTTATCCCTAAGTACGTGTTACTGGTGGCCATTAGAGAGCAGAAGAGGTGTGGAAAATCTCCAGCTTAAGCCGCTGTCGTTTTGTTACAGCCCCAGACAACTGGCATGGAGGCAGCGTTCATATGCTGCTTGACATTTGGAGGACTTGAAGTAGCTTGTGAGAGCTACTGGCAGTGCCAGAGACAGCAGAGGATGCCACGAGACGTGCAGCAAGAGCATATGCTTTTGAGAAACACGTTCAGATGAAGAACAGGACTTCTGCTACAAGAAAACACAGTAACTCCCAAGCGGAGATGCTGTTTTGAGAGCATCTCGGACGAGACTGCTTGCAGATAGATCATTTAAAAACAGATGCTGTTCTCACACTTGGTATTCAGTGCCATTATCTTCCCTCCAGAACACTCTCAGTTGCCCTTCTTATTTGCCAAGCACCCATTAACTCTGACTGTGTACTGGTTTTGGTAATTTAATCACAGTAAGCCCATGAAAGGAAGCAGAAACTCTTAGACGCTGGAATTCAGCAGAGCTACATGTGGAAGTCTGGATAAGCCAGTAGCTGTAGGGTTGTATTTCATTCTCAGCCACCTGCTATAACCATACAGAAGTTTTCTCTATGATAGCTTTTGGTTATCCTAAGATGAAGAGCTATTTAAAAAACACAGGTACACAACCTGCATTTGCATATTTCTGTTTGTTCCAATCTTGCTTACAAACCTCAAAAGCCTCTGAACAGACTCCAGCCAACAATAAAAACACAGCACATTAAGGAGCAAGTTCACACCTCATAGTTCTAACACTGTCCTGTAGCAGTCTCGCTCCAAGACTTCCAGAGGACTGTGTTGTTTGTCACTGATTTCCACAGAAGCAGAAACCAGGCTGCAGTGAGCATGCAGAGCAATGCAATGTTCTAGAACAAGCCAGTTTCCAAATCTGAAGTCAGTTGTCCTCACTTTTTAAAGAGTGGACACACTGAATGCATTTGACTCCTCATGTTGTACCCTACCCCAACTGAAAAGGCAGACATTTCAGAGAGACTGAAGTCTGGTAGTCCATACTGGCTTAAAAAACCAACACAAAACCACCCCAAACAACACACTGCAGTACTTATCATTAACCGCTACCAAAGCTTACATTATTACAACTTAGGACTTTAAGAGTCTCTAAAAGAAATCTATGAAAGGAAGGAGATCTGGATTTCAGGATGAAAATCCTGGTTTGACAATCCATCCTTAACTCACCGCGTCGAGATTGTAGGGGTCTCCAAACAGCAAACTGTGTGCGCTCCATCTCGTCTGAAAAATCTAGGCACAATGGGGTTGAGTTAAGGAAAGAATGTCAGACCTTGTGTTTAGCCTTAAAGAGAATCTATTTAGGATTCAAAAATTTACCTTTTTAGCAGCATACTATAGTCTTACTGAACATTCCTGGAGGATAAGTTGTGCTTAGATTGCTAGTTCCTTTCCACTACTAGTTGGCTATCTGAAGAGAGAGTTTCAACCTCTAAGTTACCTTCCCTTTTGCTCCATCCTCCAAGAATGCTACAAAAGGTAAATTTTGAGGCCTAAATAGAATAGTTGCAGGACCAGTTTCTCCCCCTCCCCACCACCAGTACTTTATGTATCTACAACGCCCTTAGATTTACAACAAGAGAACAATCCACAAGTTTTACTCAGGAACTGGATTTTGAGATTCCTCAGAAGCCATCTTGCCTTTAGCTGTAGCAGGACATAAGCACCAGTAGTTTGATCAATAATACATCAGTACCTCAGCCCTGCATCATGCTAGGGTAAGTCAAAGTATTTCCTCTCCCTCAGCCTTCAAATAGAGAAGAAAAATAGGGAGACTTCATGGAAAGCATCACAGGCCTAATTTAGAAGGATACACTGGATGCTGGTAATGGCTAGAGACTAGGAGCAAGATCAGTGCAACAAGCGTATGGGACCCTGTCATAAATAACTTTCCCAACACCAGACTGCTGTTCTAATGACAGGAGTTTTCCTTCTTCTCCTTTGCAACTCTGAAAACCCACCATCAAGGAATTAACTTTTCCAATTAACAGGAAACAGAAGTTTCAGAGAATTAACTTATTGTCTGGTTTGCTGTGCTGGAAGCTCAGGATAGTGATGACAGCAAAAAAGCAAAGCCACTCCCTTTCCCCAACTGGTTTCAACCAGAGAGTAAAGACAGACCTGGCAACATGCTTTCAAGCTTTATAGTCACACAGAGGCTTAAGTCCAAGTCATTTTTGGTGTGTGGGTCTCCCTTGGATGCCACATTATTAGGTGTGGTTGAGGAGATGAAGCCAACTTTGATTCCAAGCACAGGTTAACATTTACTCAGCCAGAGAGTAACTCATCCCACTGCAATCGGTCTGAACTACCAAGATGACTAAAGCTGGCAGTGTAGGGAACTCAGTCCTGAAGTTACTGTCAGGATGCTCTCTGTAATGCAAACTGCAGACATTTACAACTGAGTCATCACTAATGTGTCAAAGTTACACATAAAATTAATCCTACGCCCACTGACTAAAATGCAGACAGCTCAGGTGCAGCAACCCCTTAAGCAGCCAAATTAGCAACAGTCATAATTTAGATCTATTTCAATTAGATTTTAATGACATTCATTAGGAACTGCCTAAACAGGCATTTGTTCTGTTTTTTTTCAGCCTCAAAGCCAAAGGGGTCAGTAGGTGCCTGTGCTGAGGGAGCACCCCAAACTGGTGGTGGTAAAGCACCTCAGCACCCACAGTGACAGACCACAGGGGAGCATGCACACAGCATTACAGCCAGATCCATCACTCCTCATTCCAGGATCAAGAGCCAATTTCCAGCCTTGCCCAGGCTGCCAATAATGCCAATGTGAAATCTGCATTCAGGATCTAGAGCAAAAACATGTTTCTGTACCTACTACCGGATCAAACATACACATTTCAGAGCATGAAGCTGCCCATAAATGAGACATGAAATCTGAGGCTGCTGCCAAATGCTCTTCATGAGAACTGATGTCATTTCAGCAGCTTCCTCATGAAGACTAGAATCATAAATGAAGTCAGCAGGTTAGAACATCACAATAGTAATGATGATGATGATGAACATCACTAAGTGAAGTACTACCCAAATAGAAGAGTTTCATGGCACGTGAGTACAGTAGAGCTGTACTGATTGTATGAGACTCTACACATCACACCATAGAAGCCTACTCTGAAAAACAAAAAGGATGGAATGAAAGAAATCTGACAGTCACATCCTGAGATCCCTTTTTCTAAGGAGTGTCTGAGCTTGCTTCTGGTCTCTTATGATTCCAAACCATTTTTAATAGCACATGGGTTTAGTTTTGTCAAAAACAGCAAAATCAAGACTCTTGCAATGCAGTTTGAACAACTGCACAGTAAGAAGGCAAGGCATTAAGGATTTTATGCCAAACTGCTTGCGCAGCCTGGAAGAACTGTAATGTTCTCTATAGAAAGTGACTTCACTGAGATACACGAGTCTTATGAGGACTCACCACTTTGAGTGCCAGTTCACTAACTTAAGAGGAACAGAGTGCAAAAAAGCAGTGTTAGTGTCTACTCAGTCCCTTCATTCAGCATTGAAGAGTGCACAACCTAAGAAGAGAGTTTCCATAAAGTAATTCAACAAAGGCCTTTTGATATCACAAAAGTGAGACACGGCTTTTGTATGAGTTGTGTCTGAAGCAATGTAGTTCAGCCTGCAGACCCATTCTAAAAATCCCCTCTTTAAAGATCAATAGTAAAACTGGCAGGTAAAAGTTTGGAGGGGGTTTTGGCTTTGGGGGGTTTTATAAAACAAAAGCTTCTTACACTTCAACATTTTTCTGCTGCAGCCCAGAAGTCTTCTTCCCCGGAGCAGCACCTCTCATCTTCCCCTCTGCATATTGTTCCCTTTGAAAAGAATTAATCCATAAATCAAACTTTAATGGGAAAAGAAGCTTTTTCTCTCCCCTCAAAGGAAACCAGGTCATGCAAAACATTTAGAGAATGTGTAGTAAATGGATTTGTGAAACAGTGTGTCAGGAGCAGGAACAAATTCAGTTCATTATCAGAAAGATTTAGGCTTCTTCATACAATACTTGGCAGTGTGAACAGCCATTTCCTCCCACTCCCACCATCCTCATTCTGAATCATGTGGAAGCAGCACAGTGCTGCTGAAAACATCAACCAAGCTCTCAAAGCGTTTCTATTATAGAAACACAAATTAGCGTTCATAAAAATCAAAGTACTTATAGGTGTCCTGAAGCTGATCAGAGCACCTCTGTGAGCCAAAGCATCTCAACAGCAGATGAACATAGGAACACCTTTTGAAAGCGTTTTTCATTTCTAAACTCACTAACTTCCCTTGATATACACTTGTTGGATTGAAGCTCTATAAAAAACCTTACTTACTGCCAAGGACTTCTAAAAAACATACTCACTGATTGGCCTTTTGAAGTTCTTTTTGTTTCTGCAGATTGGTATCCACGTATTTGAGCACTCTGCTTTCTGGAACCCATTCATCCCAGCTGAAATAAGAATCCAGAAATCAAACCATCATTCAAAACCATGACACAATTGCATTCTACACCCAACAGTCAAGTAAAAGCTTCACAGAACTGGAGGCTGAACTCTGCTTTGGTGTCAGGTCATGAACTGGCACAACTGGAAGTGTAAGTTACCAAACACATTCCCCACTGACTGCAGCTGTAACATTTTCTAGGGAAGTGGGACCCTCAGTCATTTCCAAAGTTTCCCAAAGTTGAAGGATGGGCAATTTAGGAGGGAGGGGAATGTCCTTCATTTAAAAGCAGCATCTCAGGAAAGAAAAAAAATAACCTACACTTACTAAACGATGGGACACCTGTAGCCATAACTATATTAGAAAGCAAGTTTCCTTTAACTAGTCCAACATTTTATAGGTTAACAAATTCAGCAATAATATCTTACTGTAAGAAGAAGAGTTCTGATTTCTGTCTGTGAAGGAAACCAAGATGGCATGAATATTTGAAGAATCTGAAGTGAACTATTTAAGAGAACAGGTGTTGGGGAAATTGCCATTAGGAGCAAGAATTCCACTTGACAAAGAGTGGATCATCTAAGCAATCTGCAAACTTATTTCAAATAGAACACATTAAAAGTGGCCAAGTTATTCTGAAGGATGCAAACTAAATCTTACACCTGAAAAGTTCTGTGTCATTTTCATTTCATGGCAACAACTCTTGTCTTGGAATATCAAGGTGGGAAAACCAATACTACTACAGGAGTACAAGGTCTCCAGGAGCATTAAGGCAAGAGAAGCTTAGCATTCAAGAGTTACAGAGAACCCCCCATCCAGCTGTACCCCTCTAAGACTATGTGCTTAGGATAGTGCTCTAGTTAGATATTTAAACTACTTATCTTACTCCTGCCTGTACAGCTGCACGGGACCTTCAAAAGAAGTGCTATATAACTGCAGCACATTATCTGTACAATGAAGAAACTCTCTGGGATCCTAACTGTTGATATTGCAAAAAAAACTATTAAGTCAAGCAATTAACAAGTAACAAAGGACCATAATTACAGGAACCAAAGGTAAGGAGTCACACTGCCCCAGCTGTCTGATCATGCAGCAATGCCACTTTTAATGCAGTTAATTGGAAGCTTGAAGGCAAATAAAGTCCAACAGTGCAAGCAAGGAAAGCAGGAATCACGGCATCACTTACAGCACCCTCCATCAGAGGGGGACAGGGGAGGAAGGATCCCATTTATGCTGCCTCACTGACAGACAGCAGCCTCCAGAAGAACCAATTACACTTCCTGGAACTGTAGGTGTTTACAGCAAAACATTTATCTGCTGGCAGGGTGTGCGGGTGCATCTGAACAAGTTACACACTAAAACATGAAGTTCAGCTTTTAGTCATGTCAGTGAGATCGAGACACCAGTGACTGAGAGTCCTGACTGGAGTCTGCAGCACTGAAATGAAACAAACCCAAAGAGGGAGCTGTTCTCTGAAAGCCTTGTACAGTCTGAAGAGCTGAAGCTTTTAATTACTAAGAAAAACAGCTCCATTTTGCCTAAATTCAAAACCTCATGGCAGAACAGAATTTAAATGAAAGAAAAAAAACACAAGTACATAAATGAAACAAGCTCATGAAAGGGTTCACATTTAGTGTGGGCTCGACATTTATTTCATGGAGACACATTTATTCAGCAATCTCTCACCTAGAATCCTACCATTTTGCAAAGGGGGAAAATATCTTTACCTTCGCATGAGAGGCAAGAACTGAAACACAGACTGAAACCTGCTCCTGTGAAGGGCTAAACCAGGGAGCCTTCCCCACTCTGAATACAGCCTTCTCTAACGCATGTTCCTCCAAACCTTTGCTGCCAGAAGTGATGTAAGAGTAAAGCACACTGTGTATCTGAGCAGAGAGTTTTGCTCCACCTCAGCAGGGACTGTCTCCCGTACGACACATAACAGGGGAGTTTTTGCACGAGCTATTTCTGCCAGGGGGAATTACAGTGGGTATTTTCGAACTAGAACAAACAGACTGCTATACTAAAGCATTCCCAGCACTCTCCTGATGCCCTGAGCTGGTTTGTCTCTACAAGCAAAGCTCTGGAGGAAATGGTTAGTTAGACAATGTTTTCTTTGTGTTGCTATAAATCACTGGCTGATGCATAAAACCATCTAGGTCTATTTCAGAAACAAACTCCTAACAGCAGGGACACAGCAGGGCTCATCCATCAAGCTTGTGTTCCAACTGACAAAGCTTCATTTTCCCATAAAGGAAATTAACTACTGCTTTCATTTTATGCAATACTTACTTTTTATTCCAACCACTGTAATGGATAAAGTATTTCACTTGCTTGTCCTTTATGGCAACCTTTACACACTGGAACAGAGAAGAAAGTTCAGTCAATATCAAAGAGAACAGAGAGATCTGAATGAGTTTTGCTTTTTCAGCTTCCAGGGTTCAAGCATGCAAAGATTTCCATGCAACTGACTGAAATACCAGCAGTTATTTCCCAGCCAAAAGTAAGTTCTCTACCACAGGTTACTGCCTGGCTACAAATATGGAAGGGCTGGGTGGGCACAAGAGCAACTGCTCAGCTGTCCAAAGAAACACCTTCATTCACAAGAAGGATCAGAGACCCCTGAGGAAGACCAGAAGAGTAAACAAGCCACTTCCCTACCCCCAGTTAGCCCAAAGCCATTCACTAGAGAGCTAGCTCACATGCAGGCCCCTACCTCACAGGCAGGTAAGCTGGCTGAAGTAGAGGAGTCTTCAAAAGTAAAATAAATGATATGGATCTCTACAGCCACAGAGAGAACATTGTTTTCAGTAGAAAGAGTTGCAGTAGACCCACAGAACGGTTTGAGCCAGAAAGGACCTTAGAGATCATCCAGCTCCAACCTCTGCCATGGGCAGGGACACCTTCCACTAGAGCAGGTAGCTCCAAGCCCCATCCAGCCTGGCCTTGAACACTGCCAGAGATGGAGCAGTCACAACTTCCTTGAGCAGCCTATTCCAACCACAGTAAAGAATTTCTTCCCTATATCTAACCTAAATCTCTCCTGTTTAAGTCTGAACTCATTGCCCTTTGTTCTAATTTGAAGGGCCCCGACTTCCTCACCCTGTCTCCATATGGGAGGTGCTCCAGCACCTGATCATCCTTGTGGTGTCCTCTGGACTTGCTACAACAGCTCCATGTCCTTATGTTAAGGATACCAGAACTGCACACAGTGCTGCAAGTGGGGTCTCAGAGAGCAAAGGGACACAATCACCTCCTCTGACCTGCTGGTCTCTGTTCTTCTGATGCAGCCCAGGACACAGCTGGCTTACCTTCTGCGCTGTGGTCCCATGTGAAGCCCACTCATTGTACTCAGTCATCTACACTTTTGAGGAAGCTCAAACTGCAGCTTATTAGCTCAGGCATTAGCACCAGCATCACATCCTACGAGCACAAATGCTTTCCAGTGTTCTGGGAGCACAGGTTTAGAGGATGTTCAGCACACAAGCCCACCCAGCCTTTAGTAGTTCACCAGAATAACTGCATAGTAGCACTGGGCTTTCTGAAATAACACAGAGCTCCAGGATTTAAAACCTGTTTTCTACATTACCAGGTTTTCATTCATTTTAGTTTCAGTCCTTAATCCAATCTAGTGAGGTATTCCTTATTCTCTTGTTGAGCACTGAGAACCACCTGCAGCAGCAAGCGAGCACACATACCTTTGCTTCATAAAGGAGAGGTCCATGAAAACAAAGCACCCGTTCACCTGAAAGAAAGTTGCAGACAAACATCTTAGAACACCACCAAGGTGCCATTTCTGTAAAACATCAAGTACAACAAAGCATGAACCCAGCATCAACCTGGACATGCAAAGGCAGGTATTGATCTGAGAAGCTGATTCACTCTCATGCAAGAGAGGATCAGAGCTCTGGTGAAGAACTGGCACAGGGTGCCCAGAGAAGCTGTGGCTGCCCCATCCCTGGCAGTGCTCAAGGCCAGGTTGGACACAGGCACCTGGAACAACCTGCTCCAGTGGAAGATGTCCCTGCCTGTGGCAGGGGTTGGAACTCCCAACCCAACCCATTCTGTGATTCTATGAAGTGTCCTTAGTGCTCCTTTTCCTGCAGGAAGTTCACCACCTGGGATTTCTAGTTCAGCAAGTCAGGAAGAGAGACCCTGACATTGTTCCTCCATCCGATGTGTGCGACAGAATGCCAGCTTTGTGCAACAGCAAGAAAAAAAACGTTCACTTTGTGGTTTTTAAGTGGGAAGAGATTGTTCTTCAGTCTGTTTTTTTTTCTCCTTAATGGCAAGGTCTTATTGTGTGGTTACGTTGTGGGAATTTGAATGTACTTAACACAGGATATCTGAGTACAGATGTTTCCTTCTGGAAAGCTGCAGTGCCTCATTTTCAGAGGGATAGGCTTGCATAATACGCTGCCCAGGACACTGTGGACAGAAGAGCCGTGGCAGTCACCATGAGCAGAACACACATGCAGGTACTTATCAGGAAGGCAGCCTTCAGAAGAGTCCATCTAACCAGTGACAGAACCCTGCATGCCCTCTTCCTTGTGGGAAGCTCAGGAACAACAAGGATAGAGGAAGGACCAGTTCTTGGGCTATAGGTTTAAAACTACCCTCCACTGAGAGACACTCGCTCTGCAAATAGAAATTGAATGCCCTTTACCAATGAAGCCTTCCCACTGATGTCAGGCTAACTACCACCTTCAGAACAGACCAGAAAGCACTGAATTCTCATCAGAAGATGACGAAAACTGCCTTAAGCAACTCAGAATTAAATCTGACAGCTGAGACTCTTCTATTTGCGTTAAAAAAAAAGAAAGAAGTTGGTGTCAAGCTGCAGAACACTTCAAGTACTTACAGCTCCCAGCTCAGCTGCACCAATGCTGATCTCACTTTTCATGTCTACATAAAAGCATCAGACCCTTCATTTCAAGGGGTACTTGTACCTCCAGCTTGACAGTTAGGTTTTCCTGGCTCTTACAGGTTTCCACAACAAATTCAGCCCCCTCCTCACCCTTTGCTTTGTGAAAAAAGCCAACAGAGACAACTTCAAAGTCTACCTCCTGCTCCCTCATGTGCCTTTAGCTACAAAATCTGCAATTAAAATCATTTCCATTGGTCATGTCGCAACCAATGGACAATAAAGCATTTCAGTTTCAGGCCTGCAGGAAGATTTATCCACAACACTTTTCTCCCTTTTAATGTTGCATTTGAAATCAAAAACACATTTACAGCGTGGAAAAATACCTTCTGTACCAAATTTAGATTGCTCACATTCCTACAGCTGTGAGCATAATTTCAGCCTGGATTTTTACTCAGGTTTCATTTCTGCAGCTCACTTAATTGCACATTTATTATTATAATGTGAATCATACATTAGAATCTTGATTATTTCTGCAGGTTAACAATTCCATTGGCATTACTGCGTGGCACGGAATGCTGACGCAGGACCGAACACATCCCCTTGCCAGCAGCCACGAAGCACACACAGGGACAGCGTTGTTCCAGCTGCCCAGCGTGGCCAACTTCCAGTGCTGCTGCTGCAAACTGTGCTTTTAAAGACAAATCACACCCGTGTGGGAAGCCCTGCTTGGAAACCAGAGTGAGGGCCGGGCAGAGGAGAAAGGAGGATGTTGGTTTCTATTTACCCTTCTCTATCATTTTCTTTTACATGGAGTACTATCGATCACAATGATTACCTAAAATCCACAATGTTTGCAAAATAAGTCTCCTAAAAAGCATAATTCCAAGCCTTATTCATCTAAAAATTTGCAATAATCTGCTGCTTTGTTGCAAATATGGATTCCATCATAACCTGCAGTCCAAATGCTGCTCCCATGAATCCTCCTGCATGAGGATCCATCACTGAGCTCTCTTGCAAGGAAGGTTAAACAGTAACCACGTTTGATGCTCAATAAAGATAAAAAATAGGCAGATTTGGGAGATTTCTGCAGCTTTAACGCCAATGAATGCCTACGGCTGCAGGAAAACGGTGCCTATTTAGAATAACAGGGGATAGGAAGGCCCCACCTCTTCTCGGTCGGGCAGAGGCACAGGAAGGCAGACAAAGACCGCAGGAATTCGTTCCTTCCCCACGTATTCTCTCGTTGTCAGCGCTGAGCGGCAGAGCCAACCCCGCACCGCGCTCCGCGCTGAGGAGCCACAGAGCCCGGCTGAGGCCGCGGGCACTGCGAGGCGGAGCTCTGCATCCCCTCGGCTCGCCACAAAGGGAAGGCCCGAGGGCAGAGCCGCCTCCCGCCCGGCCCGCACCGGGTCAGGCCGGAGCCGGCGGCCTGCGCGGAGCCTCCTCCGCCACAGCGGCCCCGCAGCGCGGCACAGGCCGAGCCGCGGCGGGTTCACCGGGCTTTCCCCACCATCAGCCCCTTCCCTTTGTTTCCTCCCGGCGCACCCACCCCGGCCAGGACCGGCGGCAGCGGGGGCCCACCGGCATTAACAGCGGGCGCGGAGCGGGACCCGCCGGGCTCTGGGCGCGCCGCCCCCTCAGGGACGCGGACCCCACAACCTCCCTCCCGCCCGCCCGCCCCTCAGGCCTCCTTCCCCGCACCCCAGCCCGCCCCCCGCACTCACCCTCCTGGAATTTGGGCTTGGGGTCCTGCTTGGGCGCCATTTATAAGTGCCTCTGCCTCCTCCCGCCCCCTCCCCGCGGGGGCCTCACCACCTCCGCCGCGATCGGCGCGGCCGGCCCCGGCCCCCCCCACCCCGCCCCGCGCCGCGCAGCCGCGCTGCTCCCGCCGCTCCCCCGCGGCATGACGGGGCTTGGAGTCTGCGGCGGGGAGCAGCGCGCCCGCAGCCGCATTGCGGAGCGGTGCCATAGCGGTTCTGCTGCCGGGCTTGGCTGCGGGGGCCGTGAAGAGAGCGAGGGTGGGGGAAAAGGCACCAAAAAAGAGAAGGGAAAAAAAAACAATGCGCCCAACGTGGGGCTCGAACCCACGACCCTGGGATTAAGAGTCCCATGCTCTACCGACTGAGCTAGCCGGGCGCTGACTGCCCGGTTTTCCTTCGCGCTACTCAGCAGCGCCCCCCCGCCCTGAGTGCTGCCCGTTCCCCGTGGCGGCCGCCAGGGAGCGTGTTCGCGCGGGGCTCAGGCCTCATTTGCATACTTAATAACATCGCTTTAATTAAGCGATTGCATCCCCCGGGGCCGGCGGCAGCGGGTACAGCCGCTCCCGGGAACGCCGCGGGCTGGCCCCGAGGGGTTGCTGAATTAGCATCAAACCATCCCGCTCCTCCGCTGCCAGCTCATTACCACTGCGAAATGCAATTAAGGTAATTAACACGCACGCACGCACAGGCGCCGCAGGGGAAGCCGCGGCCCCGGCTCCGTTTCTCATTCTTGCACCGAATTCTCCGGGGCTCGGTGAGGGAGCTCCTCACCGGCACCGCCAGGGGGCGCCGCCGGCCGCGCCGTGGGGCCGAGGCTCCCGCTGCCCGCGCCCCCTCCGCGCACACCCCGAGAGGCGGAGCCGCTCCCGGCGCCGGCCGCCCCCCGCCACCGGCGTGCCCGAGCCCCGCCGCGCCGAGCCCCGCCGCCCGCACCGATGCCGGCCTCGGCCGCGCTCCTCAGCCTCGCCGCCGCGCTGGCGCTGGCAGCGGGCGCGCAGCCGGGCGGAGGCACCGAGCGGACAGGTCCGGAGCGGGGGGGGGAACGGGACGGGATGCGGGAGCGGGCGGGACGCGCGGGGATGTCGGCGCGTTGGCTGGGCAGGGAACCCCGGTTCCCCCCGGTTCCCTCGCTTCCACTCAGCCGGGGCAGTGCCCAGTGCCGGGGATGCTTTTCCCCCAGGGCCGGCTTCCAAATGCCGTTTCACACCGGGATTGGAGGGGGTTTGGTGGTTTTCGGCTGGCTGGGTTGGGTTGGGTTCTTTTAACCCGCAGCTGTAACGGAACAACGGGAATGTGCGTGTGGAAACGGGAGCTGCGGGACCCCCGTTACCCGCCTCCATCCTCTCCCAGAGAGCCCGGCCCGGACCCAGCGGGGTCCATGCGCCCCATGGCTGTGGGGCTCTGCCTGTGCCCCCACGGGGACACCAGTTACGAGGTCCAGCTGCTGTCTGGGTACCAGACCCCACCGGGCTGCCCCGGGGGGTCAGCGTGAGGGGAGATGAGCCCCAAAGGTAACCACAGGACCCCTTCCTCCCCAGAGCCCGTTCCGCCGTACTCCAGCAGCGACATCGTTCATCCCATTAAGGTGGACGAGAGCGGCTCCTTCCTGTCCTATGACCTGGCCCACCGAGCCCTTCACCGCAGGTCCCTTTCCTCCAGGAGCAAGTTTCCTGCCTTCTATGAGCTGCGTTACAAAGGACAACCCCTGAAATTCAACCTGAGCCTCAACAACAACCTCCTGGCGCCCGGCTTCGTCACCGAGAGGCGATTCGGGGGCATCGCCAGCGCCAAGATCCAGTCTCAGCCCTACAACTCCTGCCATATGATCGGGGAGGTTCGGAGCCGGGCGCTGCAGGGGGGTCCGGCCGCGCTCAGCACCTGCGATGGCCTGGTGAGTACAGATCCCTCCTGCACAGGACAGAGCAGGAGCTGTGGGAAAGCCTCTTTGCTGCTGAAAGCAATAGCGAAGCTCCTCCCGGCAGCAGTGAGTCGGGATCCTCATCCCGTAGGCTCGGTGCAGCTGTGGATGAGCTGACTGTAGATTTCCCATGGATTCCAGCGGTTTGGGAACTTTCCGGGAGTGTTTACTTGTTTGTGATCGAATTCCCAAAGAGCAATTCTCATTTCACCTCCGCCTTCTAGTACTAAATGTGGGATGATGAGGAACACATTGAGAGCAAGGTGCTGGGTGCCCGGGGGGGTTTAGATAGCACAGCTGCTGGGTGCCCGGGGGGCGTTAGATAGCGCAGCTCCTGTGCAGGGAAACCATGTTTTGTGGGCACCTCCACTGCCCTGTTCCACTGCAGATGGGTTTGAAGTGTGGCTGAAAGCTGGGCGGCCTTTCCCAAGGAAGGCTGTTGTGTCAGCACTTTGCCAGGGAAGTTCAAGACTTCAACCATAAAATCCCAGACTGGTTTGGGCTGAAGGGACCTTAAAGCTCATCCAGAATTAAACTGCTCTGTGAATTAAACACAGACAGGAGAGCAAAAGAAGAAGTTACTTACTGAATAATTTGCTACCCATCTATTGTGTCACTTGAAAACACCCATTCCATTGTGGTGTTTGGTGAACACCATCACTGAGGTCTGTAAAGTGTGTTGAAAATGAACAGTATCGTGCTGGGGATTACTATTGGCTTTTATGAAGCAGAAGAAGTTCTTCGCTCACTCGAGGCATCAGCGCAAGGCTGTGAGAGGGTCTGCAGCCCATAAACAGTGAGCAGAACTCAGCCTGAAGTTGCTTGAAACCTTCTCTACCCAGTCTTGAAATCACTGTGGCTCTGTGTCGGGAAAGTGGTGCTGCCAACGGCCCGAAGCAACCGGCTGCATCTGAGGGGGTTTTGCTCAGGAAACACCTCTGTTGGTGCAATGCTTGCTCGCAGTGCTGGTGCTGCACTGCAGTCAGAGCCATCCTTTGAGGTCTCCAGGAAGGTCAGCAGAGGTGCAGTGGGAATGGTCTGACACTTTATGTGTGCCCTGGTTCTCTGGAGGAGGCATTTCTCAGCGTCCCTGCATCCCCTGAGCTCTGCACTGTCAGACACCCATGGGGCTCACCACCCATCTGTACTTTGTGATGGGATCTCTTTAGCTTTTTGCTGTCTTACCGATTGCTCCATGCTGGTTTATTCTCTTTTGTCTGGGAGTTTAGAGCTTAATATAGCCATAGTACCAGTTGCAAGCCCTCTTCCATTCCCAGGTTCTTCATGTGGGTCTGCGCTGTATGCAGACAGCTTCACAGCGATACTTTGTCTCTCCCTGCCAGAAAGGTGTGTTCCGGCTCATGGATGAGGACTACTTCATCGAGCCAGTGTCCCGCAGCTTTCGGGAGGATGGAGCAGCACAGCCCCACAGGATATACAAGCGCCAGGCACCCGAGCTGGGGGCAGAGGCAGGCAGGAGGCCACCAGCTCCACAGGAGACTTGCGGTGTGCAAGGTAAGGTCCCCTTCCTCTTGCAGTTCTGCAGTGAGCCGGCAGCAGCTGTGATTCATATGAAGCACCTCATACATAAAGGGAGCAGGTCCAAGCCTTAACCCACTGCATCGCCTCCACAGACTCATTAAACCTGGCATTCAGCTCCCATCTCAACCTCCAGCACCCATCAATGACACTCACGGCTCTTAGTCTGAGTTTTGCTGGAGGTTCCCTTTGCCACATAGGCTGGCAAGAAAGAAAACCCTCAGCCCAATATAGACAACCACTACGATGCTGCTGGTGGGTGAGCGTCCAACAGCCTGGAGCTGCTCATGTGGAACAGCCCCTGGCCCCAGGGGTGCCAATGCAGCCATTCCACAGGCAGTTTTCTCATGGGAGAGCTCACCCACGAGCCACGGGCATCGCTGCACACAGGCTTGGGGTCATTTTTCTCCTGCCCATTTTCTGTGTTTGCTTACGTTTGTCACATACCTGACTCAGCCCGTGCTGAACCTCAGGCCTCTCATTCTCATTTCCTCTGGCCCTGCTGCAAAGCCCCCTGTGCTGTGGAGACTGAGGGTTTGGTTCCATTTCCTTGCAAACGCTGGTTTCTGACCTGCTGGGGCCTTGGACTTTGGGAGTGAAACCCAGTCGCTGCCCCAGAGTCAGTCTGTGTGGGGCAGAGGGTTCCTGCTGGTTCCTGCTCCTCTGTCTAGAGCAGATGGGCTGGAGAAACTCCCAAAGCCGAGATTTCATGTACTGAGGAATTCAGCACATCCCCAGCAGCTCACGGGCGCTTTGCTCCTCATCTGCATCAGTGGAGCTGCATCTTCACACAGTGCATCTTGGTTTGCACATTTCTTAGGGCTCCCTGCTTTCACAAAAGGGGGTTTGGTGGTTTGGTTTGGTTTTCCTGTAATCAGGTTATTTTCAGGCTTTCCTGTAATCAGGTTATTTTCAGGCATTCTTCTGTTAATCTAAGTTTATCATTTAATCTATGGTAACTATCATAAGGGCTCCTTCTAGACTTCGAAGTCTGCTCATGGTAAATGACTTTCACTGGGTGTAATAGAGCCCGTGTGAATCCCTTTTGCAATCTGGGCTAGCAGAGTGGACGTGAAGTGTGCCCTGGGCAGGAAACCAGGAGTCTGCAGGGCTTTAATTACTGCAAGCCTTTTGTTTTGTGTGATGGATTGCTGGCTTTCTTTGCAAAGCACGGTGCAGCCAGCTGGTGTTAGGCTGTTAGGTGTTATTTAGCTTCTGTCAATACCGAGGGCAGGCTGTGTGTGCAGCTGGACAAGAGTTTAAGAGGGAGCTCAAAGGGAAAATGCCTCCCTGGGAGCCCTCTGCCCCATCCTCTCTGCAGTACCTTCACGTCCTGGCTGGAAGCTTAGCAGCAAAGGACACAATGGGAGCAAGCTCCAAGGAAGCTGTTGTGATTAAACTGTCACAGTGGTATTAGCAGTGCATCAAATTATCGAGATAGTTGGGATTTTTCAGGCTGGGGGATAAAACTCTCTTTCACAGCTAACGTACAGTATAGTCCCTAAAATGTAAAAGTCCATTGTTAAAGTAAGGCTGAGCCCGTAGAAACTGGTCATAAAAGCAATTCCCACTGTGTGGGATGTGGTTTGTAAAGCCTTTACCCAGCTTGGGACTGACCCTGACCTTGATCTTGGAGCGGTGTCACAGGAAAAGTCTCTGCTTGAGAATTCCCAGTTGCTGGTGTGCGTGAGGAGCATCCGAGCTCTCCTCCGGTCCCTTTCAGCCCCATGAATGTTCCTGTTGTTTATCTATGGGAAGGAGCAGAGTTCTGTCTCTGTGTGGCTGAAGGGACTCTGTGCAGTGCTGCAACACCCCAGCCTGCCCAGGACACTGATGAGCTTTGGGATTTGGCTCAAGGCATCAAGTCCAGTGTTAGGGGTGCAGAGCATATGGTACTGGGGAACTGTCTCTGCCTGGGGTGGCAGTCACAAACGCTGGGGGTTGGTTCTCGGTGGTGCACGCTCGGGCATCTCTTGATGAGGTTTTAGCAAAGTTGCAAACATTTCATCAAAACAACAAAGTCTTTTTTTTATCTCCTTTGATCCCTCAGAATCCCAGGAAAGCCTGGAGAGGTCTGAGAAGCGGAGGGAAAGATGGGAACAGAAGCAGCACCGGAGGAGAAGAATAAAGCAGCGCTCCATCAGCAAGGAGAAGTGGGTGGAAACGCTGGTGGTGGCAGACACCAAGATGATAGAATACCACGGGAGCGAGAGCATCGAGAAGTACGTGCTGACCGTGATGAACATGGTGAGTCCTGCTCCTCCCATGGCTCCTCGGGGACGTGGCTGTGAGGCATAAAGACCACTGGGCTTGCCAGGACTCATCCCTGGTGGGACCTCAGCAAACCTCTCTCCAGACAGGCCGTTCCCACCCGCGCAGTGGCTTTTCTGCATTGCTCAGGGCTGCATCCACCATGGGAGGATGGGTTGGTGTCAGTGAGCCTGAGGCCAGAATCTCAGTGCAGGGAGACTTGGGCACAGGGATGAAGCTGAAACCACCCCGAAACTTGTCCGAGGGCCACCCATGACCCTCTGCATGATAAGGAAACCTCCTTAGAGGAGGAGAAACCCACAGGGAGCTGGGAGCTTAGGCTCAGACTCGCTCGCACTCAGGGCTGGCCATACCCGCAGAGGGATCCAGTGCCAGCACTGGCCTGGTTAGCAGGAGAGACAGGAACAGCGTTCCTGGGAAGGTGCCACTTAGGACGGTTAAGGGAAGGAGAACCAGATTGTGGGGGTCTCCACTGAGAATCTGTAAGGACTTGCTGGTGCCATAAAGGAAACAGATAAACCAGGGTGAGTCGGTTGAGTCTGTTCGCTCTTCTGCCGCTGTGGTAGCACCTATTTGCATTTCAGAAGAGAGCTTTGGTTGACGGCCAGAAAAGAGGGTGAGATTGGGCAGAGGACCTCAGAAACATCCCCGGGTTTCTGGGGTTGATGAAGGCACCCCGGGAGGTCAGGCCTTCTTTGAGATGTTAAACACCTCTATTGAAGGCAGAGGTGTTCCCCCAGGCATTCCTGGATGAGTTTCAATGTGCTACACAGATTAGATCAATTTTGCACGGGTATCATCACACTCCAAATGCTTTAGTCCAGGTCTGCATCTGGTCTTGTTCCGGGGAATTCGCAGAGATGTTGGCAGCAACATTCGGTGTGTTCCCCTCGAGCTGTGCTCCCCTGCAGCCCTTCCCAGCAGTGACACAGGGCAAGATCTTTCCTTCAGGCTTTATTTCTTTGGCTCTTGCTGTTGCAGGTGGCAGGTTTGTTCCACCACGCCAGCATTGGGAATCCCATCAACATTGCCATAGTGCGACTCATCCTGCTGGAGGATGAAGAGGTAAGGAGAAAACACAGTGACTCACTGGCAGCCTGGCAGCCAGGCTGGGATACACTGAGAGCTGGCCTTGAAAGCCCGTAACCTCCCTCTTGTGCTGTCTTCATGGCCTGGATGAGTTCGGGTAAGAGAAATGCAGGTGCTTGTGCCTTGCTTGTCTTTGTGGGCTGCAGCTATGGTGAGGTCAGGGGCACAGCCAGAGGAGCTCTGATGTCTGATTCCCAGGATAATTCATGGTAACTCAGCATCGCCACCGGTAGCAGGGGGATGTGAATCACTGGATGTTTGTGCTCCCAGCTGCAGCGGGGGCTCTCAGGGATCCTGGTGCCACTCAGATGGGCTCAGCTGCATCCTCTGCCATCAGGCAGGATGGGATATTTTCCTGCAGTGTTTCTTAACCCCCATTACCAGATGAGTTAATGTTTTGGTTGAATTAGAGATGACAAAAAAGCAGAAAGGCGCTGTACTCCCACCCCGCGCTGTATTCCCACTCAGCACTGTATTCCCACCCCACCTACAACCTATAACTATGAAGCAATTCCATCCTCATGGCAGTTACTCCCAATTCCACTCTGCTGAGTCTGAAATCAGACCCTTCCCTGCTGCATCCTAAAACCCAGCGGGATCCAGCGCCAATATCACAGCAGACTTTTATTTACATTGGCAGGAGGATCTGAAGATCTCCCACCATGCAGACAACACCTTGAAAAGCTTTTGCAAATGGCAGAAGAGCATCAACGTCAAAGGAGATTCCCATCCCCTGCACCACGACGTCGCAGTCCTGCTCACAAGGTATTGTGCCCGTGTGCTGATTTTATGCTGCAGGTGCTGTTCTGGCAGCCAGAACCATCTGCAGGCAGGGGGACATCTCAGTGGGAGCTGTTGGAAACTTGCTCTCCATGCCTAAGCCCTGCCTGGACACTTGCCCATCAGATGTGTGACATGAAACCTGAAGGGAGCCTGGTCCTCATGCTGGAACTGGTCTCGCATCTCAGGTTTAAACCTGGAGACAGCTCCCGGTTGAGTAGAAGTGGAGGTTTCCGAACCAGGTTTTCCCCATGGCCCTGTTGCCAAGCCCAAGAATGGCTGGATCCTGTCAGGAGATGTACACAGGGATTAACTCTCCTTTTTCCCTTGGAGGCTAATGTAGGTTGGCAGAGGAGCTTCTGAGAAGGCCCCTGACCCCCCCATGAAGCTCGCAGGAATTCATACCTCTGGCCAAGTTTCTACACCTTGCAGTCAAAGAAAAGCAGTTTGATGGTTTCAGGCTGCAGGGACTTGGCTGCTGGAGGTATCCCGGTGGTTTGTGTGATCATTCACAACCCACAGCACTTTTATCTTCTTTAGGCAGTTTGCTTTGTAGCAGAAATAAAGCACTTAAGGCCCTGCACTTCAATGGAGTTGCTCTTCCTGGGTGGCTGGAGCTGCTCTGCCCTGGACCACAGCACTCCTGGGATGTGCTTCCCCAAGCAACGTAGTAATTGCTTCATTATTCCCAGCATCAGCTTTATTTACACAATGGAATAACGTAGCCAGGCTGGCTAGCACTTCCCATTAATCAGGCTTCATAATAAGCCAGGGACACTGGGAGAGTAAAGGGGAAGGGAAAGGTCGTAAATCTTTCCATTGCGGAAAGACGTTGGATGTCTCCATTCTCACTTCTGTTTGGCCCGTGTGCGTGTGTCTCCCTCATGGGCTGGGCTGCATCCCGTGCTCCTGCCCGCCTCACCCCATCTCTCTGCTCTGTGTCTGTGTCGGTCACCCAAGGAAGGACATCTGCGCAGCGATGAACAGACCCTGCGAGACCCTGGGGCTGTCCCACGTGGCGGGGATGTGCCAGCCCCACAGGAGCTGCAACATCAACGAGGACACGGGGCTGCCGCTGGCCTTCACCGTGGCCCATGAGCTCGGACACAGGTACCACCAGCTTCCTCCTCCTCTCCTCTGCCCTCGGTCCCCTGCGCTGCTCAGTCGGGGCTCGCGAAGGCGCGGGTGGAAGCCGGGAGGAGGTTGCCGTCGGTTCCTCACTGGTGCAGACCTTCCGCACCCGTGAGAGCTCTGCTGGGGAATTTCGCTTCAGGTTGAAGTTTTCGGTTGCTCCAGGTTTGAGGAAAATCACCCAGGGCAAGGCAGCCTGGAGAACCCGCCTTTGTCTGTTGGCTGTTATCCCGGGTTGCCGATGCTGAAGGGTTTGGAGAGGAGGTTTGCCCGTTGGGAAGCTTTAAAACAGGACCTGTGTATAGAAGCAGCAGCGGAAATTTGCTTGCCATAATGTCAATTACATTTTGACCAGATCACTTGAACATCATAGTAAATAATATGAAATCACAGAGTCAAAGAGTGGTTTGGGTTGGAAGGAGCCTTAAAGCTCATCCAGTTCCAACCCCCTGCCATGGGCAGGGATGCCTCCCACTGGAGCAGCTTGCTCCAAGTATCTTTGTGTGGTAAAACCCCATACCCGATCAGTTTAATGAACCTGATCTCGTTCCGTATTCCCATTACTTCCTGCTTGGCTGACTTTTCACTAAGACAGCTGAACCCGAAGCGTGGGACAGAGGTCGGAGCAGTGTCCCTGCTGTCACTGAGTGTCCCCCACAGGCAGGGCCAGTGTCGGTGTCCGAGTCCCCCAGAGCAGGGATGGTTTGTGGTGGCCGGCGCTGGGTGTCGTTGTGCTGGGAGCGGAGAGGCTGCGCGGTTGTAGCGGCGTGCGGCTCACCTCTCCTTTGTGGGGCTGTGCTCTTACACAGTTTTGGGATTCAGCATGATGGAAGCAGCAATGACTGTGAGCCAGTTGGGAAAAGACCTTTCATCATGTCTCCACAGCTCCTGTATGACACGTCCCCACTCACCTGGTCCCGCTGCAGCCGGGAGTACATCACACGATTCCTCGAGTAAGTCCTCCCTTCCTCTTCGTCCTCCCTTCCTCTTCGTCCTCCCTTCCTCTTCGTCCTCCCTTCCTCTTCGTCCTCCCTTCCTCTTCGTCCTCCCTTCCTCTTCGTCCTCCCTTCCTCTTCGTCCTCCCTTCCTCTTCGTCCTCCCTTCCTCTTCGTCCTCCCTTCCTCTTCTTCCTCCCTTCCTCTTCGTCCTCCCTTCCTCTTCGTCCTCCCTTCCTCTTCGTCCTCCCTTCCTCTTCGTCCTCCCTTCCTCTTCGTCCTCCCTTCCTCTTCGTCCTCCCTTCCTCTTCGTCCTCCCTTCCTCTTCGTCCTCCCTTCCTCTTCGTCCTCCCTTCCTCTTCGTCTTCCCTTCCTCTTCGTCCTCTCTTCCTCTTCTTCCTCCCTCAGGAGGTGCTGGGGGTGGCTCAGGGCTTGGGGTTGTGAGTGGGAGCTGAGCCAGGAGTCAGGGGATGCTTTTGTCTCCCTTGGTTGCCTCAGGCCTTGTGGTGAAGGATGGGTTTGAACAGAGCAGCAGCACGAGTGTTTGGGCAGTGGCACTGATAGAGCTTAGATAGAGCAGTTTGGGCAGTGGCTTAGATAGAGCCAGAGGTTTTCTTCGCTGCTCTCCGCAGCTGATGTTTGCATGGAGGCAGGAGGCACCACGTGAGGGAACGAGACTGAGCCAGATTCTTCTGTGCATTTGTATATTTTTAGCACCCCGTGGCTGTTTTCAGCCTGTTGTTATGAAGTTCCTAGGAAAGCAGCCCAGAGATGTGTGATTCTCAGCCAGTGCCTTGCACTGGGGAATCGTTTTCCTTCCTTGCTACAGGATGGTTAGAAAACAGTGGGAGCATCAGTAAGAAACAGCGGTGGGCAGAGCTGGGTGAGGACCACGGGGAGGCTGCCCGGGGCTGAGCTCCGTTTCCAGATCCCATCCCGGAACACATGGCCCTGGCTCCACGCAGGGGGAGCAGTTGTTGATTTGTGGCTCTTGGTGGAACGGAGCTTTCTCATATTCAGTGTTCTTGGCCTTCTGCTTTTAACCTTCACTTTGGAGTTAAGCATTTCCTGCTTGTGATAACCTTGGGCTGCGAGGGGGAAGAAAGGGAGCAGCTGGATGCTTCCCTGCTTGGGTTTGGGTCTCTTTGTCCCCAGAGAAGGGGCAGCTCTTCCTTGAGAGTGGAGCAGATCCTGGCAGGCATCTTCCACCGGCTGTGACATCCCCCAGGCAAGGGAGAGGCTCATAGCCAGCACAGACATGAGTGCCTTATAATAGGATGTTGGCAGGAGAATGGGAAGGAATGAGCCGGAAAATGAGACCCAGCTGACCTGGGGTTGCTGGATGTGCTTGGAAGGGATCTCGTGTTTTAAAACAGAAATGGCACTCAGATGATGCTTATTTTACAAAAGTTGATTATTTTACAAGCACATGTAAGCATTTTTGAGCCCTTTTTGGTGTTCCATGGTTTCCCCCTCTAACCCTCAGAGGAGTCAGAAGATGCTGTGGGCTCTTTGCTCTCCACCCTCACACTGACATGAGCTCTTTCGCAGCCTGCCTGGTGGAATACCCTTATGAAACGGGATCCAGTGTCTCATGCCTGCACCACAGGCATGCAATGGCACAGAGCAGCCTCCCTTCATCTCAGCAGCAGCCTTGGCACAGCTGCAGGTTGTCTCATCTCCCTTCAGCTTTTTGTCTAGTCCAGACAACCAGGTTTTCAGCCCCTTTGCACAGTGCTGCTGGTTTTCTACCATCATCCTTCCATGTGCTCCTTCCAGCCGCTCCCTGGAGCCTGGGGATGACTGGTCTTCCCCTGCCTTTGAGTTCTGCCAAGTCCCTGTTTGTGCAGCTGATTCTTCCCAAACTCCACTTTGTTTTTGTTGAATTCCGTCTTGGCTTTTTGGACCCTTCCTCCCGTTCTCCGAGAGCTTTTGGAATGTTAATCCTGCTCTCAGCTGTAGCTGCAGATCCTCCCAGCCTGCTCCCATATGGAGGTTTAATCATCCTGCCATCCCCTCCATCACCGGGCTCGTTAATGAAGGACTGAAGCAGGCAGACTCTGCGTGGTTTCAATGCTGAGTGTGGTTTACTGCATACCCCTGCCAAGCCACAGGGAAGCTCCTGCCAGTTTTTCCTGGCTCGGGAATGTGTTTTGGCCAATGGAAGGCACCAGTAGGAAGATTGTAAAATATTTAATGAAGAAATAGGTTTTGAACAGAGCACTGGAGAGCTGACAGCAAATCAATCACCCCCCATGCTGGGGCAGAGATCTGTCCCATAAGCTGGGACAAGACAAAGTGACTCAAAGCAGATCAGAGGACAAGGAGGGCTGTGGTGGTTTGGGGATGATGTGCATCATCCCATGTGCTAGTACCTGAATAGACAAACTCGTCCTGAGGAACACCAGTGTCATAGACCCATGGAATGGTTTGGGTTGGAAGGGACTTTAAAGCTCATCCAGTTCCAACCCCTGCCACGGGCAGGGACACCTTCCACTAGAGCAGCTTGCTCCAAGCCCCTCCAACCTGCCTGGGAGAGGAAGGATGCTCCCTCTGTTGTGAGCGTGGAATAGAGACTGTCAGGGCCCTGGACTGCTGAAAACAATCTGATATTTCCAAAAGGGAGGCTGCTTATAAAACAATACAAGGTATTTGAAGAGCTGTCCCCACCAAGTGAGCTGTTTACCAGTGTGGACTTCACTGGGGTGGGATGGGAAGGGAGGAGGGGGTGCTGGTTCTGCTGGGCATCACCCCATGGGACTGCCAGCCCCCCAAGCAGGAGCTCTGCCATACTGCTGACCCTTGTTTCTGTGTTGTTGGTTTGGGTTAAAAAGAGTCTTGTTTCACGTTCATTTAAACCTGTTCCCAATCACAACGAGCCCAAGTAATCTAATCTGCTGAGGAACGCTCGCCAGGGGCTCTGCCTTGCTGGAAACAGCATTGTTTGCATCAACACTGGAAGCTGAACTAGTGAGAGTGTCTTGTGTGTTTGTGGAGTATCGTAGCGAAAGCACTGGGAGCAGCGAGCCCCGTGCAGGGCTGTCCCTGTGGCTCCGCAGCCTGGCTGCCTGCCCCCAGCCGCCTCAGTGGCTCAGCTCTAATATCCCTTTGCAGTCCTGTGCAGCACAGTGCGAGCACAGTTTGCAGCAGCAGATATGAGGGTGAATGCGTTTTGCTGCTGGCAATCAACTTCATTGCTATCAGCAGGGCATTGACACGCGGGTTGTGGCCTCCGGGGGGATGTTTCTGGGGTCAGGGTGATGTATGAACACAGGGACAGCACCTGGTGCTGAGCAGTGAAATGTTTGCTCGGCAGAACTCTTGCCTTGAATGCTGAAGGCAGGGTCCTGGCTGAGGGCCTGTTCACAGAGCAGAAATCCAGGGGGTTATTCCGAGGAAAAAATGGTATTTCTGGCTTTCTGACAGGGGCATCTCGGAGGGGAAAAGGGGACGGTGCAAGGCACCGGCCTGGCAGCTGCATGGGGAAGCTGCTGCTGCCTTGTCTTCCCCATAACCCTCTATTCCCAGGGGCTGTGGGGTGATCGCTCGGGGAGCTGGTACCCCAAGTGCCCACCCGTGTGCTGGAGCAACTCTGGGTTGATTTGAGAGCCGGGGTCATAGCAGCAGAAATACTAATTGCTCCTCATCGTGGTGGGACATCAACGAGTTAATGTTTGGGTGCTCCATTAGGCACTGCTGGAGCACTGTTACAGGTGTGCGGGGCTGGTGGTGATGCTGCTGTGACCTCTGTCTTTCAGCCGGGGCTGGGGGCTGTGCCTGGATGACCCCCCAGCCCGTGAGGTGCTGGACTACCCCTTGGTACCCCCGGGTGTCCTCTACGACGTGGGCCACCAGTGCCGGCTGCAGTACGGCGCCTACTCCACCTTCTGCGATGACATGGACGTAAGCAATGGGTCCCGTCCCCCCCCGATGTAACAGGGGCTGGTGCAGCTCTGAGGGTGGGGGCTTTGTGTCCTCTCCCTGAAAGTGAAACGAATCATAGAATCATAGAATGGTTAGGGTTGGAATGGACCTTAAGGTCATCCAGTTCCAACCCCCCTGCCACGGGCAGGGACACCTCACACTAAACCATCTCATCCAAGGCCTTGTCCAACCTGGTCTTGAACACTGCCAGGGATGGAGCATTCACAACCTCCCTGGGCAACCCATGCCAGTGCCTCAGCACCCTCACAGGAAAGAATTTCCTCCTTAAATCCAATCTAAACTTCCCCTGTTTCAGTTTGAACCCGTTACCCCTTGTCCTGTCACTACAGTCCCTAATGAAGAGTCCCTCCCCAGCATCCCTATAGGCCCCCTTCAGATACTGGAAGCTGCTCTGAGGTCTGCTGATGCCGTTGCAGTAACCACGTCCTGCACGTCTGTGTTTTCCCGCAGAGCGTCTGCAACACGCTGTGGTGCACGGTGGGGAACACGTGCCACTCCAAGCTGGACGCTGCTGTTGATGGCACGGCCTGCGGGGAGAACAAGGTAATGGGGAGCAGAGCCCCCTGGTCCTGCACACAGGGACCGGCTCAGCCCACTGCCCCTGCTCTGCCCAAGGGAAGCTGAAAACGCCTCGAGAGGGTGGAACCCGCAGTTCATTACCATGGCAGGAGAGCAGAGGGCTTGTCCCGCTCTGCGTTTGCTGCAGCGGTGGGTGCTCCTCTGCAGAACTTGTACCCCTGCAGGGGAAGCTCCTCTCCCACGTCTGGGGTGTGGAGGGGTCCAGGAGCACCCATGACAGCTCGGTGGGTGCTGCATGGGGTGTGGAGGGGACCGGGTGTCTGCAGCCAGCTCTGGTCACCCTTGCGTGGGTGAGGATGTACCACGGCCCCCCTGGAACAGAGCTGTCACACGTTGCTCCTCTGGAACAGGCATTTCCTGCCCAAGGTAGCATAAAACTACAGGGTTACAAAACCAGCTGTAGATGTCTGTCATGGTCAGGTTCGGTGTCCCCTCCGCTGGCCCCAGAGCACCAGGAATGGGCACGGGCTCAGACATTGCTCCCTGTGACACCTCCACTTTGCCTGTGGCTGTGCCTTGCTGGTTCTCCCCTCTGGCTGAGGGGTCCCAGGACAGTTTTGGCTGTGTTCCCTCAGACAAGTCCCCAAAACAGCCCAACTTCTCCGAATTCCCCATCGCTTAGGGGTGTGCGAGGCTCTGGCACATCCCGGCTGACCCCAGGTACCTCTGTGCGAAAGAAGCACGGATGCTCCTGCAGCAACATGGGTGCTGGGCTTCCCTGCTCCCCGCGGCCGGGCTCTCTGACTCACTGTCAGTTATTACATCCTTAAACCTTGCTTTCTGTCCCTTGGCAGTGGTGCTTCAATGGCGAGTGCGTGCCCGTGGGCTTCCGTCCCGACGCCATCAACGGCGGCTGGAGCTCCTGGAGCTCCTGGGCTGCCTGCTCCCGCAGCTGCGGCGCGGGCGTGCAGAGCGCGGAGAGGCAGTGCAGCAGCCCCACGTAAGTGAGCCTGTGCCCCTCCATGGGACCCTGCTGAGGAGAGGAACCCAACGTGTCCTTATCGCCCCATGAAGCACGGCAAAGCCCTCTGCTCCGCTCTGGGAGAGCCCCCTGCACTCCTGTGTCCAGCACCAGAGGGACGTGGAGCTGTTGGAGCCAGTCCAGAGGAGGCCATGGAGATGCTGCGAGGGCTGGAGCAGTTCTGCTCTGGAGCCAGGCTGAGAGAGCTGGGCTGGGGCAGCCTGGAGAGGAGAAGGCTCCTGAAGGGGAGACCTGAGAGCAGCTCCAGTGCCTGAAGGGGCTGCAGGAAACCTGGAGAGGGGCTTGGGACAAGGGATGTAGGGACAGGCCAAGGGGAATGGCTTTAACCTGCCCGAGGGGAGACTGAGCTGAGCTCTTAGGCAGAAGCTCTTCCCTGGGAGGATGCTGAGGCGCTGGCACAGAGTGCCCGGAGAAGCTGTGGCTGCCCCATCCCTGGCAGTGCTCAAGGGCAGGTTGGACACAGGGGCTTGGAGCAAGCTGCTCCAGTGGAAGGGGTCCCTGCCTGTGGCAGGGGTTGGAGCTGGATGAGCTTTGAGGTCCCTTCCAACCCAAACCAGGCTGGGATTCTGTGCTCATGCAGTTATTGGTCTGAATGATGTGCTTTTGAAGTGCTATGGGCATCCCAGGGTTATCCCACCACTGGGCAATGGAAGCTTCTGGGAGGGCAGTTTGCTCTGTCTCCTTCCACTTACAAGTCTCTCCCGCAGGCAGGGAGCAGTTGCAATGACTCAAACAAAGCAAAGACTCCCTGCTTCCCGTTACAAAACACATCCAGTGTCCTTTAGCGACAGGAAAGAAAACCAGTCGTTCTTTGAGCCTGACTCAGAGCCCTTTTGACAAATCCCGCTGCTGTTTATCACCCCGTTGCATTCCAGGAGGGATCTTTGGTCTGTGCCCGGCTGGAGGCTGCCTCCACCCAGCCTGCTGCCTCCACAGCCAGCACTGGCTCCCCCCTGGAAGCATCCTGGCAGTGATGAAGGAGCAGCCTGGTCCATTCCAGGATTTTTAGGGTCCCCCATATGCTCCTCAGATGCCCCCTTGGTCACCAAATCACTGTTGCATTGGATTCAGCCAAAGCCCTGGCTGTCAGAGTGCTTTTCTCCCAGGGGATGGGAGAGAAAAGGACTTTTGAGCATCGTCCCAGGGGCAGTGGCTTTTCAATGGCTGGAGGAGCTCTGAAAGCTACGGGAGCAGGCTCTCTTGAGAGCCCAGATGTGCTTTCTCTTCCTTGGGCGCGTTGTTTTCAGCACATGCAGTCGGGCTGTCTCAAGAAGCGCTGTCATCTCGGTCCCAGGTCAAGGGCTGGGTTAGTGTTTGACATGAGTTGAGTGGCAGAAGTGCTGTTGTAGTTGATGGAGTGTTTCAAACACAGCTGCGGGCAGGAGAGCAAACACTGGAAGCAGCAGAACTTCCCGGGGCAGTTGTTTGCTTTGGCCGCTGCTGCTGAATCCTCAGCTTTGCCTTTTGGATGGAGTGAACAAACGTGTGTGCTGGGCAGGCTCCTCCCGCAGGCCTTCCCTGGGGCAGGGCATGGAAACGCAGCCCTAAAGTAATGAGTAACTTCATTCTCTTCAGCAAAGTGTGCCCAGACCCTGCTGATCAGGGGCCAGGTAATGTTCATCTGGTCGTGGGGATGTGGGCCATGGCGAGCGCTGTGACACGAGGAAAAGGCATCAGGAGGCAGTGGCAGTACTTTGGGAGCCTGTTGGCATCTGAGAAAAACCTGTTGTTACTTTTGACTGGGAGAAGAAGGACGTGGGCCATGGCTCCATGGGTTTCAGAAGCTTGCTCTGTGGTTTGGGGATCCTCCCAGAGCGGATGTCGGGTTCGCAGGCAGGTTCCTTACACCAACACTGCAGCAGGGCGATGGGTGGGTTATAACTGGGAGAGCTCCCTGTTGACTCCAGGTGGGTTCAGGCTTGATCAAACCTTAGCGGCAGGTACAAACCCACCCTCCCTTAGCTGTGAATAAAAAGGGAGTTTCCCCTTGTGGTCGGTCTCTATTTGGTAGGACAGGGGAAACAGGTTTATCCTGCCCGAGGGGAGACTGAGCTGAGCTCTTAGGCAGAAGCTCTTCCCTGGGAGGGTGCTGAGGCGCTGGCACAGGGTGCCCAGAGAAGCTGTGGCTGCCCCATCCCTGGCAGTGTTCAAGGCCAGGTTGGACACAGGGGCTTGGAGCAAGCTGCTCCAGTGGAAGGGGTCCCTGCCCGTGGCAGGGGCCGGAGCTGGAGGAGCTTTAAGGTCCCTTCAACCCAAACCCTTTGTGACTCTGATTTTCCCTCTCCCCTGTGGACAGGCCCAAGTACGGGGGCAGGTACTGCCTGGGGGAGCGGAAGCGGTTCCGGATCTGCAACGTCCGGCTGTGTCCCCCCGACAAGCCCTCCTTCCGCCAGCTCCAGTGCAGCCAGTTCAACCCCATGCTCTACAAAGGGAAGTTCTACAAGTGGACACCAGTGCCCAACAACAGTGAGTGAGGGCAAAGCCCTCTGCCAGGCTCCTGCCTGCAGCCCCAATGAGAAACCCAAGGCAGAGTCTCGCCGAGGGCTTGACTTTGCCGTGCGTGTCCAGGGTTGGCCTGGCAGCGTGTTTACACCCTATAGTACGGATGTCTGGGCTTGCAGGTTTGGGTTCTCTTTGTGGCGCTGGCCCCCAGCTGCTGGGGTTCAGTTTGTTTGTGCCTGTTGCGTTGCCAGTGAACCCCTGCGAGCTGCACTGCCGCCCCGAGCACGAGTACTTCGCAGAGAAGCTGCGGGACGCCGTCATTGACGGGACACCCTGCTACGAGATGAACGCCAGCCGCGACCTCTGCATCAATGGCATCTGCAAGGTGGGTGCCGCACTGGGCAGGGAGCCCAAGGACCCCCCGGGCTCAGGAAATGCAGGTGGATGCTGTTATCCATCCACTGGGTGAGCACCATCCTCGCCCTCGCACACAACAACGGGCTGAGCTGACTCGTTTTGTCATTCACCACTTCCAAAGTCTCCTTATTTCCATGAGATCCATGGTAAAGACTTACTTAATCTCTGTTAATAATAATAATGTAATTTCCCTTGAGGAAATTGAGCACAACCAAGGCCAGGTTGGACAGGGCTTGGAGAAAGCTGCTCTAGTGGCAGGTGTCCCTGCCCCATGGCAGGGGGTTGGAACTGGATGAGCTTTAAGGTCCCTTCCAACCCAAACTATTCCGTGATTCTGTGATTCCATCATTTGGCATGACGTGTAGGGAGTTTTAGCAGAATATAGGAAAGGGTTTTGGGAAGTGTTTTGAAACAGAACTAGCAGGACCAAGGACCAAGGGGCTTTCCCACCTTGACTGAGCTGACAGGCTCTGCTGCCCAGGAGCTTGGGTAGGAAAAGGTAAAAACATGATCCTTATGACCCTCACTGTGTATGAGCAGGGCAGCAGGAGCCTGAGGATATGCTGGAGAAACCCGTATTGCAGCCGATGTGGCTGCATCGCTGTGTTCCTTATTCCCCAGCACTGAGGACCAAGGCTGGTCCTCCTCTCCCTCTCTGGTGGCTGTCGGTGGGAGCGGGTCGGGGTGCACGGGGAGCGGGTGCTGACGGCGCTGCCTTTGCAGAACGTGGGCTGTGACTACGAGATCGACTCCAACGCGGTGGAGGACCGGTGCGGGGTGTGCCACGGGGACGGCTCCACGTGCCACACGGTCCAGAAGACCTTCGAGGACAGCGAGGGGCTGGGTAAGGGCGCTCGGCTCCATCCCCGACGCGCTGTGTTGCACACCGAGCCAGGCTCGCTGCTGCTGTTTGCAGCCTGGTTTTTAATCCCAGCTTCTCAATCGGGATGGGGTAAGACCCAAGCAGCAGCATGGGGAGGTGTGACGCTGGCGTTCCGCTTCTTGCTCCTTGGAAGAAAAACATCTCCTTATGGCTCTTTTGTGTCTAGAGGCCTGAAACCAAATCTGTGCATGCTGGAGCTGGTTTGGAGAGGTTTAAGGGGTTTTGTGTGCTGACGAGGACACATTCAGGGTGTGGTAAATGCCTTTGCAGTGCCCGTGTGGGAAATGCCTCACTGTGCATTGGGCTGTCCCAGCAGGGAACCAGCCGGGCTCAGTGCCTGCTGGTGCCTTACAGAGATGTCAGCATTGGCGTGATGCTGACACCCAGGGGATGCTAGGACCCACCTAAAGGCACGGATCATCTCTGCCGCGTCTTTGACTCGGTTCCATTCCCAGGTTATGTTGACATTGGGATCATCCCCGTGGGAGCCCGCGAGATCCGCATTGAAGAAGTCGCAGAAGCCGGGAATTTTTTGGCACTGCGGAGCGAGGACCCGGAGAAGTATTTCCTGAATGGAGGCTGGACCATCCAGTGGAACGGGGACTACAGGGTGGCAGGAACCACCTTCACCTATAAGAGGACAGGAAACTGGGAGAACCTCACCTCGCCAGGGCCCACTGTGGAGCCTGTGTGGATCCAGGTACACTCTGGGCGGTGCTGGTGGTTGGGATGCACAGTGGGAAGGGGACAGAACCAATGGATCTCCTGCCTTCCCATGAGCTGCTGGTGTCCATCACGGCACTCCCCTGCCACTGAGGGTGTATTCCTTTGGGAGCCAGCGCTGGGAGCAGCCAAGCACCCGCTGCCTCCCCAGGGAGCGTTTCCAGCCCATGCCTTGCCCCCTTTGCAGCATTCCTCAAAATATTTACACCGGAGAGAGAGCATGAGGAGAAAGAGCCCATTTCCTGAGGCCTTTCCCTTATCTTATCAAGAGCGGGGAAGAGCCCGTGGTGCTTCTGGCAGGCCTGGAGGTGGTGAGAGCTGGGAACTGTTGTGGTGACAGAGGGCGGCTCAGCGGCTCCGTCAGCAATGCTGTGCTCCCACCAGCACCGTGGCAAGGAGCTCAGCCCATGGGGTGATGCTCCATGGCCCACACACGGGTGCTGCAGGTCAGCTCTGATTCCTCACGAAAGCCCTTGAGGCGGAAGGCAGAAATCCCAAAGGATCATTTAAAGTCCTCTGAAATCCAGAAATGTCAAGTTTTACTCTTTCTGCACATTTGCTTCCTGCAGCTGGGAGGCTGCCCATGGCTTCCGAAGGCAAAATTGCTTCCCCAAGCTTGGGCAGTTGCCCAGGGGCTGGTCCTGCTTCGAGCCTCTTCCCTTCTTGAATTCCCACCTGGTGTATCCTGCAAATGCTTTTCCTATGAGTCCAATTTGCTAATCCCCTCCTGCGCTGCAGCAGCCACAGCTCAGGGGCTTCTCTGGAGATGGCTTTATTTTGGGAGCTAACCCCTCTCTCTTTTCACCTTGTATCCATGGAAAAGAGTTGCCCGGGGAATCACTTTTCAGCCTGGGTTTATATTTCAATGAGCTTTGCAGGGGTTATAACTGTCGGGGGGGGGGGGGGGGAGCAGCACAGTGCAGGGACTTTGCTGTCCCTGGGAATGGCCACTGCAATGGTCAGGGGTGAGGGTTCTGCCTGTCAATGGCTGTCAGGAGCCAACATAGAATCCCAGCCTGGTTTGGGTTGAAGGGACCCTAAAGCTCCTCCAGCTCCAACCCCTGCCACAGGCAGGGACCCCTTCCACTGGAGCAGCTTGCTCCAAGCCCCTGTGTCCAACCTGCCCTTGAGCACTGCCAGGGATGGGGCAGCCACAGCTTCTCTGGGCACCCTGTGCCAGCGCCTCAGCACCCTCACAGGGAAGAGCTTCTGCCTAAGAGCTCAGCTCAGTCTCCCCTCGGGCAGGTTAAAGCCATTCCCTGTTGTCATCAGCATCAGCCCTTTCCCGCAAGCTCACCCTGGAGCTTGGCTACGTTGAGCAGCCAAAGTCTTTGCCTCTCGCTTGTCTTTCAGCAGAGGCTCAGGGTGAAATGTGAGCAGGATGCTGGGCTCGTCTGCCGCCAAGTGCTGCTGGTGCTGGGCGTGCTGCTGGTGCTGGGCGTGCTGCTGGTGCTGGGCGTGCTGCTGGTGCTGGGCGTGCTGCTGGTGCTGGGCGTGCTGCTGGTGCTGGGCATGCTGCCGTGCTCAGCACCCCCAAAGCACTCTCTGGGATTCGTGAGCTAATTAAAACCTTCTGACAAAAACGAGTCAATATCCATGGAGAGGTTTTGGAAAGACGCCCTCGCTCCTGCCACAGCTCCAACAACAACAAAGCTTTGGCAATAATGGGAGAACTCAGGCTAAGAAAACCACGGATAAACCCCCAGCCTTTGGGAGCGGGTGCGGGAGGTGCTTGGGCAGGATCTGTCAGCTGCAGGAGCCGCTTGGTGAGTGTTGAGAGCAGCAGGAGCCTGCTTCAAGTTGGGGCCATCAGGGAAATCCCTTCGGACGTGTGTCGCCTCCAGCCATCACTGGAGTTTGCTCCCTGGGACACATGGAGGCGAGGAGATCGGAGTCCTCCTCCTCTGGGCTAGACTGGTGCTGCTATCCCAAAGGACGCATAACAGTGACAGATGTCCATCCATCTGGGGCAGCCCCCATCAGCTCAGCACGTGGGGCTGGGAGCAATCAGAGCCTCCCTCCAGCTCTACTACCCCTTGCTGGAGAAGTCAGGAAGGGTTATGGAGAGGCAGATGTTCAGCATCCTCCTGGCCACCAGGAGGGTCATTCCTGCCCCATGGCCTCAGCCTGCAGGTGAAACCTCCTGCCGCAGCTGCCTGCAGGGTAAGGGATGGAGAAGAGGATGTCTGGCCATCCTGGGCCCTTCACCATGCTCAGCCTTGAGAAGGTCCTTGGCTGGGGCTGCCTGCATCAGTAGCATTGTTTACAGGGGAATCCTTCCAGGCCCTTCATCAGGGGAGACACAAAACCAAGCTCCTGGTGGTCCTCAGTGTCCTCATTGTTTGTAATCATTACCTGACATTGCCCCAAGCCCAGCGCCCTGAGCAGGGGCAGCTCCTCCGCTGCTTCAGCCGTTCGCTGACCCCATTGATGCAATGGTCCTGGGGTGCAGGTCCTGGGGCCACCTCCTGACCGCTGTCCTCCCCCCCCAGCTGCTCTTCCAGGAGACCAACCCAGGCGTGCGGTACCAGTACACGATCCAGCGCCCCGCCGACAGCGACAACGCCGTCGAGCAGCCCGAGTTCCTCTGGCGCTTTGGCTCGTGGACCACGTGCACCGCCACGTGCGGCACCGGTGAGTCCGGCTCCCAGCCGCGAGGAGGCCTTAGGAATTCCTCCTCCTTCAGGAGGTCTTGGATGGGGGGATAAAACAGCAACTTCTGCTGCGGTCACTGCACTGCAGCGCCGGGACCCCAGGCTGCAGCAGCACGTGCCTCGGTGTCCTGTTACTGTGCCGGGTATTCCTTGGTGTCAGGGTGATGGAGACAAAGGAGCTTTAGAGAAGTCCAGGGAGCGTGGAAGGGCTCCTGCCTGGCTGGGTCTCTCCAGGGGGGATCGTTTACAGGGGTTTATGGGGAGAAACATGGGAGGGTGCCTGGTGCAGGCAGAGCACTGGGCTCCTGCACTGACCCACGGTGTCAGACACTTGCGTTCCCCCCATCCCACCCCACTGGGCATCCCGGGGTCCCCAGGGCAGCTTTTGGGGTAGCCAATGGAGAGGGATGGTCCTAGCACACTGCAAGAGGGGAGGCTCAGACCAGTGAGGGCTTCCTCAAGAGCTGCTGCCACTGAAAAAAGGGAATTCAAGCACACTCACACTTTCTAGGCAGCACAGAGTGCTGGGAGGTGTTTCCTGCCTGCTCCTGGGAGACAGGGGTGGATTCCTGCTTGGAGCAGGAGGGTTGCAGTGCAGCAGGAGCTGGTGGGGTGTTTTACGTGCATTTATGCTTGAATTTATTGCTGTGGGTTTGTATGGGCGCTGCAGTGTGAGGAGTGGAGGAGGATGGGAGTGGAGGGCACTTGAATTCATTTAAAACCAGCTTTCCTTTGCAAGGTTTGGCTTCCAGCACAGGAGGGAAACACAGGTCAGGCGGTTGGGTGAGGATGTCCAGCTGCAGGCAAGCAGCTGGAGTTGACTGAGCCCCTCTCGCTGGGCTGGGTGATGGCGGGAGCTGAGACATGGGTTTGGGAGAGCTCAGACTGAGCTGCTTCTGCAGGGCCAGCCCCAGGGCTCCAGCCCCACTGGCCCTATGAGCTCTCAAGAGCTTGAGCCCAAGCACAACTCAGCAGCTTCAGCAGGGTTGCATCAATCTCAGCTGTTGGCAGTGGTTAAGAGCTGCAGCTCTCCAAGTCAGGGGTCAAGTACATGTTGCAAGAGGGAGGATGGAAGCAGGCAGCATGTTGAGGGGGAAATGTCACCGTGTAAGCACTGCAGATGGGGACACGAGGCTTTGGCAGTGATTTATCCGTGAGCTGGGGCAGAAGCTGCCAAAAAGGACGGTGCTGCTGCCAGCTGGCTCCTCTTGGGACACAGCCCCAAAGCCTCAGTGTGTGTGTGTGTGTGGGGGGGGTGTGTGTGTGTGTACGTGGGTGCCCTGTCACCCACTGGCAGGGGATGCTGGGTGCCCTCTCTGGTGTCCCTCTGTGCCCACAGGGGTGTGTGTGTGTGTGTGACCATGGGTGCCCTGTCTCCCACTGGCAGGGGATGCAGGGTGCCCGCTCTGATGTCCCTCCGTGCCCGCAGGGGTGTGTGTGTGTGGGTGTGTGTGTGTGTGTGTGTGTGTGACCATGGGTGCCCTGTCACCCACTGGCAGGGGATGCTGGGTGCTCTCTCTGATGTCCCTCCGTGCCCGCAGGGGTGGGTGTGTGTGTGTGTGTGACCATGGGTGCCCTGTCACCCACTGGCAGGGGATGCTGGGTGCTCTCTCTGATGTCCCTCCGTGCCCGCAGGGGTGGGTGTGTGTGTGTGGGTGTACGTGGGTGCCCTGTCTCCCGCTGGCAGGGGATGCAGGGTGCCCGCTCTGATGTCCCTCTGTGCCCGCAGGGGTGGGTGTGTGTGTGTGGGTGTGTGTGTGTGGGTGCCCTGTCTCCCGCTGGCAGGGGATGCAGGGTGCCCTCTCTGATGTCCCTCCGTGCCCGCAGGGGTGCAGCGCCAGGTCGTGCACTGTGTGGAGAAGCTGTCGGGCATCGTGGAGGAGCGGCACTGCGACGCGCTCACCCGCCCCGACGACCAGCAGCGCCCGTGCAGCGAGGAGCCCTGCCCGGCCAGGTCTGCTGCCCCTCGCTCCTTCTTGGCCAGGCGTTGATGTGCCGGGGGTGACCAGAGCGGGGGGACCTCGGTAGCTGCCGCGCTGCATTGCAGCAGGGTGTGTGCAGTGATTTGCACCCCTGGGTTTGCACCTCTCCTCAATCTCATGCTTGAGAATGGATCCCGGACCCTGCAAATCCCTGTGCTTGCCCGACCACCACGGTGTGTTCCTTGCCCACATGGGAAGGCACCATCCAGGCGGGGCCTCTCCGTGTAGATAGACATCCCCGGACCAACACGGGGGCTGATCCATTAAGTCTGAAGAAAAGGAGGCTCAGACAGGACCTTATTGCTCTCTACAAGTGCCTGACAGGAGGTTGTAGTGAGGTGGGGTCGGTCCCTGCTCCCAAGGAACAAGGGATGGGACCAGAGGAAACGGCCTCAAGCTGCACCAGGGCAGGTTTAGATGGAGCTGAGGAACAATTCCTGCCCCAGAGGGTGCTCAGGCATTGGAACAGGCTGCCCAGGGCAGGGCTGCAGTCACCGTCCCTGCAAGTGTTCGCACAGCGTGGGGACGAGGCCTCAGTGCCACGGGGCAGTGGTGGCCTCGGCAGGGCTGGGGAGCGGTTGGACTGGATGAGCTTGAAGGGCTTTTCCAACCTGGTTGATTCCATGATTCTGTGATCCCTGTCTCTCGGTCTCCGCTCCCTGCCCTTGGGCTGGAGCGCACGCTGCGTTGGGATCATAACTAACTCCCCCGTGTCCCAGCCGACCGCTGCAGGCTGCCAAAGCCCACGGGCACCTCCTGGCTCAGACCTTTCCCTTCCACGTGTCCCAGGTGGTGGGTCGGGGAGTGGCAGAAGTGCTCGGTCAGCTGCGGGCCCGCGGGGCTGATGAAGAGGACGGTGCTCTGCATCCAGAGCGTGGGGCTGGACGAGCAGAGGGCCCTGCGGCACGCCGACTGCCAGCACCTCTCCAAGCCGGACGCCACCGCGCCCTGTCCCCGGCACGTCCCCTGTCCCTCCCAGTGGGCCGTGGGGAACTGGTCCGAGGTGAGGAGGAGCATCGGGGGGGGGGGGTCTTGGTGTCTTACAAAGCTGGTGGGAGCTGGGGACAAAGTGCCCCCCGACATCCTCATCCTCAGCCTGCTGGGAGCGGTGGGAGAGTTCATGGATGTGCTCCCGTGAGCTCATGCCTCAGCACCAGCTCGCAGGGACGGGAATTCCATTGCACAGGGAGGTCTCAGAGTGAGGAAGGAGCACCGGGCTGCTTGCCTCTGCCCCATCGACTCCAAACCTCACTGCTCCCTCCGTCAGGGTGGTGGCCGCGCTCCGTGCTCCTGCTGCAAGGAGGGCAGAAACAAGAGGCTTCCAACCCTTCCTTGTATTTTCCAGCACCACAGCTCTTCCCCTTATTTGTAAGGCTTGTGCCAAAACAATTTCTTGCCTGAGGCACGTTGTTCAGGACAAGCCAGGATCTGGGTGCACCGCGATGTGCCTGCATCCGCTGCAGGGGTGGTCACACAGGGACCCCTCAGTGATGCTGCCAGGGAATGATGGGGGCATCCCACGTTTTTCAGCACCTTGTTTATAAAAGAGAGGAGAAGGCCCAAAAGCCCCATGTATAAAACACCACAGCCCTGGGGCACCCCGGCTAGCCTCCATTTATTTCTGTATTGCTGTGCATCAGCTTAGCCACAGGTTGAGGGCTTTAACCAGAAAATTACCACTGCTGATCTAAGCAGACGCTGCCAGTGTTCAGTGTGAAGGCAAATACCAGGGGAGAAATGTGAGCCTGGGAAGGGAGCTTGTTGCTAAGAAACAAAGGGAGTCAAAAAGTGAACAGAAACCTGAAGGTTAAATGGGAGCTGGTGAGAAATATTTTCCTAGGGCCCCCCAAAAGCCACAATTGCAGGGCTGAGGCAGCCTGGAGCCAGCAGAAGCCGCCAGCTGTCCTCCGCGGTGCTGGCGCTGATGGACCTGTGAGCCCAGGCAATGTGCTGCAGATCCTGAGATGGCAGGCATTTTCTGCCCTGTTTTCACTTAAAGTGGGAGCCCTCCTCCTTCTCCAACCCCACCGCTACCGGGGTAAGGAGAGAAGACTCCATTCCTCTGCCTACTCTGGTAAGCAGAGAATTGTGAGGGGCCTGGGAGCTCCCCAGGAGCACGGCTCTCTGCCCAGTGATGATAAGGGGGTCGTTGCTCTCTCCCCACTTGCAGACCCTCTGGGGCAGCCTGTGTCTGGCACCAGCAGCGCCTGGGCAGCCTGCGAAGCCTAAAGGGTTATTTGAGGTTTGGGTAGCTCAACCAAGTGCTGACACTGGCCCTCAGTGCCTTCAAAAGGACCCTCAAGCGATGTGTGCCCAGCTTCATGGCCCTGCCAAAGAGGGTACCAGTGCAGCCAGGATCATTATTTGTTGTCCATTAATACACAAAGGGAGCATCTGTCTCCTGGCAGGAGCACGTGCCTCATGCACCCTGCCGTGGTGCCTCTGGACAGCCGCTCCCTGGAAGGAGATGTGCCACGGGTGGACACCCAGCGGGACAGACACAGGGAGTGGGGCAGGTCCCGGTGACTGAGCACAGATGAGAAGGGCTCAGAACCCAGCAGGATGCATCGCCTGAGGAGCACATCTCCTGGCCAGCCCAGCGCAGTCCACCCCAACCCCTTCCTTTCCATCTGCTGGTGGCTGTGCATCAGATCCTTGCCTCAGCCCGTCCATTTTCATCCAGACAGCAGGGATTTCAGCTCCGTTGGGTTTGTTTGCCTTGCTGACCATTTGTTCTCCTTGGCTGGCTTGTCCAAGGCGCTTTGATGTACGTGACTGATGCTCTGTGCCTCTGTCACCCAGACTGCAGGGGCCGGTGGCTTGTGCAGCCACGTGATGTTGGTAGCACTGGGATTTACTTACCAGCCGCAAACTTTGCTGTCGTCCCCTCCAGTTTGTGGGTTTTTTCTGTTCTGAGCAATCTCAAAGAGACTCTTATGCTGTAGGAGGGGCTGCCCTCAACAAAGCTCCTTATTGACCCTGGCTTTTTCCCTACTAGGGCTACACCCATGTTATTATTCCCTGCTTCACAAAGTTCTCTTCTAGAAGAGGAGATGCAATTCATGGTGATAGGGCACACAAAAGACCTATTAGATCATCTCACCCCGTGCCCTTCACCATGGCCATCTCCCGGGAAAATGATTTCTGGCTGGAGTGCAGGTCAGGGATCACCCTGAGCAAAGTACCCTGCAGTTCCAGCCCTGCCTGGATGGTCTCTAACGGGGAGACAGCCCTGCCTCTAGATGTGGGCAGTAATAACAGTGCTTACTGGTGTGACCGGTACCTCCTGCTCCTGACTCCTGGTGCAGGGGACTCCATGCCATCGGTGGGACTGGCACGGGAGATGTTTTGGGACCCAGGTGGGTGGTGGGAGTGTGGTAGAGGGACCTGGAGCCCCTTCTCGCTGAGCCCAAAGCACTGTGGCACGTGGGATGGTTGGGCACCTGCTTTGGTATCTCAGAGGTGAGCACTGGTGAGGGGCATGGGCTCCTTCCCGGCTCCTCCTGCTGCACCCTGCGTTGGCTGTGCTCCCATCCCTGACACCGGTGTCTCTCCTTCTTTCCCAGTGCTCTGCCACGTGTGGCAATGGGACCCAGAGGCGCCCTGTTTACTGCAGCAACAGCACTGGAGCCGCCTGTGACCCTGCAGAAAGACCCAGCTCGGAAACTATTTGCTCCTTGCCACAGTGCCAGAAGAAATCGGACAGTGCCAGCACGGACTGGTCTGGCAGCGGGTCCTCCAGCAGGGAGATATTTAATGAAATCCATTATGTTCCCAGCAAGCACATTCCTAAATTTAACCCCTTAATTCCAAGCATTCCAGAGTCCAATGATGTCAATATCATCACCGAGGAGGACTTCTCAGCCAGAAAGGGAAACGTCTTTGTTGATGATTTTTACTACGATTATAACTTTATCAACTTCCATGAGGATCTCTCTTACTATCCCTTTACGGAGAAGGAGACCAAAGGTGGGGAGCCCAAGCCAGGGCTGAGCACCAATGATGTGGAGGGGCCCCATGAGGTGCCCCCTGATGTCCTGCACACCCCTGTCCTAGGGGGAGCAGCAAGCGAGGACCAGCTGGTGACCAGTGAAGCAAACGCTTCTGCTCCCGTGCATGGTGAAGGAGAGACGGAGCCTGAGGGTTTTCATGTCAACGACCTCCTGAGCGTGGGCCCTGAGGATGTGGAAACTGCTGTTCCCAGATACACCATCCCCAGCTTTGGGGGGGAGGAGGAGGATGTGACACTCGTGCCCCGCGCTGAGGAGCACTCACCCACCCAGAGCACCACGAGTCACAGCCATGACCACCCGCCCGTGGATGGACCCTGGCGAGCTGTGCCGACAAGGACCAGCGCTGGGCAGGATGCTCCAGCCCAGGGCCTCGCTCCCCAGGCTCCTTCCCCAGCTGATCCCTCCCCACCACTGCCCACTGGCAGGGGCAGAGCTGGCACAGCCTCGTCTGACAGCCATGGAGAGCCGGGGAGCCGTGGTGAGGGGCACGTGAGCACCGAGGGGATGGGTACCACCGGCAGTGAGGAGCACCACGTGGCCGGTTCTGCATGGAGGGCCCATGGAGGCTCAAGGAAAATGGATCTTGTCATCACTGGTGATGCTGATGGTGCTGCCCCCAAGACCACAGGGCAGGAAGGGTGGGAAGAAATGCCAGAGGGGACAGTGGGCACACACACAGTGCCAGCAGCTGATGAGCAATCCCATGGGACAGAGCGGGCAGCTCTTTCCTTCCCCACTCCTCAGGGACCACGGTGGGAGATGGAGATGGGAAGGGGTGCTGGCAGCACCCATCTCCCTGCAAGTTCCTATCCCATGGGTGCTGATGGCAGCTCTGTGGGGCAGCCAGAGCTCCCCACCTCCCTGACCTTGCCCCCCTTGGTGGCCACTACAGCCCCTCTAGCAGCAGTGTCCTTGTCCCCTGCCATGCCCGGAGCAGCCACCCAGCTCACCTCCAGTGGCCTCACCCAGCAAGATACCCAAGCACCAGCCGTGCCCACAGCTCCAGCTCACAGCCCTCCTGTGCACCCAGTGGGAGCATCAGCCTCTGAGTCCCCCCCAGCATGGTGGACCATGGGGGTGCCCCAGCACCCAGAGCTGGGATCGCTCCATGAAGAGCACAGCTCCCATGGGGCCCCACTCAGCAGCACCACATCAGGGGAGCTCTCACTGTGGGCAACCTCAGGGACATTTGCTTTCCATGATGGGGAGCACGAGTTATCCCAGCCCAGCCCTGTCCCCCTGCCACCCTGGGAGGATGAAAAGATGGAGAAGGAGGAGGCTTTGCTTCTACCATTGACCACCATGGGAGCCACTGTGATGCCCAGCTGGGAGGTTGGGAACTGGAGTGAGGTATGTGTTGTCCTGTTTGATGTGTTTGGGGTGGAGGTGAGAGACCTGTCCCTCTCCTGGCAGGTCTCTGGGGCATTGCTTTTGCATGCAGAAAATGCATGGCTCACGCAGGCACTTCTGGGTTTGCATAGAATCATAGAACCAGGGAATGGTTTGGGTTGAAGGGAGCTCAAAGCCCACCCAGCTCCAGCCCCTGCTACGGGCAGGGACCCCTTCCACTGGAGCAGCTTGCTCCAAGCCCCTGTGTCCAACCTGGCCTTGAGCACTGCCAGGGATGGGGCAGCCACAGCTTCTCTGGGCACCCTGTGCCATGCCAGGTAGGGCTGGGCACAGTGTCTGGGAAAGCTCCTCTCTCCACATCATCCTGCAGCCCTGCTTCCGCACGCCCCGGTTTCCCTGGCACCCTCCCGATGCCTGCGAGTCCCCAGGAACATTTCTGCTGGGCCACTGGTTTCCATCCTTGGCCAGAGCCAGGCACAGGGCGTGGGGGACACCAGGGAGCAGCCCCGCTGGGGCTGGCGGCAGAGGAGAGCATCAGGAGCCCATCCCCTGTGTTGCAGTGCTCGGTCACATGCGGCGTGGGTGCAATCTGGAGGACCGTGCGCTGCAGCGCCGGCAGTGACGCTGCCTGCGCCGCTGCCAACAAACCCGTCCCTGCTCGGAGGTGTTCCCTGAGACCCTGCTCCATGTGGCGTGTGGGGAACTGGAGCAAGGTAAGTGGGAATGCAGCCGGTGGGGTCCTGGAAAACCGTGGCTGCTCTGCACTACCGGGGGGCATTTGCAGTGGGGTTGGGTGAATCTGGTGAGCTCAGTAATGGGGAACAAACCTCTTTGCTCTGGGTGGCTGCTGTTTCTTGGAATCATCAGTTATCCAATGCGTAAAGACTTTGTTGCTGTTACAGCTGGAAACCAGTTGTGTTCAAAGGGATGGTAACGACAGACTCAGAGCTGCATGTGCTTTCCTCTAGCTTGGTCTAGAGAAAGAGGTTGAGCATCACCCCAGTCCAGCCCAAGGCAGAGCGTGTCTCTGGGGTCAGCTCCCACCGCCAAAGGGATCCCCCTGCACCAGCCCTCGCTGCCCTTCCCTGCCCGACGCCCGTGCTGTTTTGCAGTGCTCCAGGAGCTGCGGCGGAGGCACGAAGGTTCGGGACGTGCACTGCATCGACACCAGGGACCAGCGGCTGCTTCGGCCCTTCCACTGCCAGGCTGTCCTGTACAAGCCGCCCGCGGAGCTGCCCTGCCAGAGCGCGCCGTGCCTGGACTGGTACACGTCCTCCTGGAGAGAGGTGGGGGCTGCTGGGCAGGGGGATGAGGCCGGGGGGGCAGTGCTCAATGCATGCTGGGCTCAAGCACTTCTTTCTCCTCTCTGCCCTGAAGCATGCTCAGCCAGTGCTCCGCATTTGCTTGCCCAGAACCATGGAACGGTTTGGGTTGGAAGGGGCCCTTAAAGCTCATCCAGTCCAACCCCCTGCGGTGAGCAGGGGCATCTTCAACTAGACCAGGTTGCCCAGAACCACATCCAGCCTGGCCTGGAATGCTCAGTGCCTGGGGCAGAGCTGCCTGCCGGGATGGGCCTCACTGGAGCCGCCCCAGTCGTTGCTGCAGGCATGCAGCAGGCTTAGCCTGTCCCTTGGCGTGCCTGCAGGGCTGCAGCCGCAGTTGCAGTGGGGCTGCTCGGTCCTCCTGCCTCCAGGAACCTCCCGAGCGCTTTCAAGCACGGAGAAGGAAATCACCCCCTAGCAGCAGGGGAGGCTGCGGAGCGAGCGCTCCGCGTGGGAAGCGGGGGCTGCGCACCCGCAGCGCGGGTTTGCGGGGCGTCTCCTGCAGACCCCGGTGCACGGAGCGCGCTGCCCTCCGGTTGCGCCTCCCCTCCCATGGCTCGTGTCCCGGCAGTGCTCGGAGCCGTGCGGCGGCGGGGAGCAGGAGCGGTTGGTGACGTGCCCGGAGCCGGGGCGCTGCGAGGAGCCGCTGCGACCCAACCCCACCCGGCCCTGCAACACGCAGCCCTGCACCACCTGGCTGGTGGGCTCCTGGGGAGAGGTGAGCGCAGCAACGGGGGGGAACCCGGCCCTCAAATCCCAGCCGGAGGCTGCCGCGGGGGCCGGTGGCACTGGGGGTGCCTCTGCACGGCGTGGGGACGGCTCCCCCGGGGCTGACGGGGCTGCCCTGCTCCCGCAGTGCACGGCTCCCTGCGGCGGGGGCATCCAGCGCCGCCAGGTCAAGTGCATCAACACCAAGACGGGGCTGGCCGAGGAGGACAGCAGCCTCTGCGACCACGAGCCCTGGCCCGAGAGCACCCAGAAGTGCAACCCGCAGGACTGCGAGAGCCCCGAGCCAGGTAAGCAGCACCCCATGGCCCTTCTGCCCGTCCTGGAAGCTGAACTTTTGTTTGTCTAGAGTGTGGTTACGCTCCCCGTGCAGCAGCAGCACCCGGGGTGGGACAGTCTGGGTGCCACAGCCAAGCCTGGGGTCCAGGCACAGGGAAGGGCAATGGGCACATTGTGCTTGAGGTGCTGCCCGATGGGGAGCTGCAGCTGCCTGCAGCAAGGGGGTGAGGGAGGAAGGAAAAAGCAGTCAGCCCTCTGGAAGGCGATGTCTGTGGGAAGCTGGAGGGGATGCTTTGTACATGAATTGTGTCAGGCTGGCTCGGCTAATCGATAATTAAGTGGGAAGGTTATAACGGCCTATAAACGTCCGGAGTGTTGGGGTCTCAAGGGGCTGAGTGTGGTTTTTTACTGGCACGAGTGTGAGCTGGGATGTGCTTGTCAGGGGCAGCCATTCTCCAGCATCTTTGGGTCTGTCTGTGCAGCCCCTGCAGTGAGTTGGTGCCATGAGAGCCATGCAAAGCGCTCACAGCTTCATTTACCTGCTCTGGCTGCAGCCGCAGTGCTTGGCCGTGCCACAGGCACTCACTTGGCTTCTCCTCTTGCTGTCACTCAGAGAGGTAGATCCCAGGGCACCAGGCAGTTCTATATAAGCCAGAAATCTGTGGGCTGCAGGGGGTTCACAGCACTTCAAAGGAAAGCCGTGTAATGAGAGGGTTAGATGTCATTGGTACGAGGATGCACACCTCCATGCAGGTCCCCCTCTGCAGCCTGGGACATCCATCCTCATCCTTTCAGCTATTTTTGTCCTGTATCCAGCTGCGTTTCCCCTAACACCTATCCTGGGGAGGGCAGAAGCATTGGCTTTGGTTACCTGGGATCTGGAGACTGACTGCTGGCCATCAGGGTGCTTTTAGCCATCAAACCACTCCTGCTGGTTTGGCTGCGTGTCCCTCCTGCGTTTGCAGGTCTGTTGGGGAGTTCAGCACTTAGGAAATGATTACTCAGGCTCGCTCCAGAAACGATGTGTGGTTCCGGCTGGTTTTGTCAAGGGCAGATTTCCGTGCAGGGCTTGCTGATGGGAGCTGTGGAGCCACGCAGCGCAGCCAAGGCTGCACCAGAGAAACCGCTCAGATGTGTAGGAAGCACAGAAATAGATGTGAAAATCCTGCATTAAGGATGACATAAATGCTCTGGCTGCAGCCCAGGGCAGGAAACGCCTCTTGGAAATACAAACATCTCCTGCCAAAGCATGAAGAGGAACAAGACTTTCACATGGCAGGAAATCACAGATGTGTAAATCCACAGGCAGAGGCTCCCAGAAAAGGCACGAGCATAAACTCCAGCCCTTTCCTGTCTTCCAAGGGATCCTCACTGCGCAAGATGAATGCAGGCTGGAGTGATCCTTGTGTTTGTGCTAGGAGCGCAAGGAGCCTCCATCTCCTCTAACATGAGGTGCACCGCTACCAGCACAATCACGTTTGCCTTTGTGAGCATTCGTGCTCCTGCAGGACACACAAATGCAGTGACCCCAGTCGAGTTTAAATGTTAGAACCAGCAGCAGCTGGAGTTTAGACAGCGATGGAACAGACTGAGCACAATGAACCTCTCGCCGGCCAGCAGCTCTCCTCAGTGAAAGGTCAGAATTCATTAGAGCAGGGTCCCGCTCTGTTCCCAGCACATAAATGAATTGAAGGTTACACAGAGGGTATTTTTAAATGTGCCTGTGTTTTACAGCTGCACCCAGCTGTGAGCAGAGATGTTGGGGTTGGCCATGTCCCCACATGGATCCTGGGGAGCACTGAGCCCGTCAGGGACTCAGATACCTCCGTATGATGCCTCTGGGAGAGACCAGGGACCTTTCTAAGACAAGGAGCTCAAAGAAATGCAACTCCAGTGCAGGAAAACCTGCACGAGGGCTGAGAGCTGTTGCTCTCACCTTGCTCTCAGGAGCTGGGAATGCCCGGCTGCTCCTCACTGGCATCCAGAGAACCGGGAGGACATCGCTGTCCCCGACAGCACAGCCAGGGCAATGGGAGCTGGAACGGCTTTGCTGGGGCTGGGCAGGGCTGCGGGGAGATAAGAGCAGCTCTGGCTCAGGAAAGCCTGTTGCTGTCTGATTGCACCGTGGCGAGGCCGGGCCCGAGCAGGGCGCTCACACCCACATCGGTCACTCCCGTTACCGGATCATTTCTTGTAAGTCGGAGCTGGAAGAAAGCCCTCAGTGTGATTGCTGTGCTGAAGGATTACCCTTTGGTTTATGGCCGCCTTGGAAGGGAGGGAGCAGCAGGTCCCACGTGAGTGCTCGGAGAAACCAGCGCTGGCCCATCCAGCAGGTCAAAGAGATCTCAAACAGAAGCAATTGCTTCACACTGGAGGAGGATGAAGGGACAGGACAAAGGGAGTGGCTTTAAGCTGCCAGAGGGGAGATTGAGATGAGCTCTTAGGCAGAAGCTCTTCCCTATTAGGGTACCCGGAGAAGCTGTGGCTGCCCCATCCCTGGCAGCGTTCAAGGCAGGTTCAGCACCAGGGCAAACCCCTGGTGCCCTTTTCAACTGTTGCTGTTTGTGCTGCTCTGGGCTCATGATTCAGGCTCTGGTTGTATTTCAAGCCTAATTGGCAATTAAATGTTATATTCCTGCTTGCTTTGAGTAGAGAAATGAAATTATCCATGGTTCTGCCTGTGGCTGCGGTTGTCCACGGGGAATACGTGCTCAGAGTAATTGCAGCAAATTCCAATTTTCTCTGTCATTTGAGCACACAGGTCTGTGTCCAAGTGGCAAGACAGAGAGGTGCTGCTGGAGTTGAGCCCTTTACTTACTGCTAACAAGAGGTGCCAGTGGAAAAGGGATGCCTGGGAGAGGATTCCCTGGGTTTTGTTGAATGTAAATCACAATGGACCTAAGCAGAGTACAAGAATCTGCTTCCCTTCTGCCTTGGGTGCTTGTGTGTGGACACGAAGCATCCTGTGCAGGCGCCCAGGGGACACCTCTGCCAGGACCCTCTTGCCCAGCCTGGCAGGGAGGAGGCAAAGCCTAATCCCAACACCGCAAGGTTAACCCCTGCTTAGCTTTGACAGCTCTCCAGAGTACATCCAGGGCGTATTTTTGGGGGCCGAAGACAGACCTGCAGCAGAGAGGATACTGCCCTTGAAGTGCTGCAAACGGAGAAAGCAAAGGCACAAGTGAAGGAGTGGAGCACAGGTACTTGGCTGGAGGATGAACCCTGCTCAGCCACCGCAGTTAGGCTCTGGGGCCCTGCCTGCAGTCGGTCTCCCTCGGTGTTGAACTAGAGGAGGAGGGCTCAGGGCTGCTGGCAGGCTCCGTTCCCCTCCCTGACCTGGGTGTTTAGGGAAAGGCAGGAGGAGCAAAGACTCCGTTGGTGGGTCCCGGAGCTGGCCCGGCTCTGGGAAGCTCTGGATGCAGCGTGGTCAAAGCGGCTGGGGTTCTGGAGAGCCGGGCAGGTCATGGTCAGTGACCCGCTTCACAGAGCTGCTTCTGCTCCCCCTCCCTGCAGTCGTGAGGAGCAAGGGGAACACAATGAGGAGTGAAGGGGGAGTCCTGGCTTGGCTGCAGCTCTTTGGACATGAGAATTCCTCTCTCTCTCTTGGATCCAGGGACTCTAAAAACCGGATAATCCCCTCAGCATCTTAGAGAGCACCAGCATTTCCTCCTCCCAGGTTGGATGCTACGGGGGGTCAGTGGGAGCTCTGTGATGGTGCTGAGCGAGACGTGACAGGAGCGGGAGGGCTGACACCATGCAGGCAAACCTGGCAGCTCGAGTGCTGCCTTCGGCAGGGCTCATTCCCAGGGGAGGGCACCACAGCTCCAGGGCAGGAGCCTGGGATAATGCTTGTTAAAGCCTGGCCCTGGCTCTGGGAGCATCCCCAAGGGCAGAGGTCAGCAGCTTAACTCCTGGTTGTGCTGAGCTCAGCTCCGAGCTCGACCTATCCCTGTTTTCACACAACCTGCTCCAGGAAGTTTATTGGCCCCAGCACAGGAGTAAATGCTTTAGGGCTGGACGGCAGGAGCTGAAATGAAATTTAAAGCAACTTCCACTTGAAAAAACAACCAGGAAAGTGGGGGGCTCAGCCTCCAATGTGCTGACTGAGCCTGGATGCTAAAGCCCTGCTTTAAGCTATTTCTTCAGAGGAGAATTTGGCACAGGCTCACAGAGCCCGTGTTCGAATGAAGTGTTAGGATTGCATAAAAAAATTAATAGGAAAAAACCCAGCAGTAAAAGGATTAACTGCAAGGTGGGTCGGTTCTGCAGGGACCTCTGTGGAGAGCTGACAGATGAAGTGCTTATTACAGCTTCCCTTGCCCAAGAGCAGATTCCAGGGAGGACTCGGGAGCTCCGCCAGGATTTCAGACCTGAGCATGACCCCGCGCGCATCCAGCTGAGGCGCCGCATGGACCAGAGCCTGATGTGGGACAGCAGCTCCCCTTGACCTCGTGCCATGGCAGCACGTGGGAGCCCGGCGCCCACGGAAGGTGATGGAGGGGTTGTGGCACTGCCTCCAGCCACGGGTGGTGCCTCTTCCCCAGCCCGTGCTCAGCCCATCCCTGCTGGTCCCCCGCAGCAGGCTCAACCCTCTCAGATAACGTGGTGTGCAAAGAGCAGTAACTCCCGGCAGGACACCGATGGGTTTATTCACGCTGTGCATGGCCCCGGTAGGGCAGGTCCCGAGCTTCCTGCGGGCACCCAGGGTTTTGTCGCATTGGAAAGGGATCGGAGAAGAGCCAACCCATCAGCCCTGGTCCTGGAAAGCAGCGAGCGGCCCCAGCAGCCTCACAGCTCTTTCAAGGGAAGGCAGGAGGCAGCTTGGTTGTGATCCATAAATAGCTTTCTAGGAAGGCTGCTGCGATAAGGGAGGGCTGGTGCGCGGGGACCAGCCCAGCGAGGCACAGCAGCAGTGACCTGCAAACAGCGCGGTGCTGGCAGGGGGCAGGCACTGACCCCCCGGAGCACCGGCGGCATTCCCAGCCTTCCAGGAGGGATTTTTAACGGCGCTCTAAACCCTGGGGAGGTTTTGGTGCCGTGACACTTGTTCCGTGCACTGCAGTGAACAACTAACCCCCCGCAGCACGGCCGTGCCTGCGCCTGCCGGCACCCGTGCCCGAGTTCTGTTTCTCCTATTCGATATCGCTTCCAGTCCCAGCAACCTGAACCTCCGGGAGTTATAAATCCCATGGGAAGCTCAGGTCGGGAAGGTGGGGGTTACCCAGCGGTCATGCCCCGGTGAAGGGTAAATGATTAGTGAATGCTGCAGGAGGGGGGCATGGCTGAGGTCAGGGAGCTGTGCCAGCGCCTGTCAAGAGCCATGGAATGGTTTGCATGGGAAGGGACCTCAAAGCTCATCCAGCTCCAACCCTGCCACGGGCAGGGACCCCTTCCACTGGAGCTTGCTCCAAGCCATGTATTGGTGTGCTCCAGTGTCCCAGTGCAGAAGGGTCCTGGGGGTTCAGAGAATGCTGTGCAGAGCCGCAGGGATGCTCCCGGGGAATTCCATCCCTGAGACCCCAATGGAGCATCACATGAGCAAGCTCTTCCCCTTTCCTGAGCTGCTCTGGCTGCACAGTGATTTCTGCTCAACCAGCAGGATAAATCCTCATTGTCCTGCAGCTCCCAGGGCTTGGAGCAACCCCCAGCCAGGGAGTCTGCTGCGGGGCTGGGATCCAGAGCTCGATCCCGACCTGGAGGCAGCTGTTGGATCCAGCAGCACTGTGTTAAGGGGTTTGTTGGGGGCACAGAGGTGCTATTGCTGGGTAGAAAGAGCTGTCGCTGGAGAGGAAGAGAGGAAATACCTCTGCTGAAACAGGAGGTTAATTTTAGAGCTGGGGAGCGACCTCCCTGCAGAGGGGCTGGGGGGGAGGGCTCTGATTGAAATCCCAACGGGGGAAAAGTTTCTGCTCTGCATCTGCTGCATCCTTCACATCAGCGGCTGCGGCCGGCTCGTCCCTGTGGGAATCGGGGCAGCAGCTTTTCCCTGAGCACAGCCTTTGTTCACAGAGGGGTGATGGTGAGAGGTGATGGTCACTGAGAGCCCCCCCGCTCCATCCCCGTGCTGCCCAGCTGGAAAGTGTCCTGAGAAAGAGAAAAGCCCATTTCTGCCCCATCTCTGTGTGTGCTTTGCACGGTCCCAGGCAGAGGGTGCCCAGGGAAAGGCGGTGGAGGGGACGGGGGGGTGATGGCTCAGGGGAGCACCTTGTGAGACACAAACTGTCATGTATACTGATCACTTGTATGGGAGGTAAAATCAGAGCTGATGCACGTTAAATGTCTCACACAACGGGGTGAGGTGCTGCAGGCCCGGTGAGGTGCACGCTCGTTTTGGTATGAAGAAAAGGAGGAAGTTAAAAGTTAAACCAAGCTGACCCCATGTTCTTACAACGGTGGTGATGGGTCTCTGTTGCCTGACTGAGCCTGGCCTGGCTGGTGATGGAGCTGGGAGCTGCTGGGGCTGACACCTGCAGGAAGGGAACCAGACGCTGCAGGCTCTCAAAACAAACACAATGAAGGACAATGAGGTCTCTCCTTTCTGCCGCCCTTGGGGCAGGGCTGGCACTGGGAGGAGACAGCCCTGCAGTTTGTCACCTCTCCCCAGCCTCCAGCACGGACCCTCCTCACCAGGAGCGAGCCCTGGGCTCAGCCCCACTCGCCCATACCCAGCCCCAGCGAGGCCACGTCTGGAGTTCTGTGTCCAGTTCTGGGCTCCCCAGTAACAAGAAAGACAAGGAGCTACTGGAGAGGGGCCGGTGGAGGCCACAACAATGCTCCGGGGTCTGGAGCATCTTTCCTATGAGGAGAGATCGCAGGAGCTGGGCCTGTTAGTCTGAAGAAGAGCAGACTGAGAGGGGATCTCATCAGTGCAGATCAGGACATCTTTTCAGTGGTGCCCACTGACAGGATGAGGAGCAATGGCCATAAACCAAAACACAAGTTTCACCACAACATGAGGGTGAACTTCTTTATGCTGAGGGTGGCAGAGCCCTGGAACAGGCTGCCCAGGGGAGTCACAGCATCTCCCTCTTTGGAGACACTCAAAACCCACCTGGGCTCCTGTGTAACCTGCTCTGGGTGGCCCTGCCTTGGCAGGGGTTGGACCGGACGATCTCCAGAGGTCCCTTCCAACCCTTATGGTTTTGCTACCCTGAGAAGATGCTGCAGAGAGCAGCGCAGGTGGTGCTCCTGCTGGCAGTTAGAGACGATGAGGATGCTGGTACCCGGGTGAAGGTGGGCTCTGCAGTCGGTGCCGTCCATCCTCGTCTCTGCCAACCACACAGCAGAGTTCACATCCGACACCGGTGAACACCACTCACAACCCCGTCCTCTCCTCCTTTGCCTCCCTCCAGGCCTCGCCTGCGAGCGCGACCGTTTGACGTTCGCCTTCTGCCAGACCCTGCGGCTGCTGGGCCGGTGCCACCTCCCCACGGTCCACGTCCAGTGCTGCCGGAGCTGCCGCCAGCAGGGGCCCCGGGACCGCGGGGACGAGCGGGCCTCCCGGAGGTGACAGCACCGTCCCACGGACCAGAGGCGCCCGGACCCACGGCGGCTCCCAGGGCAGCGGAGGAGGGAGCTGGGTGCCCCCGGAGCGGCGGCTGTGCCGGACGGTGCTCTGCCACCCGGGAAGGGCTCGGTTCTTGTATCTGTGCTACACTAACGGTGCTCAACCATCGGGCTGAAAGGAAGGTCTGGCGTGGGCTGGGTGTGCGGGTCCCGCCGCTCCCACGGGGGGTGCTGGGGCAGCCGGGACCCTCTGCCAGGGTCGCGCTGCTGCTTTGGGGATGGAAAACCGAAAGCAGCAATAGTTACGGCAGACCTCTCAGCCGTGCTCATGGTGCTATCATTTGACACTCTCCGCCTCTCGATGGTGTTGGCAGGCCAGCACGAACCCCTGACCTTTATTGTTATTTTAGGTGTCTGAAGGAGCACCCAGCTCCAGCAGCGCAGCGACTGCTCGGGTTAGAGCATTGCCTTTATTCCTTAAGGGACTTGAAGCCGACAGCCCATTTCTGTAACTTGCATTAAAATGTTTACGCACTGAAGCTAAACAGCCGTCACTGAAGATGTGGAGACAGAGCAGAGGAACAAAACATTGGCTTCGGTTACCCCCATGAGGCCAGAGCTCGTGGTAGGTGCAGAGGCTCCATCCCCTCATCTCCCCACTGCTGGCTTTCTCTGCTGAAGCCATTGCCTGTATCCTTGCCCAGGTATGGTCAGGGACCCCAAGGCACGAGCGAGATGACAAATGGGTCTGGAGTCCCACAGTGGGTGTGTTTGTGAAGGAGGGGAGCGCTGCTCTGCCCCGGTGCTGAGCAGCAGAGCACACACATGCCTGGGTTTCTGTATGCAGTTGTGGTGTAGCAGTTGAATGGTTGGTTAAGGTGTTTTTCTGTGTTCTTACAAGCTAAACCCCTTTATTCCTGCATATATAGATTCACCTCTGTTAAGTTTAGCTGACTTTTTTAACTAGAATATCCAATATTGCATGAAGAGCGGCACTCGGCCGGCACAGGGAGTGCCGTGTGTTAATCCCTCCTGTCTTTGGGAGGATTTGCTCTGGTTGGTCCCTGGAGGAGGGTCAGGAGCATTTAGGTAGGAATCCCTTTCCGTGTTACTCTTCAGGCTAAGAGAATGGCCAAAACTGGGAGTCCATGAGGGGGATCCTGGTTGTATTGAAGGCTGGAGCCCAGCATCGGGCCTGCAGCTCAGGGTGCTGCCAGGAACAACATTCCCAGAACGGGAAATTCCTGCGTGTAATTTGTATGTAAAACACAAGCCATGACTTCACCATTTGTGTTTGATTCCTTTTCAACATGGTGTAAATTTGTACGTTACAAGAGCCTGTGTCCAGTCCTGGTTTCCTTCGCACCGGCTCCATCCAACCCATGCTTCTGTCACACTCCCAGGTCGTGCTAAGGGACAGCCACTGTGGGGGGTTAATGGCTGTAGCTCATGGGTGTGTTAAATTGAACAGTTCCTGAAGGAAATAGCAGGGTTTCAGGGTTTCTCTTTCCCGTGGGGGATTTGTCCCTGAAAGCACAGGTAAGTGCAGCCAGTTCAGGCCCTGGCAGCAGCACGGGGGTGGTACTCTCACTGCAGCAGAAATGGGCAATCAGTTTGCATCTGAGCATCATTGAAAGCTGTGGTTTGCAGCTGGGGGTTGTGTGATTAAAACGTGAGCTGGGTCGATGGGGAAGATGCTGGCGGACCGAAAGGCTCCACCTTCTGTGCCGTATGCGTGCCTACAATGGCTTTACAAAGCAGCTCATTGCAGTGGTAACGGTCCTGGTGAGCATCTCCTGCAGTACCTGTCTGTGCAGAGCAGGTCCCTGCAGCACAAGCAATGTGTTGATGCACCGGTCACGCCGAGAACCCCAGCAGAGCCTTCCCCTCCGTGCCTCCCAAAGAGCCCAGACAGAAGGGAAGCCCTAAACCATGCTCCTCATTAGCGGTACAGGATGCGCGGTGACCAGCACCATTCACTTTGTCATTCTAAGATCCTTTTGGTTCATTACTTCAGAAAGAGCCATTGAAGAGCAGCGCTGCGGAGCTCACATGCTTCATTTGGCACACAGTAAAGGGGGGATTCCCCTCATTGTGAGCTCTAGCAATGGGGGTGTCCAAGTCTCCCCGACCTTTGGCCGCTGGGTTTCACTTGGGCTGTTTGAAAACCAGCTGGTTTCTCCACTAGGCTGTGGGAGGTTGCAGGGAATTGCGTTCTTGCAGTCCGGTTGCCAACTCCAACTGGGTTAACTGGGGCTGAGGGCGGGGTTTGAGGCAGGAATGTACATTTATCCAGATTTTAAACAGCCACCTTGGCTGGGTGACTGGGAGACGGGTGACTGGGAGACGGGTGACTGGGGGACGGGTGACTGGGAGACGGGTGACTGGCAGCAGCGTCCCAGCTATCGGCACCAGGATGATGCTCACAAACACTTTGAGACTCCTCCTGACTGCAGCATTGCAGGAGAACCTGCACAAGACGTTAGGGCACTTACCTGTAGCTCATGTTTTGCTGTTGCTTCTATTTATTCATTTGAGAGGAGCCGGAAGCTTTGGCTTCAGATTAGAAATCAGACTTTGTGCCTCCCCTGGTCAGCTCCAGACACTTCCAGAGCTGGAGCCAGGAAGGAACCACGAGCTCGTTAGCTGGGAAGCAGCGTTTTATGGAGGAGGTTGTTTATGTCTCACGTTAACAATAACACTTGAACCACTTCCGCATCTCCAGCAGCATCTGGGTCACTCTATCAGAGCACCTGCGCTGCGCAGGCCCTCAACCCTTACCAAGTGCTTCTGTCCGGACCAGATGGTCTCAGCTGGAGTGTTCCAATCCCCAAAGTGCCAGAGGGGTCACCAACAACCAGGTGGACTCGATGATGTTAAAGGTGTTTTCCAACCTAAATGATCCTGTGACAGGTGAGGGATGTGGACCCAAGCACAGGAGGAGGCGGCAAAGACCAGGAATAGCTCACCCCATCCTTCCATGTCTCTTCAGCTAAGAGATGGTTTAATTTCCCTTGTTCTTAAACCCTCTAGCCCTGTGTGTCCTTTCCAACCCTAATGATTCTATGATTCTATGACACAGAAAGGTTTCACAAGCGCAGCCTGGAGGGTCGGGGAAGCAAAGGCAGGACAGCGAGGAAAGGGTTTGAAGAGTTGAGCTGGTTTATCTTGGTTTGGCTTTTCTATGGCACGGCACGTTCTGCTCGCTCGCAGCCACCACTTCTGCCGAGCGTGTCGAGGGAGGGGAGGAGAGGAAGGACCCGCAGGGCCCCGGTCACAGAGCTCACACAGCCACCGCTCGCATCCCCAGGACCCGCAGCTGCCGACCTGCATTTGAGCTCTAGGAAAGCTCAGGCAACTGCATGTAAATATTTAGAGATATCCATATGCTAAAAATAGCCCCATCTCTGTAGCCACGGCTACGTAAAGGTTTGGCAGACGTGATCCACTTACACAGCCCTGCTGCCATGCAGGCATGGGGAGACCTCCCAGGTGTGAGCAGGAAGAGAGGACACAAACACCCTTTGGACTTGCAGCCTGGTGATCTGGGGCTGGAAACCAGCTTTCAGATCTGTGATGTGCTGCCTGGAAAACCAGAGTAACAATCACAGGACCCCAGCCTGGTTTGGGTTGAAGGGACCTTAAAACTCACCCAGCTCCAACCCCTGCCACGGGCAGGGACACCTTCCACTAGGGCAGCTTGCTCCAAGCCCTGTCCAGAAGCTGCTATAAACCCCTTTGCATGCCCCAGGAGCCTGCTGTGAAACGTGGCTCCTCTGCAACGGGCGTGAGCAGAGAGGGACAAGACCCTGCAGGAACCATCAGAGCTCAGATCAGGCACTGCCACCATCGGCTCCTCCACTTCCCAGCCTGCCCACAGCCTCTCCACCAACCCCTCCCCACGATGGTTCCCAGCCCCAGGAGGTGCCAGCCTGGGGACAGGGAGCTGGGAATCGGGTGTAGACCGAGGTGGGCAGCGGGAGCCGGGGCAGGGATGCCGCAGTTACCCGCTGTGGTACCACTCTGTGACTTGCTGCTGCCCTCTGCAGTTGTTTCTCCTTATTGTAAATGCAAAATACTGGTACCATGAAGGGATTATTCTACCACTTTATGATAGCGAGTGAGGGCAGGGGACACGGCCTGTCTACCCGCGTTTGGAGAAACATCCCATGTTCCTCATGCACCCAAAATCCTGCCCACACGACCCTCCCTCCTTCTCCCCCACGCTGTGTAACGCTCAGCACTGCTGGAGCCCACTCAATCCTTTCATGCCTTGAGGAAAGCATTATGTGGCTCATCAGTAATAGTGACAAGACAAGGGGTAACAGGTTAAAACTTAAATGGGAAGTTTAGATTGGATCTAAGGAGGAAATCCTTTCCTGTGAGGGTGCTGAGGCACTGGCATGGGTTGCCCAGGGAAGCTGTGAATGCTCCATCCCTGGCAGTGTTCAAGGTCAGGTTGGACAGAGCCTTGGGTGAGATGGTTTAGTGGGAGGTGTCCCTGCCCATGGCAGGGGTTGGAAATGGATGATCTTAAGGTCCTTTCCAACCCTAACCATTCTATGATCCTATGATTAAAACGGTTACAAATCCCTGAAATCTCAGCAGACATTTGCACTGAACTCCCAGAAATTCTCAGTGTGTAACCAAGTTCAAGCCCACCAAACAGTCCCTGTTTCATAAAGGAACTAAATCTCTCATGAACCACTGCAGGAGGGACTACTGTGCACTGACCAGGAAACATACCCCGGGACAGCCAAATAGTTCACCGGACATGTACCACCGAGGGGCTCCTGTGGCTGCACAGGAGCATCAGCATGTGCTGAACATCACCCCCACTAGGAGGAAGCTGAGTGAGGAACATCTGCCTAATTCATCAGGAAAAGGTAAATCCATGGTCAAATCCACAGCTGCGATGGAAACCAACCCTGGGGAACTTCCCCAGTGAGCAAATGGTAAAGCTGGCAACAGCTGGGACACCCCAGATCAGATTAGAGAGGGAGCAGCAACAAGGAACAGGACACTGGGAACCAGAGGGATGAAGGGCTGGGGGATTCTGTCACCTTCTGCCTTACAGGGAAGTTGTTAAGACGAAGCAGGGTCAAACTGGCAAGATCTGTCCTGCAGGAAAACTTTACCCTCAGGTGACGAGAAAGCAAAGCCTCCAGAATCAGAAACATGAACTTAACAGTTGGAAAAGCACAAATATTTAGCAGGAACAGTGCCCCAGTAAGGATCTACCTTGAATAGTCCAGTCCTTTGGTTCCAAACTCTTTTTCTGAATTCATTTCAGCTTCACCCACGAGGAAGTTGAACGAAATGTTTCCTTCTCTAACAGAAAGCTAAACCTAAGCCTCAAGAGAAAGTCTCTGAGCTCAGAAAGCAGCATCTCAGTACAAGAATCTCTTTTATTTTTACAGTGCAGTGATTGAAACAACGTAGAAATTCCCCTCTCAAAACTGCATTTATATCACAATGTCTGTCAGAAGGCAACGCCTGTGTGTTGCTCTGTTTTTAATCACAAAATACTTCTCTGGACACCAGAAATCACAGTTCTGAACACTATACACTTCACTATTCCAAAGACTAATTTGTCATAATTTAAATCTATCTTATAAACAATTCCTTTTTAAAAAACGTGGAAGATAAAAAGAACTCAAGTATTAAACTCAAGGCCTTGATTATTATTATTTCCTCCTTTTTTTTAACAAAGATACTTTAAGAAATGTATCAAAATGGTAAGTGTGGCTGCCCCGGCTGCTAGTCAGGCTCTGTGACACACTGCTCCACGATTTCACGCAAGTTCGGGTTCTCCATCGCAGCTGCTACTCTCTCCTTGTCATTGATTTGCTTGTTGACTGCAAAACACCACATGAGAAGTGAAGTCAGAAGCAGTTTCTTCTCAGTGTTCTCTTTAGGTGGAAGATGTTATTTGCATAATGCCCCAGCTGAAATCAGAACAAGAGCTGACAGGGCACTGGAAGTTCAAGTTACACGGCCGAGTATAAGAAGCTTGTGCCAGGCACAGTAGAAGGATGACAAGAGAAGAGGCGTATGAGGGTGCTCAAGAGCCAGCAGTCAAAGGACAGAGGGTTAATAGGGGATTGGGAACAAAGCAAATGAAAGCTCAGTCACAGAAACAACCACCAGAAACCAAAGGTTTTTGTTACTTTTCTAGTTCAGGAAAAGAACGTCAGATGCTTTAATGGCGTATCTTGAATGAAGTGTGAAATTTGCGGCTAATTAGTAGCCCAGGTTCTATTTCTAGTCACTGAATCAAAAAAACTTGATTTTTGCCACACAAAGACAGCTGATGCTTAAGAACAGAAAGTCCTGGGACACTGCCTGGCCAAAGGCTGTAAAAAGCTCCTTCAGATGGTGATGGGCCACAGCTCTGAAAGAATTCCAGTGTCCTCTAAGCTTTATTTTAAACACCGATTGAGAAGCACGTATTTTTGTATGATGATGCTAAGATAGTGAGATCAACCAGTCAGGCGGTTCTTCATGTTAATGATTCAGCAGCACAGACTGGGGGGATTTCTGCTTGGTTCACTTTAAAGCTTTGACAGTGTATGCATTTACAAAAGGTTTGTAAGGTAGGGGAAGAAAAGGACTTCTCAAAAGCACACAGACACAAGGCTGAGGCAGCACTCATTCACAAGCTCCACTTACTGTCTTCTTCAGTGGAATGTGTACCTTCAGTTATGTAGATTTCCAGCTGGAGGGGAGAGCAGGAGTGTTAGATGCACACATCAACAGCTGAATAAATTCATTCCTGGAGGAAAAACTTGCACAGCACACATGCAGTGTTTGTCACGCACACTGATACAAGTGTACAGACAATGGAAGGGGATCGGCGGCAAGAGCTGAGCTTAGACTTCACCGCAACACAGTCACAAGACAACCTCCTCCCTCGTCTCAGAGCAGCAGCACTAACACTTCCGTTCTTTGAAACTCTGGATTTGAAATTACCCTCTTCCAAGAGGCAAGAACCTAAATGACAGCTGCTGAGGTGAGGAAACCCCCTGAAGCCCAGCATTCAGAAGTGCAGCAAGAAATGGTCTTTTGTAAAGGAAAGAACCAAGTCATTCGCAGATCCCTTCAGATGCTACACTGTGCTTCAACATCCCCTCCCTCCACAGGCAAAGGACAAGCTCTAAAAAGACCCCACAGCTTGGAAGTTAGTTGACCCTGCAGCATACACCCTCTTAAAGAGAGCTTGGCATGCACTCATGTAGTTTAAAGGAAGTTCTAGAAAAGGTACTTTACCTTATGTCTAAAAGGCAAACATCTCTGAAGTTTTATTCTTAAACAAAGGCCTGTTTAAACAAAAGAGAGATTTTCTTCTAAAATTCAAGGTTTGAGGTGCATTTTCAGAGAGTTCACATTTAACAATAAAAAACCAGTATAACTGACAACCTTCTTTTGTGTTCTGAGCAGCACAAGCCACAGGAGACTGAAGTTTGTGGTTTGACCCTTTGGATGTGGCTTCTCAGTTAAGCTCACACCCGCCTGACAAGCTTAGGTCTCTAAACACCTCCTAGACACAGGAAAGCAGAGGAGTGTTGTAGTTCATCTCTGGGAGTGAGATCCAAGCACAGGGACACCCCCAGCACCAGCCCACTGCAGTTTCCCCACAAGGCCTGGCTTTGCAATGAGCTACCCACAGACAAAGCCACACCACAGCTCCAGTTTGCCCTTGGGCTGAGCCAGTGGTACCAGCAATAGAAGATACTCCCCAGAAGAGAAAATACTCCTCAATTAGAGTACTTTGTACAGACAGAGAAGTTTGGGAAACAAAACCCAAACTATTTACTGCCTCCATTTTTACATACACTACCCAGCTCTTTTAACCAGTTCCCACAGCACTGTCATGTAATAGCAGGAGTTGCTGTGCTTCAAAGGTCACAGGATACTGATAACTCACAATCAAACAGCCACCACAGACCTGGTGGACATTTAAGTGCTGAGAACACGATTAGCACAATGTTTAAGATCTGGTATGTGCATCATTGATCCTCAGGCCCGAGCCTTAACCCACTGACATTCCGAACAGGGTCAGCCTATAAATAACTTCCTAGTGCTTGGCATGCTAATGCTTTACTGCCTATTTTACTTTCTGCATAAACTTGCAAAGGTTTATTAAGGCATAAATACATGTACTTCTGCATTACATTAAAGACTTATTTTCCCTTAAATCTTTAAGACGCACTGGGATATCTCAGCATTGATATATAATGGTAAGAGATGTTAATCTTGGCACATTTAAACAAATCATTTTAGAGATCTCAGACATGATTTTCCAGATGCAATCTCTGCATAAATAAGAAAAAAAAAGGAAAAGCAGCCAGTGTAGATTCTCATTCAATTTAATGGCTTCCAAACTCCTAAGGGTTCGGAGCCTTCTTTGGTATCCTTGTTTTGCAGCGTGGGTTTGTTGTATGTGTGTGGGAATGAAGAACAGCCCTGCAGGTAAGGGGAAGATAAGAGAGATTTGGAGAACATGAAGAAGGAATTCTGGGCTACTTCCCACTAGATTTGAGAGCTTCTCTTTGAAGAGTTTCCCTAACTTGCTGAAAACAGATGGGTGTCCCCATATTTCCTCTGCTTTTGTGTCTGTTTCATTGCTAGCAGGGCTCTCAAGATGGTCAAACTGCTGACAAAGCAATACTCAATTTTAACCAAGACCGGCATTACTCAAACAACCTAAAGTTAACTTTACACTCGCTGATACAGATGTAATGAAATGGGAATCTTACCAATGAGAGTAGCCAAAGAGCAATGAGGTACTGTTGGTGTAAACCTGATGATAACCAGATACTCGTCTTCTCCTATCTCCTGCACTTCAACGCAGTTTTCTGTTACCACTTCCAGTTCTTCCAAAGTATTCGGCTTCTCCGGGTCCCGGATAGTACGGATTATATCTAGAGCAGAACACAAGTGACCAATAATAAAGGTAAAAGGCTCTTTTATTAGGAATCACCTTTTTTGCCGTTTGTTTGCCACTGTTTCCCCTTTTATTCTTCTTACATAAAGCCGCAGGGTGCTGCCTAAACTCCTCACTGCCTACAACCCAGCAGTGCCTCACAGCTCGACGATGTGTTTGGAATCCTCCAGGATCCTCAACGCAGTCACTCAGTAACAGCAATCTCCCCTTCGCTGGCTCACCGGCTGACCCTTCCGGAATGACTTGCCTTTCCAGGTGTGTCCAGCTCCTCTTGTCCAAGGCGATGAAACACCAAGGAAACTGCCCCCAGTGCAGGGGCTGAGCCCAGCCCTTTCCCGCACGCTCACCCGGGAGCTGGGAAGCAGCAGAGGCAGCAGCACCCACCGCTCAAAGGGAGCAGGGATTCAGTTCCCAGCACGCTCCCTGCTCAGGATCCCACTAACAGGGACCGTGGCACATGCCCCGTCCCAAGGTCACAGCATCCAGCCGCAGCCGGGGGCTGGCCGTGGGGCTGGGGGAAGCTCACCCTTACATGGTGCTCCCCAGCACCCCAAGGTTGCCCCCTCCGCACCCCACAGCCCTGACAGCGATTCCAGCCCTCAAGCAGGACAAGCACCCTGCCCTCCAGCCCCACCCCCAGAGCAGCCGCCTTCACCCCAGCCCCTCAGGGCTCCACACACACCCCCTCAGCGCCCACAGGGGCTGGGCAGGGCCCGGCTTCCCCCCACCTCACCCCGCCAAGGGCACAGCAGCCGCGGCCGCCCTGTCCCCTCGCAGCGCCCCGCTCCTTCACCACCCGCCCCACAGCCCCCTCGCCCCAGCCCTGCTCGAGGGAGCCCCCAGCAGCCCCCCGACACTCACCGTAAACCTCGAGCGCCTTGTCCTGCTCCATGGCGTGGCTCCGGGGGGCATGGCAGCCCCTACGCAGCCCGGAGTACCGCAGCACCCTGCTCAGCGTGTGCGACAGCAGCCCCAGCACCAGCGACATCCTCCCGCTCCGCCATGGGAGAGCGCGAAACGGACCCTCGCGGCCACCGTCCTCCGCCAGCGGGAGCGCCTGAGGGGCGGAGCCTGGTAGCGATGGGCGGGGCCACGCCACAGAAGCTCCCCCCACTGGGGGGGGCTGCGGTGCGCCCGGTGCTGTTCCCGGTGTCCCGCTGTTGTTGACCCTTCTCCGGTACTGCGGAGCCGTCAGGCCCGTCCGCTCCCGCACAAACACCCCGCCCCGCCGCGCTTTGCCCCGGGGAGCCGCACGCTCGGCAGCGGTCAAGCTTCTAACGGACCGTGTCGGAGGGAGCCGGTTCCAGCTTCCTCAGGCGGCTCCGCCGGCGCAGGGCCTGCACGCAGGCCGCCGGGGGCAGCCGCCTGCCTCGGTCCCACCGGGCTCAGCGCCATCCTCTCAGGAGGACTGCAGCTCCCAGCGGGCATTGCCGCCCCGCCCGGCGGTGCTCGCCCGCGGGGCCTGCTGGGAGCTGCAGTCCTGCCGCGGGACTGGTGAGCGCCGTCAGCTGAGAGGAAGGAAGGGGCGTCCCGCCCAAGATGGCGGGGTGCCGGTAGGCCGGTGACGGCGGCTCCGTGAGGGGATGGAGCGGGCGAGGCGGGAGCTGCGGGTGCTGCTGGCGCCCCTGTCCCGGGACGCGCGGGGCTCCCTGCGGGACGCGGCCCGCGTCCGGCTGAGCAGGGCCCAGGACGCTCTGGGCAGCCTCCTGGTCCCTGGCGGGATCTACCTGGAGTCCCTGGCGCCGGGCGGAGGCGGCCGGACCCGCGGCAGCGTCCTCCCGGGAGCCTGGGCTGAGTAAGTGGCGGGGGGGGGGCAGGGCAAGGGGAGGCCGGACGGGGTCCCCGGCACCGCCCCGCTTCGGTGAGAGGCGCGGGGTGGCCCCGGGGCCGAGGGCGCTGCCCGGGAGGGAGGAGGCGCCGGGCAGGGGCTGAGGGGGGCTGAGGGAGCCTGGCCTCGAATGGGAGGCTCTGCACGGAAATCCCTTTGCTGGAGGGGGCGTTGATTTATATCGAGTTGTTTGTTCAGTTGTGGGTGTATCCATCGTGGGAGATGGCAAAGGAAAAAAGGCAAGGAAGAAAATGTGTGTGGTTTTGTCGAGTTTCTGGTGAACAGTTTCATGGTGCCCTGACTTCCCTGTCCGAGAGCAGGGGCAGGCTCCTGTGTGGGACAGCCGGCAATCACATGATGTTTTTCATCTGCTTTGGTAGCTTCTAATGCTGAGTCAAACCCACGGCCACACGGCAATTCTGGTGTGTCTGGTGACAAGCACTGCCGGGGGGTTTCACTGAGGGGCCTCTCCGTGCTTCCTCTGCCCATTTCCCTCTTGTAGGAGAGCGGGGGTTGGAGACACACCTGGAGAGTCTGTCAGCCTGAGCCAAGGGGAGGCAAAGCATATGGGAATGGGCAGAATGCTCTGCTTCTCCCTAGCTGACAGTGCTGGTGCTCCTCGTCCAGGTCCCGAAGCGCAGCTCTGCTCACACTCATGCATGAATAAAAGAAGGAAACACACAAGGATAGAAATCCCCTGTATTCTTGAGAGGAGGAGCAGTAGGGGTTCCTCCTGTGCTGTCTTGCATTGCAGTCTCTGCTGGGGTGAAATACCTTCTAGTGTTGGGGAGGGATGGGGTAGGGGCAGCATCTGCACTGCAAAAGGTTAAGGTTACAATGTACATCAGCCAGAACTGTTCAGTGTATGGAAGGTGGAAAGAGTGAGGTCAATAAACATACTGACTGTTGTATCTTCAGCTTCATGTGGGAGAGCACAGAAGATGATCCGCAAGCAGGCAAGACCAAAATACTGGCTCTTGGTAAAAGTCATGAACTGTTTGTCTATGAGTTCACTCTTGAAGATGGAAAATACAACCCGGCTTCCCTGCACAGTTGTAAGGAAGATACGCTTAGAAAGCTCCTTGAAGTTAAAAACATTAGTGAGTACATTTCCATGTGTATTCTGTATTTGAAAGTATTCTAATTCTGCTTCTCCTGGTGGAAAAACGGAGGCGGTAGTGTTGCACGGGAGGGACGTGTCCCACTGACTTGAAGTGATCAGTAGCAGTGCTAGTGAAAAGTAATAGTGACATTTCTGTGTTCAAAGATGACGTTGTTGGGGGGAACAAAACTGTCGTCAGGTGAGGTGTTTGGGTGAGATGAAATTAAAGTACACTTTAATGAATGATAATCATGCACCCTGCTAGCTCAAACTTCCCCTTTGATCCTGAAACTGATGGGAAGGAAATAGAGAAGGGTCTTCACTAACCCTGCGAAGAATAAGGATGCATTCAAGCTCATGTTCTATGATTAGCACATGTAGTGTGCAGTTAGGATGCACAGTCACTGCAGGCCTTTGATCTTCCACATGTTAAACAGTCTCTCTGGCTAAAGTGTTTTTATTTCTAAATGCAGCTTTTCTTTTCAGTGCTGACCATTATGTGGTGATTTTTTGTGTTCTCTGTAGTACTCTACATAAAAATCCAGCACTGTTTTAGGCAGCTGTTGTAAAATCAGTGCTGCTGGTGTAGAAAGTGAGATTTAAACCAAAGGCAGTCATATGTGTGTCTTCCTCCGTGCCAGCTTTTATTAAGGTGGTAGCAGAGGCAATGAATTTGAGCTGCAATTTTCTTGAGCTGTCTTTACAAATAAAAGGTACCAGACTATTACAATCCTAAAATACCTTTACATTTACAGGTCTGTCTTCAATTTTCTCTTTGAGGATACTGTCTTTTAAAAACAACAAGTGCACGCTGCTGCTCAATACCTTCATTGTTGTGCACCTTGCCTTTCGTGGAGAAGACTCATCCTTAGAGACGAGCAACTGCTTTACCCTTGATTTACCTCCACAAGTTTTGGATAGAATCACAGATGTCCACTTCTGCAGAGGGATCCTGTTCCTGTTGGATAGCTCTGGCTGGATTTGTATCCTTTGTGGCAGTGAGTAGCTGTCAGTGTAAATGATCTGGAAGTACAAAGTTGTTTCTCTTTTCTGTCAGGGTCAAGCAGAAATTTCTTGAAAGACATTGGAGCGTCTGGTTAGAAGATGCTTTCAATAAAGGGGTGTGTAGGGAAGTGCCAGATGTTGCTGTAAAAATGTTGTAGTCATGTATCGAATGTAGTTTTTCAACATGCCACTGGAAATCTGTTTCACACCAGAGTAACGGTGTTTTGATAGGTGGGTTCCACATTTGTGTTGTGCAGAGATGGACCACAAAGTCAGCAGCAGGTCGCCCTCTTCCACTTCTATGTCATCTCTTTGTTGCTCAGTCTCAGGCCTGGTGTTTTCTTTGACACTTTTTAAAGACATCTTTGACTCTTTTGATGGTGCAAATCTAGGAAGCATCAATGTAGCACTGTGGCAGGGGGACGTGAAGGGTGAGGCCACGAGTCCAACCACTGCAGTGCCACTCACTGCAGTGAGAGTGTCGCACGATCTCAGTGCTGCTGTGATCATCAGTTCCTCCCACTGTGCCATCCTGGTGGATCTGAACATGTACTTCAGGTGTGTTTGTAGCAGAATTCCTGAGTGAAAGGTTTGAGTACAACTAACAAAAAGTGCCTGACCTTGGTATTGTAGTAGTTGAGGTGCTGAGCTTTTTAATTTGAGTTCCGGCTTTGTGATAGAGGTGAAGTTTAACATTTATTTCTTTTCAGACAGTTCCCTGAGCATTTGCTCTGTAAGAGGGATCCTGAAAAACTTCCAGTGAAGCCTCCTGAAGGACTTGATGAGGATGACCTTGCTAGTTCTGACTATAGCATGCAGCTCCTGTCCTTGCCTTTCCGCACAGACAGGTACATAATGAACATACCTCTATACCAGGCTGGGGTTTGCCTCCTTTACATCACTGATAACAAACTGCTGCCTCTTCTTTACTGGAGTTGTGGCAAGTAAAATCAGCTCATTTTGCTTTAAATCTTTTGATGTTAGGAAATGGGCCGAGACAACTTTACGTATGTCATCCAGCAGCTTCCAAACAGTAATTGCTGTTTAGGGTGTTACCTTTAGTTTGAACCAGTATTGACAGATCTTTGTATTCCAGGTACTTCACAGTTGTGTGTTTAGCGCAGATGAGCGCATGTGTATTTTGTGTTCATGTAAAACTTTTTAACCATGTTGTGACCATTAGTATTAGAGGCATAAATACTGATAAAATGTTTTAATTATAACTAGATGCCAATGTAAGAAATACTCAATTATGGAATTAATTTAATCTTACTTTTTTTTTAACTGATGGGGCATTTTCTGTGGAGAAAAGAAAATATTCTGCTGAAAATGCTCAGCTTGAGGGACATTGTCAGCTAGTGCAGCTGTGATCATTTAGCTCGGCTGCAAACAGTATTTACATAGAAATAAACAGGACATGTGAAGGTTAAAATGCAAGGTGCTGTGTGGAATCTATAAGCTTAAAATACATGTTATTTAACTGAGAAAACTCATTATTCTTGGGGTAACACCTGGTGCTATAGGTGACTTCTTTCTTCACCCCAGGTCCTGGAAGGCGCACTTATCCTCGCTGTATGATAAAGTAAGGAGAAGAAAACCAGGTTCTCCGGATATGGTGAACGACTTGACTTTACCTTGGTATCAGTTTTTGAACCATCTTGAAGACCATGATCCTGAAATCTCTGAAGATTCTGAAACAGTGGTATCTTTTGTTCCATGGGTTCTTACCTGGGCACTGTCCAAGCCGTCACAGAGCAGTGGTAGAAACCCCAGGAATGCACCACAGCAATGGAAGCAAATCCCCAAAGAAACACCACAAGAAGTGGTGAAACTGGAGTGTAAATTGGTGACTGGAGTTAAAGCCCTGTTTGTAGTACTGACAAATGACAGAGGGTTGACTCTTGCTGTCTGGGATTTCGAGTCACAAGATGTGACCTATTACCGCTTTGGCAAAAATAGTGTATATGTGGATTGCAGCGAGGAGGTGCCACTATCTCTGCTTCTGACAGGTGAGGGGGTTTATAGAATTCTTCTCATGTAGCCTTCTGATAAAAGCCTTTTTTTTCTTAGTGCTCTTCTTTTCTGTCCCCTGTTGTCTGATTTTTAATGCATTCTTGCTGAGGTGAAATCTAAATGGAGCTACTGCACCTTCGCATCATTATTTAGGAAGAGAGGTACTAGATAGAAATCCTGCTGTGTAGCACCTTGCTGATTTATTTGTAATTGTGGTTTCATTCTTTCATTCAGAGCATGGTTTGTCCTTGGTTCTCTTTGGTGTAACTCAAGAAGAGTTTCTGAATAGACTGATGATCTACAGCAGCGCTGGAGTTGTAGATGCTGTTTGTCACCTCAATGGATGGGTTCGGTGTTCAATTCCCATACAAGCACTAGAGGTAAAGAAATCTGGTTTGTGTCTTGCAGATGACAAAAATGCTTCTTTAAAGTAATGAATTCAGTTTAGCAATGTTAATGGTGGGTTTAGATGCAATTAAAAGTATGCCTCAGTAACCTAGGGGCAAAAATTAGTGGTTTAGTTATTAAATAAACCATTGAAATAACGAGTAATGCAGGTGAGTAACCCAAAGGAAGTATTCAGAGTGCTGATTCTCACAGTACTTATCTTATATCCCAAACCAAACTCTGTAATAGATTGCTGAATTAACATTTTGCCTCTGAAGATAGGGGGCAGGGTTTTTGCAAAGCCTGTTAAAGGAGCATGGCAGGTACCTACCAGGTCACCTTGTTATTTTGGGCTACAGGTTCTCATAGTTTAAATGTCTTCTTTTTTTCTGCATGTTCACTTGGTCACCAAGTCTGAAGTACAAATATTAGCAGTGAGCATACAGTCCGTATTTTAGAATACATAGCTAATGTTCTGCTGCATGTTTGTCTAGGCAGGTTTGGAAAATCGTCAACTAGACACAGTAAACTTGTTTTTAAAAAGCAAAGAAAGTCTTTTCAGTCTGTCTGCACCCAGCTCTGGACCTGAGCAGTCTCCTCATAGCACATCCCAGTCTTACCTGAAAAGTAAGTAAAAAACTTTCAGCTACATAGAGGTTTAAATTGAATTGCCTTGGTATTTATGGCTGTGTTTGTAAGAACAGATTGAATTGCCTGTGCCTCTGTGTGTTTGGATGATGCTATATGGCAGCTTCTCTGCTTCTGGAAAATAAGGGAGAAATGATACATAATGTAAGGAGTTTTCTGGTTGTGTTCTGGTATTGGCATACGCATTGTAAGCATCTTGATGTGAAGGCAAAGCATGTTACATACATTGTTTGACACATTTTGTAGCATACCTTTATGACTTTCCACTGGAAGTTTAAATCTATGTGAGCAGACATATGGTGGGATGCAGATGGTTTAACTTCTTGTGTAAATGTTGCAGATTTGGAAGAGCTGAGGCCAGCTTTAAACTTGCTTTGCTCAGCAATCAAGGAAAATGATACAGAGTCTCACAGCAAACACTTTTCTGAGCAGCTGCTAAACCTCACCTTGACTTTCCTCACCAAGCAACTGGACGAAATCTTTGTGCACACCGAGGGTGAGATTACTCATTTTGAACCATATGTAGTAATGTGTCATTAGTTGTCAGAACCACTAAATTTTTTATATTAAAAAGCCTAGATTTGCCTAGAAATAACTACAACAAAGTGCTAGAAAGAAGTGAATGAAAGATGTTGCTTAAAGGGAAACATGAGAAATTAATCTGGCTAGAGTATCTGTGTTAGCCCAAACAGCTACAGTCAGGCTCGCAGGTCAGCCAGGATACTATCAACAGGATCTTTTTGGGATGGCTAAGAATGGCATGATGGGACTTGCAGCTATTGCTAAATGCTTGGTGGCAGTGCTGTTAAGTGGCATGAGCAGCCCTCAGCTGCTCCTGCTTTTCTCAATGCTACCACTGAAAATACTCTGGCAAAATATTTGTGTGGCTGTGGAATGGAATAGACCAGTTTAAGAAACTGATACAGCTGAAAATAAATAGCCTACCAGGTTATTTTTTATCTGGATCACTTCCCAGTCCGATCAGCTGGGTGGCAAGAGAGTCACACATCCCAGGATAACCGAGGGGTGGCTGGGAGCAAGAGGCAGTGTCTGGTGGGTTGCAGACTGGATGTGGGAGTGTGGGAGTGCTTACTCTGGCACAGTTATGGAAAGATTGCTCTTTGCACTACAGCCTGAAAGGGTCAAGAATAGAGCCACAGCTCATAGCTAGTGAGTATTAAAATGGCAGCATTCCAGAGGGCAATTCTGTTTTGCTAGAGAAAGCTGTTGAGAGGGGGTGCCATGTCCCACCATACAGCATGCTGTCCTGCTGCTTGGGTCTGGGTTGCTGCCTCAGCAGTGCTTCTTAGTCAGTGGACCAACAGGCTCTGCATGTTAAAGCAGACCTTATTTCTTCTGAGAGTAAATGGTGCAGACCAGTAACTGTTCATCTCTTTTTTTCCTACATGATTTTTAGTAGTCTTTGTTTCTTACTGCATGAATGTTAAGTTGAAAAGTCCCTGCATTTTAAATGGGACTTACCCTGGTAATAATGGGATGGATTGATAAAAAAATTCAGTTCTTGTTTGCTTGTCCCTGAAGGAGAAAACACACAGTGAGGACAGGGGGTGCCTCTGGAGAATTGTGACTGTCTTGGCAGTGTGCTGGTAGTGGTGGGAGGTATCAGTACCTGCCCAGGTCACACTGCAGGGCAGAGCTCTCTCCTCTGAGGTGTGTCCTGCTTATTAGTCAGGAGAACACATTCGACATTGCCAAGCATTAAAAGTGCTGTATTGTTCATTTCTGTTTAACTGGTGTCTTGGATGCTTTTGACAGAACCTGATGAATTCCTGCAGAAGGCTGCAGATATTTTAACTGATTACGTTATTAAACTGAGACAATTCCTGAGAAAATATCCTCAACCACAAATAAAGCCCGTGCACACAGGAAGTGATCCTGATGAAGAGCTGCCTGAACTAGAAGAAAGCCACATGTGGGAAAAACTGACCCCAGAGGTAAAAATGAGTAATCAATTTCCTATAACGCTTCTTAAGTATATTTAAGGAAATTACTGATATGGAAATGTATTTAAAATGTGGAAAAAAAAATCAATGTAGGATTTATAAAGATTGTAACCCTGAAGATTATTGATATCAGTTCATTCCTTTTTTTCCCCTTTTTAGGAAGTCATTGCTGAGGCCATCTTAAACAACAAAATGCCAGAGGCCCAGACCTTCTTCCGGAAGCATCAGCATCCTGCTCAAAGTCTTCAGGAATTTACTCAGACAGGTTTGAACCTGGTCTATGACCGGCTTCTGAAGGACAACACCAGAGAGGCCTCAGAACTGTTAAGAAACATGGTGAGAGGTGTTCAGTAAGCATGCTGATCTCAACCCTTCTTGGTGACTAATGAAATACCTGAGTGCTGAGAGGATGGGAAGCATTTAGGTGTCTTATGGATGCATTAATTCTGCCAGATACATGTATTACAGTGAAAATTAACTTGTTTTAAAGAACTGTTTGCTCACTAGTGCCTTCAGCATGCTGAGGAGCCTATTTGTGTGTATTGACTGATGTGATGATCAGCAAAGTGTAAAGGTGATTCTGGCAAGTCAGGTAGTAAAGGATACACATGCTGGAGGCATATCCAGCATATCCTGATATCATATCCAGACATGCTGGAGACATCTGGCAGACCCCTGGGTTATGCCATCTGTGGTAACTGGTGAAGTGAATATCACAGTTTGCCTTTAAAAGGTTATGTGCTTTGGAAAGCGAGCAGATGCCCTCGTTCTGTCACTGTACAGTTTCTGTACACTGCACACTGCATTTGTACAGTTTGCATACAATGAGTGTCTTTTTTTTGTTAGGGCTTTGATGTGAAGGAGGAATTGCGTAAGATCTGTTTCTACACAGTTGATAAACACGTACGAGATCTGTTGGTAAGTGTAGTTTTCTGTCCAACTGATGTTCTCAGGTCTGAAGTCTGCTGTGTATTTATGCTGAGAGAAATAACTGTATTGATCATGCTTTCAGAATGGGAACGGGCAGGTTTGTCCCTGCATCCTTACAGTGCAGTCGCTGGAACATGCCATTCACATGCCTGTGCTCTTTTGTATTTGCAGTTAAAGTAAAAATGGATTAAGAAGTCATTTCTGTGTTCTGGCTCTGATCTAGTTCCCATCTGCTTGCACACACTGGGAAGTCCTGGCCCTCTTGTTATTTAAGTGTATTCACTCAATGCTTCCAACTTTATTTCCTACAGTTGGTTGGTTAACTGCTTACACTTGCAGGATCATTTACAACTTTAATATCTTATAAGTAAATAAAAATTGTAATTGGAGGTTATACTTTCATTTGAATTAAAGGTGAGAATTTTACGAGAAGAAAATTATTTTTCTGAGAAAGAGAAGAAAATGATAGACTTTGTGCATCAGGTTGAAAGCTTTTACTCGGAATCCTCCCAAGAAAATAGAGAGATTCAATCTCTTGCCAGGTAATGCGGGCTTATTGGTTCTCATTATTAATTGATAATGTTAATAGGGTTTATAATATGCTGGTTTCTTCATTCCTTATGATTTATTGCACTAACAAACACAGTCTTCTGTAATTTAATTGTTTTCATGCTGGTCTTCATTTGCAGAACCAAGGGTCAGTGTGGGAACTGATTACTTGTTTCATTAATGTAACAATCAGTTGCTGTCATGTTCTTTCCAGACTAAGCCATGATGTACTGTTATCAGTGTAACAGCAGTCTTCTGTTCATGTCATCACCTCCATAAATGAAGTATTTTTATAACAAATGATATAATTAGCATTATTAATCAAATGAAACATGTTTCAAATGGAATGTTTGCTCTAGTTTTGATTGCTGTAATAAAGCAATCTCCTTGAAAAATCATTTTACAGTTAATTGTAAAATGTCATGGTATTTATCAGTTGCTATGCCAGTTTGGGAAAAATGAGGTAATTCTCTGCTCATTGCTCTCGCATGAATTCTCAGACTTGTAGCTGAAGTAAGTCTCTCTTCAGGGGGAAGAACAACCCTCTTCAAAATGGACTGGCAAAATTTGTTGACCCTTGCATAGGATCATAGAATAGTTAGGGTTGGAAAGGACCTTAAGATCATCCAGTTTCATGGGCAGGGACCCTCACACTAAACCATATCACCCAAGGCCTCATCCAACCTGGTCTTGAACACTGCCAGGGATGGAGCATTCACAGCTTCCCTGGGCAACCCATCCCAGTGCCTCACCACCCTAACAGGAAAGAATTTCCTCTTTAGATCCAATCTAAACTTCCCCTGTTTAAGTCCTATCACTACAGTCCCTAATGAAGAGTCCCTCCCCAGCATCCCTATAGGCCCCCTTCAGATACTGGAAGGCTGCTCTGAGGTCTCCCCACAGCCTTCTCTTCTCCAGGCTGAACAGCCCCAACTTTCTCAGCCTGTCTTCATGCGGGAGGTGCTCCAGCCCCTGATCATCCTCGTGGCCCTTCTCTGGACTTGTTCCAATAGTTCCATGTTCTTTTTATGTGGAGGACACCAGAACTGTACACAATGCTCCAGGTGAGGTCTCACAGGAGCAGAGTAAAGAGGCAGGATCATCATCTATGTGTTAGACTGTTTTTAAAAGAGTACTAAAGAAGGTTCTACTGCAATTCTTCATTGCAGTTTCAAGAACTGGAGAAAGGAACAAGACATTTCTGGACATTCAGCTGTTCTGGACTCCTTGAGTTGCGATAGACGTCGGGTACCCAATAGGAGAGTCAGAGTGATGTTTAACTGGGCCCAGTGGTGGGATGAGCTCATTCAGGAAATGATTCTTCTCCCCAGAAAACCACGCCAAGGCAAGTGTTGTGTTACTGAGGATTCAGAAGAATTTGGAACTAAAAACGTGTCTTTGACTTAGTATTGTGTAGGAGTGGCACTGATACAAATAAAGTTTGTGCTACCACAGTAGCTCATTCAATTTTTGTCATTGAAAATGGGTGAAACAAGTGGTTTTATTCTGTTGTCTTCTGGCAGGGATCTGTGTTTTTCCTGTAGGGAAAAACTTGGAACTAGCTGAAAGGGACTTTTAAATGTCATCTTCTGCTACATTTTGTAGAGCTTATTACACTGTGGTATTACATTCAGCTTTTCCAACCTAAAGCTCTAGCAAGCTGTAACAGCATACTTAATCTCACCGTGATATTTGCAACCATTCATTAAAAATATGTGCATGTATAAGTGTCGCTATTTCCCTTGGTGGTGTCTGTGCTGATTTCATCACTTTGCCTTTCCAAAACACAGAGCTCAAGACATGTAATCCCGAGGTCCTTTGGATGCACTTGACAGCCCAGCATGATTGGCTTAATATTTGTTCCTGGATTGAAGAATCTGAGCGCAGCCAGGCCTTGTGTGGAGAAGCTAACTGGCCCCCACTTACTCCAGACATCATTGACAGGAACATGTTATGTAGTAGCTACATGAGGAATGACATATTAAACAAGCTGGCAAGGTATGTGCCCTTGATGCATTGTACAGCTTCCAGTCATAGCTGAAGCCAAAATCAGATATTTACAGCAGTACATGTTAGTAACATCTTTGATATGTATTGATTTTTATATTGTATTTAGTGCCTTTTTTTTAAACAGCACAAATCCATTAATAAATTGAATTTTAGTCTTGTACTTGCACTTTGTTATCTGAAAACAGTGAGAAACATGAGAGCAATAAAAATCCTCCATCAGCCCTTTGATCTTTCACAGTGATTACATTTCTGATGCCCATTTTAATGCACAGAGCATGTCACTCTTTATGCCTCATTCTCTGCGGTGAACTGTAGTAACTGTGGTATTGTTTGATAGTCAGAGGTATTCTGGCATGTTGTGTTTACCTCAGTAGTGAAGGTACTTCCCCAAGAAGGAAAGGTCTGCTTTGTTATTTTGAACTGAAAACACCCCTCAGAGCTTGCTGAAGAGGTAACTGTCTCATCAGTGCCTGTGCTTTCTCTCTTTCCTGATAGAAATGGAGTTTTTGTCTCTTCTGAGTTGGAAGATTTTGAACTTCTGCTCCAGAGACTGTCCTACCTCGGGGGAGTTCTGCAAACTCCTCACCCTGTTCCAAAGTACAGTGCTGCAGGTGGTTTGGACTTCCACGCTCGTTTCGTCCTTCACTGTTTAGAACATAATTTGCAGTATCTGTTATACACTTACTTAGACTATTACAGGTATGAAGGCTTTTCACCCCTCAAATCTTGTGAATATTTAAATAATGAAACACTTCTAATAGTTGGCAGTGAGAGTTTCCTCAGCCCTTGTGTTTGGCAAGAAAGGCTGCTTGGGTCACAGCAGGGTCATGCAGTGAAATACTGTGTGAGGGTTCGTGCTGTATTCTGAAGCTTTATTTAGGTCATCTCATCAATATGAATTTGTGCATCACTCATCAAAGGAAACAATTACAGTTGTCATTAGTATAATGTTATAAGCAATAGAATCTTAAAGGCACCAGGACAGCTGGTTCTTCAGAAACTCTCACTTGAGCACAAGTACGAGTTCAATCTTGATACATTCACAAATAAAGAAATTGCTGGTTTGCATCTAAATAAGGATTAGCTGGGGTTGGAAGGATAAAGCAATATTTGGTATTGCAACTATATGAATGCATTCCTCTTAATGAGTACCTTGCAGTTAAAATTTCGTAGCTGTAACTCCACTGTAACAGTGTAATTATTAAGAAAATAGAAATGGACCACAAAAAAAGCCAATAATTTTTTGGGGGGATTTGTTTGTTTGTATAATCAATTTTAGCTTGCATAAAAGACTGTGCAGAGTGGTATTTGTGAGTCAGGTCCCTTCTTTAGAAAGTGTTTGGGGTTGGCAGGTCTGGAAATTATTAGTTTGATTTACAGAGGCAAACAAGCACAGGAACAGAGAAGGGAGACGTCAGTGGTGCCACATGGGCTTAAGCTGCACAGCTTGTGGAGAAGGGTGGTGTGATTTGGCTCTTTCATCCAAGTGGATGGAATAAGCCACTGTAGGAGCAAGTTAGATGCTCTTACTTTTTAATGCAGTGTTATACTGGGACAGAGGATGGTTACAAATCCTGTAATTTCACTCGTTTCCAGTTTAACTTCTTCAAATTGCCCAATATTGGATAACAAGGAATTGCATGAAGCACATCCCTGGTTCGAATTCCTGGTGCAGTGTCGAGGGGTTGCCAGTAACCCACAAGGTAGGAGTCCAGCCATGCAGGACCTGGTCCCATGCTTATGCTGCTGAGTCTGGGGCACAGTTGGGTTTAATTATCTGCTCTACTGCAGACCTTTTCATGTCCATGGCAAATCATCTGTATGTGCATTAATTCCTCATCTCTAAATTGAGGATTACAATTCCTGCTTAAACTGGACATAAAGATTTGGAGGCTGTAGATATGTGAGAAATTTTTTGTGTATGATCATCATTACCTCCAATTTGGTTACATTCCCAGCAGGTTGAACAGGAGAATTCATAAGAAAATCCATACATGTTAAAAGTAAAGATTCTTCTAATTCTTGTGGTGCATTTTTAGTTCACTGCCTCTTGGATTATGTGTTTGCTTTTGGGGGGTTTTGTTGTTGCCATTGAAAATCAATAAAATTTGTGCCCTTTTACTTTTTTGTGGAACATCTCAGCTTTTGTAGAGCCACACATTGACAAATGACAAAAATAAGCCCAAGTGAAGCTTTTTCAGGAAGTGTGAGCAGTGTAGGATAAAGAATTGAACCAATACAACACTGAACTGTGGGACTCAATCCAAATCCACCTGTGTAGGTTAAGCTGTGGTTTGAAACTGGGAAAAGCTTAGTAAAATTTCGGACAGCTTTTCTGTGTCTATAAGTAAATTGAGAAAAATAACTGTTAACAACAAAACCCTAGCATTTTTCCGGGTCACAGAACAGTTGTAATGCATGATTTAATGATGTAGTACTCGTTTTGCATGAAATTAAATCTTTCTTCTTTTCTTTCAGATCCAAAGATGATTTTTCAGGCTAGTCTAGCAAATGCTCAGATCCTGATTCCTAGTAACCAAGCCAGTGTGAGTAGCATGCTGCTGGAAGGACGTACACTGTTAGCACTTGCTACTACAATGTATGCTCCTGGAGGTATTGATCAGGTACTGTGTGCAGCAAATGGGACTTTCTGTGTTGTCACCACATGCCAGGTTCCCATGAGGTAGTTTGGTGCATTCAGAGATTGTTTTATTACGATCCTAATGCAGTTACTCCTTCCTAACAGAATCATTTTGCTTCCTTGCAATGCAGGTTCTTCAGAATGAAGATACGGAAAATCCTCTAAAGAAGGTTGATCCACAGCTCCTAAAAATGGCATTGACTCCTTACCCCAAGCTCAAAGCTGCTCTCTTTCCACCGTGTACTCCTCATGGAATTCTGCCACCTGACATCTCTCTCTACCATCTTGTTCAGGTACACAGAGTGCTTCTCAGTAGTGCTTTTTGGCAGAACAAAAGTAAACTAAGAGAAGCTTATTTTCAGCTAATGCCTGGAGGGTGGGGACCACATTTTGTTTCTTTGGAATCCTTCATTTGGAGATAAAGTTTATAGCTTCATTCTGAACAGGTTTTTAAATGGTATCTAAGTAGTGTGAGTCGCTTCCCCCTGTTCCCCAGACAGGTACAGACAGTGTTTAACTGCAGCAATCTGGCATGTGAGAGCAGTGATACTCTTGCTGTACTTAGCGGGTAGGTTGTTCAGTATTACAGAAGTTAAAATGTTTTTTGAAATTTAGGATTAAAGGATAGTGTCTCCTGGAATGTCCTAACACATTCCTGGGCAAATGCCTTTCACTTCAGATCTGTGGTATGAGAAAACCTGAGTGCTGGAAGAAATAATATGTATTATTCATTATTAGGGAAGCGCTGGCCTTGCTAAGATCACAGTTTAGAAAACACTTAAGCATGTTCTTCCCCTTTTGCCCTAGATCAAAGTTCACATCTTTCCTTGCACTTGTTTGTATTCAGATCATGCAGAGTAGATAAATATGCACCTTTGAGAGAGAGCTGCACAAGGCAGATCACTGCTGGATAGCAGCACAGGCCATTCCTGATTCTCTGCTACTGTAGCTCCCTAAAATATTCCATAGTCTGATGTGAAAATCTTAAGCTGTCTCAATATATTTTCTTTCTAATCTTTCAGTCATTAGTGCCCTTTGATCCCACTAAACTGTTTGGCTGGCAGTCAGCAAATACTCTTGCTGTGTCAGGTATGTTACTTTTCAAGTTTTCTATGCTTTCCTAGCCTGAGCACCTGGGATAAAACACCTTCCAGTGAAGTGACTTGGCAGATAAAGCTTACTCAAAATGCCAGTTCTTTTACCAAAAAAAATAGGGTCATTTACTAAAATTTGTTTTGAAATTAAGTCCTCAATAAGTTCCCTTTCTCCATTAAGCTCTTCACAGAGTTCTGTCTAAAGATATTATGAGACAGAAAAGCAATATTTTCTTTTAAAAGCAAGTTGAGGGTTTATAAGTGATCCAGAGTTCTGATTTTACAATGAGAATCGGAATTTCAGTGGGTTTGGGTACGCTGAGATTTGAATTAGGGCAAGAGGAGGGGTGCCTGATTGTCAGCTCATGTTTTGCAGCTGCAAGTCATTTTCTGTATGTAATCCAACTGTTTATCAGCTCATAATAATAATGATTCTTTCTAGATGCATCAAGTGACTTTCCTCACTTTTCATCCCCTGAACTGGTGAACAAATATGCTATAATGGAACGACTGGACTTTTTGTACTATTTGCACCATGGACGTCCATCATTTGCTTTTGGTACATTTTTGGTCCAGCAGTTAGTAAAGAGCAAATCCCCCAAACAGTTGTAAGTCTTCTCAACAATGACAGTCAGACAGTTCTTTTGAAGTTATAATCTAGCACATGGAGTAACATTAATCCTTGCCAACAGCCCTAAGGTGGTGTGTATGGCATCACTTGAAATTTTGGGTCTCGTAGGAGACTATTCAGTCTAGCATCAAGTAGGATAAAAATCAAATATCACCTGAGTGAGGGTGAGCTTTGTGTTGAATTGCCTAAATAAATCTGCACAGTGAAAGCAAGGGATGAAAACTGTTCCAGTCATATCAAACACAGGTAGGCTTCTCTTCCAAGGACCTGAGCCTCTAGATCACTTTAGAAACAAGATGTCCCTTTGACTTTTCATATAGTTAAATTAATAAGACAAATTTACTGGAGATTAAGAAGATAAATCTACTGGAGATTGAAGGAATTAAATGTTCTGGCTGAAGCTTCAAAACCATGTGGTCAAAAGGATACTTTCAAATTACACATCTTGCTTGAATATATTAAATTTACTATGAAGTATATTCAAAATTAGTAGGAATTACATCATAACAAATTGCTTTGTTTCTAGAATGCCTAGAATGCAGCTGTGTATTAGTCACTATTTGTTTCTTTTCCTCATTTCTATACAAATCAGTTTCACTTATGTAAACAGCAAAGATTCTAAAATATAAATAGGAAACTTTTTATTAATATAGATATGAAACTTACGGGTTGTAAGTTTCTTTCATGCTACTAAAGGCTGTACATTTAGTAAATCTTGTAAGTACTTGTTTATGGGAGGAACATTCATGTTTGGAAATTGGTTGCAAATCACCGTGCTAACTGTTGCTCTTTCTGTTCCAGGATTCAGCAGGCAGGGAATGAAGCCTATGGTTTAGCTCTTTCTCTCTTCAGTGCACCTTCAGTAGGAGCAGCCTGTGCCTGTTTCCTGGAATTACTCGGTCTCGACAGCCTCAAACTCAGGGTTGATGTTAAAGTTGCAAACATGATTTTCAGTTACAGAACACGACATAAAGATTCTCAGCACAGTCAAATAAGAGAATCTTTGGGTAAGGGTGTCTTCTGTTTGCTTTCAGATAGGGTACTCTGTATACGTTGGGAAGGGAAGCAGGGATGGGTTGAAAGTTGCTTCTCAGGAATGCAGTAAAAGCATCCTGTCCATTGAAGGGCTGAGAATTTTGCTCTTTTATTCCTGCTTCATACTGACTTTGAGTGCGCGTTAAACAGTGCAGGACTGTAATGTGACATGCAGCCAGACCTGCAGGAGTATCTAACAGACACTATGCAACAGCTGGTGAAGGCTTAGTTTAATACTTAGTAAGGTTCAGCCTAATGTAATAATATAACTAGAGGATTAAACAAGGGGCCGTTTCCAAATCTTTTTTCTCTCTCATACTTGAAAACTATCTTAGAGCTGCAGTAAAATCAGATGTTCAAAGCTTTAATGAAATTATTAAATTTATAATAATAATTATTACTAAGGATTTATCCTAGGAATACCTTTAGAAACTTGAATTTCTAACCATAGGTCCACAGGTGTCTTTTTGTCCTAACTAGGAAACTATTTGGTACTTTTGAAAATATTACCCTTACTCTAATCCCAAATAACATCCCAGAAATAATAATATGTTCTTTTAAACAGTTGAAAAGTTAAGAAAATTGGCTGATGGTGACAAAGCAACTGCAGCAGAAATTCTTACCTCCTTAGAAGAAGCCTTTTGGGATGCAGTTGAGCAGCAAGGAATAATGAAGTGAGTAAATCATGATTTAAAGGATTATGTTGGCAAATGGAATTGAGCACTGAATTTTACCATTTGTGTGTTCAGATAATACAAAAAATATCCACATGGGCTTTATTGCAGTAAACTGAACAACAGTGTTTGAATTTAGAGTCTTGTCCTGGTATTTCAAATACTAGAGGTAGTAGAGGTATGTGGCAAGAATAAGGAGGTGCAGTCAGCATGTTGGACAAGCTGCTCCACAGAGTTCTTGCAGCACATTGAGAAGGGAACATCATTGACTTAGTTTCAAAACAAGCACTGTCCAGGTAGGGCAATGTATCTGCTGTGGTGGGTGGGAATGTCCACAGGGTGCAGGACTGGAGCTCCCACAATGGAATGTGACTTAATCTGTGGTGAAGTCCATGGAAGTGCTGCTGTGGCCATTTGCAGGCAGTGGATCTCAGGCCACGTGATGAGATTGTACATTGTTAATGTCTGGTATAAATACGAGTTTATTACAGCTGAAGCTCTTTAAATCCCATACAGGACATGCAGTGACTCTAGAAGGCAGTGGTCTTTGGTAATGCAGTTCTGTAAACTCCATAATATCAGACTGAGTACGTCTTACCTGAAGGAATGTGCCAAATGCAATGACTGGCTGCAGTTCATCATCCAAAGCCAGCTGTACAGCTACCAGCCAGATGAGGTAAGCTACCTTTGTCTGATTTTAAGTGAAGACAGAGTTTGTCAAGAGTGTTCTTTGTGTGTGATGTTGAGAAAAAGAGGGAAAAAAATAGATTCTTTTAACAAGGGAATATTAGGTTGTGGAGATAACATAGAGAGAAACCAAATCTTCCATTTTTGGTTTAGAATGTAATTTAAAAATTAATAAAATATTACTAGCATATAAAAATGAAAAGCAATTTGGGAAGGGTAATGTGAGGAGGCTAACTGGAAAATTCCAGGTAAGATGATAACGAGCAGGCCTAGGAATTTAACCTGGATCTTTTCAGTGTGGTCTTGAAAAATATGTGATTACACAACAGCAACTAACCAGGCACTTTTCATGGTGTGTTGGTAGTATGAGAGATATGACAGAAATGAGTGTCTCTATGAGGCATTTTAGCTTCATGTAGGAGGATGAACTTCAGTATTTTATTAGACAGAACACTTCTCTAGGTCTCCAAAATCATTCTAAAAGTCAGAATTGAAGAATGGTTTGTATTTTCTATGTATTTAATGCTTTGGTCGTTCTGCCCACTCTTTCTCTTTGGATCTCACTCTGTATAGATGCTTTTGGTTCTTTTTTCCTAGGTCATTTCTGTCCTTCAAGATTTCACTCCCACTTTACAAGATCACTTGATGTTGGCTTTGGAGAAGCTACCCGGTGTGTGTCCTGCTGCAGGGAGTGCTGGAAGCAGTGCTGCCAGTGTGCTTAAGGGCAGATATGCAGATAGCCTCTTCCAAATCCTTTTTCAGTGTCAGGGGAACTCAAACCCTTCACGTTACCTTTTGACTGCAGGATTGAGAGAGCAGGCTCCCATTCTGAGTGTCTTAGCAGCATGTTTCCAAGTGAGTATTGATGAAGTTATTCATCTCTTAGAAGAATAAGTAATGAAAAAGTGATGGTTGTGCATAATCATGTGCAATGGTAGATATGATTCTGTGATTCATTTTCTCAGTGTTTGTAACAATTGTGACTATTATGACACATTTCACCAAGTAGTACATAATGAGGTTATTCTATAAACCATCGTTCTGTCTTCTGACAGGATGCAAACATTCTTCATTGTCTCTGTGTTTGGGTAATTACTGCTGTGGATGATGCTACCAGAGCTGAAGCAACAAACCATATTCAGAGCTCAGCAGAAAACCATGAATGGGATCTTCATGACCTGGCAGTTATCTGGAAAGTGTTCTTAAGAAAGCAAAAAAGTAGAACACTTCTGAATGGCTTCCAGCTCTTTTTAAAGGTATGGTAATGTCTCTTTAAGTGTATCTGATATGGTGTTGAAGAGGTAGCCCACAGATTCTCCCTCTGTCTTGCTGTTTGTGGCCTGGATAACCTGGATGCAGTCCACTGAAAATCCCAATCAAGTAGGAAAATCTTGAATGGAAGTTCTTCCAGTTATTACACATTTTCAAATCAAGTATCAGCCTTGCATGCAGTTTTAATAAATTGGAAGTTTATTGCTCTGCTACTGAGGAAGATAAAGGCTACATTTATTGAGGTACTTTTAGGAAAGAATTCTAACCTGGTTTTGTGTCTGGAAGGATTCCCCTTTACTGCATATCCTGGAGATGTATGAACTGTGTATGAACTGTAAAAAATACAGTGAAGCTAAAGCCAAACTGGACAAGTTTCAGGAAAGTTTCACAAAAGTAAGTACTCATTTTCTCTAAATGCCATTGCTTGACTCTTCCCTTACTAGAATGGGATCTAATGTTGTATATGAAAATAGTGACCAAGATGTTTCAGAAATGATTTCAGTTCTTCCCTTTCCATCACAGTTTTCTAGTTCCCTGAATATCCTGGTAATGAACATTTCATGTCATTACTGGTTTTCTTTCCTGCAATTCAAGCTAGAGCTACACCGGTATACCTGTGTGCTGCTCACACAGCATATATGCTTATCAAGTATACAGAAGTATGACAGGAGCTATTGATCTAGCAATTTATTTTATCTATCCATTTCTGATCCCTCTTGCATCTTTTATCTCTTCCATGATTATCAGGAGTAATTTGTGGTCACCCTTTCATAAAATTTACTACTTTCGGATCAAAGTCAAACTTGCATCTGTAATAGATTGCTGTCCCTTTAGCAATGGCAGTTCATTGTTTCTTAAAGGAGGAAGCAGATCCAGTACCTTCCATTTCCAGCACAATTCCCACCAAAATGCAGAGTATGGTTGCAAAAAAAGAAAAACCCAACACTTAAAAGACTTTATCTACACAGCTTAAAACCGAAGATGAGCCAGCAGCCTCAGAATTCCCTGTGCAGTGGTTGGAATCACAAACCTTGTTTCTTCTTGAATTGATGATGCAGCAATGTAGAACGGAATATGAATTGGGAAAGCTCTTACAGCTGCTTGCTGCAGCAGATGGTCTTCTGCTTGATGGTAAATACGGCTTCCTCTGTTAGCTGGTGTACCTCTTTAATCTAAAGACCACCTAGAGTGTTTCTGGAGTGAGTGAAAATATTTACTTTTAAGTGTATTCATACTGTGTAAGGATTCATACAACCAGACTTGGTCCTTACAGTGAGTTGCAGTCGTGAAAGTGTAACTGTGTGTAAGTCTGGGAGAGTGATTATGTGTAAGTGTTGTGGAGGAGTGCATGGATTATCTGCAGAAGTATTTTACTTATGGATTTAGAGCTGACTTTCAGTCCCATGAAAGCTTTAGAGTGTAAGATCTGTGCTCCTCTGGCAGGGTTGCACGCTGAAATAAGCAGCAGTTATTTCCTCAGGTTTAAAAGCCTTTAGATGTTTCTACTCTCTTACAACAGGCCCCTACGTGAAGAAACTCTGTGCACTCAGTGAGATCCTGAAGGATTCCTCCATAGCAATTAATCGCTCCATCCTAACCAGTTCTGATCTGGAGACATTCCAGAGTGAGTGCAGATCGATTCTGGAGCAGCTGCAAGAGAAAGGGATGTTCTCACTGGCTCGGGAGGTAGCAGCACTGGCTGAATTGCCCGTGGACAGCGTAGTTACACAAGAGGTACAGCAGAGTTAAATAGCGATACTCACCTCTTACTCCTCCCAGTACTGGCAGTGTTGAGAATGTTAGTTCTCAGCCTTTTTGAAAACCATTTTTTTCTTTAAATCACTTTTTATTTTAAGTGCAAGTACAGCAGACAAGTTGGCTGTGGGTGCTGAGCTGAAAGGGACAGCGTAGCTTTCCTTATTCTCTTACTCTTTTCCCTTGCTATGCAGTCAGTTTTATTTGGTGAGTAAATAGGTGGATTTGTTGCATATTGAGACACTGAATCTCAGTTCAGTTTCTCACTATGTTGGCCATCCAGTGTGAATTTTCTTTCTTGGAAAGACGGGTATTTAAACTCTCTGTGAATTTTGCAGGTTCTAAGAGATCTGCATCGTTTAAGAGAGCTTGGACTGTGGCACCAAACCCAGACAAGAACTGAATTCTGGAAGAAATGTAATGACAGCTTCATGAAAAACTCGGTCTCCAGCAAAGCTGCATCTCGTTTCTTTTTCGATCAGGCAAACACGGTATTTGAGTCTTTAGCTCATGAGAAGATAACCAGCATCATGGAGAGGCATTTGTTGCTTACCCTGGCTGGCCACTGGCTTGCCAAGAGTGACTCGGTGTCATTGCATGAGTTGGAGGCAATAGAGAAGCAGATCTGGATTTGTCGCATCGCACAACCGTCACCCACTGCTGAGGGGTCAGGCACATCAAGATTCTCCTCCCATGTTGCTGTGAGCCCAGATCTTACCTTTGATGACTTAGCAAAGGAATTTTCTTTCTCAAAGCTACCTGCTCTCAACAGACCAGAGTACTTAAAACTAGAGGGGCTTGCATTCAGAGAGTCTCAGCAGACCTTGACTTGTGATGAGGAGCAGTCACTCAAGGTTCTGATCGGGTGCCTCCTCGATGAAGGCAGCGTGCATGAAGCCAGCCGTGTTTGCCAGTATTTCCACTTCTACAGCAGAGATGTTTCACTGGTTCTGCACTGCAGAGCCCTGGCCTCAGGGGAGGCTGATCTAGAGAACCTGCACCCAGATATTCAGACTCTCCTTATAGCAAGAGAGAAGTCATCTGAAAGCAGCACATCTGAGCACAGCAGAGTTCTGAGTGGTGAGTAACTTCAGCCACATCACAAGTAATACCATTGTTGGGTTCCACTGGATTCTCCTCTTCTGTGACAGTGTTAATTTCCCTCAGCATTTCTGCAGGAAAGAAGGTCTCTGTGGCAGTGGGTTATCTCCTTGGTTCATAAACCTTCTGGTGAAAGGAATTTGAAGCCTTGTAACGTACATTGCTTGTATGTGCTGCAGGCAGGGTGCTTCTATAAACAGTTTCTATAGTCTCATAACCATTCATTTTTTTATACTTCACATTTCTGTTCTGATAAAGTAGCACTGAGCTTCATCAATGTTCCTGCTTTTGGAAGACAGACGCTAGTAAATCTTGAGCGTATTTCTGGAGCTGAAACAAGGAAATGCTTTAAGTAATGATTCTCTGAGTACTCTGTACATTGTAAAGGGTTTAGTGTTTTGTATTAATAGCAAGGCTAAGGCTGATAATGTTGATATATAAAGTACTCTGTGCATATTTGTGAAGTCTGAATGAGAAAGCTTTCAGCTGGAACGTTACTTTCTGATACTAACATCTGTAAAGTTTAATAGAAACAGAAGGGAATAAATGAAGCCTAAGCTGCTGAACCCTTATGTTCTCATATGCCTAGAAATTGTACATCCGAGGTATTATTGAGTTCAGTTTTCAAAGACCGAGGAAGTGTTATGTATTTGCTGCAGATATCTGGAGCCTAGCTCCAAGGATAAAGCTTGTTGGTGTTACCAGTCTTTGTGAGAAAGGAATTGACAGTGGTTTTGTTTCCAGCATCAGGCTTAGAAGACTGGACTCACATTGTGGCTCCACCTCCAGATGATCAAGTTGTTATCAGCCTGAAGGCTCTTATAGAAGAATGTGTCCATGGCAGGAATTACTGCAGACAGGTTCTCTGTTTATATGAGCTTTCTAAGGTATGTGTCTAGTAAGATTACTGAGGAAACATGTGGTTTGTATCAAGCTGTGCTGTGGAAGTTTCTGGAGGAAAGAATAATGAGTGGTGAAAGTACTCAGTGGGTGCCTGCAGCAAGCTTCAGAGGGGGAAATGGCCAAACCTTTGTGTGGAAAAATGGCCAGATGCTTCCTAGGTGTGAAGTGCTGGGATGAACTCGCCTCCCAGGCTCCCCAGGCCCCTGCTCTGACTCCTCTGGGCCAGCTTGCAGCCTGGCTCTCTTTGATGTGCCTTTTTCATAATCTTTCAAGCAGATGTTGTTCATCTCACACTTTGCTTCAGGCCTTTGTTGTGGGTTGCCTTCATAATGAACCCCAACCCAGGAGGAGACACAGAGATAGCAGCTGCCTTAGAAGTTTAGCACAGAAGTGCTCTGCAGGCTCCACAGTGACAGCTCCTTACTCAGAGGCTGCTCAGAGGAGTGGGTAATAACTTCCAAGTGGTTTGACCCAGACAGTGTCAGGAGGGGCAGCAGACTGTTGTTTGCTGCCTCTGTGCTCCTTGACATTCAGAACTGCCTTCAGCCCAACTCTGCTTCTGCTTCAGAGGTGCTGCTGAACACTTCTTTCAGGGTACAGAACCCTTTTCCATGGTATTTGCTCATATTTTTGAAACATAGCATTAGCTTTTCCTGAATAAAAAGCATCAGTTTGTGTGCTGAAGACTTCAGAATTGCCTTTATCACAGAGCTTCCTTGATTTTCCTACAGAATTTTGCATACCTCAGATATTCAGAGGGAGGGCTTTCGGTTTGTGCTGCTACGTAGTTGTATGATTGGCTTGTTGCCTTTTATACCACTCATATACTTCTAGCCTGAAGCTGCATGTGTCCCTACTGTTGAATTAAGAGCTGATCATTGTGTTTAGGAGGTACATTTTTCAACGAATCTGTACACTTGTAAAGCTGTCGTATGTCACAGGAGAGTATTTACAGAGCCTCACCTCTGCCAGATGTAGCCAGTGTAAAAACGAGGATGTCTTTTTCGCTGTGAGCTTGTGGTATGTAGAGAAGAGGAGAAAGAACCTCAGGAGTGAAACCTACTCAGTAAAACACAATCCTTCCTTTGGGAGGACATGCTCCTGTCTTTCTTCTATGTATTTCAAGTGTTAAGGTTTATACTGGGCTAGGAAAATACCTCTGTTCATGGCAACCGCTCTGTGAGTATTAAACTTCAAATGCAGCATAGTTACATGTCACCCTGATCTGGAGAGCACTAATACTTAAGTTACCCAGGTGAACATTACCTGACCTAAGGACAGATGATGTTTGCAGGTTTTGAACCTGGGTTCTGTCTGTTCTCCAGCTCTCCTCTCCTGCATCACCTCATTGCTAACAAGTCAATAGATGTTCTGCACTGGACCCTTTGCTGTGTAGGATCTTCTAAGTGCATGTGTGTTTCTTAGGAGCTGAACTGCTGCTACAGTGAGATGTCAGCCCAGGACCCTGAGAAGCTGCTTCGTGCCATCCTGTCATCCCGCCAGCCGGAGCGGTGCAAGAAGGCGCAGGCGTTCATCACCACGCAGGCTCTGCAGCCCAGCACCGTGGCAGAGCTGGTGGCTGAGGAAATCATGCAGGAGCTACTGGCATCTTCAGAAGGGAAAGGTAGTAAAGAAGCTTGGTCTTGTATGTTAGCGGGTTTGGTTTGTAAGTGTGGTGTTCCTGTGTCTGCAAAACAGTCCTCGCTCTCGAGATATTTGAGTGTTGATTATAGTCAGTAATGTTTGGGCAGCTCTTGTACAAGGCTTGTAAACCTTGTGTACCTTACATAGGGTTTTGTATAAAACGTTTGCATACTTGTTCAGTGTGGGTGAAGTTAGAGTGGTTTGTTTGGTTTGTTTTTCTATTAACGTAGCTAATCTCACCCTAACAAGTAGCACCTGGGACATAACTCACTCTCTCTCTGTGGACACAGGACAGAAACAGGTTGTGAACCCAGCAGCTGAGAGTCAGGCATTCCTACAGCTTGCTAAGCTCTGCCAGGATCATACATTGGTTGGCATGAAGTTACTGGATAAGATTTCCTCCGTACCTCATGGGGAACTGTCGTGCAGTAAGTAAATGGCAATTAATACTTGATGTAAGCAGTGCATTACTGAACATGGCATTACCTGGGTTAAAATCACAGCACAGAGCACAGATGCAGAGCTGCCTGGTAGCAGTGGCATGCTGGTGTATTCCTACACGTTTGTCAGCCTGCTTCTGCTGGAGGAGGTTGGAAGTTTTGTGTGTGGAATAAAATAATGTGTCAGAAAATGATCCAGAAAAACCCAGACTTTCCCACAGCTTGAGAAGCCAGACTGGATGCACGCTGTTATAGAAACTGTTACTACTTGAAACTGCACAGGACAGACCATAACAGCTCAACTTTCTAATCCAGTTCTGCTGTCTGTAACTGGAAGGGCTGTGTGTCCTCAGCAGCAATAGCCTCAGTGGAGTGAGGCACAGGAATTAACCCCCTCAGTTTATTAGTTAATAAATACCTGAGCGCTTCCATTCTTCAGTTACAGAACTGCTGATCGTGGCTCACAACTGCTTCAGTTTGACTTGCCACATGGAGGGGATCACTCGAGTCCTCCAAGCAGCACGGCTGCTCACGGATGAGTATCTGGCACCTAATGAAGAGTACGGAGTCATGGTACGGGTCCTGATGCCCTGTGTGTTTATCCAGATGTGTGCAGAGGGTTCCATGTGCACATCAGCAGTAACTGCTGGTGAGCAGTGCAGGGGGAGCTGGGGGCCGGAATGGACACAGTCCTTCTCCTCTGGACGGCTGCCTTGTCCTGCCTGGCCCTAGAAGCTAAAAGTGGGTGTTTGGTCTGATGTGTGCAGGTCACAAAAGCTCTTAAAAGACTTCTCTGGAAAACAAAGGAGGAGACAGGGGAGCGGTGAAGTGGCAGCAGGGAAGTAGATCAGGACGGCAATGTCAGAGTAATTCAGCTGCTGGTCAAATGTGAGGATTTGCATTACTGGGCTGTTGCACATCTTTATGTCCTGCCTTGGAAGGACTCCGGGAGTTGGAGACATGCCCAGTGTAAAGGTGTCATTGCTAGAAGGGTCACTGCCTATTTTAATTTGGTCGGATTACATCCTTTCACCTCACAGGAAAAAGGATGCAGTTGGTTGGTTGAAAACTTAAAACTCCATGGCTCTGAGGGAGCATCTGCCTGCCTGATGCCCCTCACTGTGCCCTGTATCTGTATCGGCCAGCCCAGCACTGCCACATGCAGCCCCCTCCCTGCCATGGCCCTGACTGCTCAGAGTGGGGTTTCTGCTTGCTTTGGGCTTCAGGCTCTCCCTGCTGTTTCCACAGGTTCGTCTTCTCACTGGAATTGGCAGGTACAATGAGATGACCTACATATTTGAGCTGCTGCATGAGAAACACTACTTCGAAGTGCTCATGAGGAAGAAGTTAGACCCAGTAAGTGGAGGGGTACAAAGGGGGGAAGCTCGAGGAACTGTGTGGCTGCGTCAGAACTGGTATTTACACAACAGAGTGCAGTTACCTGGGGATTTTAATTGCTAGAGTATGGGAAATCTCCATCAAGTTTTGCAGGAATAAGCTAATTCTGGAGTTTGTTCTGGTTTTAGTTCAACTATTTCAAATTAGTCCAGTGCTGCACCAAGTGCAGCGTTGAAACTTCAAGCTTTGGGTTGTCACTCAGATCTCATGTCCTGCTTTGGATTTACTTCCAGTTAAAGGTTTTTAAAATCAGAAATATTTACTGAAATGGGAATAAAACAAAGGCTCTTCAAATCTTGATGGGATTTCCCTTCATCTGACCAGAGCGGGACACTGAAGACAGCTCTGCTGGATTACATCAAGCGCTGCCGGCCCGGGGACAGTGAGAAGCACAACATGATAGCCCTGTGCTTCAGCATGTGTCGAGAGATCGGGGAGAATCACGAGGCTGCTGCTTGCATACAGCTCAAACTCATTGAATCTCAGCCCTGGGGTGAGTGGAAACCAAGTCTGTTTCAGCAGGAGGACATGCAGGGTGACCGGTTTTGATGGCCGGTCTGGTCCTGATAACATCCTTTGGCTTCCAGCACTGGCTTTGCTCCATTAACCAAGCAGTCAGTGCTGTTTCTTTGTGCTTTTTTAGTACAAAATATCTTTTGTCAGACTTTTGTTGCTCTGAGGCACCCCTCGGGGGGCACACTTGGTACCAGGAGGTATTTTTGTAACTTACTTTGTCACATTATAAATAATTGGTTCTTTTTTTCCCCATTTCAGAGGAGTCTCTTCGGGATGTTGCAAATTTAAAGAAACTGCTGATGAAAGCCCTGACGCTCTTCATTGATGCAGCAGAAAGTTATTCTAAGGTAAAATGAGATGTACAGAACTGGGAGCGCATAAGGAGTGAGCTGAACAGGGAGGACAAAGCAAGCTGTGCTAGGGAGGGATATGGAATCCTGTCCCAGGAGAAGAGGAGCAGAGGAATCATCCCTTGTGGCCTGCCCCCGGTAGCCCTGCTGCGTTCACAAGCAGGTGACTGTTCCTTCCTTAGGCTCTACACTTTAGGGTTACAGTTGGGTTCCCCAGTTTTAGGAGTGGCCATGAGCTTAACTAGCAGGAGTAGAACAGTATAATGAGTTTAAAACCTAGTGTGGTTATGATGGAAGTAGTTCTGGTGGTGCGTGAAGCTTTGTTTAAGGCTCACAGTGATAACCCTGCAGTGGTCTAGAAGATGGAGTGCTGGGTAACGCTGAACTCATGCTTGCTGTCAGGAAGATTTTACTTCCCTTGAAAAACAAGCTCCTGTTTTCTGGTGTGTTTACAGGACTCCTGTGTGCGCCAGGCCCTGCGCTGCCGGCGGCTGACGAAGCTCATAACGCTCCAGCTGCACTTCCTCAGCACGGGTCAGAGCACGATGCTCATCAACCTCAGCAGGCAGGAGCTGATGGACTCCATCGTGGCCTTGCCTCGGTTCTACCAGGTGAGTTCAGCTCCCTCATCCGTTGCTGCTTCTGACCAGGGTTGTTTTACACAGCGGGTACCTGAGCACAGTGCTCAGCTCTGCCACGTGGCCACCATGCCTGTGACTGTTACCCCATGATACTGCCCACTCAGGAGCCAGCCTGGAAACAGAAGCACAGCTCTGATGGGGACCTGCAGTATTTTCAGTATCCTAAATACAGGAATGTCTCTGTGCCAGAACCACCTCTTTCTGCTCGGTCACTGCAGCTCTGTTCCCCTGCAGGCAGCCATTGTGGCCGAGGCATATGAGTTTGTGCCGGACTGGGCTGAAGTTCTGTACCAGCAAGTGGTCACCAAGGGAGACTTCACATACTTAGAAGACTTCAAACAACAAAGACCCCTGAAGCCCAGCATGTTTGAGGAGATCGCCAAGAAGTGAGTATTGTGTGGACAAGCTGGAATGTTCTTTCCTACTGGCTCCTTTAGAGGAGCACAGCCTCATTTTAGGAATTCAGTTCTTAGAGGTCTGTAGCAAATCAGTCTTAGTGGTGACTGTGAAGCCTTTCTAGTTCAAGTATGTGTACAATTATTTTCAGAGTTAAACAACACCCACCTACTGAAGCTGCTCTGAAGAACCTGAAGAAGCTGCTCACGTACTGTGAGGACATCTACACGTACTACAGGTTGGCTTACGACAACAAGTTCTACGACGTGGTGAACACGCTCCTGAAGGACGCTCAGACTGGCTGCTGCCTCAATGACATGTTGTCAAACTAGAGCCCGGCTTCCCGCAGGGTTAGTACTGACTCTTTAACAGGTATTTTATCCATCTGCTTACAGCAGTGCGCTGCTACGCGGAGGCTGCTCCAGAGAACTGGTGCTGGTTGTAAATATTGCAAGGGCTGAGGCTGGGTTAACCTAAAACTGTGTTTTGTATAATAAATCTGTTTACAAAACACGTGAGTAACCAGCCCCTGCAGCCAGGGATGGCCCCTTGGAACCACAGGGAGCCAGCAGCCACTCATGTCAGGCTGTGGCTCACCACGGGAATGGTGTCCAAACCAGCAACCAGCTGGAGGAGCAGGCCCGTACATGGTGATGGAGTCAGCGGGAGTGTTAGTGAACTCCTTTGGAAGGCTGAGGTACGTGCCCAGATAATCCATGCTTTGGCTCTCATCTGATCAGACTGCTTAGTGATCGAGAGAATGCCTTGTACAACCCCTTAGGGCTGTACAGCAGATACTAACTTGCTGCTGGGAGTAAAATGTAGTGATGTATTCTTACGGATCCTAACTCCCCCTCCATGCTTGGGTGGGTGGTTGGCTCTGACACTGGGTCAGGAGCTGCAATAAGCACTCTGCTGCTGAGGTGTTTTGGCAAATCAGGAGGGAAGGTAAGACTCGGACACTGCTTCAGGCAGAAACTGGGGTTCAGCTTGCATTCAGTACATGCCCCAAGTAACAGCAGCCTGCAGAGCTCCTGGCTAACACAGATACTAACTCCTGGCCCAGAGCAGGGGGAGGGCTCACAGCTGGAGGCATCACACAGACAGATGGCTTCTAAGTAAAATGAAGCAATGGGATCCCACTATCTCTAAACACTACCCCAGCAAAACCACCATTGCCATGGCAACCCAGCTAATTAGCAAAGATCTTGAGTTTACAGCTTAGAGCCTCTGCCTGGTTGCTGCACACAGTGACGATGCTTCCCCTGCGCAGTGTTTCTCTCAAAGCTGTCAGGGCAGATCTGGAGGTTGTACATGGCCATGGCCATGGGGCACACAGGTACCACCATAGTTCAGGTCACTGCGCCTCTAAGAAAGAGAATGTTGGGCAGGGAGGAGTAAGCCTGAGCAGAGCCCTACTGCAAACTGCAGTGCCAGTCAGTCTTGTCAGAGAAATGAGACCAAGCTGTTGTGGTTAGTCCCAGCACCGCAACCCCACCACCTGTTATTTTAAGACACTAACAGAACGGGTCCAGAGGCAGCCGGGGTGAGGTCCTCAATAGTGATTTTTATTAAATTAGTTGCTTTATAAAACACTGCAGATGTTGTAATTGTTAACATAACAATTTGCCCAACTGTAGCAACTCTTGCAGTTTGCTAAGCAAGTTTTTGTTGGTTTTAAATGAAAGAAAATGGCCGAGTTGTGAAAGATCTACCACAGCCCAGGACAGCCCAAAAGGAAGTCCTGGGTTTTTTTACACTTAAACCAGGCAATTAACTGTTAAGGAATCCCAAACCCATACTGCTGCGTTAGTAGAAATCCAGATGAATGGAAACTAAACTTCATACTTAAGCCACAAAATCGTTCCTTTCCGGTCAGGTACCCCCTGGCTCATGACCACCCCATGCCCACTCGAGCAGCGTCTCGAGTGCAGGATCCTCACACTGAAGTTAGTGGCTCTCCTTCACAATACCCCAAATCCTCAAGCTCTAACGTAAGACAAAGCAATTGTAATACTAAGTGCACACCACACCCTCGCTGCAAACTGCGCTGGTTCAGCACAGGTCACTTAGGTAAGGCCAAGTCACTGAACCCTGCTGGGAATAACGTTGTCCCCTGTTGAAACTCCAATTTAGTGGCTGTTACTGTGGAGTCAAATAGCAACAGTTACCCTGTATGAGAATCTGGGGGGGTTTACTGCAATTTACATAGCTTTGAACCATCCTGGGTCTAAGCCGTGACCAGGCACCCATCTGGACTTAAACCACCAGCACAGATACTGCAATTCTGATTGTAGCATTTGGCAGAATTTAAAGGAAGAAAAGTTGTGCTACATGTTTAAGGGATTATGGGCAACAGAAAAACAACAGAAAGGGAGATAAATGTCACATGAAGTCTTCAAAGTCTTGTACATATTCACCATCGTATCCTCCGTAGTCAGCCAGGTCGTCTTTCATCGTAGCCTTTAAACCACCGCCCGGCACAACACCTTTTTTCTTCTTTTTGGCTTTATTCTGCTTAAATAGGAAGAGCACATTGACTTTCAGCTCCATAGCAATGAGTCAGTACCCCAATTCCAGTAACACCTCACGTCTCTGGGTATGAGCACTCACACAGCCACGCAATGAGCATGACTCCTACCCTGTGTTTCACCCTGCAATGCCATCAATTACAGTCCATTCCTAGCACAGCTGTGGTATTTTCAGGTACCCCACAGCTCCCTCATGGACTTGCCCATGTTTTGTCTGTCATCCTGTTTTACCCAGCTCTCAACAAGTAGAATAACAAGGTAAATGCAGCATCTGGTGTTCAGCTCTGTGAAATCACCAGTTTAATGAAGGAATCAAAGTGCTGAGGCACAGGGTGCCCAGAGAAGCTGTGGCTGCCCCAGCCATGGCAGTGTTCAAGGCCAGGGTGGATGTGTGATCATTTAATCTCCTGCTACTCCCAAACCATACCCAGCAGCTGAAGCAGTGTCCAAGAACTGCCCTCACCAGCCCAGCCCTTGCAGCCCTTACCACCACGCAGAAGCCTTACCTTTTCCTGTTTCTGTTTTTCACTGCATAGTACTGTCAACGTATTTGTGATCTTTTTCAAATCATCAACTTCCACTAAGTCAGGAAAAGAAAAAGGATTCTGTGTCAGTATTGTTTTCAAAGGCAGTTAAATAACCCAACAACACCACCCTGCAAGACGTAGAAATAAGCATCTCTGATGAGGATGGGCAATTACTTGGTTTAAATCAGCAGAACACAGGCTGAGTGAGTCTGGTCCCTGGAATCACAGTTAATATTTGAAGGTCCCCAGATAAGCAGCCTCCTGTACAGGGAGACAATCCCTAACACAGTCTGTGGGGATGGAGTCGGGTGTTCACTGGGTGTCCTGGGCTCCCATGACACTTACATGAAATACACACGTCCCGAACTAACGCTTCCAAGAAGCTGGCGTAATGTAACGACTTCTCGTACTGTGTGATTTTCTCTTTTAGTAGCTTGCCAAATTCCGTAAAGTCATCTTTCGAGGAGGGATTCATGGCATCTATTCCACAAGTGTTATTTACACCTGCACGGGAAGACAGAGGTGTTACACAAACAGCCGTGAGCCCCGGGGTGACACCAGAGGAAGCAGTAACCTCGCTGACATTCGGGCCCAAACCCCCAGCCAAAGCTGAGCTCTGCTCACTGCTTCCACCACATAAAAGCCAACAGCCCCAGTTATGAGCCTCTATGGAAAGGTGTTTTACTCCAAAATGTAGTAATTTGCACCAGCTGTTCCCATTCCCTGGAGTAATGCACTCTACAGGAAGCCCCTTTCCCTTAAATAAAGAATTCCTGTCTTGAGCTCCCCAGTGCAAAGTTTAGCTGGTTCTTTGCAGCTGGTTTTGGTGCATCTCCCACCCCTACTCTGCCAAGGACTCACAGAGAAGCATTTCCACCGAGTAGTAGCTGGATAATTCACTATAATCAAGGAAACACACTTTCATGTGTGGAGGATGCTGCTGTGAGTCAGGATCTCTGCTGATGCTGTCAGAGCACAAAACCAGGCTGATCTGCTCTAAATCTACCTCATCTCCACCATCTCACTGCTCTGACCTGGCTGGCTTTCCCTCCTCCTGGCCTGCCACAGTTTGCCTGAAGGGAAGCACACTGGAGCAAGTTCTGCTGTGCCACAGTCCTCCAAAGCCTTGTTAGCTCCCTCTTGTAAAGCACTCAGAACATTCAGAGACAGCACTTCTGGGTTTTCTTTTTACACACTCGTCTCACTCAGCTTTTTACCACAAGTACCAGTGCGTCCAAGTGCAATGCTGGAAACTTCAGCCAGCCACCTCTTTCTCCTGTGGGCTCCTACTATTACCTGCTAAGGAAAAGCACCTCCTGCGCTAAAGCCGGTTTTGTGGTTCTTCCAATTAGTCCCCCTCACCGAGACGTGCCTCCAGCAGTTCCAGTGCAACCCCTCTTTAGTCTCAGTCACACAACCTGTGTGTGCCAACAGGCAGATCCTGCTCAGTTCCCTCTGCAGGTACCCCCCACCAGGCTGATTTCAGGGGACAGCCCTCTGGGGCTGCTGCAGTTGCACCAACTCGCACTTACCAAAGGTTTCTTTTGCTAACTCCAGGTCTGACTCCTCTTGCAATTTCTTTAGTCGTAGCTTGTCTGCTAACTGTTCTTCTGGGGTGAGCTCCTTCTGCTCCTCTGGGGCCTCTAACTGCAGTAAGAAACATAGACACGCTGCCCCTGAGCAGGGTAACACCACCACATCGCTTAACAAGCAGTCTACAGCAAGGGGGAAGCAGCGCCTCAGTTGTGTGTTTCACCACTGCACGTTGTACCATGAGCAGCAGAGATGAGCATTGCTTCAGCAGCTGGCCCAATTACACATATTAAAGCTGATGCCCCCCCCCCCGTGTTACTCAGTGCAGGACTGAGGTTTGTTTTATCATAGTCAAGAGCTTTACAGGGCTTGTTCAACCTCAAAAGAATCAAACTGACCCTGTCCTCTACATCTCTGAGACCCCGAAGGAAACAGAAGTTACCCTTTTTTTAAGCTCCTCTTGCTTCTTCTTCTGTAGCTTTTCTTTTTCTTTTATTTTTTCTGCTATTTTCTTTTTTTCGGAGACTTTTGGCTCTGTAACACATGGACACCAAAGCTCTCAACAACCAGGGCTTACTCCCAGCAAGCACAGTCATCGCTGGAGCTCCATCAGTGGAATCCGAACCCAGGGAGCTCCAGGACACACTTTGTCAGAACAAAACCAACCCCATTTAGTGGGTTTGATTCTTCAGACACACTCCAAACAAACCAGCGTCTGCTCTGCTGTGCACAGAGCCACGTGTGCTTTAAGTCTTACCTTGTTTTACCTCTGTCTCCTTTACTTCCTCCTCTTCCTCCTCATCATCCCAGTTATCCTACAAAAAGAGTCTGAGTTAAGATTTTTACAGATACTTGTTCAGGTAACAAATGCGAAGAGCAGCAGCTCATGCACCACCTCTTTAAAGCCATTAATCTTATGTATGGAGTGAGGAAGTGGGGAGGAAGTTGAGCTGTACAAGGGCTTTTGGAGCTGATCAGGAGGCTTCAGGACCAGTTCTTACTTTGGAAACAGCAGCTTTTGGTTAAAGAATCAGAAAGCTCATGTCAGGAGTCACAAAAACAGGTCACGGTCCCATCAGCACCCACAGGAACTCACGGGCAGCACCGTGCTGCGGGAGCAGGGGAAGCAGCAGCAGCAGGCAGAGGGGATGCAGGGGACCTGGTGCCACACAGGAATACCGGCCCCTAACAGTCACCACACCGATGGCTCCTTCATCGCCAAGGAGCTATTGACAGACTCTTCCCACAAATAAATCATTTAAATGCTCTCCAACAGCCACCACGTCCTCAGGTGTATTTTCAAGCAGTCTCAGCTGTGGTGTCTGCAGTAACTCTGCCTCCAGCTTTCACCTTCAGCAACCTTCAAGGCCAGGTTGGACACAGGGGCTTGGAGCAAGCTGCTCTAATGGAAGGTGTCCCAGCTTGCTGGAGGAGCTTTAAGGTCCCTTCCAAGCCAAACTGTTCTATGCCCACCATCTCTCACCTCCCGGCCACTGTCCTGTGCCCAATGGACGATCCATGGTTCAAACAAATACAGAAGCACTGTGTCTACAGAGCTGACCTGCCAATGTCACCTGCAGACTCTACAGCAGTAATTCCACAGGTTCTTCCTGATTGTTCCCTAGACCAGAGTTATGGGAATCCGTATTCTTGTCCTAACCCCACTGCAAATTCAAGCCTGTATCCTCCATGTGGAAATCACTGCTCTAAACTGGATCTGAAGGCGCGTGCCAAGTACCACACGATGCTCGCACCACAAGTTAAAGGCAAGAAACTCACAGGAGTTCAGAACTTCAGTTACTGGTTTCCACTCAACCTGCAGGCTCACGAGATGGCATCTGACAAGACCTCCTTTACCCCAAATCACACACACTGTCAGGGCATCATTACAGACAAGCTTAAACCCCCTAAGTCCTGAACATTGTGATCTCACCTCACCCAGCAATGCACATAATTGATTAAATCAAGTGAGTTATTCAATTCTGAGGCTGCTACAGCACAGCAAATAGAAGGCAGTGGTGGAAGCACTGAGGACTTCAATGTGCTGACCCAAGCAAGGGAGCCACCGAGTCCATCCACCAGCTCACTCCAGTTAATTGGCACTTGGGAGGGCTCCAGCTTCCTTCCCCATTCCAAGGAGCTGACTTGAATTTGGAGCAGCATTACTTTAGCTCACATCTAATTAAGAGTTTGTTACACCCACTTTTTAAATAGCTCCTTCCATTACTGCTGCCTCAGCCCTTGCCCTGTCCTTCACCGGTCTTAAAGTCAAGTGTCTGAGAGCGCAAAACCCCAGAGCAGGGCACCCTGACCCTGCCCGTGGGGTAAAGGGGCTGAGGGCAGCTACTGCACGTCACCAGTATGGGCAAGGACTTCCATGCGAGGACAGGCTCACCCCTTCCCCACGTGCCTGCGCAGGGACAGGACATGATGGCAGAGCTTATTTGAATTGAATGTATTTGTAACTGGGGGCAGGGGAGCACCCACACCTATTCCTGTGGTTTGGAATTCCAGGGAACTTCCTAGGAGGGAAAGAAAATTGCTCTCCTGTTGTATCTTCGCGCTGATACGAAGTAACTCAAAGATGATGTCTTTATCCCAGAGTGTTTCAGCAATGCACACCTGCACTGAACTGAAGTGAGGCTCCTGGGAACATCATGTCCTGTCAACCAGCCCCTGAGGAGAGCAGCTCTCTCATGGCTTCCTGTGCTCCATCACATGTACCTCAAACACAATAATGCACATTCTGCCCCCCAAACCTAGAAGACAGAACTGGGGAGCAACAGCCCCTCCAGCACACAGATTCCCACCAGACCCATGAGCTCTCCTCCCTTCAGAGCTCAGTGTCTGGGTGGCCCTGGCTTTGCTACACACAGAATGGCCCAGGAGTGAGATGAGAGTTCCTTGGCTGAAGGCCCATCCTCTGGGAAGCACCAGAGAGTTTTGTCACTGATGAAGATGCTAATTTTAAACCTGGGGAAGCCAAAGTTTCCCAACTGAACAGTTCCTGCAAGTTCATCCCTGAAAAATCTTCCAAAATAAACGCCAGGATCTGAATATAGAAACCCCATTCCAAACTGTGAAATACCAACCCTAAAGCCGCTCCTGCTCAGAAACCACACAGAGCTTCTGCTTTAGACCGTGTCCTTTATCTTACACAGCCACTTCCCAAGGTGCAAACAGGGAAGCCAGAGCCCAAGAACCACCACAGGCGCAGCTCTGTGACCTTAGGCCTTCTGCAGAAGAGCAGATCAAAGCAGAACAGAGCAGCTTTCTCTGCTGGACCACTCCTCTCCAGCCCCAGCCCCAGCTCTAAGCCGTGACTCCTCTCAAAGAGTTAAGTAGTTGCATTCTTACTACATGTGCGAGAACCTTGCGTCCTTATCAAAGCCCAAGGCAGAGGTGTCCTTGAAGAGTAACCCCTGAGAGCGCACTTCTCTTGGACACATTCTATCCTGGCAGAGAAGTTCCTCACTTTCAAAGGCAGGAGGAAAAGCCTCACAGAAACAATGTCTCTAAGAGATGTGTGTGTATACACACCTACATGGAGAAATCACATATACACCCACAGTTACACTTTAACCACACTACAAAGCACTGCAGCTACTCTACACAGACACCTTTACTTTGCCTGCTGCAGTGGGATACCTTTGGGAGCTGAAGAGTGTGGGTGTTGCTACATTGAAGGAGGAAAATGGATAGCTTGTAACTCACACCAACACCTTCACTGCTTTTCTGAGAGGAGATGAACCACTTCTGTCACAGCGACTGCAAGAAGCAGCTCAGCCCACGCTCAAGGACAGCGGCGCTGCTGCTGTCAGAGGTCCCGGTGGCAGTCAGTGGCCTCACACTGCGAGCAGCAGCACTGCTCCAGAGAGGTGACCAACAGCACCCAGGTCACCAGGGCCTGGCCACTGCTGCGCCGCGAACAGAAAGGCCTTTTCAGTGGACATGCTTCCATTCCTCGCACTCGCTCCTGCCATGCTGCTTGGCATCGTTTCCCTCCTGTCCAGATGAACGTGGCACAAACCGAGGTTTCTGCGGCCTCCAGCTGCAGGGGCAGCTGGAACAGGCTTTTGGAAGCATCAGAAGTGAACATCTGCACATTTTTAACCCTGATTCCACGCAGACACCACTCGTGAAACACAGCAAACCCCCCTGTCATCTAATAAACCGATTTTAAGTAATTCAGGCACTACCAAATCCACAACCACACAGTAAGGCTGCTGCTGCCTTTTCAAATGATGAGCCCAAAGTGTGTGTGCGAAGTAGGCAAAAGGGGGGGAAAGGAGACCGCAGAAGTCTCTGGTCAACCACAGAAGCTCCAATTTAAAGCTTTCTTTGAATCCCATCCCAGTGCTCGCCCAGGAGCTCACCCCCACTCAGAGCAATGGGTCTGAAGTGCTGCGGAAGGCAGTGGGAGAGCGGCCGGCCCCCAGAGCAGCCAGGCAGCTGGGAAGCAGCAGGTGGATTCCCTTGAGCCTCTTCAGGCCTAGAAAGCGCCCGTGGGTCCGCCCTGCCCTCCCCGGGAAGGCCCGCGGGCAGCGGGGGTGCACCCCGGGCGGCTCCGCGCGCTCGGAGCAGGGACTGGGGCCACCGGGCCCTGTCAGACGCGTCCTCCCCCGGCATTCCGGCCACTGTCACCCGCGGCCGCCGCTGGCCTTCGGGGCGCCGGCACCCGGGCCCGGCGCGGCCCCGCCGCAGACGCTTGGCCGCGGCCGCCCGACCTCCCCCGCCGGGGCCTCCCCGCCCCGCCCGCGGCCCCAGCCCGGGCCGGGCCGCGCCGCCGGGCCCGCGGCCCCCGCACACGAGGCACCGTGTGGCAGCGGCCCCGCTCCCCGCCGGCCCCGCGGCCCGGCCGCACCTTCACGTCGTCCTCCTCATCCTCGCCGGCCCAGCGGTCCCCGGCCACTCCCGGCACCAGCCGCTTCGCCACCGGCTCCACCACCTCGAAGCTGTCGGCATCTGTGGGGAGAGGAGCGCGGTGAGCGCGGGGCGCGCGGGCCGGGGGCAGCGGCGGGGGCAGCGGCCGCACCTACCCCACGAGTCCACCGCCTCCGCCGCCATCTTCCCCGCCACCGCTCGCAGGGCACGGTGAGGCGGCCGCTCCAGAGCGGCAGAGCCGGAGCCGCGCGCGGGGCACGCCGGGACGGTGGCGGACCGCTGGAGCTCCGCCCACCGCGGGGGCCGCGGTCGGTGCCGGGCGGGCTGAGGGGCCCCGGGCGCTATGGCGGGGCGGCAGCTGCGGCCTGAGGGGAGCGATACCGGTGAGTCCGGAGCCGGGCCTGACCGCGGCCGGTGCGGGCCCTTCTCCCTCCTCAAGCGACAGCAAACGCGTAAGAGCTGGGGGTGTCGCAGCCGGCTCCCTGCGCTGCGGGGAAGGGTTTCGTGTGCGAGGCAGGGAGGAAGAGAAGCTTCCAGGCTGATCCCCGCTCGGGTTTAGCCGCTTGCCAGGCACCACAGCAGCAGGCACGGAGCTGCGGCTCCGGTAACCAGAGCCCGAACATCCCAGCGGCATCCTCGCCGCCGGGAGGGCGCGCAGGGAAGCGGAACACGGTGAAAGCCGTGCCCTGGATTCACGCAGCACGCCTGAAGTCAATTCAACGAGTGAGGAATTTGCTCCCATTGCACTGGTGGGGAAATGAAGGCACAAAGGCCAAAAGCCCTGCTCGAGCCCAGCGTGGAGGGAGGGGAACGGCCCCGGAGGGCAGCAAACGGCCCGGTCTCAACATCTCTGCTTAGGAGGAGAAACTGATACAGATGAGATCAATGGGGCCTTGTGGTTGTTTTACAGACGATGCCCACAGAGCACATGGAAAAGGAGGCCTGGAGCAGAACAGCTCGGGAGGATGCGCTGTACCGATTACAAAGCACATCTCCTTTTCTCTCGTTGGGCCTCCAGTATCCTTAGCTTTTAAAACACACATGCACACAGAGAGCCCTCTTCTCCTTCCCTTTCAAAGGCTGAAAGCAGACATGGAGGAGTCTTTGCAGAGAACAAGAGTGTGCAGTGGAGGATCAGCTACAAACCGTAAATCCAGGAGCCAGAGCCCAACTCTTCCATAGAGACCTTTATGAACCTGTGCTAGAAAGGGAGGCAGCAGCAGCAGCACAACCTCACAGAACACGAGTTCTCTCCCAGCTGTATTTGACACCATGCAGCCCATCGCTGCAATGGCACTTTTGCAAGCATCAAACAGAAGAAAGCAAACGAGTTATTACATGGGCAAGACAACCCAGGCAGCGCCAGGTCACACAGCGCCGCAGCTGCACTCGCTTCCAACCACAGCCACTGCCTGTGATGCTGGGGAGGGGGTTGAAAGTTACCTTTGCCTTTACTAAGTGACTACGAGCGATGAAGTGCTGCATCCCTGCTGCTTCTCATCAGCTGCTCAGGACCCCGGTGTGAAGAACCCGAGGCGTGGGTTTGCTGCCACCAAGTCTTTGCTATCAGCCCTGTGGCACCCCTGAGCTTCACTCAGGTTCCATCGGCAGCACCGATAACTGACCGGAGCCCTGGAGCCTCCCTGCCACCATCTCGCTGTCTCTTCTTTCTCCCATCATGGGTAGCTCTCAGCTGGGTGGAAGCAGGTAACAAATGTGACCCAGGGAGGGGGAGGAAGGCAGGAGAGAGAAAACCTCCCTGCATTCAGCCAGCCCAGGAATGCTTCTGCAATCCTGAGTTTTCTCGTTGTTCATCCCATTCCAGCTTTATTCTACTCACAGAATGGGTCTGAAAGTCCCTTTTAACTCCAGTCCTCAAAGCAGTCTCTTGGTCTGAAGAGACACACAAGGGATTCCTTCTCCCAGGAAGACGCACTTCTAAACCCAAAGCCATTCACCTCCCTGCCCGTGTGACTGTGGTTGCTCCAGTTTTGCAGGTGTTGGTCTTTGATAAGGAGTTTCATGGCATGAAATATGGAAGCGGCCTGACTGCGGATCAAAGGTGCCGTCTGTCATCCTGCCACACACATCCAAGGAAGTCCCTTCACCAGAAAAATACTGCTTGTGAAACCCAGTGCTCTCCATAAGTGGCAGACATTAACAGAGGAGTGACTTGTGTCCCGTGGCACCTGCTGGCACAGACTCCCCCCTCTGAGCTGGTTTCCCACAGTAGGTACTGTCGGTTTTCAAACCAGCAGCAGGATGTGAATGTTTGCTCCGAGGCTTTGACTGTGGTTAGGTTCCAGTTCATCCATCTGCAACACACAAGCATTCATTTCACGTGGAAATCCAAGCTTTGCAAAGGTCTCCTCTCCACATCCTCCAAGGGGAGCATCCCAGGAGCGCTGCAGCAAGTGGGGGATGAAGGCACAGTTCTCTTTTCTCATTCCCCATACTTGGGCAGTCTCAGCACTAATCCCATCCTCACATGGAACAGTCCCAAGGGGCACAGGGCTGGTGCGGGCTGGGGCTTGCCTTGGGTCCTGTAGAAACTGCCAAGCTCCAAATCCCATCATCTACTTCAACACGCTGATTGACTCAAGTTTGTTCAGGCAAAGAATAAAGGCTACGACTGGCCACGCAGCGCTGTGAGGAGGGCAGAGCCAGGAGGAAAAAGAAAGGGATCTGGGTATTTACCCGGTAAAGTCACAACGGGTTTGTGTTTCTGGACAGGGCTCTTTACTGAACAAGCAACTCTGCTGCTAAAGGTCCTGCCGGAGGCACCCACTTGGCCTCTCCTCACCCACAACTTCCTGGTCTCACACTTGGGCATCCATTGGGAAGAGCTGCACACAGGGAGGGGACGATGTGCCATGGAAGGATGCTGGCTTCTCTCAGCAGGAGCAGCCCCAGGTTTGCCTCATCCTCCTCCTGCACCCCAGCTGTGGCTGCTCAAGGGCTTTGTTTGAAGGCAGTCTCCCTCCTCAGTGTGCCCGTGGTCCACAGCATTCATTTGGGAGACTTTCAATCAGGTCTTGACACGTTGCAGCCTTTCAGATACATTCCAAAAGTAATGACACATTTTCCTACCCAGATGGAAGGTGAAATGAATCAGTGGTGGAAAGGAGGCTAGGAACACCGAGGTGCACACTGTTCTAGCTATAGAGCAACTTAAAAAACCCCAAACACGTTGACCATGTATTGCCAAAATAAGCACGAAAGACGTTACTTTGCTGACAGAACGGAGAATGCTCCGACCTCCAACAGGGTACCCATGGACATGCAAAAGGAACACACGATTGCCAGGCTCAAGGAAAAGACCACAAAACGAGACAAACTTTGGAAATAGGATGTTGTGTTTTCTAAGATTACACAGGGTTGGAATCAATGACAGAGCTGCAGGACTGCTGCATGCATGCATGCAGTCTGCTTGCAAGACTCGAGCAGTGCATGGAGTGGAGCCTCCCCAGCACCCGTGTCACCTCTGGCACACACAGTCCATCAGGACCCAGGGCAGAGGCAGAGCTGAGCTTCCCCTCAAGGCTAATCAGGTGAAACTAGAACCTGAAGGGTTATTGTACCTGTGCTGCGTGCAAACAGCCTTCACACCAAGGTGTCTGACGTGTTCAGGAACTTGCATCTGGGGGAAGGTGGACTCATTCTGCAAAGCAAGCTCAGGGTGATAAATACCAACTTGCAGCACATTACAGTATCACTACTTCCTATGTTTATTCAGCAGTCTCTGTTACTTCTGCTCTGCAGCGATACAGAACTAAACCCTCTGCTTGCGTTTCCCCACACAGACACAGCTGTAAAGTGCAACGTGTGCTTTGGTTTCCTCAACTAAAGAAAGCACTTCTAGAATGGGGTCAGGCAAAGAGAGGACCCCCGTGCCCAGGGACACGCTCTGAACAGACGATGGTCTCTTTACCGGCAGAGAAGAGCCACGAGCTGCTCCGCAAAACCCGTTTCACTCTGGCTGAGCAGTGAATCTTAAAGCAGCTCTGTCACGGCAATGACTCGGGAGGCAGCTGGCAGAGTTCCACAGCAAGCAGGGATTCACTGTTAAAGGAGTTAAAAATCCCAGGTTTAGGTTCACATTGTAAGGAACAGCCAAAGAAAGAGTTGGCAAAGCACGGAGCAATCCAAACCCCGACCGCTTTCAGAACCCAGAGACACCTGAGAACCATCTCATGGCCACAAACCCGGGGGGGGGGGTGTGGGGGGTGCAGGAGCACGCGTCTGTGCAGAAGCAGATATAAAGGTCATGTTATGTACAGTTTATTTCAATAAAGACATAAGACAAACAGCGTAAAGATGCCCAGATGCCCTAGAGATAAATACATTTAAAAGATTCTCATTAAAATGAATCCATAGTATTTCTTTCCTGCAAGCAAAATACCTTTCTTTAAATACAAAAAAAATCAGTATTCTGAATTGCAAATGTTTTCACTTCTTTTGCAGAAAATCTGCCATGATGGTTTGCTTTTTAATGAAGAAGGATTTTCCACAAAACAGGCTTGCTCTACATGCTAAGTTCATTAAACAGTTCAGTGACACAATGTGCTAGCTACATACACAACAGAGAATATAGTAAGAAAACACTCAACCTGATGAAAAGTTAAAATCTTCATTAATACACTGGAAAAAGTTGACATAACTCATGCCTTTTAAAATCAAAAATACAAAAATTAAATGTTTTCCTAAAAAGATTTTCCTTATTTTAAGGACTCATTTGAAAATGAAGCTGCATGTAATTTGTACAATAAAATTGTACAAGTAAACAGGTAATATACATAAAAAATTAATTGACATACTTCTCCATTAGCAGTTGTCCACCTTTAATCTCCAATACTGTACTTTCTGAACAAGCATACAAAATATCAAACTTCTCTTTAGAAAAAGTGCCGTTCTGTGACATCTCTCACACAAAACCAGTCCGCGCCTGGGCCGTGGTCATGCGGTCGGAGGCGTCCGACGTCTGCAACCTAAACCCTCTGCGAAAGCCTCCTGCGGAGGACATGGACTCACCACTGGAACCCCCCGGCGCCGAGGCTGCCGGCCCCTTCCCGGGCCCACGGCGGCAGCGAGGGGCTGCGGAGCGGGGGTACCCCGGGCTTGCGCGTAGCTACAGCCGGTACCCCCGCCGCGCGCACAGCTCCGCACCCGCCGCGCGGCACCGGCACCACCACGCGCATCGGCAAGAGCCCAGCACGGCAGCCCCGGGGGAGGCAGCAGCCACCCAGCCGCCCGGCCCCGCGCCGCTGCTCCTCTCCAGACCTGCACCCACGGCATCGTCTGAGGTATTCCTTGTCCGTCTGTGCCACCGCGAGATACTGTCTGTCCAGCGCACGGGCCGCCAATGCTTTAAAACAGTCTGAATATTAGGAACTCTTACATCTTCTTATCTAGCCAGTCTCTTGATTTGCTGAAAAGATTCCAACTACAGTAGAGTATTACAGAAAGGAAAAGATAAATGCAGGGTGGGTTTTTTTCCTCTTTCTAAATGAAACTTACGTGGGCTAAAACTAGAGAGTATTTTTAAACAAATATACAGTATGCAGGCAGACAAAGCAGGAAAACGGCCATCAACTGTTTAATAAAAAACTAGGAAAATTTGGCTATTTCCAGAAAAACTATGAAGCGCCTCAACTAAAAGGAATGCATAATGAAATTCTAATCTAATACAGGTCAAAAATGTAAAAAGGTTATAAACCTTAACAGGAAAAATAAAACAACTTTTTACTGGCCATTCCTGTTGAAATGAGAATCTTAAAAGTAACAGAAAAGTGGCTACAAACCCACTTAGAGCACCGAACAGAGAGAAAACACGAGTCCATTTTCAATCTCTGTTGTATCATAAAATCCTGTGTTTCTACAGGTCAAACTGCTGGTGGCAGAAACAGAATTCTTTATAAACCGCAGATGTCCTGGACATACAAAAACGTGTTGGAGTTGCACTAGTTCTAAAGACTCTTCTGTTCTAGCCTACCCACGGGCTTGTACGGTGGAGTACTGAACGTGTTCAACCTCAGCCATAGAAAGTCTCTTCCTGTAACCCTTGATTATTGTTGGGCACCAAAGATAAGAAAAGCAAGACGGGGTACAAAAATGCAAAATTTCAACAGTAATGGCAATGTTTTGTTTTAGTCCAAAAGGGTCCTGCATTTTCTCCCCCTTCAGTAATGTGGCAAAAGGCTTTAATCGGGGGGTAGCAAGTCATGCAAGCGAAATCTGTCTCTGATGTGAGGTCGGACATCTTCATTCTGCAGGGAGGGGAGAGAGAAAACAAAGGTGCGGGTTTCAGGACAGACACGCCTATAAACCCCATTACTTCAACAAGGTCAGCTTTCTACCACTGGCATTTTAATACAACAAAACATAAGCAGCCTCCCACTGCCTAAAGGGGCCAACAAGAAACCTGGAGAGGGGCTTTGGCCAAGGGCCTGCAGGGACAGGCCAAGGGGAATGGCTTTAACCTGCCCGAGGGGAGACTGAGCTGAGCTCTTAGGCAGAAGCTCTTCCCTGGGAGGGTGCTGAGGCGCTGGCACAAGGTGCCCAGAGAAGCTGTGGCTGCCCCATCCCTGGCAGTGCTCAAGGGCAGGTTGGACACAGGGGCTTGGAGCAAGCTGCTCTAGTCCATAAAAATACCTAAAAGAGATAACTAAGGTTTGGGCAGTGGGTGGGGAAGAGCCACCTCAAGGAAACACTTACCAGCTCTACAAGTTTCTCCAGAAATGGAATCAATTTTAGGAGTTCATTGTCATTTTTATCCATGAACCAGCTTTCTATAGGAATTCCATTCGAAAGCTAACGTAAAGAGAGAATAAAACCATCAGCACACGGTTTATACTTAATTCGTCTAAAAATGTAACTTGTGAAATAGCACTTTGAGGAAAAATGTTTCAAGCTGAAGTTTATTAATACGTATTTTCCCTCTGAAGTTTGCATTGAACTTCACTTCCAAAATGCCTGCTTCCTTTGCATACCTCACTACACAGATTTCCACCTCAAAGCTGAAACAGAACTAGCCCTCGAAGCTCTGCAGGTCGGAAAGGCGCTGCTGTTCTGAGGCACTCTTACACTAAAGCGCTGGCGGATGCTGTCTGTGTGCGTGCAAGTGAGGCTGAGCCAAAGAGCTCTTTGTTCTGCTGCTGCTTTGATGGAGGTGAGACGTCGGGGATCCCTCTCTGCATGTCGTCCCCAGTGTGACAGGAACGTCCCCCACACAGTGTGTAACCCCATAGCACCTCAGCGTGAGCCATTTTCACAGCTGCGGTCACCTCAGCCAGAGATCTGATCCTAATCCCTTCACTAGCATTAAGAAATGAACTCCACGCTAGAGACCAAGCACCAGACTTGGCAGCCTGCTGGCTTCTGCCAAAAAGCTAAGTGAGAAGCAAACGTGACGGGTTGCGTGGTTCATCAGAAGTCACACGGTTTGCACTCGATCAGCTCTTCCCTAAATGTAAGAGAAAGGCAAGCAAACCTGGCTGCTTTGCTAGGGTTTGGCTCACAAGCCATGTGGAAGCTGTTAAATCAGGCTGCAGCGGTTCACCTCTCCCCCGGCAGCACCATCCTCACCTGGTAAGCAAAGGCTTGCGGTGAATTGTCAATGATGATGGTTTTTGAAAGGTCTCTACCAAGAATGTTTAAATCCTTGATGTAGTTTCCTTGTACACAAACACAATGCTCGCGGAAGAGTCGATGCCTGCAAGTAAAGCAGAACACTAACGAATGAGACCAACTTGCACGGCATGGGGAAGAGCTGTCTCTGCCAGATGTTAGCAGTTTTCTCCTCCTCCCATCCACCAGCTCCTTTGAAAAAACTGTTCCCTTTTTCCCATTCTCTTTGGAGCTTTTTTTCCCCAATAAAATGACCACTGAAGGTGATTTTACATCAGCCTCCTTCTGCGGGCAGCTCTTTGTATTTACCCAGAAAAGCTCCACCCGGATGCAAGCAGTATCTGTGAGCAGAGCCTGCCTTCCAGCCTCTAGTGATGGATCAACACAGGGACCCAGCACACTCAAACGCTTTTGCAAGGCCCAAAGAGCAGAGATTCATCCTGCACAGGAGCCAATTTATTGGCTTTTACTGTCCCTTCCTTTTGCTGTCACAACCTGTGGCCTCCCCACACCACCACGTGCCAGAACACCACGTACCAGGGGTGTCTATGTTACCTACCTCTGTTTGCAATTAACCTATTTCAGTTATTAGAATGTGAAAAAAGCCTCAAGGCCAAAACATTCCAGTGAGTTCTTCCTTTCCCATTAGCCTACTCCCTTTTCACTTATTACACAAGAAATGGATGGCGAGACTACAAGGACCCAGTTTTAAAACATACCAGGAATAACACTCACGTTTCATGGAATATCACTGTAACTTAGAAACAAATTGTAAACCAGACAGATGTGGGCTCTCGCAGGATTACCTCAGTGTCTTTAAGGCTCCTTGCATTTTTAAGTGAAGCTTTTAGAAGCTGCACACAGTGTGCTCAATTTCAGAGAGGGGTTGAGTTCCTAATGTTGCTATGGAGGAAAATAAGCTGATGCCTCGGCAGCAAATGAATTTAAATATAGATTCTGAGTCACATGTGTGGAGCGCTGACAAGTCCACCTTGAGGCTGATGCCAAAGGGAATCATGCCTCCATGTCAGCTTTTCGGTGGCACATGAATCACAGCTAAATTCATGCATCACGTGAGTCTTTCTGCCGTTCTCAGAAGACTCTCTGGCTGTGTATTTTATTACCATTCTCCTGCTCTAAACCCAGTCCTGAATCACACATATTAGGCTCTTGGAGGAAGATTTTTAACACTAGGGATGCACACTTAACGCGCATCCCCTCTGGCCGTGTGATGCAGGTAAGCTCAGACACTCCCAGGACTGGAAGTATCTGAAAGCCCAGTTTTAGCTGCCTGCTCAAAAGGCAGCGGCAGTCAGGCTACCAAAGCCAAAGCAGGATTGTGCTGTGCACGCCGTGCAAAAACAAGCAGTGAGATGACTGTTCCTGGATGAAAACCAGCAAACAGTTTATCTTCACACTCATCCAGAAAATGAGTTACTGTGTGCCCAAACTACTCAGCAAAACCAATGGATGCAGCCACCACCTCTGTCCAAATGGTTAGTTTATTGTGTGTGTAATTAAAATCAAGTCTTTCCTGACAACTATTACAATAAAATGCTGCGGTGACATACCAAGGGCAGCATTTACACAGGCCTGGCTCTGTCCAGTTTATGCCCTTACTGGGATTACCCTGTGCAGGTGAATCCCTGAGAGGAATCCTCTTTGGATTCAGCTTCCCCATGTAACATCCCACCTCCTAGATAGGAATAACAGGAAGAATCTCATCCAGCAGAACATCTTTCCGCCCTAAGGAGCTGTTCTTGCAAAATGCCCATCACTGCCAAGCACACTCGCTATTAGGAAATGAAAAACTAAACCAGCTCCAATAGAAAACCCACAAACAAATTACTTTGTGAGTGAGAAAGAAAACCATGCTGACTGTAAGGATAACTATACAATTCACAACTTATAAGCAATCACTCGAGTTTGAGTAGTTCAGACCAAATAAATGGCTATGGGGTTTGGCCCCAGAGGGCAGTGTGAAGCTGCCTGGATTCATTCTACCCTCAGGGCAATAGCTCAATCACTTCATTTTTCTCTCACTCCTAGACCAGACAAACCCACAGAGACCCAGTTCAGTAAGACACACGCCATCAGCACATGCTTCAGCACACTGGATGCGAAACAGCACTTAGTTTGCTTACAAACACCAGGTACATTCAGTTTTCTGGGTTTACCTGACCAGTTGCTTTTTAGGGTCTAGTATGTTCAATAACTTGTCTGCGTACACCTTCTTAGAAGCGGTAAAAAGAATGATCTGTGGATTCAAGAGGGAAAAGCAATCATTTTGGGTATAAGGACACGACTATAATTTGACAGTGAAATTCAGAGGCAGCATCTGGTGGGTTTTACCTCATAAATCTGAGACATACGTTCCAGGAATTCTCGGAAGAATGGCCTTAATCGGACATACACCTGCAGCAGAAACAGACTTTAATGAAGATTCAAAACACCTCAGCTATCACCTGCACTAAGTACCAGTTTGTAAAGACAAGGTCAAAATGAGATTATGAACAAGGTAAACAGCAAATACTGATTTCCTGCAGAGTAATAACTGAACTAAACCAATACTGCATTAGCTCGCAGCCCAGGCTGCTCTAAGTGAAAGCATCAGATGATAAAATCAGGCTTAACAAATTCACTGGAACATTTGGTGGAATTAGAAATAACTTCAGCTACAATCTAAAAGTTGGACAACAAGCCAGAATGAAACTGGTTGCTTTGAGCAGGCATCCTGAACGAGCTTCACCAGCCGGGCAGCACCAGAGCAGCTTCCAGCTGATGTGTGCCAGCACAGAAAGGGTATTAATGCTTTCCCCGCACACAGGTAACAGCTGCTAATGGTAGTAGGTAGAGAGGATGGTATTTGGTTTGGAGATCGTCTTCAAGGGCTTGATTTCAAACTAAAAAGCTTACCCCCCATTATGGAAGAAACACAGATGTCACCTCAGGAACAGCCTCTTCAGCATCCCTCCTACGAACTCTCCTGGCAACCAAAGAGGGCAGCTGAGCGATCTGCCAGTACTTCAACTGCTGCTGATGTAAATAAACCCATTTTCTGTGTAATTTATTGTTCCTTTTACAGCTGGATGGAATTGTATCAGTCACAGCAGCCAGTTACACGGGTTTAGAATCACTGCATTAGATCAGAGATCAGTTACGGCTGTCGGGCTCCTCAGGGGTGGACACTGCTCCTGCCTTGGTTTTTAGTTTGGTTTTTTAGTCCTGGGATAACCGCAGCATCGTTGCAAGATGTTCTAGTTGAGATTACTGCCAAGCGGTTATAAATGGGCATCTATCTCAACACAACCTCTCTCTATCGCAGTATCAATCTCTCTCTAAGAAGGCGACGTGAATGCAAACGAGAAATCCAGGAAACCCACTTTCCTGTCAGAACCTGTATTTCTCATTGCCGCTTGCCCAGACACACGCTTCATTTAACAGTGCCCCCGGTGCAGGCTCACTGCTCTGGTTTCTCTGGCTTGTGGCACTGGCACAGCGTAAGGCAACGACATCACTACCCCCAGCTGCACCAACCTGGCACAGAACTCTGACCCAAGCACAAGAATCAAGTAACCAAAGCAGAACAAAACACATCCCTCCCTGCCATGAGTAAATGTGAGAGATCACTTTTGAAAATAGAAGCCTAACAGTAATTTCCAGTGGTTTTAAAGACTGAAAGTTTGTCAACAGCAACACATGCCGTCACCTGCTTCAAAGTCACTCACAAATGCACAACGTGTATGCGAAGACCCCTCACAGCTCTGTAGCAGGTTTTCAAGGTTATTTTTCTTCCCCCCAAGCAATCAACTCATCCCATGTTTCAACGGCAACAAAATCTAAATGTGCAACACCTGAACTGTCAATGTCTTCCTTGTTCAAAATACACAGGACTTGAGCTCTTCCAAGGTGGAACTGGAAGGAAACAGTATTCCTTTCCTGCGTTAGAAAACCTGAACAAGACACATGTTCCACTTGGTGTCAAAATCCCTGGAATTACCAGACAGAAGTGCCTGAAGCGCAGCCAGCTGTGGCTCTCCAAAGGGCCAGAAGTGGAATTCTAGAGGCTCTACTGAACTAAAATGAAGTTGTAGAATCAACTGGGTTGGAAAAGACCTTTAAGATCATCAGGTCCAACCATTGAGTGAATGCTGCCAAATCCACCACTAAAGCATGTCACTAAGTGCCACATCAACATGAGACCAATCCCCACCTCACTACAACCTCCTTTGAGGTAGCTGTAGAGAGTGTCTTCCCAACCTAAGCCCAGATTTCCTGGTGGATGTGCCAAAGACACACCAATGCTTCCTGGCCTCCAGATCCAAAGCTTTATGGCTCTTCTGTTATTTCCCAGAAACAGAGATGGGGTCACTCAAAGGGAGAGCCAGAATTCCCAAGCATTGCTTGCTTCATTCCACTGCAGTAACAAAGTAAAGCAGTTAAGTTATAGGTGACATGGAACATGTGTAACCCTGTATGCAGTAACTACAACTGACCTATGGAGCTCCAGAACATCTTTCAAGGATCACAAAAGTCAAAGGGAATTATTCTGAGGTAGATCAGTAAAGATGCCCTTCCAGTGAAGAACAGAAAGGACCTGCCTTTTGACTACAGGCAGGGAGCCAGGAAGGCAGCTCCAGAGCGGAACAAAGGGATGAGACGATCTCGTACCTGGGACTTGAAGTCAGCAACAGAAACAAAACCTCTTTACCAAGGAAAAAGAGATAAATTGCTTCAGAAGATATGCTGCTTATCTCATTTATGTAAAGTACAACAAAGAGTACAAAGTCTGAAGTCTACAGCTGAAGAACTGTCATTGGTTTTTGTTCTCCAGTCAGATGTAAGGCAGCACTTAGCAGTGCTTAAGAAAACTTCAGCTGCACAAAGACTGGATTTTTACTAAGCCCAGACCTTAAAAACTGCCTAATTTAGAGACTTTTTTTTTCAATGCAGAAAACAGGAACAAATTCATTGCCTCAGAAGCCTGACCTAAGCAAGCCCAACTGTGCCCATCTCACCGCTAGCTTTCTTAATAGAAATCAGCTATGTGACTCAACCCGAGGTTTAAACCCTGGGTGTCAGTGCTGGAATCACAGTAATGCCATTTTTCAGTGGGCAGAACTCTGCTCCACGCTCAGTTCTTCTGCGTAACCCCAGGGAAGTTGTGAGAAACCACTTGGAGCAAACAAACCCGTATTTTTAGAAACCTTTCTTTAAAACCAGACCATCACCTGCAGTCACTGAAACAAGCACCAAGAGAGCCAAGTTCCTGGACGTAAAACTTGTGCTTGACTCCCAGGCCACTGGAGTTTAGCTGGATTTTATAAGAGACCTTCTAGAACCTGAGTCAGCCTGGTTCTTATTGTTGCAGTACCCTGGGATGGCCAGGTCTGGAACATCTTTTCAGGAAAGGGCCTGGTTTGCCATACTCTTGCTGCAAGAGCATTGGCTTGATGCCTTCTGATAGGGAAGAAAATGGAAATGCTATGAACCCAGGCTCCCATTTGCAGTATTAACCAGGCCTGATGTGATATTCAGCAGGAAAAGAAGTGCTGTTTATTCTTTCTTAAAAAGAATGAATAGAGAACTGTCCAATATTTCTGGAAAACCTACATGGGAGTGGTACATAATACTAATGGAAAACATCTTCAGCAATGTCTCTTCCACATCTTGTATTTTTTCAGTGGGATATATTACACAATCCTTTATATATAGTAACTTGCTGGCTTCTACTTTGCTCGGACAGCTCAGTTGGCTGCTTCTCTGCTGCCAGCTGAAACTACTGCCAAAAGGAAATGCAGAGATATGAAATCAGCACAGGGCTGGTCCAGAGGTGCTGGTCAGACTGATAAGCAAAAGAAATATGCAAGAGAAAGTTTTATAAGCTGGTAAACAACTATTCACTGACTAAAACCGCTAAGAAGGGCATGAAATAACAAACTTCTTTCCAACTTTCGTCACAGAAGATTATTTGGATTTTGCATATTAAACCCTAGTGAAAGATGAACTTAACTGTACCCATAAGATACTCATCTTGCTTATTAGCTGTTACCTAGTAAGAGATGAATGTTTGTCAGTGTCTAGTGTGATGAAAAAGCAGGAAAAACCAAACAGCGACCAGGAGAGTGTGCTTGAAGATAGCAGCTGACTTTCTCAGGCCTGCAAGAAGCTGCTGTTCCTCAGCAAATCCAGGCTGGACTCCAGAGAGGGCTAAGAGAAAACTCCAGGACCCACACAGTAGCTGTACTGTGTCAAGGGCTATCTATATAGGCTTGTGTACAATGCCACTGAATAAAGCTTTAGAAATATTGTAAGTCACTCTCTCCATTGACTTCAATTTCCTAAAGGCAAAAGCATAAACACACAGTCACTAAAAGACCCAGTTATAGACAGAAAGTACTTGAATCATACTGAGATCTAAGAGAAGGAAGTTAAAACTGAAGCTTTAGTCTTCCTGGTGCTGTTAGCAGTGTCAAGAGCCTCTAAAGAACTACTTCTAAGGCTCCTTTCAAGGTCATCCTGGGAAGAAACTGTGCATGGCCATCACCAACAAAGTGATAAGATAAACCCATGTTTAAAGATTATTCCAGATTCCAAAGGGGTTTATATGCAACAGCAAAGAAAAGCACTTTTAGAATCAGGAAAAATACCTGGACAAGTGTCCTTTTAAGGTGCCTGATGACTGCCTCATTCTTCAAAGACACTACAGTGGGGTCCAATACCATGTGAACTACATGGTGGGGAAGCTGTGGCTGCTCCCACGTACACCCCACAAAAGGACCTGAGAACAACAGCCTGGATCAGTGCAGCATCTCTGGTAGTTGCTGGAAGACAGTTCCTCCTTCCCACTTCTTCCTCTAGGGCAGGTCAATGTAAGACACACACAGCAACCATCTCCTGAGGCAGAACAAACCTGAACCCTGCAGTCCCCACAGGACAGTCCAATCACACTAATACCCAGCAGACTGGGTACACTACCGGGGAGTAACGAAGGCATGGGTGAAGTGTGCAACAAGACTGATGACTGGACAGAACCTACTCAGTGTCAGGTGCTGAAGATGTCTTCTCTACAGAGAGAAACGCCCAGCCAATGTGGACTGCTTTTCCCTGCCAAGGGAGGAATGTTAACGGTTGGTGAGGAGCTGCTCCTGGGGAATGGCTAAACTGTTGGTGTTCCTGCCTCCACCTGCAGCACCTCTAACCCAGGACAATCCAATCTGCCAAAGCCCATACATTTAGAATCAGACAGTTGTTAAATGCTAGACAGTTTCTTACCTCTCCTGCAACAAGACGGTAACAAATACACACAGCAAGAATTCCTATGTTAAACAAAATAAAAGCTTCCATATTTGTCCATGCACAGTAATTACCTGGTAAATGACATCTTGAAAAAGAACTGGAAAAGTGAGTGCAGCATCTTCTAATTCATTTAGACTACAGTGCACTAAGGTTTCATCCTATTAAAACAAGAAAAGATGGCATAAAGGAAAGAAAACATTGTGAAAGGAATATTAAAAATAGAAGTGAGTTTCTGGATTTTTATGCTCATTTTAAGGTAGGTTTATTTAGTCTGGAAAATATTTTTATGCAAGTGCTGTCAAGATTGAAGAACTCTTAGAACGAATGAATTCATTACTCTTGCAGGGTTTTTTAAATCACTTACAACTGTGAGCTGGGGGCACAGTTATAAGCAGATATCTTCATTTTGTAGGCTCTCCTGTCAGTCAAACCTGCACCCATCACTGTGAATAATGTATCTGTTTATACAGGCACTGGAGAACACACCAAGTGATGCTGGGCATGATAAACTAAACTGATGTTCCTGCCATCATTAACAGGCTCTGAAACAACTTTTCGAACAGGGAGACAAAGAGAAATTATTATCAAGACAAATATATTTTCTATGGATATCTGAAAAATCAACTCGTGACCTCTGAGCATAAATACGTTGTAAGAATTAGAAGATTTGTTCTTGATCAATCTTGATGCAAGACATGAAGCTGAATTTTCCCAGCTGTTCCATCTCAGTTTTCCCACACTGGATTTAGGAAAGCTTTATGGGGACAGATAACTCTTTGTTTGAGACAATAAGAGTTGTAATGCTTTTCTTCAGGCAGGATGTTAAGCACGCAGCCTGCACAGCAAGCTTTCTGCTCTTGCCACTATCACCTTTTCCCAATGCAAACTATATTTAACTGAAAATTGTGTAACATTGACAAAGCCTTTTTGTTGAAAGCAAACACTTCTAATTTCAGCAACAAGCAAAATGACAGAAATGCTGCAGAGCCCCTGCTTTTGGAATGTGTTTATAAAGACACTTACCAAGTCTAGAACTAAGGAGAATTCTGGTGTGCTTCTTGTTTTCAGTGGAAGAGCTGGCTTCCTGTTCAGTTGTTCTTCTGTTAGTGGTGGAACATGTTTGATGAAATAATACCTGGAAAGAATACAGATTTGGCTGTAGATATGTATCTCAAATTCATTACATGATGTTGAAGCCCCACTTAATATTTCAAATATTTAAGGCTGCACAAGAAGTATTTTAAATTGAAAAAAAACCACATCAATCTACATTTATTTTTTTGAGTTAAGAGCTTTTGGAATTCATTTCCATAATATAAAAATCTTCCAACTTAAATAAGAATGCCTTATTTCAACACCCAAACCCACCAATTTAGTATTTGCAGTACAAACATTAGCACTTACGGATCAAAGACTTCCCAGTCTTCTTCATACGTAGCTTCTGCATGGGCTGATGAGTAGCCACTGTCTGGAGATACTGGTGCTAAAATTCAACGAAAATGACCAAACCAAAAAATAAAACAAAACACCACAAGAGCTGGTCTTATTAGTGCAGTCTGCAGAAGTGACAGTCTGCCCTTGGTACGCCAGTGCCTCACACAGCAGTGGAAATCTCTCCCTGCAGCCCACCCTCTGTCCCCATGTGTCCTCAGAAACGGCCTGCACCGCTCCCAAGGAAGCCACCTGAGAGCCCAGTGTGCTCTCATGCCACAGAACATCATGACCTGGCTGATCTGGGAGACCCCACACAGCCTCTGATGGTGGCTGGATGCTCACACGTGCCAGCCTAAGGAGGTAGCACAGCTCTTCCACCGGCAGCTCCCACAGCTGAGGGAGCCTCTGGAAACACAGCAACAGACCAGACCACAAGGTCTGGACCGGACTCATGTATCCCACACCAGCCCCTCTATGCAGAGGTTGATTTTGCTTCCCTGGAGGCTCTAATATAAGAGACCAAAATGCTGCAAGTTGCTCTTCTGTGAGCAGCAAGGCCAGGATGTGCATTTCTAATGGGGTGGCAGGCTTCAGTATGCATTCTGGAATCTTTTGTTTCCATCTGAGGAAGTGTTAGGAAGCCTACTGAGCTGTACTGGGAATAAGAGATAAGCTTTGACAAAATCGTGTCTCTGGTGCATAAACCAGGTTTGTCTATTAGAGTAAAAAGCACTGTTCCTACTGCTTGCACGCCCTAAGCAAATGTGAAATATCAGTTTCTAGAGAATGCAGGTGTTGGGGTTTCCCTGAGAGTACAATCACACACAGCTCCCACATGAGGGCAAGGCAAGCACAGGTTTCTTACCTGTAAGTGGTGGCAGGTCCCGGTCATTTGTTTCCTCCACCTCTTCCAAACCATTGTTGACAGTGGACCTGACCTGCACTGCTTGGCTAGTGTAAGCTGCCCCGTTGGTTGATGTTGCAGTACTTGTGGTAATCTCATCAACCTGTTCCATATCAAGCTGTTTGACTATCTCTTCAGCTTCAACAGCTTGTCCTGGAGAATCCGATCCTGATGTTCCTGGATTAAGATTTCAGTACATTCACAGTCATTATGAGGCTAAGTTACCCATCAGAATGCTGATATTACTGATCAGAATAATTGAAGATAGCCACATCTGACCCATGTTACAAAAATAAGACCCAAAAGGCCTCTTATGTTTGGGACAAGGAACTTAATACCAATTACTATTACATTTTTTTAAATGAAAGATACACCACTGGGTACTTACACCTGTAAAAGAAACAGTCTAATGCATATAAACTTATTGCTTCTTTTATTAATTATCAACCCTTCAAAGACTTAAAGAGCCCTTTATCAGGTAGTAGTAACTCCTGGTCTGTAAACCAGCACGTTAAGTGTACTGCCACTCAAAACAGCTTGCTCTTAAAAACCCCTATCATTCTGAGCTTTAATACAATCGGCTGGTCAGATAATACTCACCATTTTTATTTGCTGGTGAAAAAAAATTGAAAACAGGAGAAAATATGGTTCCCAGTAACGTGGTTCGGGGGGGGCTGCCCGTGGCAGGATTATCTTCTAGTTTTCCATTTTGCTTTACGTGTTGGTTTGTCATTTCATAACTTCCAGCTTCTGTAAAAGAAAACTCATGAGGTACAATACCACGCTTCTGGTTTTCACACGTCCTCCCTTTAATCAGTATTATTTTCATTATAGGAAAGATCCCTCTTGTTCACAGTTCAACTTGGGCAATAACAAAGCAGCAGCCTCTCAGTCTTGAGATAAAAACTTAGCACCGTCTCAGCCCTACAATTTAGGAAGCACTTATTGTTTATAGAAATTATGCTACACATTAACAAACAGCACAAGTTTAAATCCTTTAAATGAGCTTGATAATGGAAGACACTTCAAGCTGCTGTGCACCCTTCCCAGCACACAGCTGACAGTATCAGTGGGGTTCCACTAGATGGAGGCAAGAGAAAGTGTCAGTGAACTCCAGTGCCTGGAACCTCCAAGCTTCCCTATAATTAACGGTTCCCACACACAAACACACATCAAATACAGTTACGAAGTAAAATACTTTTTAGTTGTTATCACAGATAACAAAGGGCATAAAATAAATCTTCACATTACAAAACAACACATAACAGTAAAGGTTTTCCATAAGTGTGCATGCACAGCAAGGTACATCCTAGAACTAGAAATTGCCATCTCGGGGCTGAGCTCCAAGACACAGCTCTGAGCCTGGAATAAAGAGAAGTTATTTACTTCTCAGTAACAGGTCTCTGTGCTGTCTGTACAACTAGTGCAGCAACACAGGATTAGAGTGTTCACAAACCTCCATTCATCTGACTTTTCCGTCGCACTCGAGAGATCTGTTTGTTAGGCTTTTCTCCTGCTTGAGGTGTGGATGTGATCAAGTTGTTATCGATATCCCGCTCAATCCTACTTCTTTTTGCAGGATTTTCTCTTTCTTCCTTAAAATAGAAAAGGAGATAAAAAAGGAACATACTGAACAGTGCCTCTTTTCTCCAGTGGATACTACCAGAAAATGTCAGCTCTTAGAGAAAGTTTCACAAAAGATCCATTTATTGTTCTACTTCCAGATGCACAACATGCAACATGTATCTGGCCAGCTGGCCATTTAAACTGACACAGCTCAAGGTAAATAGCAAAATATCAGGAAAGAAAACCTGGAACTTCTGTAGCAGAAAAACTGTCTCTAAGTTCTATTTCTCTGGATAGCCCGTTTATAAATATCTAAGTGCTGTGCAGCTTGGGACCTGTAGGTACAAGGCAATTAAAATGACATGGAACTTGATTTCTCTGCCTGTGAGGCATCCAGGAAGTAAAGTTTACAATAGCCCATGTGGAGGTCTCCACCACGCTCCCTACACAAAATGGGTTCCTCAGTTGTATACCTGGACAGAACCTGCTGCTATCCAATCCCTATCAGATGGCAAAACTCAGCTATTAAAAGCATTGTAGACAAGGGTTATGGCCCAGTGAGTCTCTTACCTTAAGTAAATGGCTGTTCTTCCCTGTGGCACTTGCATGAATGATACAGAACCAAACACTTTTGCCCGTTTTCTGTGCATGAGTATAGGTATAGACACACATGTTTAAGACCCAAACCATTCTACGAGTTTCTTCCATGATTCTAAGACAGGTTTCTTGCCCTTTTCCCCTCAAAGCACTTACTACAGCTTAATAAACGGCAATCTGAAATCTAAAGCAGAACCATATAGAGGACACTGAAATGTGAGCTGTGAGACAATGCAAAATGAATTACATATCAAAATAAATGAGGACACAGACCATGCCAAAGTCAATGAACATTTCCATTTCAGTTACAGAATTACCCTCCTGGAGCTGCAGTTTCACAGCTTTAAAAAGAAAAAAGAGTTTGTGTGCTCCAAAAAAGGTAACTGGATCTTGTAGAAAGTTTAATCTAAAGCCCATGTGAAGAGTACAGTGGCTGAGAGAAACACTAACACTCATGGAAGCGGGCTGACATGTGTCTCCCTGACCTGACACAAGAACAGGACAGCAGCTCAGCTCCTAGGACATCTGTGCAAAAGTTCAACACTGGGGAAAATGAGGGAAATTCACCTGTAAAAGCTATCAATTGGCCTTCATAAAATGAGCTGTGCTCTTGGTCTGCTTTATGGAAAACAAGTGTAGAAACACTCCAGTAATCACACTGGCAACAGGTACCAGCAGAGGCAGGAAGAACTCACTGACTCGGGAGGCCCCTCTCATGCTCCCGAAGAGGAGCTGTCACAATGTGGTCAGAGAGCTCCCACTGCTGTGTCTGTGTTGTACTGGTCAATAGAATTCAATGGTGAGATCAGAATGATGTTATTGTGCTACTTGCTTTATACACTGAAAATTTAATTGGACAGATATAGGATTAAACGTACCTATTTTATGTATTTATATAACAATCTATTTGAATTCTATGATCTATTCAACTCAGTATAACCCATTATGATCAATAACTGTGCCATAAGAAACACGGTGATGTCACACCAACACAAACATGTTGTCTGTTGTTAGGTTGGTTCAGAAATCCCGTGTGTATCAGGGAATGGGCTTCACTGAGTCTCAAGTATGACATGCTCGAGGTCAGTGCACTGTCTGACAGTGCTAGTGCTAGAGCCCCAAATCAGGCAAGTTAAGAGGAACCTCTACAACGTCTCCAAAGTTGACATTTAGGAACGTTCATAGCACTCCCCACAGGCATCCATGTACTGGTTTTTCTGGTGTATCAGATCTGACGCTTTGGAAATGACAAACACCGTTGTGCTCTCCATGCTGTTGCTGACTTGCCAGTGGGCTGTGTGTTAGTAAAGGACCTCGAGACCAGACCTGTCACCATCCACACTCAGAGCCGTATGATAGTCTCTGGTTTCTCCAACTTAAATATCTTGAGGCTTTTTCAGGGTCTGTTTGTTTGAGGAGTATTTCCAACAACACATCTTTACCACACCAGACAACGAACGACCTGCGACTACGATCACAACCGAGATATACTTGTTCCAAAGACAGTTATTGCCGTAAATCCACATGCCCTCAGTGCACACCCAGAAAGGAGCTGCTCCACAAGTCATACCAGTGCACTATCGCAAAGAGTTATAACGTTTCCATGGCAGCCTCCAGACTACTTGGTTAAGTCATTAGCACTCTGGAAGATAGCCCGGCACTATCAATATCGTGCCATGCTAATGCCACTGGAACCACTCCAAGTCCTGCTAGGAGAGGACATGAAAGGAAACAGAGGAAAACGTGGACACTTTATATTAAAAACCCTGTCAAGGAAATAAAGAACGAAACGTAATCCAGAGCTTTGGGAGAGGAAGAGAAGCGGGGGAGAGGGAAAGCGAACCCAGCCTCCCAGAGACAAAGGGAAGGAAAAGCAGACATACTTCCCTTATCTTAAAATTCCAGCCTAAAATGTTTTGCTTAGATTTCAGCATTTGTTGCAGTGGTTTTGCAGCCAAACTGTTGCACTGCTGAGCTACATTATCGATGGTGAATGCAGAAGAAATTAATTGTCGTGCCGTAATGAAAACCAAGATGTAAGTGATTTAACCCTTTCTCCTCACTGCAGTGCTCCTTTGTGGGTACCTCAGTGTTTCTACGGTAGTTAACACGCCACTAAACATGAACTTTCACTCTAGTTTTACAATTTAAGAAGACACTGTTACTTTAGTTGAAGTTATTTCTACTTCAGCTTGTTATAAAGTTACAGTTTCAACACTCGGGTCAAAACCCAGAAAACACTTCATACTGTCATTTTTAGGTCTCATCTAGTTACTTTGGGATACATTTTAATTCACTTCTGACTTCGTGGCTACTCTTCTTTACAATTTACAGCTACATAATGGCAATGGTTGGGCTGCTGCCACCAAATTAAACTTCCTCTTTCAGGGGGCCTCCCTTCACACACAAGAAAAACAGTTTCTTGAAGGTTTCGGAAGCAATTGCAAGGTTACATTCAGCCCATCAAAGTTACATATATATGTGTGTGTGTAAAATTTTCACCCTCCAAACATACATGCAACAGGCTCTAACAGGTGGAAATGGGTAAGGTTGGGGTTTCTGGATGAAGACAGCTGAGATGTAGTGATTTAGCCCTGACAGCGTTTGTTTGACCCACTGAGGGGCAGCATTCACTGTAGTAATACACAGTAGTCACAGCAATGTCAGGATAGTAGAACTTGTGAGGTTTAACCTTTATTGACTGAGGAACTCCTAAACAACTGTGAATCGAATGGCTAAAATACTGAGCAACTTCATGCTTACAGAACTGCTTTTCTGAGTTGCCAATTCTGGCAATTCCCAAGTTTCGGGAATGCTTCAAACAGAACTTAAAATTTTATCTACTGAATTTATCAGTGAACATTTTCACAAAGCAATACCTTGGTGGCAAATCCTGGGCCTTCCTGAGCTCCCTTAAACACACCTACCACTGACTCCTGCAGGCTTTGCAGGTCTGCTTGGTTCGTTTAATACCTGCTACAACCACCACAGGGGCTTGCTGTCTTCTAACTCTTGACAAGGATCTTTTGCTTCCATCACATTAAGAACCATTTCTTATAGCAACGTTTTAAATCAAATCTAACTGAACGTGCCCCAGTGAAACAGCAAAAGCAGCAGCCCACTGGTGCATACCTTGGGTGTGCTTCCTTTGATGAACTTTTTGATGGACGACAGCAGGCCGGTGTCATTCTTGGCGGGCCTGCCTCCACTGACAGGTAAGCTCTCCTCCACCTCCGAGTGTTTCCTCTTTGCCCTCAAAGCACGTGGTGTGTGGATCTGATTCGACTGCTGAGAAGCTTTCCGCGTTCTCAGCCTCATTTTCCTGTGTACCACATGTAAAGCTATAAAAGGAAAAAACACCAGGAATACTTTAGTCATTGAAGAAAAGAACTGAGCTCCAGATCATGAATTCAAAACATTATATAACACTGACAGTGTTCTGATGCACTAAGCTTTTACATCATGTAGATGGCTTAATTTAAATCAAACAGAAGAGCTATTTAAGTTAAAGCATAACACTGGCAGAAGAACAAATGAGTATAATCTGGCTGGGGATACATCTAACCATTAGATCAATGAGGTTTTTGCATAACCCTCCAACCCAAGTAGTAGGAACAAAAATTCTACCTGCTTTTAAGATGAGCATTGTGTGGTAGCTGGTGTCTTCAGCATCAAGTGACTAGACCAAATGACCTAGGCAGCCCTTTCCAGCCCTGTGCTCCTCATAATACTTCATTTTAAGTCTCCACACCAAATTTGGGCTGAGGCATAGATCTATATTCATGTCAAGTGTTCACAGAAGAAGAAATGAAATAAGACCGTGCATTCAGCTTGGTGAGGGTACAGCAGCCCAGCAACAGAACCCACGACTGATCTTCAATACAACTCTATCTGGGGATAAGATCCAACCACAGCAAAACTTGTGCAAGGGTGATATTTATTAAAGCTGAGTAAAGGACCATTCCAGGGAATGTGTCCCATTTATCTCTAACCTTTACCTGGGCTGCTGGTACAGCCAAATATAACTGCTCTTCTGGACCAAGGGACACTTCTCCAGCTGACGAAGCTCACACTCAGGTCAATTTGAATGGGGGCTACTCCTGTGCTTAAAATTATGCACAGACAGGATCAGGAGCAGAAAAAAAGCAGCAGTAAGAAATCCCTGCGAGCTGTACTGCACAGAAACACTGGTAAGCAACTAACAGGCATTTCCCAGCCGAACTCATGGCAAAAAGCATTTTTTTTAAAGGAAAGCATATGCTTATCCTGATGGGAATGGGTATTTGCTTTTCTGAAGTTCATTTAGCAGGCATCTTCCTGCTGAAGAGACAGAATAAATAGTCTGTAACATTTAAAATACAAGCAATGTCACAACAGCTCTTCTGTTCAGGAAAAGGCAATGGTGGCACTGGAATGATTCAGACACACTGGGATAACAGCTTTCAAATGCTGTTCACAGCTAATGAGGAATACAATAACTACTGACACCACTGCTGGAAGGCTTAGAAGAAAAAGTGCTCAAGTGGTATTGTCAAGAGTGAAGTACTGCAGTTACATACAATATTTAACTGCCAGCAAACATGGGATTTCAGTTTTCAGAGGCACATGTGCAGCACTTTCCACCAGCAGATCATACAACAACTGTTTTCAGGGAACGTCAAGTTTCCTAAATGACAAAGCTACAGTGGAAGTGGACTCGTATGTGAGGTTCTTGGAAAGACAACAGAAAACCATAGTCTACATTGATAAAAACTGGTTCTCACAAACTTGTGTCCTCTAGTAACAGAAGCATTAAAACTCTGAGGTCCATGAGAGCATCTTTTCATTATTAATATCTGCACTTTGTTTAAAAGGATCCACTGTCCATGGAGGAAAGTGATGCAGAGAAATAATGAAAATAATCCCAGAGATTTTCATCCAATTTCCTGTCCCTGCTCCTTGCACCCGGAAAATAAAGAGAAACGTTCCTATAGCAAGACGTGAACCAACCCTGCCCGCTATCAGAACGTGCATCTCCACTTTGCTGTCTCACAAAGCGCTGCCAGGTGAAGTTTTAATTAATCACCTGTGGTCTCAAGCCACTCCAACTGCACAAACTACAGTCAGCCCTCTGTGCTGGGAGCAATCTGCAAAGGGGGTGTTACACACAAGGGCAGCAGTCAGAGAGATTGCTCATCCCTGAAATAGTTGTTGAATATATAAACATGGACACAAGTGAGATTCTTATTTATCTGGTTTATAAACCTCTGTGAGGTGAGAAGAGAGCTGCACTGAATTACTCCAAGTTTTTGAGAGAGGATGAACAACTGCTTCCCATGGGGAATTAGGAGTTAAGGAAATGACACTAAACCGCAGTGGGATTTCCCATTTTCAAAGAAGTAAAGCACACGCATTAAAATGTTACTTACACATTTTGAAAACCTGGAAAACACCCTGCAATGTGACTGTGTGGAACAGCAGGCTTAAAACGCAAGAGGAATATGTAAGACACTGAAAGACAACTGACACCAGTGAGATTCCAGTGTGAGAATGAAACTATTGCTTCATTTGCTATACTGCAAGTTGCCCAATTCTTCTAGAACTGAAGGAACTATCAGGCAGGCACAAGATGAACCAATATAATGTCTGTCAATGGCAAGTATGTATTTATCCAGCAAGGAACCATTCAACTCATCTGTACACTGCTGCCAGAGTTCTTTGGCTCATTTCGCACCCTGGATATCAAGCCTGGGGTTATAAATATCTCTAATGGACTTAGCAACAGTTCCCTACAATCCTGTCAGCGACAGAAGTTTGCTTTCCTGAAGCCTGAGACCTTTGGCATGGATGGGTTTTGACTTACAGCCGTGTTTCTTTCCTGAAAGCAGCACAATGCAGACTAAGACACTTCACATACTCAGCCAAAGCACTCAAGTCTTAACACGCAGGTGATTTCCTTCCCTGGGCTCACTCAGTCTGGGTCTCCCTGCTCACACCATCAGTGTGAGCCCCTGAAGGGCTGTGTGACCACAGACTGCCACAGCCACCCAACGGGGCTGTGCTTGGGTCCTGCACTGGGACAACAGCCCAACAGTCAGTGCATGGGGGGATCGCAGCAAACCACCCCAAATGACTTCTCTTTAGTTCTCTGTCGACAGATTCTCTTTCGGGAGCTTGCGGCTCAAAATCCTCCCTCTGTGAAGCCCTCTAATTCCTCCTCATTGAGAAAAGTTGCTACTGAACTATTATCACAACATCATGAACCTGAAGCCAACTAAATACACGAGCAGCAAATACGCTGACCATTTAAAGACCCAGCTGATGTTTCTGTTCTATATGTGTTAAGCTCTCAAACCCCCTTCCTTCCTGAATTCCTTCTACAGTTCCAGTAAACCCAGAAAGTGGGGGGAAAGAGAACCCTCATTCTTCAAAAGAGAAATACACAGCAAAGAAGGACTAAATGGAATTCTCACTGAACAACGTGTGAGACAGGAAAATAAGGAATGAAGGAGCTGTTAAAAAGCAGCAGCAGAGGAGCTACAGCTGCAGTAAATCCCCATTTTCCTGCATCCCCACACCCCAAGCTGTCAGGCACACCACCCTGTAAGTACTGCTCTTATTGCACGGCATGGGTAGGGTGTACCTACAGGAGAGACATTCCTGTGAATGACTCACTTCTCTAAGAGCATGCCTCCATGAGCTTTTCACTTGGGGAGCTACCCCACCACACGCAGTACTACTGCTTTACCTGCTTTTCCCCAAACCGCTAAAGGAAAATGAGGTGAGGCACATCTAATTACAGGGTTTAAGACTTCTGATACATTGGAACATTGGATGGAAAGGGTGCATTTGTTTTTCTCATCAGTTTCTCTCACACTGCAATGCCCAGGCCTCTCCCAGGCAGACCAGAGGCTACAAACCCTCCGTGGACCTTGGAGAAGGTCCCAAGTTCCCCAGCACCACCAAAAGGGATATGCAGAGCTGGAGAGAGCTTGGGCACTCACCCAGCCAGGCTCCACGGGGCTGAGATGGACTCTGAGCTTCTCCTGGAGGGTGAGAGATAAATGGAAGAGGAAAGGATGGAATGTGTAGGACCAGAGGAAACGGCCTCAGGCTGCCCCAGGGCAGGTTTAGATGGAGCTGAGGAACAATTCCTGCCCCAGAGGGTGCTCAGGCACTGGAACAGGCTGCCCAGGGCAGGACTGCAGTCACCATCCCTGCAAGCGCTCACACAGCATGGGGACGAGGCCTCAGTGCCATGGGGCAGTGGTGGCCTCGGCAGGGCTGGGGGAAAGGTCTTTTCCAACCTGGCTGATTCTACAATGCTATCACATCAGCTCTGCTGGGACCCTCAGCAAGAGAGCTTCTGCTGCTACAGAGGACAATAACCTCCCCTTGTGGACATGGCCTGTGTTGAGGGAGTATGTTTTCCTGCCACCATAGCACACCTCCTTCCCAAGGGATGGAACTACATGGCATAAGGCTCCCTGTGCCCATACATCAGCTTTGGCCATCACGGGGCTGATGACCAGCGAGTGTGAAAAATTCACACTGCAAAACAAAGCATGCTGAAAAATGCTGTGGAATACATCCCATTAACCACCACAACGTTCTTCCTGCATTCCTTCCACAGCATTTCTTGAAACATTTCTTACACAAAGCCAAGAAGGCAGTAAAACTTGTTCTTTTTCGAGATTTTGAGTGAGTGTCAACACGTGCTGCGTATGCTGTAGACAGAGATGGATACGTGCCCAAAACACACAAAGCTGGGAACCATCCCCAAATCTAACAGCATCAGTGACAACTGATGTCTGGCTTTGAATCTGTGAGGTACCAGTGGCAGGTTCAGCATCTCACCATCAACCAGCTCAGATAATGCGGACCTCACTGCTGAGAAACTCTGCTCACTTCTCCCAGGGATTTCAGGACACACAAGCTGGAGCACAGCAGACGGATCCACAGAAAGAGGAGCCAAACCCAAGTATTTCTTCCGTTTCCTTTTAAACAAATAATGCCAGTCATGTTTCATCAGCACATTTCCTTACTGTGACGTGACCCAGATTTCGAGCATGAAGAAACATCCCAACAAGACGATGTGCTCATGGAGCTGGCTCAAGTCCACTCAACACTGGTGATGCTTTCAAGAAACACAAGATCTCATGCTAGTGAAGCCTGAGGCACCATGGAAAATGGACAAGAAGTTGGTAAGCCTTTGCCTGGTGGGGAGGGAGAAATATGGGACAAATGCTAACCCTTGTGTGATGAGATACCTGCCTGGACTCACAACAAAGCCAAGGAAAGCGACTTACAGATAAAGCCTTTCATCCAGACAGGCCCCAAAGCGCTTCACAGACTTCAAGGAAATGCTTGTTGTTAGTTCAGAGATGTTGAGACTTTCCCCCCCCCAGACACTCTTGGCCTTTCTTTAACCAACTTACTCTCCTTCCCTGGAAAACTACAGCAATTTCACGCTACTCCTGCCAACGTATTTTGGTTTTTACAACACACTGGATTACTGGCCACGGCTCGAATCTTTAAGTGTGTTTTTCTGCAACTGTCTGCTAAAGAGACAACTATTAACCAGGAAACCATGATTCGAGGAAGTCTGCAGTACAGTGTAGGTAAGAGCAAAACAAAAAGACAATGACTTCTAGAAAACAGCCGAGCACAGTATGTGCTATTCAGCTGGTGGTGCTTGGTTACGAAATCTGGATAAATGTATAAAGAAACCACAAGGTCCCTCAAAACTGTAGCTGGCAATTACAATGCTGGAAGATGCAATGCAACCCGCACCCCTCACTTTCCATCTTTCATGGAAAGCACCTTCTCTCCTCCTCCCCATCTTTCAGGTTACAGTCATCTCAATCCAAAATAAAGCCATGCTTGAAGCCCCTGGTCTTCAGCGCCTCATGTGAACCCCTGCTCCTCAGGGTGTCTGCCTGGGGCTCACACCCATCCCTCTGCTCTCCCAGAGCTCAAGCACTTCCCCTAAAAGACACACTTTCTAAGAAAGACTTTGCCAAACAACAAAGGAGGCTTTTTATCACTGGCCTTAACAGGAGAAAGCTTTTCTGGTACTTCACTTTCTACCCCTGCAGTCATACTGCTAGACACCATTGTTCTGCCATTGTTTTGCCAGGGAGGCTTTGTTTTGAATATACTGTACTCATTTGGAACCAAAAGTTTATTCCCTCGTGGCCAAGATATTTTTCTCTTTGCAGCTTGTAATTAATTCAGTCTTCTCGCTCTGGGTCTGACTGTTAACCAAGCAAGAGAAATGGAGAGCCAGGTTAGCTGTAGGACAGTTAATGCCAGAGCAGAACCCCAAAACCTGCTGCTGAAGACAGATCCTATTTACAACGAGTGATGTTGCTGAGACAAGAATTTGACATTAGGCACCACCGGACCCTGACACTCACCAGTAGCTGCGATGGTTTGAGATGGGAGTTTGCAGCCCCCGAGTTTTAGCCGAGAGGGTAACAAATCCCCCCAGAACTACAGTGATCCTGGGCTGGGCTGGAGCAGCTGTCCCCAGGCACATGGGGCACTCCGGACACTTAATCCATGCTGCAGGCACAGAGCAAGCCTATTTTTGGAAGTCATCTCCTTCTTGTTGCAAGCCGTGGTAGAGCCAGGTTGCTAAACACTTCCTGAACAGCCCTTCCAGGATGCTGGCTGACCACAGACAAATCCTAATGACTTACAGGGTTTGACTGTTGTTTAATTGCTGCCCCGCACCAGTTCTCTTTTTAATTGAGAAAAACCCAACTAAACCACCCAACAGCAGTAACAAGCCCCACTGAGTCTGCGTTGGACTGTGGAAGCCACAGAGTAACTGGCATGTTTGTTATGAGAAGCTAGTAATTTTTGCAAGGTCCACACAGAGAAGAGAGCTGCATTTTGCTTAACTGCTCCAGAAACCCTAATCTTGCTGTTCTTCACCTTAATCTCCCTGTGGGATCAGAACCACAATCACATATCCTGCAGGACTCTGTCAGGTTGCTATCTTTTAAAGGCTAGATAAGGCTTTTGGCTGCTCCTTTGGCCTTAGAAACAGCAGAGGGGTTTTATTGTAGGATAAAACCTCTTTAAATGATAATACCATTCTTACTGCCCTGGAAAACAGTTTTCCTTGGTGCACTCTGTAGCTTCAGAACTTTTACAAATAGCTTACACCATGCTCTCTGCCTTGCCTGGGGCTGCTGCCATGCTCCTCTCACACCTGGCTTTCCTGATTTAAAACACAAAACTCAACCAACTCTGCTGTTAAAAGCAGGGAAATGCCATCCCAGCCAAGATTCCCATCAGCCTATCGCACACATTTGAAACTCACCCTTTCCCATGAAGGTGCTACTTTAACCCTGACACATTCATTGCCCTTTCTGGCCTGTTCCTCACACGGAGAACTTCATTCTTACAAACTGCAGTCTCTGAGATGAATGTGCTCATTTGTGCACATACACAAGTTAAAACTGATATGAAAACAAGTGCTCAGGTTTTAAGAGCTTTACCAGTGAGGGATGGCATGTTTTTACATACAACCTTAAAAACACAATATTGAGACATTAGGAACTTGAATCACATTGTGTTTCAATGAGCTGAAGACCTGTCTGATGATCCCATCCCAACGAGGCTATTTTACACACCTTATTTTCTTTCATTATTCTTTTCCCTATTATAATTTGGGTGAAAAATCCACAAGAAGAAAACAAACCTCAGTGACTACTCAGTGGGAAGCGATGGGAAGTTTCAATATGCCAATATTACAAAGTGTAACAAGCACAAGCCACTGACAGCAGCAGAAGTCCTGTACCCAGAACCGATCCGCATCCACACTATAATCTTCCATTCTTTGATGCTACCCTGAATTCTGCTTCTTTATTTCCCTAGGTAATTGCTTCCACTTTGGTCTAACATACCTCTGCCACTTTGACATGCCTGAGGTGTAATGAAATAACTTTATGGCTGTAGAGCAGCAGATATGGCTCTGGAAGCAAACAGGGAACTGCTCTGTTGAGCAAGAAGACAGTTTGCCTCATGCCTTCCATTGGAAAGCTGCATCTGAGCAAAAGTTGGGAGCTACAGAACTATTGATGTGACTGTCAGTGATGCCTTGTGGTGCAGGTTTACATCCTTAAGAGGAAACATGCACGCATCTGTCACACTAGTAAAGCTGAATGGAACAGAGGCGGCTGGAGCTTCCGTCTCCACGCTCAACCCTTAACCTGTATCTACAGATTTTAAAGCAGAGAAATGTGCAAGAACCAGAAGTGCTGATACCACCCATAAACCTACACAGTTGCTGGGTTTTTCTTCCAACCATTCCCTGGTATGAGGAGGAAACCTGCCCTCCCCATCAGGGATCCCACAGAACATGAGGGCCCAGCCATGTTCCACAGCAATGCCAGTCTGTTTGACAGTGGTTCACTCATTCCATTCCAAAGCAGTTACACTAATTTGGAAGAGTTTTCCAGATACTGAGGAGAGCTAATTTATCTTAAATAGCAAATACTTGGAAGCAAGTTAGCTGTCACCCATGTGCCACATGCCAGATACGATGATACGCCCAACACTTTTCATTAGAAGCACTGCAGAAACAATTTAGCAAAATCATGGCAAAGTATTTTTGATATTTAGAAGTGTTCTAATGAAAACAGCAGGAATGGAGCCCTCCCTCCCCTGCACCCCCTCCAGCTCAGGGGGTACTTTTTCCCTGTGCATTGTGGCCCGGCAGAAGGAAGGGAAAGGCAGTTCAAGGAGCCAGCCATCCAGTTCTGCACTGACTTTGCTGCCTTTCAGAGCGCAGCTGAGACAGGAGCTGTCACTGTGCATGGCACAGGGGGCTCATCTCCTGTCCCCACTCAGCTCTCACCCCATGGCAGGGCTTGCTGCTGCCAGGCTGCAGCTCTGGCACAGCCCAAGCCCATCTAAACACCACCATAGCCCTGCACCCTGCCTGAGGCCATGCTGGCACTCGGGACCCTCCATTTAGCCATATTTTTAGGCCAGCTTAGTAAAGTGCAATGTTCCAGCACAGGAACAAGAGGTGGAACACAGCTCCTGGCAGGAGGAAGGACAGCCACAGCAGTAAACCAGCAAGGCCATGGCATGGGGGTGACGAGCTGCACCACAGCCTCCCGTGGCTAACTGCAGAACTTAACACAAGTGCTCAGTGCTCAGCTCTCTGGCACAGTCAGATGGTATTGCTGGCACAGGGCTCTCCTGGATGGGGCTCAGAGCAGCTCACAGCAATACACAGGAGAGAGCTGCAGGACAGAGGAGGTCCCCCTGCTTAGAGCTTCACCAGGAGGATACAACCTGTGTCACTGTGTGCTCCCCAGGCCAAGGAGCACATCCTGGCCTGTACCACGGACTGGTCAGTGGGACTGTAGCAGCCTGACTGCTCCAGGCTGCTTTGGAAGCACAGCCTCATCCGCTTCACTATCAGCATGAGGCTGGGCTTGTGCTGATGCGATCACTGAAACTATTCAGGTTTCAAGTTTTCCTTTTCCAGCACGTTATTTTAACTAAGGCTATCCATCACAGATTTTTTAAGCAACAGTATTTTATGCCATGGGTTTCATTTGCTTATTGTGCTCTTTGATGGGCTGCATTCTTTAGCATTAACATGAACAAGCTTTTTCTGTTACAGTTGATTTTTTACAGCCTTGTTTCTAGAGAAAATAAGGCTTATACAACAGCTCTGTCCATAAGTGTGTGCCAGTCCTCCCCTGGGAAACGTGGAACCCACTGACCGACACCAACCAATTTCACAGGAGGGAAATCTCAAACTAAGTTCCTCCAAGTTCAAGGAAAATCAGAAGCTCTGTAGGTAGGTCAGACCCTTTTAACACCTCCAATAAGCAACAAAGGGCCCCAGCCCAGCCCTTCCCCACATCCTCTCTGGCTACACTTCCTAGCCTACCTCCAAAGGCCAGCTCCCAGCAGAGCCTGGGCAGTGGAGGAACAACCACACACCCACTCCCAGAACAGCCATCAGCTAAGCCAGTGCAGGCACTGCAGGAGGGGCTCCAGGGGAGGTGGGGGTACCCAAAACACTGCAGCCAGGGTACTCAGCAGAATTACAGGAGAGGAGGGGCTGGAAGGCAGAGGAATGGAGCCTGTGCAACAGGCTGTGCTAACTCTGCTGTTCAAGAAACAATATCAAACAAGCTGGAATATTTTAGCTTGTGACTATTTTATTAACAAGGTATTGATGATGCAACGTGACAATAACTCAAAAGCAGAGTTTGAAGAAAAATGCTGAGCACACCATTCATGTAGAAGGTTAACATCTTTTGCCCCTGTCCACTACAGGGGTCAAAACTCCCAACCACATTTCAAAACCTGTACATAAAGTGTGTGTGGGGAATCATTCTCATCCTTTCAGCTTCACCTATGTTATAACACAGAAATTAGTTTTCTAAACTCTCTGAACACAGAGGATAAACCAAGTCCATCCTGATTAAACAAGCACCTATCTCAAACCAAGTTAGCTCAGCAGCCTGTGGGCAGACCCCGATGAGGAGTGTCCATCTATCCTCATGGAGAAGAGCAGAGCTGAGCTATGAACTCACGTAACAGATGAAAAGGCATCTGCTCAGACATCCAGGAAACTCTGCACAGATTCACGGAATCTGATTCTATCCTGGGATGGTTGACTGAAGGCTTTTAGCCATCTTTTACACCCCCTCTTCGCATCAGATTTATCTCCTCTTCCATTACCGCCATGTGCTTCTCCGTTCACAAGGAGCTTAACACAAACAAAAACTTTAGAAGTGGCGAGGCATCTTCTGCCTTCCCATAAAGCAAGGTGATGTTTGACACAAATCTGCACCAATTCTTCAGTTTGGGTCTAGCGTGGGCTTTTGAAACAATTCTTACCATCCTCTTTTACAGTGCTTGGGTGCCCATAACAAAGCAGCTTATCACCTGGAGTGCTCAGACTGAAACTGAACTGGAGCATACACATCAACCACTGAAGCACACAGGACCAGATCACATTAAAGCCTCCAGAAATGCAAACAACATGGACATCAGGTCCTCGGCACCAACAGACGCATTCTATGGGCCCATTCCTCCCACACCACAGTACTCGACAATACAGATGAAGACTGACAACGCTCTGAGTAAGCTGATGTAACAGTAGTGGGTTCATCAGTGATTACTTTAGTTTAAAAATAAAACTAACCCAGCAAACAAAAAAAGCCCATCCGTTTCCCCCGTGATGCTGACAAAGTCCCAGCTACCTGAGGCACAGAGCTTCCAAACGTCCAGCAAACAGCACATGGACAGCTACAGGCTTGCCTCTAACCTCGCAGTACCTGAGCTAAAAGGGAACAGAAAACACATGAAGAGGAGACAGTACAAAGAGCAATCTGCTTGAATAAACTTCCTACCATTGCAAGCGTGGGCCACTGATGACAAGTGGTTATTTTCTAGTCTTAAGCTATTCTATGGTTTGGAACCCTATTACATTAACTGACTCAGGACCTTTGAGGGTGAACATTATCAAACATTTTCCAGGTACATAATAAACCCAGCTTGTATCAAAAGAGAATCACCTTCAAGTAAGTCCAAGAGGGTAATTAAACATGACACCTCTTCACCTGATCTGTATGTACAGAGCCCATTTCTCCAACTGAGCTTTCAAAGACTTTTCTCTTAAGAGTGCTAGTAAGCTTTCCAGTCCCCAGGAACATAAAATTAAATAACTCTACATCCAGTAGCTACAGCTGCTTGAGTATCACTGCAGCTACACTGAAGTCTTCAAAAGCTTCTTCTAAATCTATATTTTTAAGTATTAAAAGTATCAAATTTCCATTATGTTTCTTGTTTTCTTCTTTAATATTCCTCAGTTCTGTCTTGATATGCAAAATGCACCAGCTTTCCCAAGTGTATTTAAAGTGATTTAATTACAACTACTTGGTCTTGATGAGAGTTTAAGGTGTCAAATAAATTGAGCTAGGTAATTCAATCAAACATCCTATATTTAAATCTAGCTACACCAAGCCCACAAGTCAAATATTAAAGTACCTTTAATGTTCTCACAGATATTTCTGCTATCTGTACCTCCCACCCCTCACCCAAAAACATACCTTAAACCTTCAGTCCATACTAAGCTTCCCTTTAGCAAACACAGAAATATAATCACTGCCCATGTAACTACTAATAGCTAACTTGCTCTTACACTCCTAATTTATTTCTTAACTGCTAACAGATGCTCTTCTTCATCATTTCTCAGGCACAGACAGACACAGATACAGGACTGCAGCACAGCCACACATTCAAGAGAACAAGCTGAGCACTCATCTACAGGATTTATCTCCCCCCAGGTGATGGATTTGACTCAGGTGACCAGGCATGGCACCACAGCCCAAAGGCATTATTTCAGATAAAAGGAAGCCTGCTGCACCTAAATGAGCTCCCCCAGGACAGTAAAGTGAGAGAAGTACCTAGGAAAGGGAGAAACAAGAAGCAACTCGGGTAGTGTTATCTCTTTTGAAAAGGGTACTGGGAAATGAATTGAGGACAAAGGAGACCACGGAACCTTCAGAGCCAGCCCACTCCTTCCTGAAACAGTGAATACTTCAAAAACACCAGATATAAGACATAAACTACAGAAGAAAGAGCCTAGAGGAAACTACAGTGGATGAGGATCCCACCACAGGGGTAAGAAATAAGTTCACCTGTATTAGACCGTCTGTCCCAGCATCTTCAGCCCCCAGGTACCAAGCAGGAAATACTGAGTGTTTCTGAAGCTCTATCTAGACTGAGGAAATCTACATTGGACTGTGTCTAAACCAAATGCTGCCTGTTAGAAATGTGAAAGGAAGGGGGCAATACTGGTTTTCCCTAGTCACCCACAGCTAGGGCTGCAAGCCTCCCAGTGCATGTAAGTACAACTCGTGCTGCCCAAAGGAACCCCTCTGTGTAGGGGTTTTACCACTAGCTAGGCTGGTATGGCTGTGCCAGGGAAGTCCTTGTGGGATAGTCTAATCCTTAGATTGAATTACCTGCCTTCTGCTAATTAGCACCTTCTAAAATACAGGGTGAATCAAAGCAATCATGTTTAGAATGGCCTCAAGTAAACAGTTATGATTTACACTGAATCAGTGCAGCTGAAGCTTCCAACAACTGCTCTGATTTGATGGGAGTTCCTGTTCATTTATTAACGTAAATTAGCTATTCCTAAACGTAGCCTAAACAAGGACAGGTTCCTTTCCTTGCATATGAGGCTTCAAGGATGCCAATGTGCCCTGCAGTATCACCTTCTGAGCCTCACGCTGCCGATAATGACACTCCTGCTGTGCTGCCACTGCGTGTGGTTGTGTATATAAAATAAAGTAATTTATTTATAGGTAAATTCTAATCCAAACGTCTTCCAGTCAGATTTTTTTTTTTCTCCTTCTAACACTTGGCACTTCGGCAATAAATAGCAGGATCCACTTTTTAGCATTGTACTACTTTAAGCATGCACACCTTATTTTCCAGAGGCAGTGAACAGCCCCTTCTAGTTAACCTTACTTTCATTATAATGTTACACTTGCATTTGGAATTCATATTTATTGTAGTGGTGTAACTTTAAGTGTTTTATGTCTTCTAACCAGACTCCTCACCCAACAGAAAGAAGCTCTGACTGCACACAGGATTTGGGCACCCTCCAGTATCCACCCTCTTACACATGCACCTCAGGCATCCCCACCCCGCAGTGGGCTGAGCACCCTCATTGCACTGAACTCACCAGCTAGCCAGCTGCCCTTCAGGGTCTTTCTTAGCCAGGTGCATGGTGCTCTGATGGGGTTGAGCTCTCAAACATTTCCCCACGGGGAGGTGGATTTCTTATGTCACAATAGAGCAGAACCCAATGTGGCTGCTGGATTAAGCCTGTCCTCCAGCGGCTGCCCATCCTCTCCCCTTGCCCACAGACCACAGCATCACCACAAATACTGACCCATCATGCAGTGAAACTGAGGCAATGAGGACCAATATGTGATCACACAGCTGGTGGGGCTGGCAGTGGTGACACTCAACTTGCTTGCACCAGATTGTCCTGATAAGTATTTTCCTGGGATCACGAGGTGCAATGAAAGAACTTCTCTGTAGTGAAGAGGACCTTCAGTTACTAATCAAAGTAATTACTGAAACCGATCTGATTGGGAAGTCATCTATTTACACCAAGTTACGACTGCCAACTGGGAAGCCACTATCCAGCCCCTGAGACTGATTGCTTTAGATGTGGATGATTTCACACTTAATTTTTCAAGTGCTATTGAAAATGTCTTCATCTGTGAATGTAAAATATTTATTTTTCTAGAACACTAAATAATGGCCATGGAGGCAGCTCAGCCTGCAAACAGCACGCTGCATTGGCTGCAGGGTACCTCGCGCTATGGGAGCTTCTCCTCTGAACAACCAGAAGAGATGCACCACACTGCACTCAACTCTGCACTTGAGCAAATTAACCCGTGTTCATTTGGGTCTGACACCACCAAACCCTCTCCCTGAGACAGCTCCTCTTTTAAACGAGCCTGGAAAGAGCTTACAGCTCCCTTACAGGAGCAGCAGTGTGGTTCAATTTAAACAGTCTGGCTCTAAACACTGCAATCCGGGATTGATGCATCAGCTGGGCACTTCAGGTGGGTATGTGCATTTCCTGAAGACTTAACTGGGATCTATAAACATCAAAGGAACTTTTCATATGCAAGAGATGGAAAACAAGCTCCCATTTAAAATTTACAAGAGGTTGGTGCCAGCACTTAGTGGTAATGGAAGCTGCCAGCAAATGAAAGAATTTCATTCAGACTTCGTCCTTTACTTTCTGGGCTAATAGGAGTAAGAACCATCATATCTGATCTAGTCACAGTAATGAATCAGAAAGGCACTTGACAGAGAGGAATGTTCCTGAGAAAGTATGGAATAAGGATGCAGTGGCAGGGGAAGTGTGTGTGTGTGGAGGGGGAGCCTTTGAATCTGGGATGATCTTAATAGTCCTATGGGGACATGATCCAAGTCAAAAACCATCACAGATAGAACTGGCTCCCCTGCGGGGACGAGGCTGAAACCACACGGATGGGGAAGGACTTGCACGGGGTTTGAACAGGGAAAGCTGCAAACCCATACCCTACCGACTGGCTCCAGCTGGGATCTTGCAGCTATGACAATGATGTCTTGGAACTTCCAGATACTCCTTCAAAAGGGCAAGAAATCACAAGCTCCTGTCGGAGCACACGTGTGTCTAGAAATGCACATGAATTCTGAACTTCTGGTGAATTCCAGCCCTACTCCACACATCCTGCTTTTACGGACTCCTGGAATGGTGGAGGTTGGAAGGGAACTCAGGAGGTCACCTCAACCCCCCCTGCTCGAGCTTTCCTGGCGAGCTCTTGCCAAAATAATTCTGTTTGACTGTCAGTACCTGTTCTTACAAAAATAGGTGACCATTCCAAGTTATTATTCCACTTATACCTATGGAAAAAGCTTCTTCCACAGGAATGAAATATTTGCATAGAAAACGTGATTCTCAAAGTCTCCTGCAAGCACTGTTTTTGCTGGTGTCGACCTCGGCAGCACAACAAGCGATCAAAGAAAAGAAAAGGCAGTACAGCATGGAAAAACTCCATAAGATGAAGACTACGTTTCCTTTTGAATTCAGCAGGCTCTTTTCTTTTTAACTGCTTAACGCTCCTCAGCCCTCAGCAGTGGTCACATCAGCGTGGAGTTATCAGCACTTGTGGTGGAAGTCTGAAGGTGGAAAACTACTTTTAAATGATGAAAACCCAAGTCCAGCTCCAGCATTTGTGGGGTGTTTCCACGGGTGGAGAAGTGATCCAACTGTGCCATTAAATCTCCGGGACACACTGACAAGGGAATTTGTTCGCTAACTACAGAACTTTCTCAAAGGAAGCAGGAATGTCAGCTTCAGTGCGTACTCCACCAACTGGAACAGCATCAAGTCTTAACTAAGTTCCACACAATGTTTTCAGGGGAAAAGTGGAGAATGTTTTATGGAATTTAAGTTGGGATTTGGCCTGCGTCCTAGAACATATATCTTGTTATGGAAACTGCTGAAACACTTTCAAGTGGGCAAGCCACAAGTGTCCTTGGAGCTATCCAGTCAACTGGAAGTCACACAGGCAAACCCTCCTCAAGCAGAAAAGCTTGAAATTGGAAGGGGGGAGTGAGGGAGAGGCAAATAATCTTGGAAACTTATCTGTTAAACAGAACGGTTCGCTTGTGCCTACAGCATGAAGTAGTTACAACTTGTTTTCTCCTATTGTCACAGATCCAATATGTTACTCCAGCTAAATCATAATCTCTTCCTGCCTCGGTTCATCCATGTGTAAACCTGGTTCACTAACTGTTACCTTAATGTGTCATGGGGCTTAATTAATAACACTTAGGTCTTTTAAGCCCTCTACAAACATTAACTACTTTGTATAACAACTCTCTGAGGTATTATTATCCCCATTTTACTGATGGAGAAATGGCAAAAGAGGCTGCGACTCGTCGAAGGCAACAGAGGAATAGTTACACTTAGAGATCCTCTTCACAGACTAATGTATTGGAACAGTGGAAACTTATCAAGAAAGGCAAAGGCAATAACTACAATCTCAAAATTACTCTGAGAAGTGCATCACAAGCAACTGAAGACGATGAAAAACCCCACCAGACACAACAGGCTTGGGATCAGAGCAAGTGCTACAACCATCATCACGGAGGAAGAAATAGCCTAGGCTGAAGCTCACCAGAACAGCCACAAAGAAACACTAAGACCTGTCCTCTCACGCGCTCAAAAGTACCATAAAATCGAGCAACAGGCTGCACAGTCCTCCTTAGCAAGCGAGCAGACAATCAATGCGGCATGCAACATGCCAATACCTTACGCCGCGTTCCCGGTGCTGACAGGGAAGCCAATACCGGGCTGAGATGGCGGTGGTCCCGCACGTTACCGGCACAGCACGGCCGCCGGCCCCACCTCACGAGTGACAGCACGCGAAGTTGGTGTCCGCCGCCCGGGGTCTCTGCCCGGGCAGCCCGCGGCGTCGCGCCGGTGCCCGGCATCCGCCCGGGAGGCAGCGGGGCGGCAGCCGCCCCCCCCGGAGCCGCTGACAGGCGCGTCCAGCGCTGCCGCCAGCAACAGGCGCGTCCTGCGCGCTCGCTCCGCGGAGCCGGGCTCGGCCCGCCCGTGCGCAGCAGGGGCCGGGATGGAGCCCGCGGATCTACGCCCCCTGAGCCAGCCCGACCCGGCCCGGACGCGCCCCCGGCGCACACAACGCAGCCCCCGCGGCGAGGAATGGGACGGGGCGGCGGGACGGGACGGGGGGCGGCCGGGAGGCGGAGGCGCTCCGCAGGCCTCGGCCTAGAGGGGGAGGCGGGGGGTGTCGGCGCGGGGGTGACAGCCGAGCCGCCCGCTCCTCCGGAGGCAGGGGGCTGGCCCGGGCGGGCTGCGCCGCCGCTCCGGCGCGGCCGGGGCTGTCCGGCCTCCGCGGCCGGCGCGGGGAGGTTGAGCGGGCAGGGACGGGGTGTCTCCGCAGGCAGCAGAGCGCCGCGGGAGGACGGCCGGGGCCGCGGGGCGCAGGGGCTCGCCGCGGGGCAGGCCCTGAGGGGAGGCTCCCGCCGGTCACTCCGTAGCGGCCACCCCTCGCCCTCCCACCTGATCCCGGGCTGGGACCCCGCGCTGCCCGAGCCGCCGCGTCGCTTACCTGCGGGTGCGGGGTGCCGGGGAGCAGGGCCCCGGTGTCCGGGCTCCCGGCGGCAGGGCCGGGCCGCGCGGGCTCCGCTCTGTTTACACCGCCGCCGGGGCTCCGCGCTCCGCCGCCGCTCAGCAGCCAGTCGCCATTTCCCGCCTACCGACCTGCTACACCGCACGGAGGGACCCGGATGGGGAGAGGGGCCGCCGCGCAGGCGCAGCCCGGCCGGGGGCGGGGGGCCCGGGGACGGCGGCGCCGGGGCAGGCCGGGAAGGAGGGAAGCCGGGGCCTGGCGCGGGGAGCGGCGCCCCGAGGCGGCGGGCGGGCCGGCGGGGCTGCAGGAGAGGGCCCGGCCGCCTGTTCCCCGGGCCGGGAGCCGCCGCCGGGGCCGGGAGGCTGCGCTTCGGGCGCCGGGACCCAGGGTACCTCACACGGCGCAGCAGCGGCCGCCTCGCTCTGTTGGCGCCGGGCCGAGCCGCCCGCCCGCGGCCCCTGAGGTGAGGCGAGGGGCGAGCGCTGCGGGGCCCCGCGGAGCACGGGGAGGGGGGACGCGGGCGGCCGCGCAGTGAGGTGCGGGGGGCGGCCGCGCTCCCGCTGGGCGCCCCAGGCGAGGGGAAGCCGCCGTTGGCCGCCCCCGGGAGGGAGCGTTCCCCGGAGGGGCGGCGCGGCTGCGGCCGGGAGGAGCTTCCCTGCGCTCCCCGGGGAGGAAGCGGCGCGGCGGGAAGCGGCGGGAGGGGTGGTCGCGGCCGCTGCAGCCGGAGGGGCGGGGGGCCCCGGGGGAGGCAGCCCCCGGTCAGGGGCCGCTTCCCTCCCTTCCCCGGCCGGCCCGGCCCGGCCTTCCCTCGGGGCTGGTTCCCGGCCGGAGCTGCCGCTGACGTTCCGGGCTCATGAGGCTTCATCTCTTCCAAGCGCAGGCAGCGCTGGTTCTGCGGTTTGAGCGGCTGTTGGAAGCCCCAGCGGGGCGTAGTGTGAAGTTCTAGTTCCACTTTCTCTTTGTTCTGTTGTGTTGTTTAGGCAGCCTTTTCCGTGTGAAGTGTCGAGGATGCTGCGGGCTTTAGTGGTTGAATGACTTAATGAAGTAGCTTGACCGTCTCATTCAGCGAAGTTTTAAGAGGATGTAGCGAGGTTTAGGTGTGTAATGGGAACCCTGCCGAACCTGTAGATTTGATTTTTCTTTCTGTTGGGGATCGCTTTTGTCCATGAAGCTTTTTAAACAGGACTCTTCAGCTCTTAGGTTAAAGCATGTTACATTAGGATAACTCCTCAAGGTGCTGCTCAGAATGGCATGCTTTTACAGAAGTAGCTTGTATCCTCATTCCCTAACTTAGCAGTAGGCAGAACCCCACGCAGGTGCTGCCTGTTTCCTGTTCTAGTACCCGTTGACTCTCTTCTTAGCTTTTAAACCTGGGTCATATTATGGCAGTCCCAGCTCTGTAATCACTTCAAACATTTATTGGCTTGTTAAACTGAACCACATCTGCAGCTGCAAAGCCAAGATTTGGTTTAGAATTCTAACACAGGACTCTGTATTCTTTAGCAGAAGACATAAAGCTAATTTTACCCCAGCTTCCTAAGGAAAGAGGGAATAAGGAGGCAGTGGAACAGTGCCTTCCTCATTCGGAACAGGCAGCCTTGTTCCATTACAGCAGTGAAGAATTTCTAAGCACACTCATTACCCACAGCATCTGAGTGTTTTTTCTGCGATCAGCTGTGAAAAAGGTGAGTGTGGACATGTTAGACCTGCCCAAAGGGCATCAGTCCTTTCAGAGGAAAGTACGGCGGGATAACTGCGCGATGGCTCGGCTCACGGCATAAACCTAAAAGGACATTCACTGGTGCTTAGGAAGTAGGAGTTCTGAAAACTGGTAGGTGGAAATGCTTCCTCAAAGTGTGTAATTAGAAGGAAAGTGGCTGCCAGGGGAAATCCTTCAGCAGGATCTGAAGTAAGCAGAGCTGTGTGTGAACAACAAACCAGCTGCGTGCATTTATAATGAGAGCCAAAAACCCTTCAGAGGAGAGATTAAAGCCTATGACTGAGGGTTCAAACTCATCTCTGTGGGTACGAGTTGTACTTCTCTGAGATACAGAATATTAAAGCCTACCTTCTGCAGAGGTGTTGTGCTCTCACTGTGTTACCTGGTGCTGAGCTATGTCAGGAAGGGGGCTGGACCAGCAGGGCTGGGAGCCACATGCCAGGTGGGAACATGAGAAATCCTATTGCTGATGGGCAGTGCTGTGAAGGCAAGAGTTCAGAGGGCTGCCTGCTGTAACCCGCTCCCCACACTGGAGCGGGTAGCAGGGGAAGAGCATCAGCTCTTCAGTGTGTGAAACAGCAAAAGGCTGCATAACGCCGTGTCTGCCTGCGGACACAGGAAGCGTTAGAGGCTTGGAGAGTGCAGTTGGCTCAGCAGCAGTGGGGTTTCCCCTGGCAGTGGGTTTCAGGCTCTCTGTCTGAGGTGTTCTAGGTGTGTATCTTCCTCACTTTACAGAGAAACTGAAGGGAAGGATGTGTAGTTGCCAGGACGTTGGGCACCCCTGAGATGGTGTACCTGGAATGTTCATTGGAAGGGCCACTCACCGAGGTTTTATAATTTCCTCTCACCTTTCCCCCCCCCACAAGTCTTGCTGATCCATTGGCTTTGTGTTTATATGCTCATGTAAACTGATGTGCTTTAGAGCAACGTCCCTGTCTCTTGTTGAGATCAAGTGCTGGTGAGTTCACCAGTTTCTCTGGTATTTCAGATACCTGCAGTTAGAGGATGTATTTCATTTCAGGTTCTGGTTTGCCATGCAGTGCTTCACAGCAAGATTCATGCACTGCTGGAGTCCTCTGTGTGTCAGGACCTGTGTGCAGGGATCACATTGTCCCTCCGCGTTCTTTTCCATAAGCTAAAACTCTAAACCTTGCCTTACCTTTTCTTTTTCAGGTGAAAAAGGTTTGATTCCCTGAGTAATGTGGGGGTTAAGACTCTTCCTTTAAGATTTCTCTGGTATCTCCCCATCCTTGTTGCAGGGATGCTTCGCGCTTTGAGTACAGTGGTTCCGTGCAGTTTATTTTGCTAAACTGAAAGCAGCTGTGACAGACTGAGAGCTGTTGTATAAACAAACCAGTTCTTGTCTGGGTTTATATTCCTTAAATTACCTATTCCCGGTATTTGTTGTTTCTTTGCTTATCTGAGGGGAATGAATTTTGTTCACCAGGTAAACAGAGCCCTGTGCCTCCCTGAAATGAGAAGCAGCTCCCAGGCTGTGACGGCTGGGATCCAATGTGTCCAGCCAGAGACTCCCTGTTTGCACTGCTGACAATCCTGCTGATGGGAGTCAGGATTCAGATGGCACCATATCCTCCGACAGAAACCAAGGCAAGCACGGCTTTAAGTGAACCTTTATGTGTGTTTGATCTAGCACATGTTTGATCATGAAACAATCCTGTGGGAATAGAAATGAACACCCGCAAGTGGCCAGCTTTAGGAGGTTAAACTGAGGGGTATCCACACTGGGAACCCTAGTGTGGCTGGAGTTTAATAGAGGCTGAGGCGTTAGAATGTTATGGGGTTTGCACTGGCATGAAGTTCTTGCATAAATACCATCACTCTGTTTCTGGCTGGCCTGAAAATTCCACTGCATTCCAGTCAATAGACATAGACCAGGTGGGTGGGTGGGTTTGGGGGGTTTGTTCCTTTGCTTTGGGATTTTTTCCTTTCTATTTTATTTGGTCCAGTGCTATACTAGGGAAATAACTTGGTCTCCCGAGTCCTGGAGTGAGCTGGGAAGCTCTAGCTAGTGCAGAGCAGTGCTGTTTCTCCACAGTGGTGTAATGCACCAATCTCACATTTCCTAGTTAACTGTGGCAAGATGTTTTGATCCTATTCAATATTCTCATCTTTCTCCACCAGGAAAGGTCCCAGGTTACTTAAGGTTTAACTGAAAGTTCCATACTTGGATCCCAGGTTACTTTAAGTTCCGTATGTATCCTGGAGTAAGGACTGCAGGTGACAGCTGGATTTGTGGCATGCTGGAATTCTCCACAATACAGGTAAAGTAGTTATTTGCCAGGTACAGATGTTTTTTCAGAGGCTGGTGTTGAACAGTGAAATGGAATCTGTGACGAATTTGGGACCTCAAGGAACTTATTTCAAGTAAACCAGCATTTTTTGATGCAGCTTTCCTCCAATATGTAAAGAAAACAGTTGTATGAAATATATAGAGCAAAACCTTTTGTACACTCCAGCACTTAAATTCTCTTCCCTTGGGAACATGTAAGAACATTTGGACAGTTCTTAATCACTTTTGTTGATTCACTGCTTTGAGGATGTGCATCCAGCGTTGATGCACACTGTGTTTTGAGTAACACAATGTCAGGAGTTCAGCTGAAACCTGGGCTTTTCTGGTGGCATGTGGAAGTTGAAGGAATTGCTTTTGCTGTGCTCTGTTGGGGGGGTGTAAATCCTTTAGTTGCAGTAAGATCCTCGAAGGAGTGAACTTGTGGAGCGGTGGCAGGCTCTCCACAACCACCAGTTTGCACCACACTTGTTCAGGCAAATCCAGGAGAGCTTGAAGTGAGCAGGGAACAGTTAGGTGTGCAGAGAAGTGCCTGTTTGTGGGTGTACATCAAGTGACAGACAAAGACCTGGCTCCTCTTCCTCTTTTAGCACTGGTTTGCCCTTGGGCAGGCCACACTGGATGGGGGAGGAGATTCAATGTAGCATGTTATAACTGAGTTTATGTAGAGGGTCTCCTGCGTGTGTCAGTGCTAAGGTGAAGCAGAAGCAGATGGTGACGTGTGTCAGGTGTAGTCAGCCTATTTTCCAGGTGCATCGTGGTGTGATTCACCAAAAACAATGTTCTGTTGCCAAACACTTGCTTAGGAGAGAGCTTTTGTTCTGCAGGCTTTGGGTTTTTCACTGTTGATGGGTTTGGCTGTATGGAAATGTGAAATGATGAGATTTAATAAAGTACACCATTAGCTATTCAGTGTCCATTTCCATCTGGTCACTTTGAAGCAGAATGCTCTTTGCAGCTGCTAAAATCCTGAAGGCTGTGGTTGGGTTTGATCTATTTCACATGGAGCCGGTTTTACCTTTTGCTGGGAGATCACCATCAGCTCCTTTGGGTTTCCAAATGTTTAAACTAAACCAGGCTCAGTGGCAAGCCTTGGCTTCTGTGGGATCCGTGTGACTTTGGGAAAGCCTCAGCAAAGCTGCGTACTGCAAACCACAAGGTGGGACAGCTGGGAGGAGCTGGAGTAAATGGAGTCATTTCTCCCTGCAGGTGCCTGCATCCTTCAGCCTCGGCAGCAGCGTCCTTGGCTCGCTGTTGTGTTCTGTCTGTGTTACAGAGATACTTGGAGCCATGTGGCCATGCCTGTGCTGAGGTTTCCCCCTGGCAGGATGAACCCCTCTGGTTTCACGCTTAACTACATTCGAAGACTGAGTCAAATTATCTAATCATCTTAAGAGGCAAATGGAGTATTTAGCATTATCAGTAGTTAGTTTCCTCCCAATCCTTTTTTTTGGGGGGGAGAGGAAGGGCCGTGGAAGCAGGGAGGAGGTGGGGAAAACTGGCAGAGAGGACATGAAGTGAATTCTGGTTGGTGGGAGGATTTTTCCCCTCCTCAGCAAGCTCAGCCTTTATCAGCTTCAAGTTCCCTGCGTACCTCTGAGGTACAGGGGAGGACCTGTGTTTTAAACTAGAACACAGATTTATTCTCTGATTTTCAGCAACCTGATTGATCTGAGCTGCAATGGAGCAATAAGCTTCCTTGCATAAGCTAAGGAAGCTCGGAGCCCATTTGTATGCTAATGCCTCTTCACATCAGGTTTCTCTTCGGGGCTGGGCATAAACCCAAAGCGCTGCCGGATCAAAACCGACTCAGGAATACGTAGTTTCTTAGTTTAACCTTGGGCAAACCGTTTTGGCACCTCATCATTCATTTACACGGCCTGGGAGTGCTTTTCCAGTACAGCCCTTTGTAATGGGGGTGGCAGGTTTGGTTCTTTATGCAGAGGTGGTTTGCTCCATAGTTTTGCATTTGAAATCCTGAGGAAATGGGACAATTGCAAGAGTTTTCTTGGCCTTTGATATGGTACCAGCTCTGGGTGGTGGAGGAATGTGGTATTTTCCTCAGCCAGGTGCATGTTCATGAGTTTCTGCCTAGTCTGTGCTTTAAGGCTGTACAATGCTGCTGCTCTTTAATTAGAAAATGGGTAGAGATGCTGGTGTTTACATGGACGCAGATAATTCAGTGTGTTCAAAGCAGCTCACCCTGCTGCCACGGGCTGCCCTGGTTGAATATCCCCATTAGCCCCCTGGGTACCAAGGCCGGGGCTGTGCTCCTTGTCCCTCAGAGGACGAGGCTGCTGGCTGTCCTCACACTTCACACCACATGTAACAGCTGTTGAGCCCGTGCAGCTTCCATCCCTCCTTGGTTTGGGCACGTAGGAGCCCGTAGCTCAGGAGCTCCCATGTTCCAGCACCGCAGCAGAGGGCCGGATCTCTGTCTGGAGAAGCCCGTTCCCTTCTGTGTGGTCATGCAACAACTGACATCATTCCAAGTTCTCCAGTGCAGTCACAACCCAGCGGCTGATGCTTCCCCCCTTTTCCTTCAGCTCCAGGTCTGTCGTTGGGAAGTCTCTGAGCTGTTGTGGTGAGGAGCCGTGTTTGATTCCTTGTGTGAACCAGTCCCACCCAACACGGGAGCCAGTTTCATGTCAGAGTCTGGCTGGTGCTTTGGGGGAAGCAGATGTGGAAGTCACTTGCTCGGGAATGTGGAGAGGTTTTGTGTGCTGCCATTTCCATGGAAACAGGTACGGGCTCGGCACAGGGACCTCAATCCCATTTATAAACCAAAACCTGACACGTTCAGCACTTTCACTCATGAACACAGCCAGTGGTGCTGAGCAGAGCCTGGCCCTTGGCTGGGTACCCTCATGCGAGTCAGCAGAGCAGTGATTGTTTCAAACTAATGCTTTTAAAGGTGAGGTGGTGTTTGTTCACCCTCTGTTAGAGAAACAGGCATTGGTTGGGTTGTGTTCAACACATGCTGTTCTGCACTATCACACTTGTGTCACGTCTTCAGGCCTCCACCCTCCTCAAAGGAGGGGCAGTAGGGGTTGGGTGAGAACTGTGGTAATGGCTCCACGTGTGAAGAAGTGTTAAGTGGCTCCTGAGCACAGATGGATCACTGGATGGCTGCAGCCCTTAGCACCATGTGGAAAGAAGCAAGCCCTACTTCTGGGGGCTACTTTGCCTCTGGGGATACTTGCTTTAGGAAGAGCTCACCTACAGCCAAAGAGGTTATCCCCATTCAAGCATCACTACAGCACTCACAAATAGGGTTAAGCTAGCAGGATTTTGCACAAGAACAACTCTGACCTGGAGGATGAGGAGCTCCTGAAGGATGAAGGTGCCTGGCTGTGGTCCTGCACCTTCAGCGTGATGGTTCAGATGGTGTCTTCCAGCTCAAGCAGTGCCCAGATGCTGCTCCTCACTGAAGCAAGCGCCCTGATCCTCTGGAGCCATGGTCCCAGCTTTTGGAAGCGGGCACAGTGGGAGGAGGAGGGCAGTGAGGAACCGCTGCAGGCTGGAGGAGCCCCGGGAAGGACAAGGTGGGACAGGGCTGGCTGGGGGAAGAAGGAGCAAGAGCCATGAGGAAGCCACCTACAGCCACCCCGAGCACGGAGTGTTGCTCAACACAGTCTGGCCCCTTCCCAAAAGAACACAGAATTGGCTTTTTTTACCAAAGTGGAATTTGACAGAACAATTCCCCTTAGAAATAAAATTCTTTAAGCACTGCATCACCGAATAACGAAGGGTAAAGTGCTTGGTCACCTAAATTGGATTCCTTAAAAGGATACCCACCGAGATCAAGCTGCTTCTGTAGGGGCTGTGCTAATGCCAGATACTTCCCAAAACACAGAGGCAGAGCAGCTGCTGCTGCTGGAGGAGCTCAGTGCTTGTGGAAAGGGAAGCGGTAGCACTCACCCCTTGTGAACCTTCACTGAGCCTGGGGGTGAGTCATCAGCCACCCTCCTTCTGCTCGCCAAGGAGGCACCGACCATGGCAGAGGTGAAATCTTCTTCCAAGACAGATGCTTGTGTGTCACCTTCATGTCTCTGTATTGCCCCTTCCTTGGCTGATCATGAAATAAGCCATAAAACTGTATCAGTTTCTCAAACAAAGAACGGAGAAACCCACGAAGTGTAGGAGTTGAGGCCAAGCATCCCCCTGGGCCAGGGTCAGGCTGTTTCACCAGCTTCAAATACTATGAAAAACACCAATTTCTTGGTTTGCCCAACCAGTTCTGACCTGTAAGTACATGCCCAGACCCAGTGGGTGCATCGCAAGGCTGCTGCAGCAACCGTTTCAGCGATGGAGGGGCAGGGGTTCAGCACAGGAAGCTAAGGATAAGTGTCCTTTTCATTTTTATTGTCACTGGCCTAAAGAAACAATGTGGGGCTTTTCTAAATATAAAGTAAGAGACAGCCTGGGGCAAGAAGACAAGAAAAGTTCTATGTAATAAACTGATTGTACATATAATAGTTATAGCAAAACTATAAGGATAAAATTCACCTGTTTGCCAGCATCAGTTATCCAACAGCTTTGTCACTCTGCATCATGTCCAGCAGTAACCAAGCTACAGAGAAAGTCGGAATGAACAGAATCACCTTAAGGATCCTTCCTGCCACTTACCACCTCGCTGAAGGTGGTAAATGTACTAACCCAGGCCCCGAGCACCAAGGGACCACTCTGCTTGTGACACAGAAAAGGGGGGCATCTGTTGTGTTCACAAGCCCCCACTCAAGCAGAGTCAAAGGAATAACACAAAATGGGTTTAGTGTTCTAAGAGGCAAGCAGCTAAAAGCACCTCAGCTTCCACAAAGCCCGAAGTTAGTCCAACTGTAACAAGTCAAAGAGAAACACCAGAAGCCTCACATACCTTAAACAATTTATTAGAACCCATAACTGTTGCTTTCATTAGAAGAATTCAAGTTAACACCTAATTCAGGGTGAAATTACATTGTAAGACAAAAAATAAATCATAGAGCTTAAATAGAGCATTTGCAGAAGGCTGCAGTTCCTGGAGCCCTGGCACAAGTTCCTGCTTCTCGTGGGGTTTTAGTAGGGGAGCTAATGCTGAGCAGGTTCAGTGTCTGGTTTTTGCACCATGCAGAGGGCTCTTCCCCATCTGCCTCCCAGAAGGGTGGAATGAAGAACTCGAGCCTCAAACAAAACCCCCTTGAGATGCCGTGCCAGAGGCTGAAAGGTTTTATTTCTTCTCTATGTGAAGCCGGGGTCAGAGATCCCTGCAGCCTAATAAAGAATTGTACAACCTGTGGCTTGTTGGAGGTTCACTGACGGGCACTGAGCAAACCTCCGCTGTGGCTCCAGATCAGAACCTGAGTACAGACAGAACGTCCACCCGCCCGGGTCCCGGGCCCCCTGTTCACAGTAGCCCTTTTGGAGAAGCAGGTTGGGTTCAGAACCTTAATTTCCACAGGTGCAGATCAACAGAATCATTCCCAGGAAATTCAGAAAGTGCTGAAACACAGAATACAAAACGTATTGAACTTGCAAACCTTCTGCTACAGCAAATCAAAATGTGGAACGTGGCAAACAGAGACCTGCATCAAAGCATTAAACTGCAAATTAACTCGTGTGACAACAGGATGGATGCTGCTGGACAGCAGGAGCACACACAACGTCCCTGCAGAGCCGCACAGACCTGCCCGCCTCTCCCTACCACAAGTGCTCTCTTTAGCACATCCACACAGGTCTCCTACAAGCCCTGCTGCTTTATTTCTATCACCTTTTAAACCAAGCTATTACACAACTATTTCAGGCTGTTTCAAAGCACTGCAATTCTAATAACTGCTGCTTTCCAGCTCTATCTATGAGATTTGGTCGCTGTGATCAGAACTGAGGTGGTTCGTGCTGCCAGGGAGCGGTACTTCCCTCGGATACATGGAGGAGGGAGCAGTTCTTGAAACATCCTGTTCTCATTCCCAACTGAGAGCTCACCTGCGGAACACAACACGGCACGCATGAGGAAGGTGGGAGTGCTGGCCCTCAGACAGGTACTGTAGAAAAGGAGTCCTTTGGCTGTACAGTGTTTCCACAGTGGATTTGTTACATGAGATACAAACTGTACAAGTTCTCCAGTTTACAAAGTTCTCTAAATGGCAGAAACAAGTCAGCCCGTATTTATAACGCCAGTTGGAAGTATCAAGATTATTACAGAGAAGGAACAGTCTAAGTAATTGGCTCAATGTAACAACAAAAATGTAGTTTTAATACAATCTGCAATAGTACAACTATGCACATATGTACACAACGGCCTCCTGGTACTCGCTGACTGCTGAGTATGTGATGCTTTTTGTTACCAGCTCCCTTTAAGGTAAGGAACCCAAAGCAGGAATGGTTCAGTTCTGCAGCACGTCAGGTCCCACGGGTGCAGCCTTGTCCTGTCCCTGTTCACAGCTCACAGGACGCCGTCACTGAAGCGGGGCTTGCCATAGTCAAGGTCGTTCTGTAGGTCCCGTTCTTCATCATCTACAAATGAAGCACTCGGGTCAAACCTGATGTAATGCTACTGAAAAGACATCTAAGCAGCTACGGCATACATCCACACTGAGTGTGTGCCTGGGTTTGGGAATGAACTCACTGGGGAACACACAGAGAACACACATGAGCCTGGGGTGGCTGTCGGCTCCTGGGACAGCATCCTCAGCTCTACTGCTGCAACCCTGCTGCAGAGATGGAGTAACTCAGGAGGTGATGAAACAGTTTAAACTCACTGCTGTGATTTGAGAGTTTTCCTATGAGGATTGCAAACTCCCCCACTACAGCCCAGCTCCACGCTCAGCTGCTTTGCAAAGCTCCAGTAACACTTTTCAGCCCATTCTGGAGCTCAGGCTGGCACCTCATGTGCACCTCAGGGTGGTACCACCCCCTCCAGGCTACAGTGACACTGTTCCCACCCACTGCTCGGGCTGGACCACCGGTGCCTTCCACACCGAGGTGGCCGGTGCATCTTCCACTGCTGCTGAAGCCAGCCCTGGTGTCAGTGCTTCACACACCATCACCTCCCATCTCCCACCTCCAACCCGCGGGTGAGAGCTGGAGAAAGGCTTTTAAAAACAGGAACGGCAGCTCCCAGCCCCTTCCAGGCTCTTGCCAGTGAAATCCCTGTTCTCCCTCCCAGCACTGCTGAAGAACCAGCAACATGTTCTGCTCTTCACAGCTGGCCCAAGCCTACACTGTGATACACACCTGACCCACCAGGCAAGATGCCTCCTCTTGACCTGCAGAGTAGCTGCGTGCTCTGCTGGGAACACAGAGCAAGGCCAGTACGTTGCCTCTCTCCAGGCTGCCACATCCTTCAGCTCATCCTTACAATGGATTTACAGCTCTGTCCTGGATGGGAAGGGTGAAGATGCCCCATCCCTGGCAGTGTTCAAGTCCAGGTCGGACAGGGCTTGGAGCAGCCTTCTCTAGTGGAAGGTGTCCCTGCCCATGGCAGGGGTTGGAGCTGGAGGAGCTTTAAGGTCCCTTCCCACACAAACCAGGCTGGGAATCTCCAAGATGTTCCACCTTGTCTTTCAGATCCACACTGCCCATCTCTCCACCACTCTACTCTGCCCTGCTTCTTGATTTCTGCTCCTTGGATTTTTGTTTTTGAGCCTCATGAAAAACCATAAAGTTAACCCCCCCACACCTGGTGCAGCCTCAGAACACCCATTTCCTGCAGCACGTGCAAAAAATCCATCAGGGAAATGCACATTCAGTGTTTCTTCAAGTGAGGTTTTAAAACACATTCTAATACTCTGCCCTCTGCCTGCACTAACTCCACTCTGTCCCGAGTGGGTTCCAGCCTCCTTCCCCCAGGAACTGACCAAGCCCTTGTTTCCTTTCACAGCCCTTCCTGTGCTTCAGAGCTGGGCTGTGCCTTTACGGTCGCAAAGATGCTGGTTCACAGGAATGGAAAGCAAAGATCTCCTTCGGTGTGAAGCTGTCTGAAGCCCTTCAACGCTCTTACAACAACTATCCACCAGCCCCTGAGCAAGGTGGGCACCTCCTCCCAGCAGAGAGCCTGAAGCTTACCTACAGATGTGCTGCTGTTCAGTGAGGAGCCACTCGCACAGCACAGGCTGTCACTTGATGCATGGACCGACTCCTCCCCTGCCTGGCCACCACAAACCACACTGACTACAGCAGAAGCCAACACTTCAAATCCCCGCAGGCAGGGGCAGGGATGGACACTGGGCTGCCAGGCTGGACACATCCCTCAGGTTTGTGTATTTGCCTCTCATAACTTCAGCCCAAGGCCCACACATTTCTAGTGGCCACAGAAACCATGTTTGATGGAGCTGCTTTGTTTGCATGTGCCGTGTGCCTCGTTCCAGCCTGATGCAGAACCAGGTGATGTTTTCCTAATCACTTTTCGACAGGAATTGTTTCTTTCCTCCCCTACCCTAGTCCAACCCGCTCCTGAACCCCCTCCATGATCCCACCCTCACACACATCCCTGTGAAGAACAGACACTTTCCCTGAGACACTGTCCCTGGAGGCACCTCTCCCTGCGCTGTGCGACTTGTGCCTTGGGACAAGTCAACAGCAAGTCATTAGGGAACAGCACAACAGAGGGCTTGAAAGTTGGGTTTGAGGCAGTATCATGCACTGCTCAGACCACTGTTGGTTAAAAGGATTCCAGAAGTCACTCTGTCTTCACCACCAGGTACTAAACCATTATCTCTGTACAGATACAGGGCAGGGGATCAAATAACTGGTTTTCGCCAAGTCCAATCGTAAGGCCAGCCCAGCAGTGAGCTGACAGGTACCACATCTATGGGGAGCCTGCTCTACGAAGCCAGTTTCATCAAGAGCTCTTATTTTTACAAACATCCCTTGCACAACAAGCTACATGAGCACAATCTCTGTGGTCTTTAACACTCTTCCTCCACTAATGCCTGTATCCTGCCCGCCCTTTTGTACCTGGTGTACAGGAACACTGTTCACATTGCTGGCAATAGCTGTAACACACATGGGATTAACTCTTGCTACCTAAAGCCCATAGTTTCCCCACGAAGGCCACTGTAGTGATGTCCTCATGCCAACAAGGACACGAGTGGGGAGCTCTGAGGCCTCCTCCTGCCTCTTCCCATACTCCTGGTAAAGACAGGCCCAAGGGCTGACTAAGGCAGGTGGTAGAAGTTGGGAGAGCTTCAGGAACAGTTCCCTGGCCTTGGTTAAGTGCCAAGAGTTGTCTTGTGAAGTCCAGTTAAGGACCCGGTGAGGAGCAGAGCATCACCCCCTGCTCACCAAGGGGAACTGACCTAAAGCTGAAGCATCCAAGCCACCGGCTACTTCAATGTGCAGGGCAGAGCCTGGACACACAGACACGCAGTGACCACCCTTGCCAGTGACACGACCGTAACCACTGCTTGAGGGTAACACCAGAATGCACTGCTAGCTCAGAGCAGTGTAACAGCAGCAGCACAGGTCTCATTTCTATCACCAAGTGCACTAATTGCCCTGGTTCTGATCCACACTTTCCTTTTGCTTGCTCATGAGTTTCAAACCACCAGCCTGGCCAAAAACCCGCTTACACTGCACAGCTTAATGCGTGCCCACAGAAATCAGGTGCTTTGTACCAGCTTTCCCCATTAATTATGCTTGGACAGCAACTGAATACGTGTCTGAAACACTACCATGAGAAACTGCATTACGAGGATAAAAATCAGGATGCCCACAGAACATCAATCAGGGTTTGGGGAGAGGAGTGGAGGGTTCCCCTCTATTTTGCACTCAATGGAAATATTATATATGCTTATGGAAATGTTTTCCCCTCCAGACATGCAAACCTCTCACAGACTGTGACCAACAATAGGTGGAGGATGGCAGAGAGCATGGCGGGTCCACAGCACACAGCGATGGAGGTGATGCTCAGCAGCGCATGCAGAGGTGGTGACATGCACGGGTGGGTGTTAGGCTGCAGCGGGTCAGCCGCTCGCAGGGTGGGTTAGGAGGAAAGCAGGAGCCTGTTGAATCTGTGTACAAGGCACAAAGATCACACTGGGGATCCCCAGCTGAGGCCTTGCTGTGTATGGCCTCAGGGTGGATATGACAAAAGGAGTAGTCACAAAAACGACACTTCTGTGTTTGAAATGGCTTTAGGAGCATCCAAGGCTGCATCCCAGGGAGGTGGGAACCACATCTGGGAAATCTGAGTGTCTTGACTCTCCAGCAGAAGCTGCACAACCAAAATAAGGTACTAGAAGCCTCTCACTGCCCACAGCCAGAGCGTCGCTCTCAAGCACGAGCGGGACCAAATTGAAGGATTGCCTAAAGCCCATTCATTTCATATGGGAAGTTTGTGATCAGGTCAATGTAGAAAGGCTTTACACAAATTCAACAAGGAGAATGGATTTTGTCACAATGGGATGGAGGTAAGGCCCAAGCTCACCTTGGACGTCTTCTTCTCCACCATCACCATCCTCTTCCTCATTGTAAGCCAGCTCAGCCTGTTTGTCTGCCTCATACTCACCCACGTTACCATCATCCCCATTATAATCTGCCAGTTTAGAACCCTGCTGCGGATCAACAGGGGACTCATTCTCATCAAAGAATCGGCCTGTGAAGTAGGCAAAGGATTAAGTCAGAAGCAGAGAGAAAAGAAACAGGGAGACTCTAAATGAAAGCAGATGGCAGGTTAGGAGAGGGCTGGGGTAGCTTCAGCTGGAGGAGGAAGGGGGACAGGGGAGAAGCAAGTCCTGGAATATCTCCATGCTGAGTCCCTCAGCATTTGGCTCATTACAAGCTTCGCTCTCAGAGGCAAGGGCTGGAGTAAGAGCCCAAACAAAACCTCCACCTTCCATTACCCAAACGCCAGCACAAGTTCTCTGAACACGCTGAAGAGCGGACACAGGGGGTTGTACCCAGGCTTTATGTCTGAGGACCACCAGCATTTTCCTACTTACAGCAGAGCAACAGACTGCAGACCCTGTATGCGGGTCCCTCTGCTGAGCACACACCACACCATCAAGGCTGAAACCCCAGCAAAGCTCTGCCTGGTGCCTCTGAAGTGACTGGCTTTAAGTACCTAATTGATTTGGCTTTACACTGGGGTTTCCTATTAGGCTTCAACAGTTTCCAAAATGTTCTGAATCCAGTATTTTTGTCTCCCAGCAAAGAATTAAGAATAGTTCCAGACACTGAAACAATGCACAAAAAGCCACAAGAATTAGCTGGAGCTCTGCAACGACGAGAGAGTCGCCCAAGCACACAATGAAAGATTAATGGTGTGATGTCAAGTTCAGAGCTGGTGGTTAATGGGGTACAAGCAGATCTGTTCAAGTCGACGCAGTTCACTCTGCGTGCCCGTCGCTTCAGGAATGTGACAGTGGGCCTGCAGAGGATCCAAGTGCAGAGGGATGATGTGGAAATGAAACAAAACAGGATTAAAGTGCGATACAATCGTTACAGGCTGGAAAGGGACTGAGAACACACTCTGAGGGGCAGATGTTAAGCAGTTCACAGTGGAAGCAATTAAAGAGGGAATTAAAGCTGAAGGACATGAGTTTAGCACCAGGATTAAAGAGAGGTTGGGGTTGCAATGGACAGATGTAAAACTGAAACGATTTCTTAATGAAAACTCCCCGATGTGGCAGCCCACAAAGCCCAGGACAGAACCAGTAACACCCTGCTGTCTGGATGGGGAGGAAAAGCAGAGGAATCGCATCTGGTGAGGCTCAGGTGTACAGAAACAGGAATTAGTTATTTTCACAAACTAGAAGAAACTATGATCTGCTTAGAAATGAGAAGTGTAGCGTCTTATTCTCTGTTCATCCCCAGCCGAGTAATCCTTGCTGTTGTTTGTATTTTTGGCCACTACATCCTATATAAAAAGCAGACAGAACTGTACAATTCACACATGTCAAATATAAAACAAGCCATGGAAGATACCCAAGTGCACTGAAAAACAGTGTGCCCAGCTCTGCACCTCGCTATCAAAATTTAAAAGGAAAACACATTTTGGGAAGAAATTCCCTGATTCTGAAAGCAGGGAGATAGGACAGATCCCCTGAGCACTGCTTACTGGTCCATGGGCTGGGTGCACAACAAGGTCTGAAGCATTCAGTAACCAACACCCAGCCAGGTAATCACCTCCAGTGGAAGCTGTGTGCCAGACTGGGCTCCTCCACACGAGGGGCATGGACGTGTCACTGATGGACCTTTCCAAACAGCCACTGCTGACCCCTGGGAAATAAATCTGCCACAAACCTGGAGCAGCTATTTGAATGGGTGATAGAGAAAAAGTTTCTCCCTCACTGCATAGTTACATCGAAGCTACTCCAAATATGAAGGAGCAAAGAGAAAAGGAAATGTGATGATAACCGACTTGCAGCCTGCAGTGGAGCCATCCCACTCGCTGCTCCTGCCTGCAAAGCCAGGTCCCTTCATTCCCCCTTTCCCAGGGAGGACAGCACATCCATTTGAACACCCCAACCACTGAAACACGAGGCTCTGTCACTTCAGCTGTGGGCACCTGGCAAGCACAGGGTCTTCAAGCAGCTCCTTGGATAAAACTGTGTTGTACATCTCAGGATACAGGGTGGAAGCACAGCTTGCCAGGCTGCACATCAGTTTGGAATACCCCTATCCCCGCTTCAACAGAACATCCATGAGGGATATTAAAATCCCTGAAGCCTTCCCAAAAGATCTGTTTCTGAAAGACAACAGTAAATTGATGCCTGTTCCCTACCTCTTCAGCCCTTTGCTTTTCAGAGCTTTTTCCTCTCATACTAAACCCTGTTTTTTTCTCTCCCCTGAATTCCTTCCAGCTTCCCATCATCTTTGATATTTAAAGCCAGAGGCTGGCCTAGGTAAAACAGAGTTAGCTACTGCATCTCATCATCCTGACATCCTGTTATCACATCCCAGGGGAAAACCTCACTTCAAACGTTTGTTAGTGACCAACACCCACTGTTGCCCACATCGGTTTGCCCGAACTGCATCACTCACTCTGGGCAGGAACTTCCCTGTTCTTGATTGCAGACTGCTTCATGTTCACCAGCTTTTATGTTGTGAAGCTGCATCTCCTACATCGGTGGTCATCCAGCACTCAAAATACCAACCACCACCAAGCAGAGGATGCACCTTTGTGAACCTCACAGAAGCTTTGCAAATAAAACCATTAGCAATACCTATGCCTGGAACAGTCTTTTGTGCACCCACCAAATAGTGGTTTATTCCTGACCAGGTCTCCATTCATCTGCCTACAACAAAGCCAGGTTCCTGCTTTTGCTGCTCTCTTTCCTTTGAAGACACACTTTCAGATCCCTTCCCTTGGTCACAGTCTGTTCCTGAGAAATCCGTGCTAACCACTTGTCATGTTTAAACTGATGGAGGGCTTGTTCTGGTGCCTTTCCAGGCCTCAGAGCTGCTGGGTCTCTGGAATTCCTCACATCCTCCCTCCATTCACTTTCTAAAGATGTCTTTCTGAGAGAGGTACCATCACACTACAGAGTTGTTCATGGTTCAGAAGCCATTCCAGGTGGCCTCTTAAACCTCTCAGGCACTTTCAATTATCTACAGGTTTACTCTAAGGAAGGGAACTGCCCAAGCTAGAACTTGTGACAGAAGTGAATTCACAATTTCATGTCCCCGAGAGTGACTCCAGCTTCCAGAATCCTCTTCACTGGTCACTGAAACCAGTTCAGGATTTCTGTACCACTGTGTATCTGATCCACAGCATTCATACATGCCTCTGTTGTGAGAAAAGGATTCTGTAGCCTCCTAATTCTCATGGCTCTGAGGATGCTGCTTTGATGTAACAACCTGCCACCTTGGAGTACAGAATGATTTTAATAGTAGAAACCAAAGCCTAAATGGAAACTACTTAGCTGTGAGCACAAAGAAGTTGAATTTATAATAGCTATAGAAAGAAAAATCTTATTTGGCTTTAAAAAAAGCCCAACAAAACAACCCAAAAAGATTTTTCGGCATAGGGGTTTTTTCTTCCTTCCAAGTTCCCCTTCCTCACCCAAATGCTTAACAATCAGAATTAGTTCTTTTAAAATAACTAGGTTACAGTATACCCAGTCAGAATACTCTATACTATACTGTATACTAATACTTAGGAGTGTTGTATCTCCACTGATACCATAGGAAACTTCAGTGTGACGTTCCCACAGGAAGATGCTGTAGGTGTAATACTCTCCCGGTGTTATGACAGAGACATCTCACAGCTGTGCACGGCTGTGCAATTCTTACCTGCTGCCTGCCCACTAAGCCTCAGCAGCATCACCACCATCACACACAACACACACATGATTTGGTCCTGTCTATCAGCTCCTTCCTTGAGCAGGCACGGAAGAGAAGGGTTCTGGAAGACTTCTCACAGAGAAGGACAAACCTCTGGCCAGTACAAATGCACCACCCAAAGACCCTCTATATAAGGGCTGAACTCTTACAATACTGTCCAAAACTTCATTTAAGTAATAGTGTGAATATAAGTAACTATCATACATGTGTCAAAGGTTTTGACTTAATCTATTTAAATATGTAATAACTTCCAAAAGCATTTGTAATTCCTGTAAGCAAATATTTTTCTTAATGCCTGAATACAGATCCATATATATATATATATATATATGAAAGATGCCTCATTAAGGTGTATCTTTTACACACTAGCACATTACATTTCAGGCTTACTCTCCAGAAGACCACCTGCTGTAATGGTTCCCACTTCCCAGACACGCACTATTACAGACAGAAACTGAAGTGATTTTACTCTATTGAAGCATATGATATTAGCAACTTACTTTGCTTCATCTTCTGCAAGTCACTGACTCTGCTCTTTGGGATTTTGATATGGTCTGTCTCAATTTTGTGTTCCTTCTGGCCTTCCATGTTTTCTTCAAAATTCAAGTGCTGGAGAGAATTGGGAGGGATCTGCTTGACAATGTCTGCGTTTCCATCAGCATCACTGCGCACACCTACAGAGCAAGGAAGCATGTTCGGTTTTACGTGGTTCCAAATGCAGGCTGTAAAGCTACTGCAAAAGAGAATTCCTCACAGTTAACACACAATCAATCCAAGTCATCACCTTCTCAGGTGATTTTCTGTATGTACTTAAGTGCTTGATGAAGCCCAGAACAATAATATGTTCATGTATTTCTTTATCCTCCTGGTAAAATTCAGCTTTTCAAGTCTACTGAGCATCATTTCTTGTTTCAGAGCTATGATATGAGAAGAAGCTTGCAGAAGGTCACAGCAGTTATGCTGCAAATAATAACTATAATAACACATAACCAAGGAGTACAGAAAGCCCTGGTCCCCCCTGAAATCCCCATCAACCTGCTGCTGCTGAACTCCAAGTTTTCTTCAGCAAGCTCTTCACTTGCTGTCTTTAATGTTTCCTCATTAATCAAAGTCAAAAAGCACTGCCTCACAACAACAGGAAAGGAACTATTTAAAAGATCTGACATTTAGAAATAATAAACTCTAAAAACGTACAGAGGCTTCGAGCTCACCAGTTCTGGTGCTCTCATCTGCTTATGCAGCCACTGCCAAAGGAAAGAAATTCAGAAATGCTTCCGCTGCCCCTTTTTCCAAAGGGCCCAAGGATGGGCGTAATAAACTTGAAGCTGTTTGCTGTGTCACACACACGTAACAAGCATGTTACACTGAATGGCTGTTAGCAGGGCAGTATTTGAACTTGCCAAAGGTGCAGATAGAATCTAACCTTATCTTTGACATTAAAGCAAAGTGACTTGATCCACAAGCATTAAATTTCAGTGTATTTTATATGGATTCATGTCCTTTCTAACTGCAATTCTTCCAACCCGTCACCGCAGTACTTTTAATTCTCTCATATCCTAACTCTCCCCCAGTCACCCTCAAGTGAGCTGCTCACAGGAGCAGGAGGACATTGAGCAACTTAACCACTGTTTAATCTCCAAATAGAACAGGCTACCAACAGATCTACAATCAACTCCCGGTGATGTGTTGCAGCCCTGGGTAATGAGTACCCCCAAGGGGAGATACCAATTTCAATTACTCTCCTCTGCCCAGTGCAGAAATCTTGAAGCACTTCTCTTTGAAACTTGTAACTCTCACATTTGGCTGAAGTTGGTCAAAAGACTCTGAAATTAATGGGGGATGGATAAAAAGATCACAGAACCTCAGTGCCACAGGAAGCCAGACTAAGGACACGTGCAGCCTTGTGTCCTGCAGAGACTGATCATTGGCTTGCTTTTTGCAAGCACATCAAACACCACGAAGGGTCTGGCTATGCACATCTGACACTCAGGGCAGCAGACATTAACAGTGGGTTTCCTACAAAATGCTGACTTGCCACCTGCTAGAAAGATCTTTACCTGGTGCCAGATTTGGAGCATGAGGCTGCTCAGTTGGAAGATTTAACACAGGTTGATGAGCTTCACTTTTAGGAGCTGAAATGAGTGGCTTCTTTAAAGCTAAAACAAAATGCAAGGACAAAAGCGTGAAACAGGCAGTGTATACCAGATCTTCCCCTAACAACCCTGCCAACTTTGTTGTTGTTTTCTTGGTTTTAAGCCATAGATTACAATATAAAATACAAGATTTCTGGGACAAAAATAATGAAGTTATCAGCATTCAGCTGAGAACTCAAACCTCAAAAGCACAGTAAAAATTACCCCATTTTACACCCCACTTGAATATTATTACCATAGAGAAATTTTAAAACTTTGCTTTCACTATGAAACACATGGTATTCAAACAGAATATATACAACACCAAGAACCCAAACGTGAAAGTATGAGAATACTTCTAACCAGTGGGAGTGTCTTCAGCTTTAGCAGGGTCATTATCCTCTATTTCAGGCATTCCTGCATCTCCTCCTGGTTTGATTTTCTCTGTAAGACAAGAATAGAATAGGCTGCCTTATTAACAGTCAATCTCCCTCTTGTGGAAGACTCTAGGACCAGGAGAAAAGTCCTTTATCCACAGAACACATCCGATATTGATAACACAGCTACAATACTCCTTGTGCTGCACTGCAGACTGCTCTGGAGCAGCACTCCCAAAATCAGTGCAGTCTCCAGAAAAGGATGGGAAACAGACGTACTGCTCTTGGGAGCTGAGGTCAAAAAGCCTGCTGCAAGAAGCTGACTGGAACAGACACTGAACTGATACCAAAATGTGCTGATTCAGCAGCACAAGTAGAAACAGAGGGAACCCCCATCTGTCTTTTAACGAGGCCTTCAGGGAGGACACAACCACAGTAATTACTCATTAGGAGCCTTCTGTACAGCTGCTGATAACCAGAGGTTCCCACTGTTCCTCCCAGCTAGACATTGCTCAGTGGTTTCAAGGCTTCTCACCCCCAGCCACCAGCTCTCCAACAGGATGCTCCTTCCCTGGCTCAGCCCGAGATAACTCACTGTTCTACTTCAGAGAAATGCAGGATTCTGTATGAGGACACCACAGACTGGCTCATTATCCATCAGAAATAACAAACCTAACAGATACCTTTGCCATTTACAACGTGATCTGAAGGCTGCTCATTCTTTACTGTGTTTTTATCCTCTGTCTCTGGAACAGTCTTAGGTATCGGCTGGTCATCATTATTGGGACTTACTTCAGTGTCTTTACTGGACTGAATTTTTTGTGTGTCCTGTTAAAACGAATTCAGAAGGAACCAGCATTAAACACACCCCTGAAAATGACAAACCAAACACCCTCAAATTCAGGATTACTTTAGGTAAGCAAAACGGCATTTCTGAATGACATGATCACCAAAGTGACCAACAGCAGAATTCCTCCACCTACAAACCCAACTCCTGGGGTAGGAGATGACAGGATGGACACAGGACACAAAATGTGAAATAAAGCGGGGCTGTGAGACATTTATATTGGTGTATGTGGCTCAAGTGTAAAACAAACAGGTTAAGGTGTCACTGGCCTTGAGCCTCAGATCAGAGACTCTGAAACTATTCTAGATTTTAAGACTGAAATCTACTTTAACTTTACCTTATCGTTGCCTGTTTGTAAACAGAGACAAGTAAGGAAACTAGATTTAAAGAAAAGCAGGTTATTTCATCTGCTTGTAGGAAAGAGGCCCGTGTTCTAGTGGCAGCTTGCACCACATAATTACACCCCTGATACCATTCAAACGCCATTGTTATTTGCATCACGTTAGCACCTCAAGGCCTCAACAGAGATCAGGTTCCCCTTTGCAGTAACCTATACAAGGCTGTAAGGACACAGATCCTGCCCTAGAGAGCTGTAAAGTAATATCCATTTTACAGAGAAGAAACTGAAATCCTTCACAATGATGTCATGTAGGAAGGCTGCAGCAGAGCAAGGAATTAAGCCCCATCTCCAAGGCTCAGTTCACTGACAGCAGAACAGGCAGATGTGTGTACTCTGATACTCATTTAGGGCTGCTCAGGAACATACTTAACCAAAAGGTAGGGAAGAAATGTCCAAAGCCTCCACATATCTGCAATGCTCAGTCAAACAAACAGGACATCAGACTCTAACCCAACAAAACTTTGCTGTGCATTACCTTCTGTTCCCGCATAACTTGGTCCATTAATTTCTTGATGTTTTCTTCATGCTGCAGTCTCATTTCCTTGATCTGCTGCCCACACTGCAGACTTGATTAGAAACACATTGTTAGTTACATTTCATTTGTTGCATCTGCTCTCCCATAAATAAAATAAGGGGAAAAATATGAAGCAGCACAGAAAGCCAAACCTGAGTTAGAACAAGAATAGTGTCCAAACAGTCTTGCCCTGGAATGGAGTGGAAATGGACTGAATACAGAAAGCAAGCAGAACTGGATAAAAACAGGGACAGAGCAGTAAAACAGGAAAAGAAACAGAAAGGCCTCGAATGTGTCTCCAAACCCTGGAAAGCAACGGGAAAGTCGAACTCCACAGTTAACCTGTCAGCACACATTAACTCCTCCAGGAAAGCAAGATCTCCCCTCATGGCTCTCAGCAAAGAAGATGCACAACTCAAATAACAGGATCTGGATGACACAGCTCAGGATCCCAACTTTTCCAATGAGCCACATCACCATCAACCCAATTCAACAAAACTCCTGTCTCCCACAAACCCACTAATACTCAACACCATACAAAGAGTAAAGAATAAAGAATACAAATAAAGGCTGAGGTCAGCTTCAAATTCCAGTCTACACAATGCTTTCTACTTCAGTGAAAGAAATAAAATTACACTCCTAGAGCTGTGTCCTAGAGAATCATAGAACACTCAACTGGACTCCTCCAAGCATTTGCTAACCAAGATCTCCAACTTAGAAAAAAATGCATTGACTTAAAATTGTCCAATGCTGAACAACTCCAGTAAGTGAGCTTTTTCTTGGATCATGAGTCACTTTAGAGGGAGGAGCAGAACACCACAAGAAAGAGAACTCTGAAATCAAACAACCAGCTAAGTCACGGTCACATCACCAAGTGAGCACACGTGAGTTCGAGGAGTAGCAGAAATAGCATTAATTTGCACTTTTACTAAGCACAGACTTCCAGTACACACACAGAAACCCACAGTTACCACCGTTCTTGAAGGCCTACCTGTCATACTCCAGCCTCCTTGCAAGGTACGTGTTGTTCTTCTTGTACTCGTGCAGCTGATCCTCCTGGCGAATGAATTCCTGACGCAGCTCTGCCAGTTGTTCTAGAGCAAACAGCAAAAACCAGCACGAAACAGAAAGAGAAGAAGCTACAACTGGCAGTATTGCCAAGTAAGTTAAAAACATGCTCAAGCTTTATGTTATTCCTTCTAGATATACTTTAAAGATCCTTTAAGTAACTTGACAAAGATGCCAATTTACTCGTGTTTGCCAGATGTCAGTGTGAATTACAGAACAATTCTCATACCATGCCAAAACCCCTAAGTTTTTCTTTACCTTTTCACTCAGAAGACTCACACAATGCTAGTTCACCCATCTGTTGGAAATCTCCTTAATTTCCTGAAAGATTCTGCCATTCTGAGTGACACAGAAGTACTACTAGGTTGGTGATGATGAAATATTCTGCTGCTGCAGAAAGTGTACAACAGAAGGTACCTTCACACTACCCATAAAGCCAATACATATTTCCTGTCTTCACAGTTGTTCTGGAAGTTCCTCTCCCTGGTCCTCAGGCTACAAATAATTGTCATGCTTCCTGCTATTTTAAGTAGCACCTCCAGAGACAGAGGCAGAAGTGCCAAGTATGTTGTCTGCAGGCGTGTTCGAAGTTTGGCATCAGCTGCTCGAGGTCACTCTGAAACCCACACAGGAGCACTGCAGGCACTGTCATCATGGCTGCATAGAACAGCCCCAGCAGATGTTTTCTGGACCTTTTCTAACTCAAACGTTGAGTATCACAATGCTGCTGATCCAAACTGGGCTGAACTGTGTATTTGGTCATGAAAATTATTCTAGTCTCTTGGAAGCGAGCAGTGTCAGAACATGTTCTTTCTGCAGACAGTAGAGCAAAAGCCAACCTTTTGCTTATCCAGAGTAGGCAATAAACACATATAGTGACATTTCATAGAATGGTTGGGTTGAAGGGACCTTAAAGCTCATCCAGCTCCAACCCCCTGCCATGGGCAGGGACACCTGCCACTAGAGCAGCTTGCTCCAAGCCCCGTCCAGCCTGGCCTTGAACACTGCCAGGGATGGGGCATTTCACTTTATACAATGCTCCAGCACCACTTGGTCTCTCATTTAAGATGTTTTCTGCAGTACCCAGGCAGTGAAAACACACAACTTCCCAGCCTGCCAAACCACCGTTGAGCCACGAGCTCCTTACCCTTCAAACGATGTATGTCTGCCATCTGATAGGATATGTTGTTCTGCAGCTTAATCTGAAAGGAAGAAACAGTGGTGTAAGTACAGAGCATCAGCAGGTCAGAGGCTGAAGGCTCAGGCATGTTTGTTTGCTTTGTAAAGACACTGTACATAAAGGATTATCAGAATGACGTGTGGAGCTCCTGTAAACACAAGGGATGTATATTTAGTTACCTGTAAGTGATATCAGCAACCTGAGCGCTGTCTTTAGGCCTTGCTAACAAGGACTTCAGTTGATTTCCAGAACGTATTTCTATCCAAAAAAGCCCATTCTGTCAGCACTAAAGAAGCACACTGCATCCTGACACTGCAGGAGGCCTCGGAGCATCCCCAGTGTCAAAGGCAAGGGTATAAAAATAAGCACAGCATCAGCAGCACAGCCACTCTTTACCTAATGGCTATTTAAAGTAAATCAGTGATGTGATGCTACCAAATATTCACCACACACGCTTTATTTTTGAGAGGGAATCCGACACCACAGCCTTCCACACCAGCTTCTCATTGGGTATTTTTAGTAAGGAAATAAATAGCAGTTACAAGAAATGAGAAATGCATGTGCATTAAGTAAAGATGATTTGCCTTGTTCTTACACAAAGACATATGTAAAGACAAAACACAGCAGAAACAAAGAGAAAGATGCACATGTAGAACATACTGAGAAAGGATGAAAAACCCCACAACTCATCAGGCAACACTGATGCTGTAATTCTTTCTCTTGCAGCTTCATGATCGATGTAAGCAGTAACTCTAGAAAGGGAGCTGAAACAGGGCTGTGACTCTCAGGTTGCAAGGTCAGAACTACCTCTTGAATAGCAAACTGAGGCACAAGCAGCCCTGCTCTGGCATGGGACATACTCAGGCTACTGCAATTCCCACAGGGATCCTGAAGCTCAGTGGCCGAGTTGGTTACCTACATTTCCTGTTGGACCAAACAAGAGACATGTCCTTACTTTAAGGCTTCCCCACCCACCTCTGCCTTCCCTTTCAGCAAATTATTCACGTCTTTAAACACAAAGCCATGCATGAAGGCTTTTTGAGAGACGCACACACTCTGGACCCTGGGATTCAATGCGTCCCACATGGCTGAGGCAGCACTTCCACCTTCAGGAGCTCTCCGGCCGTACCAGCACTGCTGAAGCCGTGATGTTCCGCAGAACACAGCGTACAGGGAGGCACGGGTCCAGGGAAGAGCTCCAGCCACATCCCAGAGGCTCCTCACGGAACAGCGTGCTCCGGCCAGCACTTGCTCTGTGCCAGACTGCAGTGTCCTGGCTCAGCACTGCATACATGGGCAATGCTGGCAGCAAACCCTGGCCCAGGCTGAGAACCAAGCCAAGAGGTACCACCACCACGCTCCCACCTTGGGGGGAAGGCTCAGCCACTTCACAGGCTTTTCCCAAAACTAGGAAGAATGGCAAATGATGCAATCTCCTGGTAACCCGAGATCCCTGACCACGTTGCTCTGAAACACATACAAAATGGGAACAGCCCAGGGATGCTTGAGGAGCAGCCTCCGCACGTTCAAGCCACACATTGGAGCAACAGTCACACACATGCTCTGCCCACCAAGAGGTTCAGGGCACTCCAGTTACAGGATGCACAAAGAACAACACTCAATTAAATGAAAGCCTGTGTTGGACTTCACACAGAAGAACAGGCAGAAGTAACCACTGAGCCCTTCTATTCCAACAGGCACTCAGCTCTCCATCAAGCCATGGGGGAACAGGTACAAACCATGATGGTTGAGCATTAACCAAAAGCACCTTTCCTATTTTGCAAAGCCACCGACAATAATGACCAAGTCTTCCCTCTCCTCCGCTCTAAAGTGGTTCTTTCCCAGAGCCCAGTAAATCTACCAACAAAGGAGGGAAGTGGCAGATTCTGTTTTCAAACCTTCAGCTATCAGAATTCATCATACATGAAGTCTTCCTCCTGGCTTGCTTCTGCTCATCCCATAAAACACTGGGCTTGCCAGAGGCTGGGGGTGGGCTGCCTGTCTGCTACACGGTTTGATTTGGAGATAGCATCAGTTTTATCACAATCTTTCATCTTGGTGATGTTGAGTTCCAGAGAGAAGTGACAGGATTTATATCCAAAACAGCTCAGCTGACAGCAAATGTCCCTCATCTGAAGGAGAGGAAGGGAAGAAGCTTTTTTATGATTCATGGGATCTGTTCCACCTACACATGCAAAAAAACACACTCCACAAACCATGGCACAAGTCCAGTTCTTTCTGAGCTGTGTCCCCCTTTAGTCCTATTTGTATGTTCTGTTTCTCAGCAGCTTCTCAGATCCATTCCAAAGCACTTGGGATGTACAAAAGAAATTCTCTGGAGCCCGATGAGCTCCACACAGGGAAGAAACATCGGAAATCCTGCGCATGCCAGAGCTCTGTACATGCAAGACAACCCTCCCAGTGCTGCCTGGAGGGTAACACACTGTCCTGTAATGAAAGCTGAGGTGAGAAGAGGAAGTCGGGAGCAGGCTGGAGCTTCTCTCTATGGATGGTGGGACAGAACACAGATGGTGCTGCTTTCTGATAAAGTCACCCAGTAACTTCCCCAGGGGGCATTTCCTCACCCAACAAGAGCACCCTCCAAGGTGCCTGTCCAAGCAGCGCGAGTGTTCATGCCAACACATTGCTAAGGCATGTGCAGGAACAGCACAGGAGAGCTGCTCAAAAGCCTCTTTGCATAAGACTCTTCTAATGTTGCCAACTGCCTTTTTCAGAATAGGCTCTGCTATGACCATGCTATTAGTACAGCATCAGGGATGACACTGAGCATCAGGAACATGTGGTAAGCATGGAAGATCATTCAGTATCACAGCTTTGCAAACTGAGGAGCTATCAAGGAGTTCTGGCAACAAATAACATAGCCAGCTGCTCCCAAGGATGTTTTACCCCACAGCTCCATCCTGTGAAGCACCACTCAGGGCACCAGCCATAGCTCTGGGATGAGACAGGCGCAATGGCAACCACAGAGCTCTGAACCCCCCCACACTGGGTGGCTGCCATCTGGCAGCTCTCCACCAGACATCCCTGCCCTTCATCTTACTGAGCTTATTGCAAAGGGATGTGCAAAGTGACGGCGGGGGGGAAGCAGTATGCTGCAAAGGAAACTAATGGTACCCACACACATCACCTCCCAGACAGCAGGGCAATCACTGCCCGCCTGCCTCCAGAACTCCTCTGGTTGTTCCGGGGTCCAAGAGACCACCATGAGCTCATCACATTGTGACAGGAGAAGAAAACCCCAAGAACTCAGGCTTTTTCTTTTCTAACTGAAACCCCACAAGACACTAGGTCACACTCCTACACTTGGTCCCAAGAGCAAACATCCTGGTGCAGTGAATGGCATGCTGCAAACGTGGCAGGAGGGAGGAGACACACAAGGGTCTGGGCTCGACTACAGACACCACTGAGTGAGGAGAAAGCTGCCTGCAGAAACCCAAGTTGCTTCAACACTGGGAAATGAACACCCAGTTTGCATTACCACAAGGCAAAGAAAGCCTTAAAGAAACCACCAGAAAAGCATCTCTCACAGGATTTTTGTATGAAACAAGCGAAGACCTGCTGTGATCACTTGCTACCTGGGAGTTACCAGTGATGGTGTTTGGTTCTGGCTTTTGCATTTCACAAATGGATTGTTGGTAAAACCCAGTTTGTTCAAGAACATCCTTGCCAAATTCTATTTTCAGAGAAAAACAGTTATCCTTCAAGCCTTTTTTGGTCAGACACTTTATACCTTCTACTCACTACTTCTTTCTATGACAGATCTTTATTCCCTAAAGCAGAGCTTTATTCTCTAGTCACTTAAAGGGTTTTTTTTAGAAGGAAAAACAACAGCCAGGATTGTTGCCACCGAGAACATTATAGGAGTTCACATGGGAGGAAAGGAGAAAGGGACAGGGACTGGTTATTGATAAACCAGGCTGCTGCTCTTGCCTGTTAAGGCCCACTGAACATTTTGAACAAAAGGGGATATTCAAAAGCTACTGGCTCCTTTGGCCTTAAGTGGCAGCTTTGAGAACAAAGAATGAGGATCCAAGGCATATACTGCAGTATGCACACAATAACAATAAAATTAAGTGGTGCATTTTACTGCTCACATTTCTCCTGGTCCCCTCCTGACTCGGAGTGTCCAAAGACTGGCCAGGTTTACTGAGAACAAAGTGGTCAGCAGGCAGGTGCAGCTCAACAGCACCTTGGTTTGCATCATGCATCAGAGCAGGCTCTGGCTTCCAGCAACCCTTGCCAGGCACCCTCACTTCACCCCCTCATTTCCTTGCCTGGTGTCCTATTGTAAAACATCACAGACTTACAGAAATGTACAAAATGTCTTGTATTAAAAGCCAGCCTTGCCACACAGCCCAGTGACTGATGGCTTACTTGAATGTCACTGAGGAGCTGGACGCCTGGCAGCCAATGATGCACAAAACAAGTTCGTTGCCCTATGAATGCAGGCTCAGTAACAGGAACCCAACCTCATCCACAGAAAGAACAGCCACACCACCAGCATCCACTTACAGTACTCCCCTTGAAGATCCTTGGCCACTTCTCCAACAGCCTGAAGCTTGGAGACAGTTTTAATGCATCTACCAACCATCAGCAGCCTTCCTCCATTGATTTCTCCAGCCTAGCTGTGAGCTCCCCTTATTTTAGTACCCTCAACAGCCCAAGAAAGGGAGCTCCAGCTCAGGGCACTGACCACCACCTGTACTGTTTTCAAGCTACTCCCACCTTTGGGTGCTTGCTTTTACTAAGAGAGCAAAGAACAACTATACCTATTTGTCCTCTATTTGCATGCGGAAGTTCAATTCAAAAAAGCCAACAATGAAAAAAAAAAAAAAAGCCCAAACCAAAACACCCAAACGTTTTGAAAACTGCTGGTTTTCTGCCTTCTGCAAGGGGAAACAGCTTTGTTACAACCTAACTGCTCTGGAATCACAGAATCGTTCAGGCTGGAATCCAACCGCTTCAATTTCGGTTCAGCTCTTACTCAGACTTTGACATGGATAGAATACCTATTTATTAATTAAATCTAGATTTCAGACTATCAAGGATTATTCACCCTGGTGTTAGTGGCATTAGTTTCCAGCCGAGAGCACTGGTCCCCTGTGACAAATCTGATCAGGCTTTTTATTCCAATCTCAGAAAACAAAAATAAACTCAAAGTGCCACGTTTGCTGAACACACAAATGGGTTCATTTTAATGGTTCGGTAGGAAAGAAAACATAACTTCAACACAAAGTTCATCGGCTTGAAGGAGGCTCATTCTGTAATGAGATGTGCACGTATTCAGCTTCTGGGACAATTAAATGCATTTTCTTACACTGCTCATCAAATGTGTCTCATGAAAGGGGAAGAAAAACAAATTCAGAGAGTAACGAGGCTGAGAGCGAGGCATTTCCATAAATCCCATGGAGAGAAACAGCGTTCACCCAGCAGAACCGGGAACTGCATACGAACAGAGTACCCGCTGCCGTGCACGGCTGAGTACAAGAGCTCGCCCGTGTAACTCCTCTGTACCAGCTGCCTGGGATCATCATGAAAGTTGATGCACGAACTCCTCCTCCCTTCCACAACAAAAGAAATCCCCATGCCGCCCGCACACAACAGGGCAGGCTGGATTTCACACTGGCCTGTTCCTTCCCAGCTAAGGAAAATGACACGTTGCCTCAGCAGCAGCAGGGTTTTATGCCCCAAGCACAGGCAGGGACCAGGCTGTGCTGTGCCAGGGGAGCTCAGGGCGCTGCACCTGGGCGTCAGACTTGTGTCATTTTCCTTGAGGCCAAACTAACCGTCGTTTTAAGGCTGTGAACAGCTTTTTGATCACATAAGGTCAGCAGACGAGGAAAGCTGAAGGAAAATGAACACATTTAAAAACAGCAGTCTGGAAATCAGCGGGCTCTCGGGGTTCCACTGTCCGCACACACACTGCCCGTGCTGGGCATTTTCAGCTCTTTTCTGGGATGCTTTCAGAAACCCGAGCATACTGCGAATGTTCCAACTGCGACCAAGCCCGACACAGCTCCGGGGACTCGGTTCACCCGCCCGGGACCGCAGGGAGCCCGGCCACCGGGCAGAGCCTCCCGTCTCCCCTTCTTTACCTTGCTGTCCTCGCACTTCTTCACCTGGCCGTCCCTGGCCTGCAGCTGGCTGCTCAGGTGGCTGTAGTCGGCCTCCTTCTGCTCCAGTTGCTTCTTGTGGGAGTCCACCTTGCCCATGAGGTCCGAGTTTCTCTTCTCCAGGCGGCCCCGGGCCACCTCGGTGCGCTTGGCCTGGCTCTGCAGCTCGGCCAGCTCCTCCTGCAGCAGCGCCTGGCGGGACGAGGCGTTCCAGCAGTTGAAGGCGAGGATGGCGATCACCACCACCAGCGCCACGAACACGAGCGAGGGCAGCCGGCCGCCCCTCCGGTTCGCCCCGAAGCCCACCATGGGGGAGAGCGCCCGGCGGGGCCTTCACCCGCTCCCCGCCTCCGCCCGAGCCTCACAGGGGAGCAGCAGGGTCAGGCTGGGGGCTGCTCAGGGAGCCCAACGCCGGGCAGAGGCGCTGCCCCGGCAGACCGGGGGCATCCCCGGCGGCGGGGGGACACGAAGCGGCTGCGCGGGGCGGGCGGACACGGAGCCGAGCCGGGCCGGGCTCTACCCGCGCCGCCGGAGCTGGGTCAGGCCGCCACCGCGGCACCGCACCGCGCCGGCCGGCACCGGGCTCTTCCGCCTGGCGTCCCGCCCCTTCCGCCGCTGCCTCCCGCGAGAGCCCGGCCTCCGCCCGCCGCGGCGCCGCCATCTTGTGCGGGAGGGACGGGGAGGGCGGTGCGGCGGGGGTGGTTCTGTACCGGGACACAGGGACAAGGCACCGGCACCAGCGGCACCACCGGCACCAGCACCAGCAGCACTAACAGCACTAACGCGTCCATCCCCTGCGGCACCGGGACCGGGACCCGGGGCTGCGGGCTGGGCCGAAACCACGGGGGGGAAGCGGTGTTGGCTGCTCAGCGCGTCTCCTGACACGCGTTTCCTGAGGGGAGGCGGATGGCAACAAAGTCGGGCATGGGAGTTTGCACCGCCTCAGGGCCCGCACACACACGGGGACACACACATACACAGACATACACAAACACACACACACACACACACACACACACACACACACACACACACACACACCCCCATACACCCCTTTCCGTAGTGGTATCGGTTCCACTGCACTCCTGTGGCCAGGCGCCTCGGGCAGGAGGGAGGGCTTGAAGCGCTTTGTACAACCGGAGCCCTTCAGGCTGCAGGACGGTGCTGGGGGGATGTGGAGAGCCAAGGGGAGCGGTTTTCCTCCGGAAAGAAAGAAAAAGAACACCGTGTAAGGAATAACGTGCAAACCACATTGCTGAGGTGCAGCACGCGCCATGCACCATGCAGAACCTGTCCGCTGTGGTGGTGGCACACCGTGTGTATATATCCCTTTCTTGCACTCACTCTATACCATATTCGCATGCCAGTATTTGCATATTGGCACTTCTAATGGCTTCTGTGCTGGTAGGCAATTCATTCGCCAATCTGCTTGCTGCAGATGGCGGTGTCGGTTCGTGTGCTAAATGTAGCGTGGCGAATCACAGCTCGCGGTGCAGCTGAGCCGTACAGGGCTCCGCTCAGCCCGTTCTGCCCCGTGCAGCCCTTCTGTGCAAACCTGAAAGCTGTGGGGAAGGAAACGTTTGTCTCAATAATGTGAATGCAGTATAAGCGTAACGAGTTTGAGCTCAGAACAGCGGGGGTTGAGGTGTGCTGGTTTCTTACCAACTTGTGCAAGTCCGCTCAGAAATCTCTCTGCATAAAATCACAGATCCAGGGAATGGTTTGGGTGGAAGGGACCTTAAAGCTCCTCCAGTCCCAACCCCTGCCACAGGCAGGGACCCCTTCCACTGGAGCAGCTTGCTCCAAGCCCCTGTGTCCAACCTGGCCTTGAGCACTGCCAGGGATGGGGCAGCCACAGCTTCTCTGGGCACCCTGTGCCAGCGCCTCAGCAGCCTCCCAGGGAAGAGCTTCTGCCTAAGAGCTCAGCTCAGTCTCCCCTCTGGCAGGTTGAAGCCATTCCCCTTGGCCTGTCCCTGCAGGCCCTTGTCCCTCTCTGGTGTTCCTGCTGGGACTTCCTTTGGTGTTTCTTGGCTGCAGTGTTGCTCTGACTCACTCCAGAGTGGATTTTTTCTTTTTAAATAGTGGAGTTACAACTGTAGAGTTAAGAATGTTCTACATAATTAGATCTAGAATAGTGGATACACTGCATAAGAGAGCACGCTGATTTAATAATCTATTCAGCATTACAGAAAATTGAGAGATTTTAAAAGCATATAATTAAATAGCCTAAGATACTGTTCCCTCCCGACTGCAGCAGAGCAAAGCTCTTCTTTTCGCATGCATTACAAGCTTGTATTTTTTGCAAGCATTCTGAATACAGAACTGAAATTAGCCGTGACTTTAGCATGTGCTTTCAAAAGTGATTAACATGCTCCATCTGTTGGTAAACTGAGCAACTGTCCAGATGAGCCGCAGAGCCTGCTACCATTCCCGTGCAGAGCTGCAAGAGTGCAGTGAAGGAGCAAGGCATTGGTACCCAAAAGAGAGTAGCAGGGTGGTGCAGGGGTGTTCAATGCGATTGTGGCTGAGGGAGATGCTCAAAGTACAGGGATCTTGTGAAGTGGCTGCCACCTCCTTAGAGCGGTACCAAGCATTTTGGTTACTTGTTTGCCAGAATAGCAGTTGGTAAAGACAGTTAATTTCAGTTTCAGCACATTTTAAGAGTCCTCACATGTGGTCATTTTGGAGGATGCTGTTAGGCCTTTGTAGGGACCATCCAGTCACAGCCTGGATTTGTGTCAGCTTGAGAAAGGCATACATCACGGAACTGAGGTCCTTTGGAACCTGTTGGGTACCGTTTCTAGATTGAGGATCTACTCATACTCTGATTACCATTGTCTGCTTGGTTTGTCTTTGGGTTTAAAAGCAACAACTGCTGTGGTTTGTTCCCATAAAACTTTGTTGAGTCAGAGCACAGGTGAAGCGCGTGGTGCGATTAAACCCAGCAGCAGTTGAGCTCTAAGTGAACACTAAATATATATTGAAATGAATATACCTGGCACTGGGCACTGACACAGCGCTCTGTAGAAAGGTGAGACATTTCCTCCTCTTACAGCAAAACACCGAAGCATAAAACTGCAGAAACAGTGACATAGAGACATGATGAGCATGCTGCTGTTACATTAGTGTGCTGTTCTCACGAGCTGATGCTGTGTCAGAGTAATCCCAAACCTTCCCGACAGCTCTTCCTTCATTTGGGATTGTATCAAAACTCATTGCAACAGGAAGATAGATTGAACAGTGTTTTGAGGTTTAGTAAGTATTTCTGTCTTGGAAGAACCTTTGTGTCTGTAAGGGTGATCTGTCTTGTCAAAATCAGAAGAGGCTCCATTCCTCCAGCACTTCCAGAGAGCTCAGCTGCTACTTCCCGTGTGCTGTTCCAGAGGGAGCAGAGAGGAGCAGACTCTGACTTACACAGAGAGTATAAAAAGATGTGGAAAAGCTGCAGGCTGTCACACCATCACGTCATGCACACGTGTGTACCTGGACATACATGTGCATGTTACAAGTACACATTATAACAAAGCAGTGCATGCAAGCCCGTCACGTTCCATGCTGCTGCTTTTTCCTTCCTTCCTTCGAGGCATTTTGCTGTATTTGCACAGGTGTACGGACATTCCCATCATGCATCAAAAGCTTCTTTTGTCCTTGGAGTAGTGACAAAAGGGGAACTACTGAGCACAAGGTCAGGTAGGCAGCCCATCAGTTCAGGCTTCTCTTTTGAGCACACCCTTGGGCAGACCTGCCCAGCAGGGTACCAGTTCTTAGGGAGGGAGGGCAACGTGCAGTAGGGATTGCCTACCTGTACCTTCAATTGTGCAACCCCAATTGAATATTTAAGAGGGGGGGGGGGAAGAAGAGGGGGGAAAGCTAGAAAGAAAACATCATTTGGGGAGTGGAAGAAAGTGAATGGATCGTGGTACCTGGGTCAGGGTAAAGAATCTTGGCAGAGGTGCACAAGGAGTCACAGACCCACTTCCTTGGTTCTGAGTGCGATTCAGAAGCATCTCAGCCCCATCTTCACCATGTCTGAAATAAAAGGTAACTTTGTCTGCAAAAGACATTTAAGGCATGTTGGCTTCTAAGGAAAATGTTTGCTTTTTCCTCTTACGGATAAAGGTGGCATTTAGAACAGCTTGAAAAGAGGGTGCAATGGAAACGGTCCATGTTTATGTATGTGGCTCAAATGCTATCAAGTTTGTTTATGGGCACCTGAGATTTGGAAGTCTGGCTGAGGATCAGTAATGTGGAGCGGGGTATCAGCATCACTCTCCTGTAACACGCTGCGTTATGAAAACAAGCACAGGAACATCTGGGCTGCCTCATCAAATGGCAGCACCTTCTGAAGAAAGCCTTCCTGCAGAGCGCAGCTGTACCCAGGGAATAGCGCTTGGCTCGGAGCCCCTGCCCAGGTTGGGAGCAGGAAGCGCATCTGTTGTGAGGAGCAGCTGGGGAGGTGCAGTGCACAGTTTGGCATTTAGGAAAGAGGTGCTTTTCCACATGTGGAAGTTTGTTTTCCTTTTCACAGGAGCAGCCACAGCTCCTTGTGCAGCTCCCAGGTGCCTCTGGAATTCCTCTAACAGCAGATGACATTTGCAGCGAGGATAAATCCATAGATGTTGGCAGGAGCTCCTGTAGGTTATTGTAGTAATTATTGACAAGGCAAAGCACAGATTTGGGCTGCCTGTTTGCAGGGAGCTGCTGTGTGGGGAGTGAAGAGCCGGTGTTGCACTGGAAATGCAATGTACTTGGGCTTCAGAGGGAAGCTGAGGATGGCAGCTGAGGATGGAGGCTCTGTTCAGCTGCTCCCAGAGGAACTCCTGGGGCATGCAGACTGGACTGGGAATGCACGGAGCCGGTGCAGGGAGGGAGACGCCCCTTTTCCCTGGAGCAGGAGGGGAAAGCATCGCTGCAGGTTTCTGTGAAAAGGGAGCAGCCTCAAAGGCACACGACTGCAGCAGGTCCCTGTGGCTGCTGCTGCGGAAAGGAATCTGGGGTGCAGGCACACACCAAGGGGAGATGCTGTGTGCGTGGTGGAGCGAAGGACAGGCTGCACCTCGAAACGGGGGGTGCTCCCTTCTGTGCTGGGGGAGCTTGCAGGGGGCAGTGCCACCCAGTCCCCAGGGCAGAGAACCGATTGTGAACCCCGCAGAGAGCCCAGAACGGGAGGAAAAAAGCAGTATCCCTGGAGAAGGGGGAAGCTGTGGCCCCTGAGTAGGTGTGGAAAGCTTCTGGGGATTCCCTGCCCTCCAGGGGAGAGGTTCATGTGCTGTGAAGAGGCTGCTGTGGCTCAGCAAGAGTGAGGACAAGTATTTTAATGTGGTGGTTGTTGTGGCTCTTTTGTCTCCAGTGTGGCTGTGGCTCCACAAAGCATCCATATTCCATTGCTGGTTTGGTTTGTTGCTGGGAAACTCAAGCAGAGCAGGAAAAGAACAGTTCACACTTAAATTTGCTAAATGTAAATGAGATTCTGTGGGACAAAGGGAGCACTTCTCTGGCCTGAGGGGGTGGTGCTGTGCCAGGTCTCAAAGGCCCCACTGCAGCCAATGGAATTCATGGAGCAGCTTAAAACATCATAAGCATTTTTATAGAAATGTTTTAGGCAACACAAATCACAGGCTTGGGCTCCAGGAGTGGGTGGGATGGTTCTGGAAGTCACACAAGGGTGTATCCGCATGTGGGGAATTATTGCTGGATGTCCTAGAACCATAGAATGATTTATTTGGGGGAATTAGAGAGTCCAGGGTGATACAAGTTCCAGACCATGCCCTTAAAGCCTCAAGAAGATGTACCAGGATGTATGTATTACCTGCTTTCCCATTCATTATGGTCACAATACACACATTTCTACATTCCAAGGGCAGGTACTGTCTATTTTTCCTCACCCTAGGACAATGAAGCCCTGTCTCAACTACGGTTGCTGGAATTGCCTTCTAATAAAGACTCCATGTGCAGAATTATATCAATGCATAACTTTAAATGCTGCAATCTAGATGGGGTAACGGTTGAACTTGATGCTCTTAAAGGTCTTTTCCAACCTAGTTGATTCTGTGGTTCTATGACAGTGTCCTGGTGTCCAGTGCCTGCCCGGCGGTGCCAGCGCCTGGCATCCCGGCACTAGATGGTGCCAGGCACCACCGCTGCTCCATGGAGAGGAGATCCAATTGCACAGGCAATGAAGCGAGGCTTCCATCTGCACCGAGAGCTGTAAAACCCCGCTGCAAACAGTGTTCATCAATTATGGCAGAAGTACCGGGTTCAGATAAAATCAGCAATTAAGGACAAATACTTATTAAGGATTAAGGGATTCCATGAGAGCTCGCTGGGCCGTGAGAAGTCGTGCTAGAGCCTGGCTAATTCTTTTGCTTTACCCAACTTACACACAAATGGAGGTGCTCTTTACTGCTAATGCTCTGGAAGACAATTGGAAATGGCAGTTCCAAGGGGAGAGTTTTAAACACTGAGTAATTTGGTACACGCAGGTGGTCCTGATTTGTGGATCTGCTCCAACGTGTCCAGAGGATGCCATGCAGCTGCTGTGAGGGCTGGAGCTCTGCTCTGGAGCCAGGCTGAGAGAGCTGGGCTGGGTCAGCCTGGAGAGGAGAAGGCTCCTGAAGGGGAGACCTGAGAGCAGCTCCAGTGCCTGAAGGGGCTGCAGGAAACCTGGAGAGGGGCTTGGGACAAGGGATGTAGGGACAGGCCAAGGGCAATGGCTTTAACCTGCCAGAGGGGAGACTGAGCTGAGCTCTTAGGCAGAAGCTCTTCCCTGTGAGGGTGCTGAGGCGCTGGCACAGGGTGCCCAGAGCAGCTGTGGCTGCCCCATCCCTGGCAGTGTTCAAGGCCAGGTTGGACACAGGGGCTTGGAGCAAGCTGCTCCAGTGGAAGGGGTCCCTGCCTGTGGCAGGGGTTGGAGCTGGAGGAGCTTTGAGGTCCCTTCCAACCCGAACCAGTCTGGGATTCTATGATCCTATGTCTGCCTGAGTGCCCAAGTGCCGCTGTGTCAACAGACCAGTTCCTAATGTTGTTCATGCACCTCATGCAGTTTCCAGTTATGATTCCTAGCTTAGTGGGTTTGCTCGTTTTCTGGTAGACACCTTCCTTTGTCCTCAGCAGAAAAGAAACCAAGTGATTATTGCAACACACGGCTGGGAAAGCGCTTTTGTCATCCCACAGAAGCTCCTGTGTTTGTTTCTTCCTTCCCGGTGGAAACCCCAGGAGCTGGATGATAAACACTGCTCAGGATTTTGGCAGGTTTTCCCTATTGCTCCAGAGGAGCTGGCGTTGCAGCGTGGGAAAAGCAGCACTTTATTGAGCCGAGGACTCCAGGAGCCGTCCGTGCGCGTTGCGCCCCGTCCTGTTTTCAGTGGTATGAAGCGTGTGCGCTTCCAGGTTAATGGGGGTGTCTGCAAGAGCAGCCATCGCAACGGCTGACATGTGCTGCCCGTCCGGCGCAGAGCTGGCTCAGCCTGCTCCCGCTGTGCTCATCACCTAACGGAGGGGTCATCTTCGCTGGGACTCCTCCAGCGCGGGAGCCTTGCAGAGAGCACCGGCGGCCTGGGCAGGGCGGAGGAGGAAGGAGGAGACCCTTGGCAGTGGTGTCCCAGCTCACTGGTGTGCCAGCGCCTGGATCAGGTGGGTGACAGAACCCTCAAAACCCGGAGGTGCTGGAGTCCTTCCTGAGCGGGGGCAGACAGGACACGTGCTTTAAGGTGGCTTCCCAAGCCTCTTCTAGATCTGTTAACTGTCAGCCGCTGGAGGAAAATCCTGCTCTCCAATCTTGAGGTCAGCAGAAGCACATGCTGTGTAGATGCTCCTGCGAAGGTGAAAGGAATATCGAGCTGGGTTAAGGAAAAGCTGACACAGGTCAGGAATGTGATATGTTTTCAAGATCAAATGGCTCCATTAAGGTCAGGGAAGTGCTTGTGTCCTTGGAAGTTAGAGCTGGCCTGAAGTACCATGTCTGTGCAGGGCACTGAGAAACTGAAGTCTTTGATGTGGTAAATTAGGCTGCAAATGATTTAAATAATGGTTCCAGAGAAAATTCCTATTTCCTTAGTGCTGTGAATATGATTCTTGCTATTCCTGCCAGTGCTCCCTGTCCTCCGTCAAGCACCCGCTCCAAATTCCTTGTTGTTTTCCAAGTGCCAAATAGCTTCCCTGTCGTCACCCATCTCTTTAACTGTTCAGTCTCATTGAGGCCTGTGAGCCACGAGATGCAGAACAAGAGGGTCAATTGTGCTCCTTGGTGTGCTTCCATGGTGGGAGCCTGGAGGAGCTCCACGGAATGCACTGCAGGAAATTTCCATCAGCCTCAGCAGTTGCTCGGGACCGGCCGCGTAGGGGGAGCCGGCTCAGAGCGCTCCCACCTCCAAAGGGCACTGAAGATGAGCCATTAGTGCGAGGAGCTGCTCCCAGGGAGCTGGGACACTGCACGGGAATGAGAAGAGGGAACTGGTGTGGGAGCCAGCCAGGCTGCCTCATTACTGAGCTGTCCTTGGGAGTGCTGCTGCGGGGGAGCCTCATCCTGCCAGGAGCTGGGAGAGGGAAAAGCAGGGCGGGTGGACACAGGGAAACACCTTGAACAGCCGTAGCAGCTCTCCCTCTCCAGGAGGTACCATCACCAGTATCCTGCCCACCTTTACTGCACACTGGTTTCTCAAGGAGCAGAGCAGCCATTGTGACTGGGAGAAACAGCAGCGGTGCCTTCGAGACTCGGCTTCTCTCTTCCCGAGAGCAGAGCTGGTGCCTTCTGACCTCCCTCCCTCCTTGAAGGCATGTTAGAAGCTGAGTTCTTGTTCCTCCGATGAGGAGAAATGATGGAGCTTTTCACAGCAGCTGGTTTACTTTTCTCCCTTCTAAATCCCTTTTCCAGTGGACTGCAGTTGGCATCAAGAGCATTCCTGGGAGGAGCAGAGAGATCAGGAAGAAAAATGTCTCTCAGCGCTGCTTCAGCAATGGGCCTAATTTAATGGGATGGCTGCGACCCAGGTTGGAGGTTGAGCAGTGAAGAGATGCAATTCAGAGAAGAGAGGATAGGTCATGTAAATAACACTGTCACCCAGTGCGTTGCTGTGAGCAAGCAGAATGTGAGCTGGGGAGGAATCTGTCTTTGTCAGGGACTCCTGCTGAGCCATTTCTCTGTGGATCAGCTGCACGTAAACTTAATCTGCTTATACAGCAGCTGAGATGCCCTCGATGCCCTCATCTCGTCCCTGCGTTTAGCTGGAGTCACCAAATACCAGGGGAGCACAAATTCCATGTAGTCTGGGAGGTGAGCACCCTCAAGCCTCTCTCCACCGCAGGTCACTGGGCAGGCCAGGCTTGAGGGGGTGAAGCCCTGTCCGAGGACCTGTCAGGGTGGAAGGGGATGGGCAGCAGCATCACCAGGACTCCTGTGGCTGAATCCCAGCCTGACAAGCATCTTACCCCAGGCACCGTGTGCTGGGGGCTCCGCAGAGGAAAGCCTGGGCAGTGGGGTTGGAGCAGCAGCACTGTGTGCCCTGGGTACAACCCCAGGAGCTCAACGGTCACAATGAGAAGATGCAGAATAAATCTATTTTAAATCACCTCAGTGTGTAGGTTGTGCAATTCAGTATCATGCTTGTAAGCACGAGTAACAAGTGTGTACTTTAACCTGCTTCCTTTTTCTGTCTCTTTCATTGAGAGTCTCATTTAGCTCAGCCTTTGTTTTATAATAACATCTCTAATAACATTGCCAGGGCCAGTCAGAATTAACCCATGATTCTTCCCCGGATTCACTGTTGATTTGTAGGCAGAAACACAGGGGGATCAGTTGCATTTAATACAGTCGTTGCCCACACACGGTGCTTTTACCTGTTATTACCTTGCCTGTATGGGCCAGTACAACTCCTGGCCTTCTGTAATCTAGTGCTACCTTCAGCTGCACATGGGAGACACTAGAGTGGCTATTCAGTTCACAGTGAACTCATCAAGGCCTGTGCTCCTGTAATTTCCTGTAACAAATGCTTGCAAGGTCATTGCCATGGGGATGATTCACGTTAGACTCCCAGGGATGCTGCTACCTGCTCCTGCAGAGCTCTGCAGCATCCAGCTCCACGCTGGGCACGTTCCAGTTCCAGTCTGAAATACTTATCTGTGCAAAACACCTGATGTCAGGACACTCCTTTCCAGCTGCATCACAGCAGAGCAGGGAAGCCTCTGGAGGGACTGTTCGACAGATTGAGGGAACCCTGTGTTTCCATGGCAAAGCGTTTGGGATTGGGAAGGTCTGGGGTCAGTCCGTGCACCCTTGACTTCCCTGTTGTAGCTGGTGTTCTGTAGGCTCGATCACATACACCCCAAAAGGTGCTTTTAGCTTTTCTAGCTTTTCTCTCTGGAGGAGGCCCGCAGCCAAAGCAGTCTGAAAATGCTTCTTCCATTGCTTTACCTTTCCATCGTATTTTAGAAGAGCAGCAAGACCTCCCTAGCCTTAAACTGCTGTGTCCTAAGAAGAACACACCAGCTTGTTTTTCATGCCCCCCCTTCCATCCTCACAACCCTTGGGAGTGTTCTTGGTTAGCACCACACACAGCAACACCCTCTTGTCATCACCTGAGCTCCTCCAACACTCTCAGTCTCAAAATTAATTAGATTAAAGTGTTTAAAAGAATCCCTTTCACGGTGAGCCATGAGCAGGAAGCAAGATGCTGCTCTTCATTGAAGGAGGCAGGACTCGTGTTATATCAGTTAATTGGTTCAACTAAAACCTGGATAATTCACTTACTTCAGAGTGACTGGGGTTTAATAATAAGCCCCATTGATGTAATAGCGTCGCAGCGCTCAGAGGTGCAGCAGGTTCCACGCAGGCAAAGCTGCACGCACGGGGTTGGGATGATGAATCGAGTCCTGTGTGGTGCTGAGCATGGCTGCAGCTGGAGAGCAGGCACTGAGGGCAAGAGCCTGCTGGGGATGAAGGGAGGAGATGACAGCAGGCGGCCAGAGAGGAGCAATTATTGCTGGGGACCTCTTCAGGAAGGTCAGCCTCAAGTGGCTTTGTGCAGCCTCCAACGCCCGCTCCTCAGGACTGTTCCAGTGATCTACATTCATAGCCCGGTTCTTCCATGCACTGGAGCTCTGCAGCCACACCATTGCCTGTCTGCAAGACCCCCCCCGAGCTCCTGTGCCACGAGCCCACTCGTGGCAGCACTGTCAGGTCTGCAAAGCCTGTGTGCCCAGAAAGCGGTGCCTGCCGGGCAGGCACAGGGTGGTTGTACCACTGAAGGGCAAGGGAAGGACTGGAGACCCATCAGGAGGCGTGTGCAGGGCAGGACACAGATGGAAATTGGGTGGCTTAGTTCTGCTGTTCACTGAATTACTGTTCTGTCTCCCCAAAGAGACACTCAGCTGCTTCCTGAGGGCTCTGGTGAGACCCCCCTGCAGTCCTGTGCCCAGCTCTGGGGTCCTGACATCAGAAGGACTTGGAGCTTCATTCTAGGAATTCATAGAATTCTGGAATCATTCTGAGTCTATGGTGTTTGTGTGTAAGTGGCACTGTACCTGACACGTACCTCTCAGTCCTTTTGGAGCCTGGCTCCTTCCTCTGAGCTTCTCTACAATCCACTCTGCTGGGACTTGGGATCCTGAGCCAGGACTGGGCACATCCCACACTGGAGACCCACAGCTCCATCCCAGCTCTGCCCTAGACCTTACAGTCCCCCTGCCGAGTGTGGAGCAGTGGGAATCCTTCCTCTTCACTGGCCCGTTCCTGAATGAATTTCATTTGAAGGCTGGATTAGGTTGCAGAGAGCCCTGGAGCAGAGGCTGGGCTGGCTCTGATCTTGCCATGCATGCCCCGTGCTTGCGGAGGAGCTCGTTTGTCTCCTCACCCCTGCAAGGTTTCTGTTCTGGCCATTCCACTGCGTTATCTCCCAGTGTCTTTGTGCAAGGTTTGCTATCGTGGGGCCTCTCTTTAATCTGGGCCAGACACTGAGGTTATTGGTGGAAGTTCTGAGACGCCCTGACTAATCTGTCTGTGTGCTTTAGATTTGTGGGTGATTTCACTGCAAAGGTCAGTTGTGCCATGGTGCTTGGTAGCACTCTTCATTCAGATGTACAAAAAGATTCATTTTTAGATTACACAATCAATCAACTTCTTCAACAGTTTTCTATGGAGGAGAAAGAAGTCAGCTCCCCCCAGGTCCTATCCTGTTGCATTAACACAGGATGCAGCCTTACAAGATCGGAAAGTGCTTTGGAATGTATCTTTTTATCTACTTGGCTTTTATATGCTTCAGTATTTTTCCAAAGTTGACACTACTGAAGCTTACTTTTAAAAGTATTTATGCCAAAGACAGCTGGGGAATAGGACACCGCAGGAAGAGGTACCACAAGCAGGAAGAGGTACCACAAGCAGGAAGAGGTACCACAAGCAGGAAGAGGTACCACAAGCAGGAAGAGGTACCACAGGTAGGAAGAGGTACCACAGGTAGGAAGAGGTACCACAAAGGGGTGTCAAGTGTATGAGACTGTGCTGGAAAATGTGATTCTCAGTGGGTCCTTTGACATACATTTGCTGTGGTCACGGTGAAGTTGTGTTCATCTGAGCAGCTCATCCTCACCTTCACATTATCAACCTTATAAACTTTTAATAAAGCTTTTTACTGAAGTTTTCAGCTTCACAATCACCAGGTGCAACCATCGGTGAGGATACCTGACGTGAGCCCAGGGATCCTGGCACTGGGGTTGACCTCTTGGCCAGTTTGTGCTGGTTGAGACCAAGGTGAAGGGAGGCACTTCAGGGGGCTCTGCCCATCCACCACGTTGCCACTGGTGAGGGTCAGCATGCGGAGGAGCTGGACGTGTTCCTTGGATCCAGACTCCTGCTGCGAGCCAGGCAGTAAAACATCAGATGCTGTCTGAGCCATGGATCCGAGCCAGAGTCCGTGTTTCCTTCCAGCAGCACTGCAATGTTCCCCTCTGTCTAGACTGTTTCATGTCCTTTTCAGTGCCTTTTCTGTGCCTGGAATTTTGTGGCAGCAGCCTGGGAGCACAGTAGCCTAGCCCTGGAGAAACAGCCCTCGAGACAAAGAGATGCGTTAAGACAGTTTACACTCACATGCAGCGCTGTATCCGTAAGGAGCAGCTCCAGCCTTTCTTTGAGGCTGTCTCATACGCAGCTTATGCAAATATTCCTAAGGCTGTTTTGTACCTACCTGCTAGGGTATCTGCTGGAAGGAGATCCGCTCATTTCCCTTCTACATCTCACTGAGCACAGAATCACAAGGGTTAAGGTCTTTGTCTGGTAGAGGACATGTTAGAAACTGCTGGTTCAAAAAGATTAGGCACAGTAATTAAAGCATAATTGCTATTAATAGTTGTCTTCCTAATCAGACTTATCTCTGTGTTGCTCCTTACCTCAGAGGAGGTTTTCCTCTCCATGTTTTTCATTTGTTATGGATTAAACTGAAGCCAAACCCTGGTCACAAACACGTTTGGATAAGTGTGAATTGAATGAGTCCTGCACCCACACCGAGCTGCCGAAAGGGATGTTTTCCTCTTGTGGTGCTTGCCTAGCACTGCTGTCAGGCAGCAGCTTCTGGTAAGCTCAGTGACAATGGTGCACTGAAAGCAGGACAGACCCTGGCTCTTCATAAATAAGGACGAATGGCTTCTGAATGTGTGTGTGCTCCCCTGCAAACCATCATCGCACAGCAGTTCAGGTTTTGGTCCCTTCCTGTCTCTACCCCAGCAGAGCCACTTGCTGTGTGTCTGTCTGTGCCTTCCCTCTAAGCTTGGGATCCGTATATCCTGATAGCAGTATCTATACTGCTCATATAGAGTGTTCTATACATGAGGTATCCCACTGCCCCTAGGAATGTTTGTGATTTCTGTGTCTGTCACGAAGGGGGAAGGTTTTAAGTGGTCAGGGACTATCACCAAATCAAACCAGGGCTTCCCTTGACAGTGTCTGAGCCCAGGGCAAGGCCCCTGCTCACCCCACAAAACCAAGCTGCTTCTAACAGGATATCTTTCATTCATTGCAATCCTGCTTTTAGATAGGGCATCTCCTGAGTGATTCCTGCCTCTGTGGCTGTATCATTCATCCGAGCTGTTAAGCAGGAGCTGGCTGCTCAGACAGGGGCATCTCCATTGCAAGTCTCAGAGCAGGAGCTGGGAGTGCCACATGTCCCTCGTTTCTTTTGCAAGCAAGGTGCTAAGGAGGACAGCTTGTGAGACCTGCAGATCCCAGCCCTTGACCCAGCGCTTGCGGGGACTTCAGACTTGCAGACCAGCACAACTCAATCTCATGCCAGCTACGTTCTGTTGGAACATCTGCATCAGCTCCGTGGCAGAGCCAGCTGTGCCCTGTCATTCCTGACTTCCCCAGCATCACTTTGAGCAAGGAGAAGAGATTTTCCTTTCTATTGTTCCTGTCTATCACACTCTGTTCTTCCTCACTTTCTGCTCTTCGCCTGTTTCTTCTTGCTTCCTTTAACATCCTTTCCAATACTCACACCCCCCGAAGTGCAGCTGTGCAACTGCAGGAGAAATCCCCAACCAATCTGCCAGCCCTTTGAAGAATGGTTGTGTTCTTCCATGTCAGCTTAATTACTGCATCCCATTGAGGGCGTGAAGGCCTCTGGGAGGGGGGAGAAGAGGCAGCTCTGAATGTGACATTCAGCCTGGGGACTGTGCCTGGGGATCGCAGTTCTCCGCTGGGATGCTGCCTGTCATCTGGCCTCCAGCATCTTTCTGTGCTGTATTAATAGGGGTTGGATTCTTATGGACAGGGACCCCTTCCACCGGAGCAGCTTGCTCCAAGCCCCTGTGTCCAACCTGGCCTTGAGCACTGCCAGGGATGGGGCAGCCACAGCTTCTCTGGGCACCCTGTGCCAGCGCCTCACAGTCTTGTCCTGGGCCATGGGGAAGATGCTGATGTCCCCTGTATCCTTCTCTGATGTCAGCCACTTTGGGCAGGATGAGACCCAGTGGTGCAAGCCATCTTCTTCAGCAGCAGGGGTTAGCCCCTGAGAAGCCATCGGGGTGCTTTGTTGCCGTGCTCCGTGTCAAACCCGATAACCCCATAAAAGTGGGGAAACTCCTCGGAAGCCTTTACAAAGAGCTTGCTTTTGGAAAGCCGCACAAGAGAAGGAGCATCTCAGGTTTTCTCCTGGCCACGCGCGCTTCCAGCCATCAAAGTGTGTGATGAACTGTGACACGTCAGGGTTGTTACATCTCATGTCACAGGAGGCAGCTTTTAAGGGGTTTTTAACCAGGAACCTGGATGAAGAAAGGTTTTTCTCCTTGCGGAAGTTCAACAAACCAGCTTGCAGAGGCCTGGGAAGCTGGGGGTCACTACAGCCCTCTCGTGGGTCATCGGGGGGTGTCCAGCTCACCAGGTCAGCTGCGTGGTTTTCACTCAACTGCCACCTTCTCGGACGTTTCACTTTGTGGGTATAAGGTGATGCCGGAGGATGAGAGACAGCTGAGCCCTGACGATGCAAACCAAATCACTGACCATTAAACAGCAAATAGGCAGAACTGTGCCTGTGCTCTGGGATGGGGCGTTCAGCAAAGGATCATCTTGGGGATGTACAGGGGTGTGAGGTGCAGCCTGGAACACTGTGGGGACCCCTGTGATGCTCACAGCCCCTGGGTGCTCCCACCCGTGCCTTCTGGGTTATGGGAAAGGAGGAGGATAAGGCTGCTTTGCTCCAAACCCCGGGAGACGTTGGCCTCCACATCTTGTCGTGCTTCTGCAGGAACAGATGTAACCTATTTGTTGGATGCCTGAAGGGTGTTAGGGAAAGGTCAGTGGTTAGAATGCAGATGACACACTTTAAAAGTGCACTAAAATAGCACAGTTTGTTGGATTGGAACCGTGAGGAGCAGAATGTTTGGTGTTAAGGGAGGGATTGATTTACAGCCCCCTTTGAGCTTCATGGCCTCTTTTGTGTGGAGGACTACGAAGAGCAGGTAGTTTTGCATGGGGATTTTTGCCTTGTTATAAGATATTCACGCAGTTGTTCAAGGGGCTGAAGTCAGAACTAGAGTCAGCTTCTGTGAGTGACGTGATGTGCACCCATGCACTGTCTGAATTCCTCATTTCCTGTGCACAGGCCAGACCCCGCTGGTGGTCCCTTGTGGCCATCCCGTCTGAGTTTTGGCACCAGCGAGCAGGACAACCTCACACCACTGCTGAGCATCGGCCACTGAGGTGTGTGCTCCACCTCTGCGCTCCCCGGTGGCCAGCTCACGGTGGGATTATGCAGTTTAAAGAAGCGGGATGCTCCCTTCCCCAAGGTACCATATTGATGCTGAAGACGCTTTTGTGGTCTGTCACCGAGCTGCACATGTGGGCAAACGGGTACGTCACAGAAATCATCACCAAACACCCCTTAACAAGCGTTTTCTGAGTTAGGCTGCACTGGACCATGAGCTCTTTTCACTCGTTCTAACCGTACAAGTCACGCGCTCGGGCAGGCTCCGTGTGTCACTCACTGCTTGCTGCTGCTGGTCAGTGCGGGTGGGAAGAGGAGCTGTTACAGCCGGGACTTACTCTAACAGCTGCAAGGTGGTTCCTAAGGAAAGGAATCAGCTTCGTGGTGGCTGGAGTTTGGACGGAAAGGGGAGATGGAAGAGATCTCCACTAAGGCGAAGTTGTTCAGTGTGTGCTGTGCTGCGTGTGTGCTGCTGAACCAGCCTGTGCTGCTTTGTCCTGTACCTGGTTCCCACACAGGACTGCTCCGATCCCTAGCCTGGATCTCATTTGCTCAGTCCCACTTGTATCTGCTGCAGCAAACTGACCTCTCAGCTGAAAGGACTGCTCTCATTTTCACTGTGCTCATGCTATCGCAGCAGCGTGTTACGGGCTGAGACCGTATGTGGGACCCCACTGAGGCGCTGCCGTTGTAAGCTGATGCAGCCTCAGGAATACAGAGGAGCTGCTTCCCCCTTCCCCTGGTGCCTGGTGGGGTGACGCTGAGGCAAACGTGATCTGAAATGGGAAGAATCAGGGTGTGGAGCTGGGTTCACACCAGAGTTCGGATGAGGAAACCATGCCCACAGGCTCCTGTGGGGCTGCACCACGGCTGCCCAGGGCAGCGCAGGTCAGAATTTGGCTCAAAACAAAAAGCTGCTCCAACACTGCCCCATCTCCTACAGCTTCCTTCATCTTCAGGCCCCAGAGAAGCAGTTGTGGAGCAAACCCATCAGTGACAGCAGTCTGTCAGCATGTCTTCCTAGTCCTGTCACTGGAAAGCCATCCTTGGTAAGAGCAGATTGTCTTCCTTCAACATGTCCACATGCTGAAGGAGGGGTGGATTTGCTTGTCTAACTCCAGATTGGAAACTTCCTCTGAGCCATGAAAGCAAAGGCAGAAAACAGCTCCCTGTATCCTTCTGGGAATAAAACCAGATTACAGCCTGAGCCAGTCAAACAGGTAAGAACACTCTAGTTTAATGAGAGTGGCCCAGTGAAGCAGCCAAGGGACTTCCCTCCAGGAATGCTCTCTGCAGGGCATCCATCACTCACTGCCAGCACGGACCAGGACTGAGGTTGGCATCCAAAAATGGAGACAGAACAACTCATCCTCCTCCAGCACAAGCAAACGAGAGCAAGTCCATGACAACCGTTTCCTTTGGTCACCCCAGGGATGTGGTGCTCCAGGCAGGTGCCTGCAGCCAAAGCAAACTGAGCAGCCCTGCAGGAACTGCGGGATGTCTCACGTCCTCCTGTCTCTGCAACACGGGGGAGTGGGATGGGAACTACCTCAGCTGATAGTGTCTCAGTGGTAGGACTGGCACTAATTCTTCCTGAAGGTGGCAACAAGTTGCTTTGCTGCAGGTGGGAGAGTTGATGGATCTGAGGAGGATGTGGGGTGGATCCAAGGAGGCAGGGATGCTGCTCCGTGCCTCTGCCAGCACGAATCCCTCTGCATGGACCATCTCAGTCATGGCCAGCAGAGTGAATGTTATCTCCACATTATCTCAAACTGTACCATAGCTCCTTGCTCTGGGATTCATTAATTGCTCCCAGTGATGGATCTGCAGTGGGCAGGGGGGGGCTTTACCCTTACTCTTGTTTGTTGTGCTGAACCCCCTGAAACACTGAAGTGCAGCATTTCCTGCCCTGCTTGCTCCCTCTCCTTAGGGAGAGATGGGTCAGCAGCCTCTCGTGGATGGCCAGGATGTGTGAGCGATGAGTCAGTGTCTCCAGCTGAGGGATGCTGCCTAGCCCATGACTCAGTCCTACTGCATCGATGCAAATGCTGCAGTGTCCAGCTGGGTGCTCCTCACCTGGGAAGTCTTTCCTGCTCAGTCCCTCCTGGGGAAGAGGCTGCTGTGCTGAAGGTGCTTTTTAAGGTGGTCATAAGGAGCTTGGTCTGCAGAGCCCCTGCGCTGGTTGTGGGGTTCATCGGGAGCAGGGATGCACCCACCAAGGGCCCTTGTGGAGAGCATGGATGCAGGAGGCAGGGGATGCCCACACCCACCTCCGATGTGTATTTGAGGAGTAGCTGCACACAGCGTCAATAAACTTACTGCTGTCATTCAGCAGCCTCAAAGTCAGACTGGGGGAAGCAGGCTCTGGGAGGAGGGTGGGAGCAAGGCATGAGCTGCGTTAGGAATCAGGCTCTGCAGCAGCCGGGAGCGTGCCTGCCCAGAGCTGCCTGCCTCAGCCCGGGGCTCAATAATGCACCGTTGCTGTAAGCGCCCCTGTTATAATTAGAGGTGCGCTGACCTGTGTGACAGCAGCGAGCTGTCAAATGCCACCCACGGGCTAGTGAGTGGATGAGTAATTTGCATCCCCACCGTCTGGAGGAGGAGCAGCAGGAAAAGGAGGAGCAGAAGAAGCAGGAGGAGAGGAGGAGAAGGCGAAGGAGAAGGAGAAGGAAGAAAAAGGAGGAGGAAAATAGGAGGAGGAGGCGGAGGCAGGGTCACGCTCTCACCTGGTTACTGTTGCTTGGGAAACCACTCCCTCTGCATCCACTTCTTCAGTGCTGTGGTTCTGCCTTCCACAAAGGCAATATCGTGATGGGGCATCTTCAACCCCAGCCCAGGTGCCAGGAAAGGCGCAGCAGAGGAGTGGAAATGCCCTGAGCGATTTGTGAGAACAAGCCCCTAAACATGTTAGTGTTTTCAGGGCAGCATCGGGGAGCGCACTTGTAACGGGGGGTGTGCCCCGGGCTGCGGGCGGCTGCTGCACTCTGCAGGTGACATTTTGGCTCCACAGAAAGAAGGGATGAGCTCCAGGGCCAGGGTCTCTCCTGGGGACCAGGAGGAGCGTGGGAAGGGCTTAGCTGGGCTCTGCTCCTCACCCTCCCTCTGCTCCCAGAGGGACCTGTTCAGGCACGTTTATACCTGGGACATTCCAACTGATGTACCTGAGAGGACAGAGGCCTCCAGGGTCCCTGGGTGAGGTGAGGAGGAGTCAGTGCCTTGTGCTGGGGGATGTGAAAAGCCTGGGGACACAGAGGACCCCCTGGCTCCAGAGAGGAGTCTTTGCTTTGACTGTGCTGTGACCCTGACGTTCGGAGCTTTGAATGGGGAGGGTGGCTGTTAGCGGTGGAGCCTTCCTGTCCTGCAGGTAGCCAAGCCTCCAGCTGGCAGCAGCACAGCTTCGCTCTCACATCGGCTCCTGATCACAAGCGCTGGCACTTTCTGAGATTCCTAAATGATGACATTAATCATTTGCTATTTTTATCCACTCTATCAGAAACATTTGGTAATTCCATTTTGTTTCTCATTTTCAGGCTGCTTCCCAGGGACTCGCCCCCCCTCTTCTCCTTGGCTAGATGCATCCTCTGTGCCTCCAGATCTCCTTTCCATGGCTCGGGATTAGAGTGAGCAGAAGTTAACAACTGACTCTTCATCCGCTCGACTTCTTCACTTTGCGGAAAACATCACCGGTTTTAATGTTGAAGCTGTTTGTGCTGTAGAAAAGAGCTGTGGTTGCAGCACCCCTTCCCGTCCATGAAGGACCGGTGTGTTTGGGGCAGCACTGTGCCCTTTTGCTGGAGACATGGGTGTCCAACGTCAGCACCTCCCTTGAGTCACCATCACTTCTAATGTCACTTTGATCTGGCAGAAAGAGAAACATCCCTGAGCTCAAGATCTTCCTATCTGCAACTCCAGGGCATGTAACTGCCGAGCAGCACGTGCGTTTTATGCTGCTGTAAGAAGTAACTCAGCTCCAGCAATATGGTGGCTCGATTTGCCTTATTTATCTGCATCATTTCACATGAAAGAGAAATGCCCCCGTGTGACTTCATGTGGGCGCTTTGTCTCCCTTCCTGTGGTTACAGGTAAAGGCTGCTCCGCAGACCCCTGTATAAAGATGAGCCTTTCGGGCAGCTGGCCTGAGTTAACCCCCAGACCAGACAAACAGAAACGGTTTTGCCTGTGGCTGGGAGCCAGGCTCAACCTGGACACTTCGGAAGCGTCTCCCGTGTGAGCACGGAGGGGGCAGAGGCAGGACGTGCGCCCGCAGGTCCGTGGCCACCGCGTCCTGCTGAGCTCGTACTTTGCTGCTTCACTTCAGAAATGTCAGCACTTCCCGTTCCCATGGGAACCCCGGCTTTTCCATCGGCGCTCGGCTGCCTTTAAGGATGCCGGGGCTGGAGGGGCTGTGGTCTTCTGTGTGCAGAGCTTCCTGGATCCCAGCTCAGTGGAGAGGGCTGGATCCTGCTCCTCCGGCTCCAGGCTTGCAGGGGCAGCCTCAGCCAAAGCTGTAACAGGGAGAAGGGGTCAGAAACTGATGGAAACTATAACAGGCCTGATCGTAAGCTCATAGGAAAGGGCAGGATCGTCCCAGGGCAGAGGGAAGTGTGGTGGGTGCATAAGCACCATGTGAAATGAGTAACTGCTCCAGTGGAAGGTGCCCCTGCCCTTGGCAGGGGCATGGAACTGGGTGAGCTTTAAGATCCCTTCCAGCCCAAACCAGTCTGGGATTCTGTGGTTCTATGAAATACCTTTCTGATGATGAAACTCACATTCCCAGAGTAAAAACCTCGTTCTGCTGCTATTGCAAATCTCCAAGTCAAGAGGATCCATTTGCTATTGAAGTAATCTCTAATGTGATAAAATACCAGCAAGACTTTGTGAGGTTCAGCCAGTCAGCACTTCCAGGGCTTTATATCCTGGAACACACTGAGTTAATACAATTCACCAACCACACACTGAGTTCACTGGGTTTGTGGGTGCCAAGGTGGGGTGGCAAGATACTTCTATCTGCATTGCTCAGATTTAAAATGCTGCTGCTTAAAAAAGATCCTTTTCAGAGCATAGGACGTGTGAAACACTGCGAGCTGCTGACAGGTACCATGGCAATGGGCTCTGCCAGCAGAGCAGCTTCTCCTATTGACTGAACTCTTTTCCACTCCATATTTATGAGTGTTCCCACTCCTGCAGGATGCTGACAGCTCTTCCAGGTGTTGCGAGTGTCTCGGTCTGGGAGCGTGCAGCCTGTACCCTGCTCCTGCTGGGCAGAGCGAATCTGGTTTCAGGTCTGCCTGTGCCCAGCATGGGATGGTGGGAACCGGGACACACACCATGCTCAGGCGCCAGCCTGGGGAGTGACACTGAGATCGGGGGCCCACCACTGATGCTCCGAGATAGCGCTCGCATCGCACTGTTCCCATCAAACATCACCCCGCCTCCAGAGCCCCATCCCTGCCCGCGCTCACAACACGTGCTGGGAATTCACCTTCTGCTCTTTGTCTCGCTTGGTCTCCCAGCTCCCTTTGTGTTGCACCAGACCTTGCTAACGGTCAGGCTCTGCCACCTCGCCTCATTCACCAGGCAGCGCTGGCACGGTTCTCTCCAGTGGGCTGTATCTTTGCTGAGTGCTCGGTAGGTGCAAATTGCAGCTTATCAGAGCTGCTCGTGTGCTGGAGAGAGCAAGAGGCCACCCTGGTCATTGCTGCTGTGCCAAAGGGAAGAGCCCTGCGAGGCTGTGCTCTGCTCCTTGTGGCCATGCCGTCCTGTGCTGGTTGTGCCAAGTCCCCTCATCGCCGCCCCGTGCCCCTGGATCATTTGACCACAGATCTTTGCTCTGGGACCATTTTGCCACGGCTGCAGACACTGATGGTTTCTGCTCTGTCCCGGTGTCCCCTGCTGAAGTGGATCTGATGCTGCTTTTTGTTGTGTAGGGTTTCCTCAGTGGCACAGTGGTGGATTTGTTATGCAGGGGTGTAACACGGTCATTTCAGCTGACTAATAAACTGCAGCACTGTGTAATGCCATCTTCCTGTTCTGCTGGGAGATGCACATGGGCATCACATCCGCAAGAAGGCTGGTTCACCCCCCGGAAGAGATGCTACAGGAGGGGTGGGAGAGGGAGGACTTGTATGTGCTTCCAGGCAGGAGAAAGCAGCGCAGCAGGGTCCTGCTCAAACCTGAGCATAGCTCCTCCAGCGCACGCGTGCCTCCTGTCCTGACACACTGTGCCCCACAGCGCTGCACACTCGGGCTGGGGGGATCTCCATCCAGTTTGTGCTGGGTTGCTTCCCCCATCCCCACCAGCCATCCGTGGCCATGGCAGTGGCCAGACCAGTGCCAAAGAGGCACCATCAAAGAGCTTAATGGAGCCTGGGCATGGATCCCCGTGCCCCATTCGCAGTGTCACTGTGGGCACGGTGGTGACATCGCTCCCTGCCCCGGTACCCACCGTCAGCGCCCGTGGTCCCAGCACAGTGTGGAAGCCGATCAGTGCCGAGCGTGGTGCTGAGCCGGCACTGCATCCTGCAGGGGGGCCACACCGGTGCCGTGTGCCTGAGCTCCAGGAAGCTGGATGTTCAGAACAGGAAGGTTAATTGCTGTTTGCTTTCAAAGCCTTTATCTCCTTTTTTACCTCCTCTCTCTTTCATCTTCTTTTTGAAGAACAGCTTTTAGAAGTCTGGTTTTCAGGGTCCAAAGCAGCTGCAGGCCCAGGACCAGTGGGAATAAGCAGAGGAGACCCAACTCAGGGCTGTGGTGGTCCCGTGTGCAGGAACCTGCCTCCCCGTAAGACAGGTTCTGCAGAAACGGGGTATGTGTGGGGAGCCACTGAGCCCAGCTCCCAAGGGTGGTGTGAGCCCCGTCTGCTTCATCGCTCGTCTCAGCCTCTCTGCTTTGATTCCCAGCTGCCGGCACCATCTCTGCCTCCCTTTGTTGAAGAAAAGAACCTTTAACCATCGTGTTTTCTTTACCACAAAGATAGTTGCATACTTTAATAGAGCCAGCTCTCAGTATCCGTTAAACAGATGGAGCTTGGAGGGTATTTTTGCAGCCTCTCAGGGATTTTACTCATTCTCTTCTGTGCTGTCTGCACATCTCTTGAGCGCTCCGGCACCAAACCGAGTGCGGATTTCCAGGGCTGCTCTGAACACCGGATAATTGAATTTTCCAAGGGCAAATTCCCTGCCCTGCTCTTCCTGCTCTTGGCTTTGCCTGCCAGGGAGCTCCCTGGCCGCTGCCCGCTGTGCTCCCCCAGGAGCAGCCTCAGCACGTGCGCAGCCGGGGGGCCCTGCCCTCCCATGTCCAATTTGCTTCTCAGCCGTGTTAAAACACGCTCTGCTTGGGTGAGGTTGTGTTTCAGAGCACCCCGGGCCTCAGCCGCTCTCGGTGTCTGCCCCGCCAGGCTCTGGCTCACCTGTGCTTTACCAGCAGAGATCCTGCATTTGCTACCATTACGTGATGGAGAAAACTGCCTCCCAGTCCCTGGCCAGCGCCTCGGGGTGCAGTGCTGTGCAGTGCAGTGCCATGCAGTGCTGTTCTGTGCAGTGCAGTGCCATGCTGTGCTGTACAATGCTGTTCTGTGCAGTGCTGTGCCATGCTGTGCTGTACAATGCTGTTCTGTGCAGTGCTGTGCCATGCTGTGCTGTACAATGCTGTGCAGTGCAGTGCAGTGCCATGCTGTGCTGTACAATGCTGTTCTGTGCAGTGCTGTGCAGTGCAGTGCCATGCAGTGCTGTTCTGTGCAGTGCAGTGCCATGCAGTGCTGTTCTGTGCAGTGCAGTGCCATGCTGTGCTGTACAATGCTGTTCTGTGCAGTGCTGTGCCATGCTGTGCTGTACAATGCTGTTCTGTGCAGTGCTGTGCCATGCTGTGCTGTACAATGCTGCTCTGTGCAGTGCAGTGCCATGCTGTGCTGTACAATGCTGTTTTGTGCAGTGCTGTGCAGTGCTGTGCCATGCTGTGCTGTGCAGTGCTGTGCTGTGTATGAGATGAAGATAATAAGCAGTAAATCCTCAACCTGGGCTGCTCAATGTTGAGGTGCAGAGGCACCCCAGGAGCCATTTCCTTCAGACAAGGGGCTCCTACAAGAAATACTGTGAAAAAAGTGATTTTAAACATATTTAAGAGAAAAATAAAAGCGAGTTATGGAAAGCGATGCCCATTGCCTGGAACACTCTGTGCAAAGACATTTTCTTTACACGGTGCACAGGAGCCGCTCGTTTTAGGAAGATGTTTGATGCTGAGGAGCATCCTCTGCTCTCCCCTTGGCAAACACTGGTTTCAGGTCTCTCAGATCCGTGCCGTGTTTCAGTTATGGAGCTTCTCCGTTCCTCCTGCCTTCGGAAAGACACGACTGGAGCGCTGGATTCTCCTGCTGTTGGCATTGTGCTGTGTCTCGCCTGGCTGAGAGCGGGTGGACGGCTCCATGGCTGGGGGTGCGCTGGGGCAGGCGGCTCTCATTGTCATTCCACATTCACCTGCGGAGCTGGGGCTGCCGGAGCAGGAGCCCTCTGCACACCGAGGCCATGAAGGTGCTTACAAAGGGAAAAGGGTCTGCTGTGATGCTGTGCACCAGGGGCAGCATTAGCAGCTCCAAGACCTCATGCCTGAAAATCAGGAGCCTGAGATAGAAGGAGCCCCCTCCAAGGCTGCTTTTCCTGCTGTCTTATTTCTGGCCCTGCTGAGCACCCTCTGGTCCATGTGCCTCACGTGTTCAAGCCTTCTTTTGCCGCCAGGAGCGAGGGGTTGTTTTAGTCTGACAGACGCTGGTTACTGTCAGGCACAGGAGCAAGAACTGGGGTTCCCAGAAAAATACCACTAAATATCTCGAGAACCATAGAAGAAATCCCAAGCTGCGGGATTGCAGTGGCGGGTCGTGGCAAAACCGCCCTGGGGGTGTTGGTGACCCCGGTACCACGTTCGTACGGATCCCCCGGTTCATGGTAGAGCCCCCAGACACAGGCACAGAGAAACCCTTCCCTCTGCCTGATACAACATTGACAGGAGCAGTCTGTAAATAGAGTTACAGGAGTATTTTAGACGGATTGCTGGGCTGCATTCAGCACTATTCCCTATTTGTATTCCCTAAATATAAACCAGAGCATATCTTGCTAGCAAAAAAACTGCCGAGAGCGCTTTTCAGCGTTACCTCTGCGAGTACCCAAGGAGACTGGAAGTTGTATTTGCACTGTTAAGGACTGGAGATGTAAATGTCTGCCAAAGCAGTGACTCAGAAAGAGGAGAAACCCCTGCGTGCCCCTTCTAGCCAGGCAGCAGCAGAGAGCCTCCAACCTGGAGCAGAGCGTTTTCTGACGTGATGATGAGCTCTGCAGCAGGGAAGGAGTCAAAGCAGCAGCTCCCTGCGAATCGCAGACCTGAAGAGTCACGCTCCGTGCTTTTCTGTTGAGATTTCTTTGGTGCGGAGATGTTTTAATATAGTTCTTTATTACAGGGGAGGTTTAGATGAGAGATGAGGAAGAGGCTGTGAGGGTGCTGAGGCGCTGGCACAGGGTGCCCAGAGAAGCTGTGGCTGCCCCATCCCTGGCAGTGCTCAAGGCCAGGTTGGACACAGGGGCTTGGAGCAAGCTGCTCCAGTGGAAGGGGTCCCTGCCCGTGGCAGGGGTTGGAGCTGGAGGAGCTTTGAGCTCCCTTCCAGCACAAACCAGGCTGGGGCTGTGCCTGGGATGGTGGTCCCAGCACACAGGACCCATTTCTCCTTCTTCCTTCATCCTCATTGCAGCAGCTGACCTGCAGTGAAACACCCTCCAGCACCATGGTGGGAGATGACGCAGCCCCTTCTTATCAGATGGGGCTGCTAGAAATAACATGAGGGTATATAGAAGTAATAAAGGGAGCAAAGCCACACAGAAAGGTTTGTATGGAGCGCATTACCCTCCTTCCCCCTGTGCTGGCAGAAATCATGGCAGAAATAAGACCCAAGAGGTTTCTTGTTGGTTTGGCATCTCTTCCCAGCCAGGCCCAGCACCACCGCTGCAGGGGATGTGTCTGTGGGATATCAGCTAACGAAAGAACTGGGATTTATGACCTAATCTTGCTGGAGGAGGTAACTCAGTCACTGGACCTAATGTTTCCCATGGCCACTGGTGTTCAGCTGAGAGTGAAAGATGTACAAACAGCAGCTGAAGGGCTTCCACACTCCACAAACATTAACTGATGGTGGAATACTCCCTCCTCTGCATCCCCTGCAAAGCCTCCTGTCTGTAAGCACCATGCCATGCTCAAATCCTGGCCTAAAGCCAGTGATGGGTCCCTCTCTGGTTACCGAAGTGTTTATAATCATTCATTGTTGTAGAAAAACATGGTGTGAAGAATATACAAGCATTTGTTCCCAATGCAGAGCAAATAAAGGAAGGGAGCTCAGATGTGCTGGTTGTGGCATCGGTATTTGAAAACAGGCTAAGTCTTCCCCAGAGCTTTTCAAGAACAACAGTAATTATGGGAGGGGGGGTGGAACTGGATGATCTTAAGGTCCTTTCCAACCCCAACTACTCTATGATTCTATGATAGAGAATTTGCTCTTCGATTTCTGTCTCTTATCAGTGTATAGAAAAGTGTGAGCACCTGAGAGCTGCTGAATCGATGCCCACTTCCCACCGCAGACAGCCTGGGGGAACAGCAGCACTGGCTACAGCTGATTTGGGAGTGTAAGACCCCGCTGCCAGTACTATTGACCATTTACATGGCGGGCAAACCCTGTGAGCTCGGGCCACGTTTTGTCATCTCATCTGGATGGTGCTGGGCTCATGCCGGAGCTCGGATGATAAGAAATGCTGCTTTTCTATCATTTCAGATGCAGGTACCTGCTGAAAAGCAGAGCAGAACTGACAGCCTCATTTCCTGGCTCCCAATGAAGCAAATGCAGAAGGTATGTAAAGAAGAAACACCAGATACAGCAGAGCTGCATATTTTGGTCATCTTGAGCACAACAAGTCGTTATTCCTTACAAACACTGGCATACCTCAAAGCTGAGCAGTCGTCCTTTAAGGCTGCGCACTGAAATACCCGAGACGGGCAGAAAGCAAAGCATTACTTTTGAATTTAAGGCACTTGTTGCACCTTTGCTCCTGTCAACAGTGGATATTCACACAGCTGAGTGCTTCCCAGACCTCACCTGGGCACACCAGGCTGGAGCAGCGTTGACTTTGTCAGTGCACCTTCTATTACTGCACCACGTAAATGCAAAGTAAGACAGTGACTGGCTGTTTACTACAGATGTATTTGGTTTTCAGTAAACACTCCCTAACCTGCTGGAAAACAAATACATCAAAGACTCCACTTGAAACGTGCATTTGGAAAGCTGTGCTTGGGATCTTTTAACTGAAATCTGCCCGTAGCACGGAATCCAAATGGGGAGAATTGATGGGGTTTGCTGTGTTCATTATTAAAAAGAAAACAAAAGGACATTACTCGTCAAAGCTGCGTCCTTGGCAATGGGAGCTGGGGAACAGTGTTTTATAAAGGCATCTCCCAGCCTTTGATACGCTCAGTGGAAACCTTTTGGGTTTCCTTTTAGGCAGCTTGAGAGAGAAGCAGAGATGCCCTCAGATTCCAGCTCCAGCGACGTTCCCTGTTCTGAGGATGCAGCTGAGGAGATGGACTCAGTCAAGGGGCTCCTGCCAAGGCGCTCTGTAAAAGGAGGAGTTTCTGTGTTGAGAACGGGAGCATCAGCAAAGCCCTCGCTGGACACGGGAGCGTGGCACGGGCGGGGGCTCCCTGACAAAGCCGCCCATGAATGCTCTTGGTTAAAGCCGCTCAGCTGGCTCCGGAGCCTCTGTTCCCCATGAAAGCAGCACCTGCCAGCGCCGAGGATCCCATTCTTCACTAGCAGTTCAGCTGGTTCAGAAGGGAGCTGTGAGGCAGATGAACAATTTATGCCGAGTGGGATCCATGGCGAAGTCGCAGCTACTTCAGTGAATACAAGCATCTTTGTAACAGTGCCCAGATGGTTCAGGAGCCGGTCCCATTCTTTTGAAAAGCGCCGTTGTTGTTCTGGGCTCTGCATCACGCCTCCCAACAACGTGCGGGCTCAGCCCACCCTCCCGCGAGCTGCACAGCCCAGGCTCCCGACAGGCAGCCCACACAGGCCAAGTCCCTGCCACCATTCTTCCCAGTGGAATAACGTCCTCTCCAGGATGCTGCCCGCTGTCCCTGCCCCACTGCCGCAGCACCACTGCCTGCAACAGCCTGTTCCCACTCTGTCCTTAGCATTAATTGGACACTCTGATTAATTGCTTCTTTTGTACCAAGATAACCAAGCCTCTGTGGTCCCTCCAAGAGCAGGGTGGCTGTGGGGTGTGTCCTGAGGGGCAGACCCAGAGCATCCAGCCCACTGGGGATGGGGGAAAGCCTCATCTCCTGTTACCCATCACAGAGACAATCTCTGGATTGTGTGGTCCCAAAGAAAAGCACCAGGATCCCAGCCCCTCACGCCAGAGTGTGGGCTCCCCATAGCGAGGATGGTGTGTCAGGGGTATGAGAGTCCAGAAAAGTGGAGCTGGGAAGAGGTTTGCTGGTGCAGGAGAGGATGCTGCCCCCTGAGACGGGGGCACTGGTGGGAAGGGAGCCTGCGCTGCCCAGGGAAAGGAGAGGAATGTGGCTTTGTAAACAGGCTTTCTGGCTGGGAAGCAGGGAATGAGCAAGATTGGAGCAGATACAATACAGGGACGAGTCAGCTGCAGAGTCGGAGCCTGAGGCTGGGGCTCATGAAGGGAGGACAGGGGCTGCCAGAAGGGATGAACGTGAGCCTCCAGGCAAAGCCAAGAGGGCACAGCAGGGCCAGGGCCCGTGGTGCCACCGGTTAGACATGAGGCAGGGTAACGTGGACCTCACTGTGTGTCTGATCCGGTATTTGTCAGCGTGTGTGGAGCAGGGTGGTGGTGGGAGCACTGCTGAACCCCTCAGTGGGGCAGGGATGGCCACAGATGGGAGTGAGACACCCATGGCCAGAGGCAGAGCTCTGCAGTCCCGCTGGCTGCGCTCCCATCCGTCCCTGGTCACTGCTGGCACCACCACCAGGTGTTCCACGTCTCCAGAGCAGCGCTAGCTGCATCCCAGCAGCGGGCTCACTTTTAGAGCCCATTTTACCTAATAACCAGGGATTTTAAAGTTTCCTTCTAAGCGAATGAGCGCTAAGAAAGGAGCTCGCGCCCTGGGGACCAGCCCGGTGGCAGCTGACCCCCGTGTGGGAATTCCAAGCTATTGACCCCGCTCTGTGTCGCGGGGGAGACCGAGGCACTGCCCCCCACGAGCCCCGCTGCCCCCCCGGCCCGGGTGCGGGGCAGCCCCTCTGCGGGCTCGGGGTGCGGGTGCGGGGGGGGGGTCCTCCCGCAGCGGAGCCCCTCGGGGTGTCCCCGGGGAGCCCCGCTCCGCTCCCACCCCCGCACCCTCCCTCCCCTCCGCGCCAGCGAAGCCCCCTCCCTCCCGCTCGGGGCTGCCCGCGGAGGCGGCGGGGCCGCGCCGCCCGTGCCGCATTGGTTTGCGGCGGAGCCCGTCACGGCCGCGGCGCCGAGATTGGCCCCCCCCGGGCCTGCCTCCTCCCGCCCGCCGAGCGCCGCGGCCCGGGCACGGGCACTGCGCTCCGCTCCGCGCTGCTCCGCGCCGCTCGGCCCGCAGCGGGGACAGGGCAGGGCCGGACCGAGGCGGGCGCGGGGTAAGGGGGGGTGGGGGGGACGGGCCCCGCCGCTCCGCACCGCTCCGCACCGCACCGCGCCGCGCCGGCAGCGGGGATGTGAGCGGAGGCTCCGCGGCAGCGCCCGCCGCCCGGCTCGGGAAGATGCTGAGCAGGTGGATGAGTGGCAGCAGCAGGAACCTGGACCGCGAGTACAACTGCACCGTGCGGCTGCTGGACGACAGCGAGTACACCTGCACCATCCAGGTCAGCGGCGGCGCGGGGAGGGACGGCCCCGCACCGGGGGGGGGCCCGGCGGACAAAGGGAGCGGAGCGGAGCGGCGGTGGGGGGCCCGGTCCTGCCCCGCCGCCGCGAACAAAGGCAGCCCCCGCTCTCGCAGCTCCGCCGGGGACCGGAGAGTGGTTGCGGGAGCGGAGCCCCGGGGCTGAGCCCCCCCCAGAGCGGCGGAGTGCGGGGATGGCGCGGGGAGCCGCCCGCCCTCCCCGGAGAGCAGCGGAGCGGGGGCAGCCCCGGCGCGGTGCTTCCCCCCCTCAGCCGGCTGCATGGAGGGGAGGAAGAGGAGGAGGAGGACTTCGGTGCGAAGTAAAGTGCCCCCGGGCAGAGATGCACGGGGGGTGCCCTGAGCTGGGGTGGGCGCTCCCCGGCCCCCGCCGCCCTCGGTAGCGCCTGGCTCTGCTCTAAGGAGTGGTTGGGCTCCGTAACGGTGCAGAGCGGCGGGAACGGGGCTCATCGACCGGGATCGGGAGCAGGACCGGGACCCGGGGCCGCCTCCCTCCCGGTCGCTGCCGTTCGCTGCCGGGGACCGTGGCTCGGCGCGCAGGGACCGTGGGATGTGGGATTCCTATAACCCGGCAAACCGCGCTCCCCGCCTCCGCGGCAGTGACGGGGCCTCGGTGGCGGAGAGGAGCGCCCGGGCTCCGGCCGGTCCCGGCGCTGCAGCCCCTGCGGGTATCGCCGCCGGTACCGGCTGCCTTCAGCCCGGCCCGTGGCAGCGGAGGCTCCAGGACAGAGTTTCGGGTGAAGGCGACTCGCGTGGCACCGGCAGCAGCAGGTCCCGTCCCGTGTGCCCCCCCAGCCCCGCGGCCCCCGTTGCATCCTGTCCCGCAGCTGCGGAGCGGTCGCGCCGGTGCGGTGACACGCTCCAAGCGCTTGTGCCTGGGAACCGTGACCGGATGGTGCGGGGGGGGGTGACAGGACGGGGGGGAAGAGGGGGCTGGACGGGACCGGCTTTTTTGCTTAAATAGCCCAAAATGGGTAAATACGATGATTTGGGCAAGTGATGGCGGGGGGCGAGGGGGGGGTGGTGGCCAAAGCCGCAAGTCCCCCTTCACCTCCCCTTGGGCTGTAAAGTGTGACCCGGTAGGTACCTGTAACGGCGACCGGCCTTATTCTGCGTGAGGAAAACTCATTAACCTCTCAGAGGCTGCTTTTAGTACAAATTAACCAGAAACCCGTAATTTGGAAGGGAAAGTGTAGGCAATGCAGTTAAGAAAAATCTGGATTTTCTGTCCTTAAGATAATTTTCCAAGGAGCTGTCGTCATCTTGTGTGTCTTTCTTTCTCTTTAAGAGAAAATACTACTTGAGCACGTATTTCAGTGCCTTCTTTTATGTTCAGCACAGTAAACAGTGCATGCTGCTGTAGAGCATGCATGGCCCAAGGTACAATGGAGCACCCTCACAAGCAAGGTTACCTCACTTAAATATTTGTTTTCTATTCCTGCCCTATGAGCCAAGTATTTATAGTCTGTGCAGAATTAAAGTGTACCGAGGAGGAATGGATGATGTGGTGGCAAGTGAGAAAAGCCGTCACGGCGCAGGCTGCGAGCGGTGAATGAGTTTTGAAGGTCATTCCCTCATGAGCGCAGATATTCCACGTCTTGCTGGGATCCGTCGGGTTTCCTCCGCCGGGCTCTTCCTACGCCTGTTGTGCCTAATTTATGTCTTCCTATTTTTACTTGCATATGGGGAAGCTGTCCTGGCGCCCGGCGTGGGCTGTGGGCTCAGCACCCTCCATCGCGGTGCACACCGGAGCCAAGCTGCTCGCTGGGGTTTGTAACGTGTAACTTGGCTGCTGCACCCATGGGCTTGTCCCGCTCGCCCCAGCAGTGCATGGGGATGTGGATGGGCTTCACACCCCCTGGCGTGTGGCAGGTCTGATGGGTCATCTGGCTTCTCCATTGGTGGGGAAAGGAAAGGAGCTCTTGAGGCAGAGCTGGTTTGGAGAGGTTTTATTTCTGTTTCACATAATGGCACTGGTTAAACCTTCCAACAGAGTTAACCTCTGGCTGTGCTTGATAAAGGCGTGTGAGTAGGGGCTCCGTGCTGCTGGGTAACACCTGAATATTCCCTTTCTAACTAAAGCCTTCTTAACGGATTACCCCAAGTTTACTTTGGTGACATTCCCATGTTCCTTGTCTGGATGAATCCCTCTCTTTTGCCCTCATTTTCACTCCCCAGCAGCCCATCAAGCAGGCAGAGGAGCATGGGGAGCTTGTCTATGGGTCAGGGATGCTGGTGGGGAGGCGAAGCTGCTGCAGGCAGTGGAATAGCTGGCACCTCCATACGTGGTTTTATTGTTGGGGTTTTTTTGCTGGTTTAGGGAGGACATCGTCCCAGCATCTGCCCCTGCTGGGTTCCGAGGGACGGTCCGGGTGAACAGGGCTGCAGGTCTCAGCTGCTTGCTGGGGCTCGGGCAACTGCCTGAACATGAAGCTGTTGGGCTTGCTCGACTCAGAAAAGCTTATAGGTTAACAGTGTGACATGCCACAGAGGCACTTCTTAAAGCAGTACAGGTGGTAGTTTGGTGCTGGGGACCCTGTTCCCATAGGTGCCACCTCTGTGGGGAGCAGCTTGGCTGGGAAAAGCACCTTCCCAAAGGTGTTTTGTTCCATCTCCAGGGCGAGGGGCTGGTCTGGCAGTGTATTAACTTTGTGTTTACCTCCATGTTCTCCGTGTCACCAAACAGAAGCCGGCTTTGAGAAGTGGCGATGCTCTGGGTTGATGTTCTGTGCTGGTGCTCTGTGCTGATGCTCTGTGCTGGTGCTCTGGGTTGATGCTCTGTGCTGGTGCTCTGTGCTGATGCTCTGGGCTGATGCTCTGGGTTGATGCTCTGTGCTGATGCTCTGGGCTGATGCTCTGGGTTGATGCTCTGGGCTGATGCTCTGGGTTGATGCTCTGGGCTGATGCTCTGTGCTGGTGCTCTGTGCTGATGCTCTGTGCTGGTGCTCTGTGCTGATGCTCTGTGCTGATGCTCTGGGCTGATGCTCTGGGTTGATGCTCTGGGCTGATGCTCTGTGCTGGTGCTCTGTGCTGATGCTCTGTGCTGGTGCTCTGTGCTGATGCTCTGTGCTGGTGCTCTGTGCTGATGCTCTGTGCTGATGCTCTGTGCTGATGCTCTGTGCTGATGCTCTGGGTTGATGCTCTGTGCTGGTGCTCTGTGCTGATGCTCTGTGCTGATGCTCTGTGCTGATGCTCTGGGTTGATGCTCTGGGTTGATGCTCTGTGCTGATGCTCTGGGCTGATGCTCTGGGCTGATGCTCTGGGTTGATGCTCTGGGCTGGTGCTCTGTGCTGATGCTCTGTGCTGATGCTCTGGGTTGATGCTCTGGGCTGGTGCTCTGGGTTGATGCTCTGGGCTGATGCTCTGTGCTGATGCTCTGTGCTGATGCTCTGGGTTGATGCTCTGTGCTGATGCTCTGGGCTGATGCTCTGGGTTGATGCTCTGGGCTGATGCTCTGGGCTGATGCTCTGTGCTGGTGCTCTGGGTTGATGCTCTGGGTTGATGCTCTGTGCTGGTGCTCTGGGTTGATGCTCTGGGTTGATGCTCTGGGTTGATGCTCTGTGCTGGTGCTCTGGGTTGATGCTCTGGGTTGATGCTCTCGGTTGATGCTCTGCTGCAGCTTCACTCTGACTGAGCTGCTTGTCTGAGGAAATGTTTGAAATTCTTTGCTGTGGTGTCAGTGGTGGTGGAAGAGCCTTGAAATAACAAATGATTTGCCCTCGCTGGGTGCAGCAAGCATTTTCCTGAAGGAACAGTTCTGTTTCAAACCCCAGTAGCACTACATGGACGTGGAGACGTGAGGAAAACACAGAAATGCAGTTTCTTGGGTTCAGAGTGTAAGAACTTTCTTGCATAATACAGTTAATAAATGAAAACAAGCTCTTGACTGCGCTCTTGGGCAAGCCCCACATTCCCACATGAAGCACAAAGTTCATTAGGAGGCCTGACAGGACCATTAATAACAGGCCGTCAACACAAAGGGGAGCCGTGGGTCTTGCAGCGCTGGGTACTGAAGGTTATTTGTTCATTATGTTTTCATCTTCCGAGAGTTTCCAACCCCTTTTCCCAGGAATCAGGTTAGCAGATCACTGCTCAGGCCGTGGGTCTCCTATCTGAAGGCCTGAGCCCGGGTGATGGGTTCTGTGCTGGAGGTTGCTCCCTGTTGCTGAGAGCACTGAATCCATGAGGCTTTGTGCTGGGAAGTTTCCCTGCTCCCAAAGGCCCTTTCTGCAGCCTGAACCCGGGTGTGGGGCAGGGGCTGATGCCAAACCAAAAGCCTGGGGGAAGGTGGATTTTGGGTCTGAGGCCACGGGTCCATGCAGCAGGTGGGGCTCTTGGAGCATCGCCTGCTCTTGTGGTCCAGCACTGGTGGGGCTCCAGCAGAGCCACTGCAGCACGGTCAGTGTGATGGAGTAGTGGGAAGTCCATCGGCAGACTCTCTGGGCTGCAGGGTCTCACGGCAGCCTGCAGGCCCAGGGGCGGTGGGCACCAGACACCACATTTCCTCGCCTGCTTCCCTGAGGATTATTCAGATGGTTTTGTTTATGTGTACTTGCAGCAGACACCTATTGCTCTTGTTAGATCTCTGTGGAGCTGTGCGCTCTCAGGGCAGCAGCCTTCCTCCCTGCTCCAGCATTTACCTATGTACAGTTGGAAAACAAACTGCCTGAAAGCACAGGAAGACAAAGTAACAAAGCTGAGAGCTTCTTGGGTTTCACCTCCTTTTCCCCTTTAAATTCAATTCCAAGTATATAATTTTAAATACAAAGGATACAGAAGGCAGCTGAGGAAAGCACCCACTAAATGTCCGCTGAAAAACTAGTGCCATACTCTCATTTTAATGGGAGGCGGAAACACAAGTTGTTACGGAGACCCACTGAAAAGGATTCTAGTGCTGCTATTTCAGCTGAAATGTCTATTTTCTGTTAACCTTTCTTACGTTTGACAACGTTGCCCGCTGTGAAACTGCCAGCTATCCCCGTCAAGAGCCAGCTTCCTGAAGGAACTGCTTTGCTTATCACTTTCCCATCTCATAAGGCGTTGAAGACAAATACAGATACAGACAGACAGCTGCCGCTGGAGGAAGGGGTGTGCAGCAGCAGCCTGAAGGAGAAATTCTCTGCTCCTGCCACGTGAAACTTGGGTAACGCACAGGAGGAGGAGGCTTTTTTGAGGTCCCTGGGGAATACTGGGAGTGCCTTGAGCAGCCCACTTTGCATTCCGACGGAGCTCGGGAGATGGTGGATGCAGTTGTGATGACCACGGCCACGTTCCGGCAATGCTGAGCCTCTTGTGATGCTTCGGTTTGCCCTGTGCAAGCCTAGAGGCGCCAAAAGTGCCCATGGTCCCTCCCTGTGGGTGCACCTGGCAGATCTGTTTTCAGGGCTCGGGGCAGGGCAGGAGATGGTTTCTCTCCTCCATCATCCCCACGGGGTGTTGTCATTCAGGGATCTGTGTGCGTGTGGAATTCCAGCCCGCAGCCCAGCCCCTGCCGGGTGAGCATCTTGGACAAAACCATGGTTTTAAGCCTCGCAGGCAAATTCCGCATGTCCCCAACCACCAGCACCCGCCTCCTACTCCAAGGAGCCAGCCTCTCATTGTGTGTGTTGTGGGACATTGACAGGCATTGTGTGTGTTGTGGGACATTGACAGGGAGCTCTTGCAGCTGAAGGTGGCTGTTAAATGTCATTACAGCGGTTTCCCTGCTAGACAGGAGGGCAAGTGCTGCCTTCTGCGTTCGGGAGCCCTGGGGAAGGAGAGGAAGGGTGCCGAGGTCTGGAGCGGCTGCACCTGAGCCCCGGCTCGCCGGCGGTGGGTGGGTATGTGACAGTCGCGTGTGAGCCTTCCTCCCGTTGCTCCATGGCACGGATCTTGCACTGCTCTGATTTTCCCCGGGTGAGGGGAGCTGGGGTCCGGCTGTTTCTAACGGAGCCTGCGGGGCTGGGGCTGCTGGGGCAGTTTTCCGGCGCATGGGGCAGGCGCTGTGGTGTCTGTTGTGGAATTCGGGCCGAGACTGAAGTCAAGATCTGCAAAAATGCCGGGTCTTTTTGGCTGGCGAGGGCCAGTGCAGCGGGAATGGGGGAACTGGGCTTCGGGTGCAGCACAGCGAGATTTTCTAGGGAAAACCAGGATTTCTGTAACTGCCGGGCACGGATCTGGTGCAGTCCTGGGGAGCACTTGGCACTTTGTCCGTCCTGTATCATCGCTTTAAAGATACAGGCTGTACCACGCCCTTAATTGCACTTTGGCAATGACCATGCATGTAGATTGCCCTCGCTGGTAAGCACTGCTCCCGTGTGCAGAGGTGCTTTGGCAGCTGACATCTCCTGGGGAATGCAGTTTGCTCTGCGCACACACAAAATGCAGGATGCCATCGGGCATCCTCTGCCTTGTCCTGTGTAGGGTGAAACGCAGTGAAGTCTTATTTTGCTCGATGCAGTCAGCAGCTGTCTCTCCAGATACACATCAGAGAGTCACAGGACGGACTGGGTTGAAAGGGACCTTAAAGATCATCTAGGTCCTGGTGCCGGCTTTCCAGAACCCCTTTGTAGGGCAGAGCCCTGTTTTAAGCCACGGGATCTTTTAGGTGCACTGAGGATCAACTTTGTGCTTCCATTAGTGGATGCTCCCAGTTCTCCTCATGGAAACTGTGTGTGTGTGTGTGTGTGTTCTCCTGAATTGCTCAGTCTTTGGTCCTGCCCGGGAAAGTGGATGTAAATGGGAATTGCTGCTCTGCAGGCAAGGAGCAGCCAGAAAAGCCCGCCTGGGTTTGGAGGGTGCGCTCCCATTGTGCAGCTTAGGGAACCCATGCCGAAGAGGCCCGCGCGCTGCAGAGCTCGGGGCCGTGCTCTGGCTGTGCCACCAGGATTTGAACATCCTCACGGTAACCTATTTTCTTTAGATGTTTCGAGCTGGAGCCTCCCCCTGCTCCCGGCCGGGCTGCGGTCCCGCCGGAGCTGAGCACACGCCAAGACCCATTTTCTTTCCCTGGGAGAGGCAGTTCTCTGCATCCAGCCTCTCATTGGAAATTCAAGGCTTGCACAGATCCCGGTCTTCCTTAGCTGGCGGTGAAGAAGGAAGCGCCGGACTCCGGAGCGTGGGGGAGAGCTCGTGCTGCTCGGGAGCTGCGGGAGGGAGGAAAGCAGGCAGGGCAGCACTCGCCAGGCACCGCACATTCACGAGGCGTTTTAATAGGTGATAATGAACGAAGGCTCAGTGGCGTTGGGAGACCTCGGCTCGTTAATGCTGGGTGTCAAAACGTGATCAATGCTGCAGCTGGAAATAGACTATTTTGGCTGCATAACGTCTGTAACCAACAGCTTTAATTATAGTGGCGTATCTGTCATATCGGTGAGGCCTTTCTATTTCTCAGAGGATTTATAGCAGGGCTGTTTCAGATCTCCTTGGCTTTTAGCTTGGCACGTAAGCTGGGATCCCAAAGGAAATATCCATCTCGTTGCCTATATGGAATTTTTCTTTAATAAAACAAAAGGCAAAAATTGATATAGCCATTCTGGAGCTAGAGAGAGATTTCAGGAGCATAGATTAGGGAGTTTATAAAGCTTCTGACTATACATTATCTATACACTTAGCTCTTCGGATGGATGGGGAAAAAAGCTGGAATCCAATACAGTTACATTTGAAAACTAGACAATAAACATGCTGAGCAGGTACTTCCCGTGATCGATTTAACTCTCATTAGAGGTGCACTATATAGCCTGCTGACGGATATTTCTGGCTTGCAAACAACAATGGCTTTCCAAAGGAAATGTAAAGAGAACAGAATGTCTTTGGGATCCGAAGGCCATTGGAAGTGGAGAAGGGAATGTGGTAGAAAACACAACAGCAGAGGGCTGGGGTGGGAGATGCTGGTGAGAGGATCAAGGCAGTGGGGATGCAATGGATGTTGGAGTATTCCCCACTGTGCCAGGCCCTCCTGTTCCAGCCATACAGGGATCCTGCGGGACAGCTTTTGGAGCCCAGCCTCAGTGCCTGCCCTTGCGCTGGTACCATTGGACCTCCCTCCAAAGGCAGCTCTCTAGGACCATGCTTCTGCCTAAATCCCAGCCTGGTTTGTGTTGGAAGGGACCTTAAAGCTCATCCAGCTCCAACCCCTGCCACGGGCAGGGACTCCTTCCACTGGAGCAGCTTGCTCCAAGCCCCTGTGCCCAACCTGGCCTTGTTGCTGGGCTGTCCTTCAGTATGAAGGTTCTTCTCCTGATCCAAAATGGAGTTTTCTGTCTTCTGGTCCAGATCCTCGTCACTACTGTCCTGCTTTTCTTTCACCTGAGTGGGAGCTTGCTTGTCCTTAACAGTGCTTTGGTGCTGGTTGGGTACAGGGTCCCCCAGCTTCACATCCGGGCTTTGTTCTAGGCATAAGTAAGTGCAAATGCAGAATTAATCCCGACTGATTACGGTGCCTTAAATAACAATGGCAGTGATTTCCCTCTGCCCTGAGGGGATGCTTCCCACTGTCAGCCCCGGCAAAGTCGTGCCGCCTCCCCCCCATCCCGTGAAATAAACCCACAACTAACAGGGCTTGAGGGACAGAAATCAGGCTGAGGCTTTCCTTAGTAAGCCCCGGTACTGGAGAGTGCTCCCATTTCTGTAGGACTCTTTAGTTAAAGCGGCATTTTGCGTCGAGGATGCCATTGAGTGGGTCAGGGAATGATGTCCGAGGCATTTTGAGGTGGTTTGGTTGCGGATGCTGTGTCCTCAGCCAGCTCCGCTGGGCCTGTCCAGAGGTGTTGTTCAGACGTGGTTAATCTCTGTGCCCATGAGCTGATGCTGATGAGCCCTGTCACATCCTGTCAGTGTCCTGGGGCTGCCGGGGGAAGCACTGGAAGCTGTGGGTTCAGCAGGGTCCTGCTCCACCTCCCGAGCTGCAAACCCGGGATAACAGCTCGTCCTTGCGCCGTCCAGGTTCCTCTGAGGACACGTTGGTGAGAGACTGGATGCAGGGAGTGCATGGAGAGGGCCGTGAAGGCTTGGCTTGCAGGGTGCTTGGGTTCATGGATTTGCCGGGGCCGGGGCCATGAGCAGAGAGGACGATTTCACTGTACAGGGTTGGTGTTGCTTCGCACCGCAGGTTGCACACAGAGGAGCAGCAGAGCAGGCTGCAGCAGAGCTCTGCTTGTCCCAGCACAGGGACCCACCGTGTCTTGAACCCCTCAGCTCCCGCCGTGCCCGCCCGCGGCCCTCACAGCTGCACTGTTTCTGGGGAGGAGGTGATCCACTCTTGGGGGCAAGGAAGTGCAAACCCCAGCAGCAGTGAGCAGGTCCCCACGGGGATAACTGCGAGGGGGCAGCAGCGCCCAAGCACCGCTGGCATTGATGGCAGCGCGGGGAGGAGATGGACACGGCTGCAGCCCGGGGCAGGGCTCGTCCCCCGGGGGCCCCACCGCCGGAAGGCTTCTCAGATCGAGCTGCAACTCAGTTGAGGTTCCTGCATCGCTGGGTGAAGGGGTTGTGCCAGGGGAGTGCATTGATAACGCAGAGCGTGAGCGATTGAACCTCGTGCGCTCGGGAAAGGCACTTCCAGTTCGCTCTTTCTGCTCAGCCCCTGGAAGGGAGCAGGAGGAGATGTGTTCTCTGAGCCTCATCTCTGTGCTGGTGTTCCCTCGTGAGCCCCTGGGTGTGCGAAGGCACCGTGCCCCGAGCAGGGACCGCACCGGGGGCTCCCGCATCCCAGCAGAGCCCAATGCCTGGCACAGGCGGCTGGGAGAGCCCGTGATGGGAGCTGGGATCCATGCCTGGTTCTCTGTTACAGCGAATGGAGCTCTGCTTGGCTTGAATTCCGAGTCACAGTTCAGATTCCCCGGGATGGGTGTGAATGTTGAGCCCTAGGTCCACAGAATGGGCAGCTTTTCCCAGGGCTCAGATGCAGCAGCCAGAAAGCTTCCTCAGGTATTAGGGTGCTGGTGTTTCCCTTGCTGAGCCAGCACCAGTGCTTTTAACCATTCCTCTTAGCCCAGGATTTCCCATTCCCTCCACATGTCTGCTTCACCCCTGCAGACAAGTGCCATCTTCAGCTGGTAGTGGCTTGGTGATCGTGGGGAGATAAATGCTTGGATGAGGAGGTGAGATGAGCTGGGCTGCAGTTTTACACCCTGTGCAGTTTCCAGGAGATGGGATAAGAGTAAGAAGCAGCCCAGAATGGCTCAGCATTGGTTTCTGCACGGCCTTGGGAAGCCATAAATCATCCTGGAAGCAGTGACTGCACGGTGACCCCATGGACACAGCCTAATTGTCTGGGTTTGCTTTGTTCCATGGATCTCACCACAGGGAGGAGAAAAGCCAATGCCTTGGTGCAGCTGGTGGGGTTGGGATTGCCATGGGAACAGAAGATCAGGGATGCTGGTGAGTGGGGGACCAGCATCGCCTGGGAGATGTCCTCATCCCCACTGCCCTGCCCCTGCTTCAGACACATCGTGCTGGAGCTTCACATCCAGCCCCGGGATGTGACAACACGGAGCTGAAACCCACTGGGGTTAGTCTAGATCCAGCCTTGTCCCAGCTGCTGGGCTATGGGGACTTCTCCAAGGGGCTCCTTGTGTCTGCCACCATGGCCCTTGGCATTGGTGATGGAGAGAGGACTGTTGGACTTCACCCTGATGGATGCCCTGGGATGCCCACATCGTGCTGGCAGCGCTGAAATGTCAATGCAGATCTCATTCCTGGTATTTCTTCAGTGCCTGGGCAAAGGAAACATGGTGCCATTTTGCTGGTGTGTTCTTCCAAGTGAGCAAGCTGGCATGGAATAGCACACGGAGCAAGCAGGAGAGGGTGAGCGCTGGTGGCAGGCTGGCTTTTAGGTACCTTTGGGAAAATGAAATCCTCTGATAAACTGCAGGAGCCAGAAGAGACTGTTCTGAATGCACTTGATTCTTCTCTAAGTGCTGCAGTTATCCTGGCCTCTAATCAGGGTGTCAGACACAGTGAGAGCACCAGGGTAAAAATATGATGCTTTTGCCTGGATGGCATCCGCTGCCAAGGGAAGGGCTGAGAGGGCCAATGGAGCTCGGTATAAGGTTAGCAACAGATTTACTCAAGCTCTTAAAACATTTATGGTGTTGTAATCCACACACATCTTAAGCATATCTGACATCATCCTACACTGCTCTTGTATCTGTCATTACTTATGGAGAGGCTCCAGAGAGCATCACTGTACGGCTGGTAGGAGGTAGCTGCAGGTAGCCAAGCATTGCGTGTGTGTTTTTATAGCTGGGATTTAGGAAGGAGTCATAAAGTCTGTTCCTAGAGAGCTCTTGATAGCGAGGAGGGGCCTTGTGCAGCACTGGCGAAGGTGCCTGAGTGCCCCTGCGGTTGATGGGGCTGGGATGCAGATTTAAGGGCTTTAACCTGCCCGAGGGGAGACTGAGCTGAGCTCTTAGGCAGAAGCTCTTCCCTGGGAGGGTGCTGAGGCGCTGGCACAGGGTGCCCAGAGAAGCTGTGGCTGCCCCATCCCTGGCAGTGCTCAAGGCCAGGATGGTCAGGAGCTGGGGTGGGACGCAGAGGATGGTCAGGAGCTAGGGTGGGATGCAGAGGATGGTCAGGAGCTGGGGTGGGACGCAGAGGATGGTCAGGAGCTGGGGTGGGACGCAGAGGATGGTCAGGAGCTGGGGTGGGATGCAGAGGATGGTCAGGAGCTGGGGTGGGATGCAGAGAGGGCAGTTGGCAGCCATGGACCCTGCCCAGGTCTGCTGCCATCTCCTTTCCCTCCAAAGAGTCAGAACCCAAAAAAGGCAGTCTTAACAAGCCGGTTGCCTTCGTGCTCCAGGGATAATTCTTGTCAATCTGCCACTTCTTACTCTGATGTGCTAAAAATAGCGCATTATTTCCAGGCAGTAATTGCACATCCTGTAGTCGTAATGAGCTCTTAAGGTAATTACCTTTTGGTGGGAAAGAGCTGAAGATAGGGTGTGTTTGGCTGATAAAAGAGAGGCTGCTCAAGAAGCAACTGGTCCTGTGCTCACGTTGAAGGGCAGCTGTCTCAGGGCTGGGGGGAGCACCCTCGGGGAGATAGGACGTGGCACGTCAGCCCTTCCCTAATGCTGGAATAGGTGGTAGCATCCTCGCAGTGCTTGTTACCGAGGGTACACGGGGGGTGAGTGGGAGGGGTGGGGAGGTGGCAGGAATCAGCCCTCCACATGGCCACCTGCAGCTTCCCATCTATAAAATAATGTTTCATGTATTTAATCTCTTCAAAGCCGTATTTAAAAGTGCTCGTCCACAGCTAGGGGTGATCTTAACAGGAATTAGGGTATGGATTGAGAAAGCAGAACATGCCAGCCGCTACCAAGCATTGCCCCACAAGGGGTTACCCTGGAAGCCCCCACTTCCCCCTGCATCCTCCGAAGCCATCAGGATGGACCCACCTTCCCTGCCGAGGGTTTCTTATCCCTCAGTCAATAAATAATCTCTCGTAGTCCTGCTTTGCCTCCCAGCTCTGTAAATCAATTACCGTGTTGTAGAGGATCTAGTGCTCGCAGGAGATAGGTAAATTACACCTACCGCTGTTACATCTTTGTCGCTCATTTGATAAGATATTAAGAACACAAAGCATTTGGAGGGGTTTTGTCTGGATCAATTCCCCTTCTGTGAGGCAGAGGTGCTGATCTTACAGAGCAGCGCCTTTCCCAGGCCTGTGTCATTCTGTGGCTTTTCTTTATCGACATCCCCAGTGTATTCCCACAATTACAGCCAGATTTATGGAGCTGCAGTTTCCTTCCTGCCTGCTGATGCTGGGCACGAGCTGAACCTCTCCAGATTCAGGTCTCTGCAGCCGCCCCAGGAATGCGAGCACCCTGCTACAGGGGAAGAGCTTGTAAAGCCATAACTCCTGCTTTATGGAGACAGCCTTTCCTCTTATCTCTGCTTCTTCCAAGTATGGCTATAGCCACTGAAGTGCTCGTATAAACCACCCCTCTCCTGTCAGCATCAGCAAGGGCTGGGGCTGCGGGTTAGAGCTTTCTATCAGACATCAGAGAATCGGGATGGGCTGGAGGGCTTTGCCTCGCGTGCTGCTCATGTTGCCAGCCCGTGCTAACGCCAGCAGTGGGGCTCTGAAGTCCTCTTGGGCTGTGTCTTGTTTTGCACAACCTCCTTTAAAATAAAAGCCGCTATCCTAAATGAGGTTTAACAGCCACGTCGCAACCGCTGCGCGTTGGGAAGGAGCTGTCAGAGGGGATCGAGCGCTTCCCTTGACGTGCCTTTGCCGCTGTGCGCTCCGAGGACAAACTCCGGCTGCTTATGCAATCCCTGTGGAGCAGGGACAGAACCTGGCTCGGCCCTCGGAAGCGGCTCCCTGGGCAGCGAGGACAGGGATGGCTGCTGTCAATGGACCGCGGTGATGGGCAAAGCCACGGTGATGGGCAGCGTTTCCTGACATTCCCCGGGCAGGAGGCTGGGATGTGCCTGGTGCCTTTGCCCAGCTCCATCCCAGATGCTCCCGGCCCCAGTGGGACGTGGACACAAACCCACAGCAGGAGCACGAGGAGCTGTCCTGAGGCGGCTGCAGCTCTGGGCTCTGAACTGCCGTGGTTGTGAGAGACGTGGCTGTGGGGCCTTTGTGCAATTAGAGCAACTCCTCTGCAATATAAATATCGCTTTAATAGAGCCCGGGTGATCTGTTGTTTGCAGATAACAGCTACGGCATGGCACTGACATAAACAGAGCATGAAGTTAACAGTAATCATAGTCCTTGCTGCTAGAAGGATGTGGCAGCGGTGTGTACGTGTTCCAGAGCGCAGGGTTACAGGCCAAGGCATGAAATCCATCTATTAATCAGTTAATGCTGTGTTTCATCACCTTGGCTGGGGCAGGACACTGCTGTAATTAATGCTAACCAACATGTCTGTTGGAGGATGCTGTGGGAAGCTCTTCCTGCTGTGCGGTTTTCTTCCTGTATTACGGTTTTGGTTTAGAGCAGACCCCAGAAGCACACCCTGCCCGTCCCTGCGCTCTGCAGGGCACTGGGGCTGGTGACAACCCAGGGCTCCGTGCCCCTGGGCCGGGGGAGCTGCTGGGGAATTGCCTCCTGCTTCCTTGGTGGGATCTCCTCTGCCATCAGCAGGGCAGGGCAGAGCAGAGCCCTCCATCGCCCTGCACGCCCTGGGGAGGGCAGGACCTGCTGCCTGCATCAGGAAATTGCAGCCAGGAGCTGCTCTGCAGAGGTTGTTTATTGCTTCTTCCCTTCCCACCTTATCTAAAGTGGCTTTCTGCTGGCTTGCTTGACACCAGGCCCTAGGCACCTTGCTCTAGTATTGGCTATGCTGAGCACTGCTGGGAGCAGAGGGGTCCCAGGGGCTGTGGGTGCTGTGCCCTGGTACTGAGCTCATCCAGTTCCATCATCTTTTGGCGATTGCTGGCCAGTGAGGTTTGGAGAAGGTGGGGAGAGGATTTCTGTCCATTACAAGGACATTTGCTCTTCCTCCACATCCCCTGATCTCTTCTCTCTGAAGCCCCACCACTCCCAGGCTGTGGGGGCAATGCCTGCATCCCTGCTAGGCACAGTGTGGCTGCTCCCGTTCCACCCTGCGCTAAGCTGGGAGCACTGGGAGGGACAGGTGACTGCAACTCCCCTTGGTGGGTGTCCCCTGTCCTCCACCACCGTTCATTTGCATTTACAGCCTCTGTGTGCACCCAGGGATGCTGTGAAGGACGGGGTTTGTCCATGGCTGGCTAAGCAGCAGTGCCCTGGGCATGCTGAGTGTGCCTTGGCACCCTGCTGAAACCTGGGGGTGTTCCTAAAGCTGGTTTGGATACGTGCGTCTTCACAGAGGCTTTGAATTAAATCTCTGCCAGTCCAGAGCCTCTATTTCCTTTGCTAAACTACAGGAGCCTCAGTGATAGATATGGAGCAGCGGCTCTCAGAGATAGTGAACGGTTGAAAATGTGTTTCTGTATCAGCCCCACACAAGACTTGCTGCAGTGAAAGGCGCTGCCCTGATCGCAGGGGGAGATAGATGGCAATTCTTACAGGGGCCAAAGCTCGCCTTCCCCTGCCACCCCCTGTGCTCCTGACACGCCATGAGCACTGACCCTGCAGCGCCTTCGTTTCTTCAGCGGCTCCGAGTGACAGCATTGCTCTCCTCTCTCTTTGCCCATCTATTTCTGTGGAGTAAGGACCTAATTGAGCGAGTAATGCACGGGCTGATGCTGGGCAAAGCCATTGCGCAGCACTTTGGATGGTGGGGAAGGCTCTTTGTGCAGAGCCATCTGTGGTGAGCCCAGGCAGGGTGCTCAGGCACCGGCGGTGCCCCGGGCCCTGCTCGGGGTGAGTGTGGGTCACAGCGTTGGTCCCTGGCACCTTCAGAGCCAGCCTGGCACAAACATCCCTCCCAAAGGGGAGCTGGGAATGGATCCGTGCCTGCCAGCTGGAACTGAGGTGGTCTTTCTGCTCCAGGAGGTTCTGAGGAGAATCTGGGGAGATGGGATCTGCAGTAAGACCCACACAGGGATGGACACCAGGGAGGAGCTGGGAGCTGGTGGGACCAAGCGCTGTTTCTCTGAGTGCTGCTGTGGGACTGGGACATCCCCCGGGGTGCAGGCTCATCCGCCAGCCCCAGTCTGAGGTCAGCGGTGAGGAACCTTCTTACCTGTACTCCTCTGTCCCATAGGGGTGTGCATGGAAACGCACAATGGTCTGACACCCTTCGGTGGTTCTTGTAGCGCAGATAACACCTCAGGGATGGAAAACATAATCAGAATGTTTATTCTGGATCAAATTAGTGCAGCTTGTCTGGTCTCCCCAGCCTGTATGAGCAGTCTGGAGGTGTGTTGTCCTTCTGCTTCCCGTGGGTTCCAAAACATTCCCTTCCTGGAGCAGAGACGCTCTACTCATGTGAAACCTGCTCTGATGGGGATAAGTGGAACGGACAGGCAGAACCTTCTTCGCATTAAACTCGACTTGCACAGTCTTGCACTGTGCTGGATGGGGGCTGTCTGTAGACATGATATCCCTGTTTTACATGCTCTTGAGATGCCTGGCTGCACTTTGGAGACAGCACAGCTCCATTGCTTTCTGAGAATTAGGAGGCTGAACTGCTGGGAGAAGCTTCCCTTGGTTTTCTTTCATAGTGGCCATTAAAAGGCAATGCATCCCTTTGTCCAGATGGGGTTTCTGTTCCAATCTGATCGCTCCGTTTTCAGTGCAGCTCATTTGGGCAGGTTTTTTAAGGGCATGTCTGAGGCTGTCAAGTCCGGGAGTTGACCCATCACAGGTCTGATACGCCTTGGATGTCCCTGTGGAACTGCAGCCAGGCAGTGCTGAGTTCTCTCTGACACAATCCCATCCTGGTTCAGGTTGGAAGGGACCTCCAAGCTCCTCCAGCTCCAACCCCTGCCACGGGCAGGGACCCCTTCCACTGGAGCAGCTTGCTCCAAGCCCCTGTGTCCAACCTGGCCTTGAGCACTGCCAGGGATGGGGCAGCCACAGCTTCTCTGGGCACCCTGTGCCAGCGCCTCAGCACCCTCCCAGGGAAGAGCTTCTGCCTAAGAGCTCAGTTCAGTCTCCCCTCGGGCAGGTTAAAGCCATTCCCCTTGGCCTGTCTTTCATGCCCTTGTTAACCTGCACCCCACTGAAAGGCATGGGCCAGGCTGAGCATCGGGATGGAGATGGGGATCCCCTGGCCTGGGGGCTCTCACTGATGCTGCCTCCTTTGAAGTGCTTGCTTGGGGTCCAGGGCTTCTACTGCTGCAGGGAACACTCGCTTCCTGGTTTGCTTCGGAGGGAATATAAGGAGTTGTGCACCACAACAAGCTCTGGAGCTCCCCAGCTCAAGTCATTAAGCCTGAAATAGTTTTAATTGGATCCAGAATCCACAAGAGAGGGGTTTGTGCCGTTGTGGAGCTGGACTGGTTTCTGCACTATCGTGCCAGCCGCCTGAGCGCAGGAGCGGAGAGAGTTACTTGGCCTGCATTCAGCACCAAGCTGGGTTTAAAGACGCAGAGGTAAATATTTTGCTTCCTTCGGGGTGGATAACCACGACTTGAGGAGCTCCAAGTTGTTGCTTGAGGTTCTGCAAAGGAATTCTCTCCTTTATTGCAGGGGCAGCCCCTTGCCACCCTGTCCCCAGGGGACAAAGGTGTGTGTCCGGGATGAGAGGTACCCACACCTCGGCCGGGGGGTTGGGTGTGTGCAGGAAGGGTACACGATTAACCAGTCATTTTGTGTGTCCCATTTAAAACTGAGGCATCGGAGTGCTCAGGAACCCTCAGCCTCAGACAGGCCTTGCAGTTCACACGTCTCTGGGGTGCGGGGACACCTTAGGGTGAGGCCGGTACCCGTTGAACAGATGCTGCAGTGCTGGAACCGAACAGAACGGGGTGGGGGGTAAAAAGAACATACCAAAAATTCCATCTGAACGGCGTGCCCTGAGGACGTTTGCAGCCCATGTGCTGCGGCTCCTGCTCAGGTTCCCCCTGCAGAAGCACAGCCTGGAATGTCCCCGATACTGCAGCTCCCGTGGGCTTCAGTTCGGGATTCAGTGGCTCCTTGGGTCTCATCCGCACAATCAGCTTCCCATCTGGGGCTTGCAGTCCATGGCAGGACCATGGCTGCAGGCACTGGAGCGTGTCCATGGGGTGCCCTCATGGCCCGGGGCATCTTGTGCCGGTGGCTCCCGGGGGATGTATGGCTTCCCTGAAGTGCCTGGGACAGCCACTGTGGTATGGATGGGGCCAGCTCTTGCCCGGGTGTCTGCATCCCTGCTGATAAGCAGCGAGGGGAATTCAAAGCTGGAATTACACGGAGAGCTCCATCTGATCTTTCCTGTTGCCTGTGAATTGGCAGTGCATAAACTGAGCATAGAACCTGAGTGCTGGGTCAGTGGTGCCGGGCAGTGCCCAGCATGGCTTTGGGGTAGTCACTGGAACACACTGAAAGTGCACTGATTGGGGAATGTCAGGGGATAGTTCTTGTGTTAAACTGCAGTTTATGGGGCACTTGATGGGAAACACCTCAGGGCAAAAGCTGCTGCTGTCAGCACAGCTCTGAGCTGGGCACCCAGGAGGATGCTGCAGCTCCTTAGTGGGATTAAAATGGGAAATGGGGGTTCTTTTGGTCGTGGTCACAGTGGGGCTGTAGATGGTTTTGCTTCCTGCTACAGGAGCAACCAGGGGATGCTTTAAAATGTACACAGGAAAGTCCCAGAGATTTAACTGTGTTTGAGGAGGACTCTGGTGTACAAACAGCGCTTGGTATTTGCACAGTGGTCCTTGGTGCAGTCAGATGGTGTTTGTACAGTGACATTAAACTAACCCAGGGAAGGGCATGGTCAGACCTCCTGGAAGGTTAAAACCTCGGATGCTCTGGACCCTGCACAGGGAGGTGTGTGGGACGGGGGAGTGAGGAGCAGTTGAGCTGTGGCTGCCCCATCCCTGGCAGTGCTCAAGGCCAGGTTGGACACAGGGGCTTGGAGCAAGCTGCTCCAGTGGAAGGGGTCCCTGCCCGTGGCAGGGGCTGGAGCTGGAGGGGCTTTGAGGTCCCTTCCAGCACAAACCAGGCTGGGGTTCTGTGACTGCAGGGAGAGGGATGGAGGGGAGCGGGGGGCTATGGGGAAAGGGGCTGGGGCGGGCTGGTCCGTGCAGGGCAGGGCAGGGCAGGCAGCAGCAGAGCGGGCTGCAGCAGGCTGGCAGCGTGGCTGGGCATGTTCCTGGGCTATGCAGGGGGCCGGCACCGGCCCCAGCCCGGCCCTTGGCCTCGGTCCCTCCCGGCAGGCTCCTGGCCAGTGGCTTTCCAGGAATCTCCACCTCACCTGCACTCAGTGCCCGAGCAGCAGTGACCCTGCTCTGGGACCGCAGCTGCCCCGGGCCATGGAGGGTGATGGACATGGAGGGAAACTGGTGCTGCTTGTCACTGCGAGCCTCAGCACCAGCGCACCGCATCCAGCCCCTGGGGGGAGCCGGGCACTGGTCAGCCCATGGGAGCGCGGCAGGGCCGGCACAGCACGGTCCTGAGTCAGGTGTCCTGGGCTCCGGCTGTGGAGCTCCGTCCTGCAGCCCCCATGGGCAGTCAGGAACCTCTGCTCACCTGGCACTAAACCCAAGGGCAGTTTGGCAGCTCGAGTTGCTGATGCTTCTTGTTGTCCTGCCCTGATGGGTGCTGGTGATGCCATTGGGTCACCCTCAATTTCAGTGTTTAATGGGATGCTTAAATATTTAAGTGCAAGGCTGTGTGCTGTGAGTGTGTGTGTACCAGAGACATTGGCCACAGGGGCCAGGCTGCTCCATGCAGGAACACGGACACGGGGCCATTCCAGGGGTCAAGTATGGATCCTCTGCTGACCCCTCTCTGCCATAGAGCCCTTGAAGGTGTCTGTGTCGGAACGCAGGAGTGGGGATCCCTGACGGTTCTGGCCAGCATCCACAATTCAGTCCAATTCCTCCCCACGTAAATCCGAGCTGGGCTCTCTGGTGGCTGCACACTCAGCCCTTTGCTTCCACCCTTTCACTTCAGAAGCAGACCTGGACCCCGATTTCCCTTCCCCAGCTTATTTCCATGCGCTGCCCTTGTTTGAAAAGCCCCTTTTATCCTCTTCCCTGACTTCCGTGCCTCAAACGCGGGTTCGTGCTGCCCTCCCCGGGCGAGCTCCGGGCTCTGAGCGGGGTTAATGAGCCGTGTGCTCTGCGGCTCGCCGTGAGCAGAGACAAGCTCCTGGCTCCAGCAGCTCTGCTCCAGGCCATCTGCAACTTCCTGGACCGTGGTAGCGGTTCTGTCCCCTCTTTGTGGGTTCAGCTGCCAGCCCAGCTGCGGCCAGGGCTCCTGCAGCAGAGCAGAGCACTCTCCCCCCGGAGCTGTGAGTGTGGTTTGAACCTGAGCATCCCCCAGGCTTGGTCCCCCGGGCTTGTGCTCTCGCGGTTCCTCATTATGCAGCCCAGAAACTTCAGCCCTGTTTTCTCTCAATTATTAGTTTGATGCAGTAAGTCTCAGTGTGGGTATCTGAGGTGGGCTTGGTTGGCTTTTCCATGCCCCGGGAGCATCACAGGAGCACTGGTGTACGCACACGTGCTCGTACACACACAGCTGAGCTGTGTCACCCCCAGACTCTATCCGGGGCCATGGGGCTGCTGCCTTCGCAGGGTGAGGCTGCAGTTCCCAGCTCGGTATCACTGCCAGGAGTGGAAGCTGTTGGGTGCTCCGGGGAGGAGCACGGCCCCATGGATGAGCTGCATCAGAAGCTGCCCTGAGGTTAATGAGCTATTGCGTGCTCCTGTGTCTGCCACGGGGATGGAGGTTTTGAAGTGCTGCTATTGCAAAGCTGTCCAAGCCTTTTAATATCATGTTCTTTATTAAGAAAGCTTCAACTACCCAGTGCCAGAATGATGCGTTCTGGGGCCGCGATGTGTGCTGGAGGTGAAGCACCTTTGCTCTTTGTTTTCCATTTGCATCACTTGCTGACACCACCGTCCCCATGGAACAGAGACACTGTGGCAGCCTTCAGCCCAACCCCTGCTGACAGAAAACACTTCACCTGGCTACGGCAGTACCCCGGTGGAAGAGCAGCACTGGTTTCCATGGTTGGGTGGGAAGGCAGGGAGCTCTGGCCGTGCTGGCACAGCCGTGCTCTTGGCTCCATCCTCTTGGGTCACCAGTGCAATGGATTTGGGAACTTTGGGGGTTTGCTTCCCCTCTGCCTTTACTTGGGGGAGGAGGAGGTGGGTGTCTGCAGCAGCTGAGCAGCCGGTGACACCAAAGCAGCAGCAGCAGCAGGGAAGGGCAGATGCATCTCTTCCAACACCGCCCTGTTGTGGAAATACTTCCTCAGCAGCTGCAGAGGAGCTGGAGTGAAGCTGGATCTCACCTGCGCTTTCCTCCCCTCCCACCCCATCCCCAGCAGTATTGGGCCAGGGGCTTTCTGCACTATCGCGATACGGGTGTCAGTGCTGAAGACACAGCAAGCACCCACCGCATCTCCGGACGGCTGGGGACCTCACCTTCCCCACGGGCTGTCTCTGTGTGCTCTGTTCCTGGGGATGCAGGTAATAAGTTTGTGGAGGGAAGAAGTGAAACATTCCCTGGGTTTGCATTCTGGACCGCTTCCCGTCGCCCCCGGGATGCTGGATGTGAGCAGACTGCCGAGTCAGCCTGCCAAGCAGGAGTGCCAACCTTGAGGCCATGTCGAGTTGTTGCAAGCTCAAATCAGAGGCAAATCTCTTCAGCTCCTTTCCTCTTCTGGAATTAGAAATCAAAATCTTTTTTAGTAAATACTAACACTTAAAAAAAGAGAAAATTCCCAAGGCTGGGATCCTCCGCTGCAAATCCATTTGGTGCCAATGCTCTCTGCTAGCAGCTCCTGCAGAGCTGTTATCTCCTGTATAAATCGTTACACAATCCTAATTCTCATGCTGCAAATGGCTTCGTTATGAAAACATAACATCAAAGTAGACCCAGAAACAATCGGGTTTCTGTTCAGAATCCAAGAGGTCTGGGGAAGATCAAGGGTTTGGCCTTGCACAGTGCTCCTGGGAGCAGGGAGCAGGTTGAGCTGGAGCCGGGGCAGATGGGAAGCAGATCCTGCTGCAGCAGCAGGACCAGGGCTGGGGTTTGTCCTGTAAGGGCAGGTGAATGTGGAAATCCTGTGATGGCCTGGCAGGAACGCTGAATTAATGTGGAGTGAATGTGAATAACATGTGAAATAAACGGACAAGGAGCACCTGTACCTGTGCATGGACAGTGGGAAGTGACTGGTCCCGCAGACTGGGATGATGGATCAGGATGCTGGAGTGGCAAAAGTGCTCCCTATGTCCTGACCCGGCCCCGCAGCCCTCCCTCCAGCTGGTCAGAGCATTCTGCCAAGCCCAGAGGCTTTTACAGTTCTTGGGATGTGGAACCTGCGTGGTCCCACTGTGCTGCTGTGACAGGGGATGAGGCTTTGCTGAGCTGCCCAAGGTCTCTCCTGCTTTGGCGCAGGATGCCTGTGCGCTCCAGGGCAGCATGGGGCTGCAGAGGAAGGACAGTGCCCAGCGCTGACCTTGCATCATCCTGCTTTAATGAACTTCAGTGCCAGAGCACTGCACGGACTAATTTGTTCCTGTATCAGAGAGAATTAAGCTGTGGCTCGTGACCCTGATGTAGTGTGTGGCTGTCGGGAAGCCGCTGTGTCTCTGCGGAGGTAACCGCGTTATCTGTGCAGCGCCCATTTAACCCTAATGGGAAGAAATGGCACTGTAGCTTCCCATTAGTGCTAATGGGCATCACCAGAGTCACTTGTCCAGCGCCGTGAAGCCGTGCCGTGCCATGCTGCGGGAGCAGAAGGGGGGTGAGCAAGGCAGGGAAAGAGAGGCTGAGCCCCCCTGTGAGGAGAGGAAGAAGAAGAGACCCAGAGTCGCCGCTGCAGGGGTGCTGGGATCGGGTCCTGCAGCTCCTTTTCAGACCAGAGAGTGGGGCTAAACCAGGTACTACAGACATTCTCCCCCTCTGCTGCACATCCTGCATCCAGCTCTGGGGCAGCAGCACAACAGGGATGCGGAGCTGGTGGAGCGAGTCCAGAGGAGACCACGGAGCTGCTGCGAGGGAAGAGGAGCATTCGGAATTCGGGAGGGAGCTGAGCCTTTGTAGCGTGTGAGAAGAGAGGCGTGAATGGCACAAGCGGAGGCGGCTCGTGGGCACCCGGTGGCTCAGGCTCGGCCGGCCCTGGCAGCAGAGCGGGGCAGCCCCGGCGTGAGCGGCTGCTGAACAATGCCCACCGTGTGCGCGGCACAAAGGGGCTTTTCTTCACCCAGAGCTGCCCGGCCGCTTGCTCCAGCTCCTGCTGCCCCCACAGAGCCTTTACTTGCTCCGGAGTTCCCCTCGGTTTCTCTCTTCATCTCCCAGGCCAGGGACTGAGCTCAGACCTGAGGCTTTTGTAGCCTTCTTAAACCCCCTGCCCCGTGCCAAGGAACAGCACTTGGCCGCTGGTGGCTGCAGTTGGTGCTCTACTGGGGGCGTAGAGTGCAATGAATGTGTTGCAGGACAGGGGCAGGTACGTGGGAGGTGGAGGTGAGCATCACTGGCAGGACCCCAACGGGCCCTCACTGATGGAAAACCTTCCTGATCTAGAGAAGGACTCAGCTTCCCCTTTTTCAGACTACAGCTTTGGATGGCACCAGTGGGCACAGCACCAGCGCTATGATGGTGGTAATGATAGTCATTAGTGGAAACACTTTTTCATCTCTAAACCCATCGCTTTTCCCTCTTGGAGTGCCCTCTGCATCCTCCTGCCCCTTCAAACTCACTGGAGCAGCCGGGCCATGCTGTTCCATGCCCTGCAGGACGCTGCTACTGCTCCTCGTGCTTGGTCATTCTGCTCAGGAGCTCGACTGTTGCAGCGACGTGACAGCCTCCATCTCTATACTTTATTTCATGTTTCTGAAAGACTTATCTGAATAAATTGGCAGATGAAATCCTGCTCTCGGCTCACTGACCTGCTGGGGGATTGTAGCCTTCCAGCGGCGCCAGCAGGGAGAATTCAAGCCTTAGAAGTTTGCCTGGTATAAATGAATTGCCTCCGAGGTGTTTTGATGTAAAACTGCATTAAGCAGAAAGGGAGGAAAGGGTTTGGTGACTGTGTTTGTTGGGTTAAAAAAGAAAAGACAACTTTTCCCTATGTTTGAACAGCCGAGATGTGTACCACAGTTGGCTCAGAAAGCTGCAGAGGGACAACGGCTCATGGCAAATGCTGAATCAAACCCAAACCTGCTGCCCTATTCCTGTAGCTGATGAAAGGTGTACAGAAATGTGGTGACTGCTGGGATGAGCTCTTCAGAACTGGAGCGTGTACGTGTCATGGGATGCATCCTAAAGGTGTTTTTAGGTGCTGTCTCTCCAGAGCCTCCCCAGGGCCACGCCAGCCAGCTCCTGCCTGAGCAGGGCGAGGTGATGAATTTAGGCTGATCCTGCCCCCTGAGCTGTGCCTGGGTGAGCCGTGGCTCTGCAGGTGCTTGCCCATGGCTGCAGCCCTGCTCTCTGTCGTGGCGTGGTGGGAATCTCCGTGCAGGAGGCTCCTCACTTTGGTGGTAGATTCCAGGTCTGAGGAGGGTGAGGAGCCCCACTGCCACCACCCGCCCTCCGCGCTGCCAAAGCTTTGGGTGCGTTTGAACGGGACGTGGCACAAAGCGGGGCGCAGTGTGTTGCTTGCAACTGCCCTGGTATTAATAGTTAATCAGTCTGCTGTGTGGTTCAAAGCGTGTGGGCATGGGAGGGAATTGCCAGCGAAGCAAAGCACTTAACTTGGAGTTGTGCTTCTGGCGCTCAGCCTCCGAGGAAACGCTCTCCAGGTTTTCCTGGAGAGCTCATTACAGACACAATAAAGGCCCATGGTAAATAGGATGCAGCCGTTATTACCCTGTGGTCCCTAGGAGCTGCTCCACAAAAACTCAGCTCTTGGACAGTAAAACTGTGCCCTTGATCTGCGTGGTTGCATGCTCCCTCCCATGCTCCCTCCCATGCTCCCTCCCGTTGCCATGGCTGTGGCATCCTCCAGTGATGCCCCTGCTGCCGCCTCCCAGCCTGGTCCCGTTAACACTGGCTCAGATCTGTATCCTCCCGGGCTGGGGTATTTGCATTTTAAGCCATCAGGAATGCCCTCACAGGAGCCACCCTATTCTCATCCATTTTTCAATATCCCCATTTATTCCTGCCTCCTTTCCCAAGTACCGTGGTTAATGGGAGCGGAATACCCTCCCTCAAGGCAAAGCTTGTGCTGGCGTTGCATGCCACCAAACTTCTGGGGAAGGATTTCTGTCTCCAAAGGGAAAATTTAGAGCAAACGGGATTGTTTCATAGACTCATAGGATCATGGAATGATTTGGGTGGGACCTTAAAGCTCACCCAGTCCCAACCCCTGCTTAATCACCCTGATCTTTAAAAACTGCTTCTTGCTCCTCAGTCCGTTTCGCTGCTCCTGCTTCTTGTGCTGCTTTTCTGCACCTGATTGAAGAGCCCTTCAGTAGCTGTATTTTCTCTTTGTGCAGGCACTTACCGATGATAATCATGTCACCTCTCTCTTCTTTCTGATATTAGAGAGGCTGAGCTCTTCTGCAGCGCAAGGCAGCTTCTCTGGCTTCCAGACAGCTTCTGCGTCCCTTCGCAGCCTCCCCAGTGTATTCACCTCCCTCTCTGTGAGGCAGATACGGAGGCTGGGCTGAGCCTTCCCGCATCCTGCCCAGGCGGGCTGGGCAGAGCAAAACCCTCTCCCCAGAGCTGCCTTGGAGCCCCCCTTCACAGCTCCAGCCACCTCGCTGCTCTGCAGCGGGTGAATGCTGTGCTGTGTCCCTGCTCCCCTCCACCTCTGCAAACGCAGCCGGGTAGCACCGGGGTCACCGGCTTGTTGCATCCTTTATGTCATTATCTTTCTGGTTAGGTAGGAAGCAGGCAGCAGGTCCCGTCTGCCCCTGCATCCATCCCCAGCAGCCTCTGCCCAGCACAGGAGGGACTGGGGGACCGCTGATTGGAGCTGCTGGGTGGCATCACTTGGTGACACGAAAGGGTCCTTCTAGTCCTCCTTCTCCATAGTAAAGTTGCTTTTGGAAGCAGCCTTTAACACCGATGAGCTCCTCGCAGGCCGGGAGTGCTTGGGACTGCAGAGAGATGAAGTTCTGATGCTTCACAAATGGTGTTCATGCCACCATCCGTGTCCTGGTTTTGCAGAGCTGGGATGGAGCCCTGCAGGAGCCTGGTACCCAGAACACCTTGGCAACAGCTGTAATCCAGCTGTGGGCACAGAGGCCCCCATCCCCACTCGCTGTGTGGGATTTCTCAGGTCCTTTCTCATCTGAGGAGTTTTGCTCAGGAAAGCAGTGAAGGTGAAAATTTAAATGAGAACAGAGAGAGGCTTTAGAGGGAACAAATTAGGGAAAAAAATCATTAGAACAAGGAGAAAAGGCCCATGACATACACAAAATCGTGTGGTTAGAAATAGATCTCAGCCAAGACGAGGTAGTTGCATTTCCACTCCCCGAGACAGTAAATGATAGTTAGTTCCTATATTTTAAAGGGGCTTTCTGGGTTACTCTGCCCGTGTTGCTCCCTCTGATTCTGGTTTTCAGGTTTGGATTTTAATGAGGAGCTGCCTTGGCAGGTCTGGGCTGACCCCACGCTCCGGGAGGAGGAGGAGGACGGAAGGAGCAGCGTGGCTGCAGGGCTCTCGTGGGCAGCATCAGCCAGCGCCGCCTCTCCAGAGGGTTTGAGGGCCGGTCCCCGGGCGCAGGTCGGGCCCAGCAGCAGATTGCTGGGACGCGGGTGTGCCATGAAGCGACGCGGCACGTCCGCACTCGGGGTCACCGGGTCCCGGTGTCACGGGAGCGCTCGGGGCTGTCCACAGGGAGCTTCGCGGAGCTGCAGCCCGGCCTCTGGGGCCCGCAGCAGCCGCTTCCCACGCTGGTGCGCGCAGTTAAGAACTTGAGTCACCCCGAGCGTCCTCCCCCCGCAGCACGAGGCAGGGAAAAGGGGCTCTAACGCTGCAGGGGCTGATTCGTGTCAGTCATGAGCAGGGAGGTGGCGGGGGCAGGATGCCGCATGGTTTGGGGAGCAGCGTGGCTGTCACTTGTTTGTATGGAGCTGGGGTCAGGTACCGGCGACAGCAGAAGGTGGGCAAGCTGCGAGTGCCCTTTTTGCCCCTTTTCTTCTCTCCCTGTCGTTTGCACTTGCAACAAGCCCTTCAGGGCTGGAGGAGCAGAGCGGTGTGTGGGTCCTGGGGGGACGTGACCTCCTGCTCTGCAGCCCCACAGGAGAAGGGAGAGGGAATTAAACAGTTTGCAGCATCCTCCACCCAGTCGGTGGGCCCCTTCACTGCAGGAAAAGAGCTGTGACGGGCTGTGTGCTGCAGGACAGCCACGGTCCCCCTTACCTGACATTCCTCTTCCACATCCTGGTGTTCCTTTAACACCCGGGTGGGACTGTGCTGCCTGGGCCTGCCTGGGGGCTGTGGGTTAGATATTTATGTATATGCTTTAAAAAGACTATCTACAGGCTTTCCAAACCCTTTGCAAGGTCACCTTACGTGACAAAGGAGATGAGCACTTCTGCGTAAGGCACTGAAGTGATCTTGAAGGCGCATCCAAACACTGGGCTGTTACGAGGGTCACGCCATCAGCCCTGCAGAGTGGGGATGTTTTGTGCCAGGGTGAGTTGCTAATTCCTGAGGCAGGGACCAGGCTGCCCTGGTTTAAGTGAGGAGGAGGAGGCAGTGAGAAAGGGCTTGGGAGGGAGGCAGGGCAGGGTGGTGGATGGATGGTGGAGGAGGCTCAGCGCTGCCGGGCCACAGAGGAAGGGGATGGGATGATTTACAGCTCATGCTTGGCAGGAAGGATGGAGAGGCAGGGATTAATGGTGCGAGGGGAGCAGATGGCAATATTTAGAGTTACAGGGCCCAGCTGGGCATTCCCTCGGCTCTTCCTGAGGCCGGGGAGGCTGTCCAAGGATCAGAGCATTTCCATGGGGTCCAGCCATCACCTGCTGGGGGGCAGCAGGAGAGAAGCCCCCTTCCAGGTCACCTCCAGACACGTTGTTCTCCAGGACTTTGCTGTTTGTGGTCAACCAAATCACCCTGCCCTTCAGCAGGGAGCCCTGTTCTCAGGGAGAAAGAGAACAGGGCTCTGAGGGGGGGGTGGCTTGAGGACACTCAGGACCAGCCTGGCTCAGGCACCAGAGAGCTTCCATGGCCAGGATCTCAGCAGAAGGGACACATGTCCTGTGGCGGCTGACTGCGATGCTCATAAACCCATTAGCCGCTTGTATAACTGCTGCTTGGAACCATGCTGAACTCTGAAATGGCTCGTTCGTTACAAATTACAAGGTAGCAGCAATGAAATGATGGATTTAACAGAAAAAAGCTCCAGTATTTCAACTTGCAGCAAGCAGGTTCCATGTATCCATCCTCCCAGCATCTCGTTTGCAGGAGACCCTCTACAAGACCTGATCACCGGGGCTGACGTTAGTGCGACGTTGGGATTGTGCGTTGCTTTAACAAAATGCACAGAAGTCTGGAAAGAACTCACAAAAGGGAATGATGGCGATTTTGTCTCTGTCTAATTCAGATCGTCCACAAGCCACAGGCCTGGGGTCATCACGGGCTGCTGTCATTGCTCATGCGTTTTGGGGGTGGGGGGTGGCTTATTTTATTCCAAAGCTAAAATGAGAAGGTGAGAGCTATCTGGTGACAGCACAACAGGGGAGTCAGGCTGGAGTCTGAGCTGCCTGGGATTTTGCTCTCCAGAAAGCCAAGAAGGAAAGAATCCAGCTTAGTGCAGGCAGGTCAGTGCTTTCCTACTGCCCGGAGCTGATTGCTGTACTTCAGGTGCTGATGATTCACAGCAGCAGCAGCAGTGCTGGTTTAACCCGTGCCTGCCTGGGCACTGGGCTGCTCCTCTTCCTCACCGGCAGCAGGGCTGAGCCGAACAGAGGCGTTCCTCCTCCTTTCCTGGAGGCACAGATGATGTCACCCATGACGCCTGGGAAAGCACCTGCAGGGAGCTGGATCTTGCCTGGTTGCTGGGAGCAGACGGGGACCAGTGATGGGCACTGCTGCCCCAGCCCTGCTGCCAGGCTCAGCCTCCAGAGCACCTGCAGCTCAGCGGTGCCACCATCAGCCCCTGCCAGTGGTCATATTTCCATGTGGAACCCATATTTTGTGCTTTAATTTCCCCTGTAGAAGGGGGACAAGTCCTGCCTTACCATTATCATAGAACCATGGAATGGTTTGGGTTGGAAGGGACCTTAAAGCTCCTCCAGCTCCAACCCCTGCCACGGGCAGGGACCCCTTCCACTGGAGCAGCTTGCTCCAAGCCCCTGTGTCCAACCTGGCCTTGAGCACTGCCAGGGATGGGGCAGCCACAGCTTCTCTGGGCACCCTGTGCCAGCGCCTCAGCACCCTCACAGGGAAGAGCTCATCTCAGTCCCCCCTCTGGCAGGTTAAAGCCATTCCCCTTGGCCTGTCTATTACTTCATATTCCCGTATGAGTGAAGATGAGGAGCACAACATGCACTTGGCTGCTGCAGTGTGACCTCCCGGTGCTCAGATGAAACCTCAGCCAAGACAAACCCTCACTGTGCTCTTGCACTGAACTGGGCTGCAACAGCGACAGCCCATCAAAGCCCATTTCTTTGTCCACATGTGCACGACATCCAGCCGGGCACAGCTTCTGCTTAATAAATATAAATATCAGCGATACGAGTATCAGTAATATTAAAATGATGGCTATCAGTAACCATAAAGCAGGTTCATCGCAGGACAGTATTTAGCAGCATTCCCATCTGATTGACTCCTGCGCTAGGGCAGAAAAGGTGATTAATAATGATCTGTGCTGCTGAGGGATGGGGAGGGTTTGCTAAGGATGAAGTAGAGCTGTTCTGACGTTGTGCTTAATAGGCAGTTCTTGCTGGCGGCCATATGCTGTTCTGTGTCTCAATAATCAGCAGATATTGTCGCCTCAGCTGCTGGAGTGCAGCAATTCGGCACTTCTGGCATCGCCGCTGGGTGCTGGCGGAGGCACAGGTGCTGTGCTGGACGTGCTCAGCAGAGAGCCCTTCACCACCGCTGCCCCCTCGCAGCCCAGTGAAGCGGATGCAGGGTGGGTGTCCCCACCTTGGTGGCTGTCCCCGTGCCCGTGTCCTCACGGGCGGCTGGATGCAGGCTGCGGACTCCCTTCATGCCTGGTTTAAGCTGGGTGATGGTGAAGTGCTTTTCCCACTTCAATGGTGAAGCTGCTCTGGATGGGTTGGAACACCATGCACTGCCTCCATGCCAGCTGCGTGGCCGGGATCCACATCTGGTTTCTGACTGGGAAATGCCAATGGGTGTCAGACACTGACAACATCCCGTTCATCCCTGGGACAAATGCTCACACTGACGTTCAGACCTGGAAAGGCATCCCACAGAGTCTGAAGGGGGTAGTTGCAGCGGACAAGGATGGGGACCTTGATGCCACTGTGAGGACACAGGAGATGGAGATGTACAACAGAAACCTGCTTCTTTGCTCTCCTAGCACTAATGATGCAGGAAGGTTCTGTTTTCTCCCCAGAAAAGATTGCCACTGTATGCTCAAGCTTTTCCTTGTCACATGTGTCGAGATGGGCTGTGATTGGTATTGCAGGGCGGTGACTGCCCCAGCGCTCCTGGGAGAACGAGAAGAACCTTTGCTGACCATTTACAGCCCGTCGGAAGGCGGCTCTTGCAGCGGCTCAGAGCCGGGGGCTGAAACGCAAAGGCTACAGAAGGGAAGGCAGCGATGAGAGCTGCCATCTGCTGGGAGGTCCCTTCGGCAGTGCCGATATCCCAGCGCTCCCTGGGAACACCTCCTGGGGGTTGTGCCCCTGGGATGGTTCTTCCCTTTCTGTGTATTGTGGAAAACTGATGCTGTGCCTGAAACCGTGGGAAGAGTTGTGCCTGTAGGACCTTGGGCACGGTCTGGATCCATGCCCAGGAGCTGGATGCTGCATCCCAGCAGCTGGACCCTGCACAAGGTGCTTCCCTGCCCCAGCAGATGCTCAGCCCCATTCATCCCAGTTGATGGTGTTAATTAGTCCCAGTTGCACCCACCTGAGCAGCCTCTGCTCCACCCTGCTGAGCTGGGCCCTGGCTGTATTTAAGGGGAGCAGCTGTAGGGCAGGAAGTCCTCTGGGTCTGTTGGGAGCAGGTACCTGTGTGCTGTGACTATGGTGAGTACAAAGTGCTCTTGCTGTGCTGGTGATGCTGAGCTCAGTGGGGTGGGAGCCCTTTGGTTCTCCAGGGAACTGTAGGGTTTTGTCCCCTACAGCACTTGCCTTTGGGGTGGGATCTGCTCTGGGTGCTGCTCAGGCTGTGGCTCTGTCGAAGGTTTTGGAGGAGAGCTGGGCTTTCAGGGCCTTCAGTGGCAGGAAGACCGAGGGCAGTGGTTACTGCAGCAGCAGGGTGTTTGTGCAGGGTCTTTGCCCTCATCTCACCTGGGATTCAAGCGCTTTGCCCCAGTGTCATGGGTAAGACCCGTGAAACCCCTGGGGTGCAGGTGCAGGTTGTGTATTTCTGAAAGATGGCCCCAATCAGCGCTTCCTTCCAAGAGGCCTGGAGCAGGTGGTGGGGGGAGCAGCTCTGGGTATGAACTGTGACCATGCGAGGTGCTGGGACACCCCAACCCCTGGCCATGGGCTGCGGAGCCGCCTTGGTTTGAGTTCTGCGGTCAGGGGAGGAGTGGAGCAGAAAGCTGGGCTCCTCCGGCCAGGGGCAGGTTCAAAGCAGCTTTTTCCCCACAGCTGCGTGGTTTAGGGCTTGGGGACAGCGTGGGCTTTGCTAACGTCCTTATGTTGCTTCTGGAGGTGCTGGGGCTGGTGGTGACATCCCTGCATCAGGACCCTGCTTCCCTGGCCCCTCTGTCCATCACCCCAGCAGCCCCTGGTCTTCGGTTCCCTCTCTGCCATGAGGTAGGGATGCTTTGTTACCTTGATGAAGGAGGTGTGGGTATGAGCTTCCCATTCCCTGCTGTGTGCACCTCACTTGGCAGAGCAGAAATGTTGATTTTGAACTTGTATTTAATTTGCCAAGCAATTCCAGTTGCTCTGCACCCGTGACCAGGCACCTCCTTTGCTGTGCCACGTTGTCTGCTGCTTTCACATCCATGCTTGGTTGTTGTGGGGGGTTTCAGTTAAGGTCTTGGGTGTTGGACCTGTTCTCCCAGGATCCCTGTGAAACATCCACCCAGTGGATTCAGCATCCCAACGGTGTCTCAGGCAGCCTTAATCCGGTTAGTGCGTGTCGTGCTGATGTTGTATCATTCTAATTTTTAATGGGAATGCCATTCAACACCAGGTTAAGTGTCTGCTGTGAGTCGAAATACATTAAATCAACAGCACCGCCTTTATTAACTGCTTCTTAATCTCATCAAAACATCAACCCCATTTGGCAGGGTGCATTTCTCCCAAGCTGTGTTTGGCAGCTCCTTTATATTCCCGGGATGAGGGCTGGCCTGGAGCATGGTCCCTGTGGTTCAGTGGCAGAATCCTGTTTCCCATCTGGCTTTTGGAGCTCTCTCATGCAGAGGTACAACATGGGAAGAGTTTCTAAGGGAACCTGTGTGACCCTGACGTGCCGAGCAGTCCCTATCCCAAAGGAACTGCCATTTAAATGCTTAAATCTGGAGTACGCCGGGAGTTTGCTGTTTCTGGGTGCGAATGCTTGCATCTGAGCTGGGCCCTTGTCCCCAGGGCAGGGGAAGCTGATGAGGCTTTGACTGCTTGGCTTGCCTTTGATCCCCTTGAAACCTGTGACTGAGGATGGCAACGCTGGGGCAACGTGTTCATGGCCACGGCTCCCGGGAGGAGACCCCCGTGGTTGGTTCTCCCATGGGATGCTCCCATTGCAGGAGCAGATCCAGGGCTGGAGGCAGCCATGTGCCTTTTCCTGGGAAAGCCATGGGAAGGCTCTTCCCCCCCCTCTCTCGCCTAATTTATGATGATGATTTTTAATATCACCTTTGTGTGGCAATGTACTGTTTTAATTCCCTAACAAAGCACCACCTGATGTGACGCGCGTCCCGGCTCCCCGAGGCAGGGGTTATGAATGTGGCTCTTGGTCTGTAGCTCATGGTTATTGCTGCCATCTTTAATTAAGGGAGGTAAATATTGCTGAGGTGGGTTGAGGGGCCTCTTTAACAGGAGTAATGGGAGCGAGCTCAGCAGCACAGGGTGCAGCAGGAGGGAGCAGGGAGCTCGGGGCTCTTGTTGCTGCCTCTTCCCTCTTCGGCGCGGGGCAGCCTGGCAGGGAAATGGGTCTGCACCCAGGGTCTGGTGATGCTCTGACGCTGACAGTGAGGTTCTGCTGGGGGTGTTTTCTCCCCAGGGGCTGGGCCTGGTTCTCCAGGGCAGGGTGATGTGTCCCAGGGGTTCACCATGCTGGTGGCCCCATTATTTCTCCCTCGTTGCTGTTCTCCCTGTCTGCCGGGTCCTGTTGTTCCTTTCTGTCAGTGATGAAGCTTTCTGCTGCCTGGAGCTGTCCTTTGCAAATGGTTGCAGGTGGGGAGCAGAGCACTGCAAAAGGAAATGGAAGCGGATATTGTTTGGCAGTTGCAAGGACAAAGCTTAAATCAGATCAGCTCTGCCTAAGGTAGAGCCAATAATATCTGCTGTGAAAAACTGTTTCATCACGTTTCCTCTTTCCTCTTTCCACCTGAAACGGCATTTGGTCTCTGAATCCAGGCGTGTCGTACTGCACCACAGACCCCCCCACAGCCCCATTCATTCAGAGACCTCCCCTCAGGTGAATGGGTTTAACTTCACCCTTTGCATGCAGGCAGCAGGAGGGAATTGCGAGTCGGCTCCTAATTGCATGGCTCCTGCAATAGATTCTGGTGTTCATTATTCACATGTTGGCTGTTGTAGGGAAAATAAGATTGGTTTATATTCCTGTAATACTTCAGTACATGTGTTAATACAACGGTATAAAGGTGGAAGCCACGGGGAACCTGCAATTAGAAACCTAGGATGCAGGTTGGGGTGGGTGTCCCTCCTACTGCCCACTGCAGAGGCTTTATGGAGCCAAAGTGTTAGCAGTTGTAGGGCTGGAATAAACTTCAGCCCTTCCCAAGGGGATCCCACCCCATGTTCAGAGGCAAGTGTGGGACTTGGTTGGGGTGCAGACTTTGGAGGGATGGGGGATGTCTTGGAGCTTGCATCCTCCTCTCTGCACGCAGCTGGGCTGCACACAAGGGTGTGTGCTCAGCACAAGTCCCCTGTCTCTGTAGCACCCGAGATGTGGGAAATGAGGTTGGGCGAAGTTGCTGAGCTGTGGTTGTTACTGCGAGGACGTTTCTCAGTGCTGTGGTGCCTGGCATCATGTAAATGTCAAATGGAAGGAGACGAGCACGTGGCTGTGGGCTTGGGGCATCCCTGCTGCGGGGCTGGCGGGGAGCAGCGTTGGGGCGCAGGCCCTTGTACCCCGGGAAGGAGCTGCTGGGGACGGTGCCTTTAAAGCTGGCAGAGGTTTGGGCTGCTCGGGCGGGTGACAGCTCCTGGTGTTGCACATCTGTTATCCGTGCGCTGCGGAGCCCGGCCAGGAGAGGGTTCAATGTGGGACATCCTCCTTTGGAGGCAGCTTGGAGGTCTCGTTTGTGCGGGCTCCGAGGGGCTTGTGCCTGGAGGAGGGGGTTTCTCTTGTGCTCCCTCTTTGTCAGGGCTCCTGTTCGCACTCTTCCTCACCTCTTCGAGAGCTGCTGCAGAGCTCCTCTGTCGGAGCCGGGTCCCTGTTGGGTGCTTTCTCTCCTCCACATCTCCCCTTGCTCCCAAGAAGCTCGTGGACAGCCCTGAACTCTCCCATGAGCTTGTGGCGCACGCTAAGGTGGTTGGAGGCTGTGGTGGAAGTGTTCCTCTTCAATACCCGGGGCACAGCCGGGCTGGGTGCGCTCTGTTGTGCTTTCCCTCATCACTGGCGAAGCAGGTGAAGGGGAAATGTGCCTGGTGGGGCAGGGGCACTGCACCCATCCTGCACAGGGGACCTGGTGCAGCTCCCCAGACCTTTTCAGAGGTAACACCAGAGGCTCTTGAGCTTGGTGAGAGCTGGGCTGAAGGATCAGCCATGGGCACGGAGACCACTTCTGCACTGACAGACATAGGATCATAGAATCCCAGATGGGTTTGGTTGGAAGGGACCTCCAAGCTCCTCCAGCTCCAGCCCCTGCCACAGGCAGGGACCCCTTCCACTGGAGCAGCTTGCTCCAAGCCCCTGTGTCCAACCTGGCCTTGAGCACTGCCAGGGATGGGGCAGCCACAGCTTCTCTGGGCACCCTGTGCCAGCGCCTCAGCACCCTCCCAGGGAAGAGCTTCTGCCTAAGAGCTCAGCTCAGTCTCCCCTCGGGCAGGTTCAAGCCATTCCCCTTGGCCTGTCCCTGCCTCCCTTGTGAACAGGTCAGTGCCCCTCAGTGTGGCACAGGCGAGCAGAGCCTCTGCCCGCAGCGCTGGGCAGGGAGGTTGCTGCTCCCCCAGCTCACCCCGGAGGAAGGACAATCGTGTTTCAACTGAAACCCGTGTCCCCGGTGAGGATGGGGCTGTCCCGGCCCTGCTCCTGCTTGGCTGCGCTAAGGGAGGCTCTTCCTCGGGGCCTCATCTTTCATCAGCGCTGAGCTGATGGGATGTGATGGCGCAGGAGCAGCCACTTCATTCCTGTAATTATTTGTTTCTTCTCAAGCCTGTGTTCTAAAATAAACTCGGGAGCCAACGCGTTGAGGTCCATCTTCATCGCCTCGAGTTCATTGTACTTGGACGGAATGCTCAGTGGCTGCCTCATGCCAGATTTCCCCAGCTCTGCTTGCTTCCCCCCTCCTATTGGGGTGGGCTCAGACATTGCCACACAAGGGTGTACTGAGGGTTTAGAAAGTAAGGTTTGGTCTGAGAGGTGGGAGATGATCTTACAGAAGCTGGGACTCCATGGTGATGTTGGGAGGAAGGACGGTGCTCGGAGGTTGGGCTTCTTAGGGTTATGACCTAATCCTGATTTCATTTGATGAGATAAAAGCTACAGCATGTCAGCACCCTCCCAGGGAAGAGCTTCTGCCTAAGAGCTCAGCTCAGTCTCCCCTCGGGCAGGTTAAAGCCATTCCCCTTGGCCTGTCCCTACATCCCTTGTCCCAAGCCCCTCTCCAGCTTTCCTGCAGCCCCCTTGGGCACTGGAGCTGCTCTCAGGTCTCCCCTTAAGGACTGCAGGGGGGTCTCCCCAGAGCACAGCAGAGGGGCAGGATCCCCTCCAGGAGCTGCTGCTTGCACTCTGGGGGTGCAGCCCAGCACATGGTGGGGGGGGGGGTCTGGGCTCGTTTCTGATGGGGATGTTCATTTCATGGACATCCAAACGCTTGTGCAGGATGTGTGCCCCGGGTACAGGCAGGAGAAAGCGGCTCTCTGGGGAACAGGACTAAGCTAATAACCAGTATTTACTGCTGAGCTGTTGCATGTGAGTAATCCAGTGCCTCATATTTGGCTGTTCCGCTCACATTAGCTTCAATGAAGCCCTTGATCGGAAGCCTCCTTCCATTGAGTCGCGCTGTTCTCATCAGCCCTCGGTCCCATCCGGCCTGCGGGGAAGCTTACGCAGCCATCTGGGCTTACAACAATGGCTTTCTCCATCAACATGAGTAATCTGCTGCCTGACATGGTTTAATCAGTGCTTTGTGAATGCACGGTGCTGGGGTTTGTGTCCCCAGAGCTGCTGATGCAAGGGGCAGCTGTGGTGTGGGGAGCTGGTGGTGAGAGCGGTGCAAGGGAGCCAGGGCCATGAGCAATGGGGTCCCTGCGATGGGGTGCTTGGGGTGGGTGTCCCTGGCTCCCCAGTGCCCAAGGAGGGGGACTCGGACCCAGCCCCTCCTGAAAACGCTGCTCTCAGGGGAGACCTGTCCTAAAACTGAGGCTGTGCCTGAGCTCTGCCCCTCCTGCGCCCTGGAGGGCCCTGGGCTCTTTCTGGGCATTACTTCTATGAAATTCTCCCTAAGCAGCGTTTAAAGGCAATGCCATTGCCCCGGCTGCAGCGGCCGCCCAGGACAGGGGTGGGAACACGGGAAACATGGCTTTTGGCCCAAGAATTCCAATGGTTCCTCTTAACGTCCATGAATTGTAGTGGTGCCAGGAGCTGATCTTTAAAAGGGATGATTTGTTTGAACTTGGTGGAGTCTGCTCAATGAAGGGGCCAGGCTCAAAGGAAAGGATGGTCTGCAAGTCCCATGCTCTTCCCGTGAGGAGGGCTGCCCTGGCTGCTCCCAGCTCTGCATCTGCTGCCTGTGCACACTGCAGGGCTCTGTGCCAGTATGAGGGAAACCCCCGGGACCTCAGCCTGCCTGTGGGGACCGTGTTAAACCCATCTCCAAGTGGTCCTGGGCCATGAATCATCAGCAGGCACCTCAGAGCTGGGGTCTCTCCATGGGAGGGTGCCAGGTCATGCCAGGGAGCAGGAACACATCCACTGGAGCTGCATCCCTGTGGCACAGCCTGCACCCGGCCATGGGACCCCTGGTCCTGGCCGTGCATTGGCTTGGTGGTTGTAAATTCCACCTCATTGTTTAGCACTGTGCAGATGAATGCTGGGGCTGTGAGAGGTGGCTCGGCCTGGGTGCAGGCAGTGGTAGTGCTCTGCCGGTTCATGCTGACCCTGCTCACGCTGGCAAGGCCCGGTTGCAAGACCTGATTTCCCACTCATCTCCCCCAGCATCGGCTCGCATAGACCCTGGCAGGTAGCAGGCAGGCTCCAAGCACACTCCTGTGCCTCATGTCGGGAGCATCACCCAATTCATGCAGTGAAGACTCGCATGACAGCGCTGTCATCTGCTGGCGTGGTTTGAGCTGGCAATAAAGCATCGCAGTGATTAAGAAGCATGACCTTGCCCCGCTCTGTGTAATGAGGTTGCTGCTCGGCTCTGCCCACTCAGGGCAGCCCCTTGTGCTTTCCCTCCTGGGAAGGGAGAGGCGGGAGCCAGGCACCCATCCTGCTGCCCCTGCATCCAGCTGTGTCAGTGCTGGGGTGTCCAAGGTTCCTCACCCATCCGGTTTCCAGAGCCCCAGCCTGGCAGCAAGCACTGCCCAGGTACATCCTGCTCCAGTGATGGGAGATGCTGGAGCTGGCTCCTCTCAGTGCTGAGAGCCCGCAGGGTCCGGTGTGGGTGGCTGCGGCAGTGGGTGGGGTGGGGACCCGATGATGGGGCAGTGTTATCGGGGTCCTGCCCTGGCCGGTTCCCCCTCCCTTGGAGTTGCTCCTGGTTCTTCCCTGTTGTGCAGACGCAGCAGTAAGGCTCCCGCACGGGCTCAGCCCGTCTGACAGCTCGTCTGGAGGCACGGTGCTTTGTCAAACGTTTTTCTTGTCGAGTAGCGCTAAGAATCCCTTATTCAGTCTTTTGATATGGAAAGTAAACAAGTTAACATGAAGGCATCTTTGAGGCTCTGGGGGTTTAGTGCTGCCGCCAGGCTGAGCCTCATTCCCTCTGCCGTCCTCTGACGGGTGCTGCGTTCAGGGTGCTGGGTGTACTCAGGGGATCCCACTGCTGGAGCGAGCAGTGAGAGTGACGTGATGCTGTTAGCATGGATTATAGAGCACTTATTCTACAGGATATCATATGGGAAATGCTTTTGTTTGTAGGAATCCGGACTGGTTTTGTGAGCTTTCTCATGCCGGACACCAGGTCCCCCATTCACGTACCAGTGAGGGGCTGCGGGATTCCAGGGGAGGCTCTTGGTTTCCTACCAGACTTCCCACACCTTTCCCTGCGCAGTCCCAGGGTGTATCACTGCACGGCTGGAAGGGTCTGGACAGGCCCTGGGAAGCCCTGTGGGCTTGGTGGGCTGGGGATGGGTCATTGAGCCGTGCAGCTCATCCCCCAGTGTGAGGTACAGCTCATGCCACTGTCTGGGATTCAAACAGCATCCACAGGGATGAGGAATTCTCCTGCCTGGCAGCGAGGGGAAATACTCCCACGTCTCATCAGCAGCTGCCATCCAGAGGGGACTGGTTAGGGCTGCAGGGGGAGGAAATGCACCAAAGCTCAGGACGGAACAGAGAAACAAGGTCACTTGCTCCTGTTGGTGAAAACAAACTGATTCTGCTCACGGCTTGCTGGGGATAACTGGATCCTGCCGGAGAACTTGGGAGTCGGGTGAGTGACAGTTTTCTTTCCGCTTGCCATGCAGGATGGCACATCCTTCCTGCAGGGGTGGCTGCAGCCCCTGCCTGACCCCCCGGCTTTAGAGAGCAAACAAACTCCTTAGGTCTGCCCGCGCTCTCTGCAGGAGCCGATCACACTTTTCCCCGGCTGGGCCGCTCCTTGCTCCCTGCGGTGCCTCTTGTGTGGGGGTGCCCTGGGTGCAGCCCTGGCTGCAGTGAGGTGATGGGGATGGAGAAGGGGGTGCAGCAGCGCCTGCCAGGGAGCCGCTCTGAGCTCAGAGCAGTTCCCTGCCGTGTCTTTGCCTGATGCCAGCGCGCTGTGTGCCGTGGCTGCCTGCAGGGAAGATGTCAGCCCGCATCTCCATCCCCGGATCACGTCACCAGGAGAAGGCTGCTCGCCCTCTCGGGTTCATCTGAAAAGGTCGAGAGTGACTCTGGCATCTGGCTGGGAGGACGGGGCCTTGGGGCCTTGTCCTTAAAACTGAGCTGCTTGAAGCCCCATTGCCATGAGAGGTTTGTGCCCAGCCCATCTTGGTGCCCCCCGTGGCAGCGTGCTGCACACACTCTTAGAGCAGGGGCTGGCTGTGCCATTGCGGGGGGGCTGTGGGGAGCAGGACCATACAGCAGGATGGGGTCGTGAAGACCCCAGTGCCTAGAGCTGGTCACCAGAGCAGAGCCCTCCCCAGCATAGGGATGGGGAGCAGATGGAGGGTGGCAGGGGCTGTGTGGCCCCTACAGACCCTATGGTACCTCCGTAGCTGAAGGGTGGTGCAGGAGATGCTGTGAGGTGTTGCTGATGCTCAGCAGCTCCGTGGGGTTCAGGGCACCATCGCGGCACCAGCCAGCGCTGAGCTCTGAGCAGTCTCTCCCAGCTTCCAGCTGCATTTTCCAGGGAGCTTTTTCCTGCAGGACCCTGCCTGGCTCCAGACTGGGAAGGGGCTGGCAGTTAAGGGCTGCAGCTCACCAAGGGGGAGCATCAAGGTCGAAAGTCCAGGCTGCCTTCAGAGGCTTTGATTTGCAGAAGGAAGGGAGGTGGAAAGTCAGTGTGAAAGGTCCATTCGTTTCAGGAAAAGCTTTTGTTGGGTCCCAGGTGAAACCAGACATTTGCATTTAAATGAATATGTATTTTGAGACATTAAACCCACAGGCAAAGTAAAGGCCTTGCTGAGATGACAAATATATCACTTGGAGTGCTTGTTCCTGATATTACACCCGCCAGCCTTCAGAAATAAAACCTTGCCAGCTAAAGCAGATTTTCTTCCTTCCCTTCCCTGAAACCCACAGCCTCTGTAAGTGCTTGGTGTGGACCTGAGCTGCTGCAGCTTGGAGTGCTGAAAGCATTGGTGGGTTTGCAGGGTCAGTGTGTGATGTGCAAGAGAATGACCTGGGAGCTGTTCTGCAGATCCAAGTCAGTCCCAAAACCTCAATAAAGGGAGAAAAATCTGCTTAGAGATGGGGGGAAAGCAAGTCAGCTCTGGGTGAGCAGGGAAGTGAAGTGGGGCTTTGGCTGGGTGCATTCCAAGTCCTTGGTGCAGGTGAAGCCCTGTCTGTGGCCTGGCTGAGTGCTGAGCTGGGGTTCCAGCCCCTAGACCCTGTGGTGGAGCAAGTGGCACTGGCACATGTGGGGTATGACCAGGAAGGACACACGTGCAGCACGCATGACATCGGTCTGATACCGCGAGCTGCTGGTGGCAGCAGTCCTGTGCAGCATCTCCGGTGCTGAGTCAGCACTTTTGATTCCCCATCGGTGCTGGGCTGGTGTCCGGCAGCACGCTGGCACCTGGGTTTGTGAGAGCTCACCTGTTGCTTGTCACCACTGCTGCAGCATGCGCCCGGCTGCAGCTGCCCAGTCAGCATAGAGAGGGGCTGCTCTGTGAGGGGGGGCAGTGGGTGGTGGTCCTGGGCAAGGCAAGGAATGGGCACTGTTAGAAGATGCAGTTCTGGGGCTCCGCTGCCGTTACCGGTTCTCAGCTGAGCGTGTTTTCATCTCAGACTTGTGATGAATCAACCAGGCTCTTTGCTGTGCTCTGAAGTCGACACCCAGCTGCTCAACAAGCTTGTAGAGCGTTTAGTGAGGGAGCAGAGCTGTGATCAGAGCTGCCGGCTGTCTCCTTGCACACTGCCCGGCCCCGGGCTGACAGATGGGGAGATGGGGCTCCCTGCCTGTGCTGCTGCCTGCACCCAAGCTCCCGCCCGCCTCCCTTGGCCGTGGCTTCAGGGGAGCAGGCACTGGTGCAGGTACCCCTTCCCTTGGAAAGGTATCGCTTTGTGCAGTCGCTGGTGCCTGCCCTTGCTGTCAGCCATTCAGCTGCATCCTTGTGGGAATGTGGCCCTCAGTCCATTGGAGGTGATGCTTGGGGCAGATTTCCCTTTCAATGGTCTCTCTACTTTGTCCTTTATATCCTGGCAGTGCCTGTGTGAGCTTTTCCAGGTGCCTCTGGCCAAGTCCTCGCTGGTACTGGTGAGGAGGATGCTGGCAGCAGAGCACAGGCTGAGCGCGTTGCTTCTGCCCCTCGGGATCTCCCGAGCTGAGCTCACGGAGCGCAGCACCCCAGGATTGGGAAGGGGAGAAGGGAACCGGCAGCTGCGTGGCTGCGACTGCAGCTTCTGGTGTTGCTTCCCCAGTGCCCTCAGCATCCCTGCACAGCACCCTGGAGCAGACAGACGCTGGCGCAGCTGCTCTGGGTCTCCTGTCTGGAAAAGGGGGTCACAGCACCGTTTTCTCCCGATTTATGCCTTTCCAGCCCCATAAGAAGCTGTTCTCACCAAGGATGAACTAGAGGAGATTGCAGGAGCTCTCTGCAGCTCCAGTGTGTTGTCTAAGGTTTATTCCGCGGTGTTATTGGTAATAGCATGGTCGTTGTGGAGATTTACACCCCGCAGGGCTTGTGTCTGTATCCCGCTTCCTGCTGAAGGTGCTACCAGGTTTATTGGGAAGTTTCCCTGTCTGCCCCGTTGATGTGGGCTGTTCGCACCTTCGGAGGGCTCTGTCCCTCCTCCCTTCCCGGGCAAATCCCCTGTGGGGGAGGATTAACGGGCAAGTGACATCCCTGGTTGTGAAAAACAAGGCACCCTCGTTAATATTCAGCGAGCAACACAATGCCTCCGAGGACAAAGATCTTCCCGTGGCTGGGTAAATCGGAGTTCATTATCATGTTAATCGGACTGATTACAGCCTCCCCAAAGGACTCGCATATGGTCATTTCTGTCGCACAAGTAAGGTCTGGTTTGCCTTAATCATAAGGCTTGTGCTCTCCTTCCTTGCCCGAGGGTCTCTGTTCTTGAGGTGCAGTTCGAGGGTTACGTATTAACTGCTTTTGAACCCGCTGTGAGGTTTGATCCCGGCTGGGGCAGGAGCTTCCACCCCGTGTCTGGATGCAGGCTTTCCCCTCGATTTTTGCTTTACTTCCGTCCCCGTTTGAAGTCCCCGGTGCCGGTTCGGGAGCTGGGCTGGGGCTTCGCTTGCCCCGTGTTCCTGCGGTGCCTTCCTTGGCTTTCGGGAGAGGTGAATTTTTCATGAGCAGTTTATACTTTTCTCCCTTTCCTCCCATGAGCTTTTCGGTGCATTCAGTTGCTGGGAGAGAAGCGAGCTTCCAGCAGGAGCGCTGCCAAGAAAACCGGAGGTGCCGGGTTCTGCTTTCAGGTTTTCATTGCCTCGCTTGTTTTGGTTTATTTTTCATTAGCTGTGTGTGCAGCAGCATTGACCGCAAAGCACAGGGCTCCTTCCACAGGCGCTGGAGTCGGATCGTAGAACCAGAGAACCACGGAATGCTTTGGGCTGAAAGGGACCCTAAAGCTCATCCAGTTCCACCCCCTGCCATGGGCAGGACAGGCCAAGGGGAATGGCTTCAACCTGCCAGAGGGGAGACTGAGCTGAGCTCTTAGGCAGAAGCTCTTCCCTGTGAGGGTGCTGAGGCGCTGGCACAGGGTGCCCAGAGAAGCTGTGGCTGCCCCATCCCTGGCAGTGCTCAAAGCCAGGTTGGACTCAGGGCTTGGAGCAAGCTGCTCCAGTGGAAGGGGTCCCTGCCCGTGGCAGGGGTTGGAGCTGGATCAACTTTAAGGCCGCTTCAACCCAAACCAGGCTGGGGTTCTGTGATTATTAAAGGATTTAAAAATGTGCTAAACCCGCTGTCCCACAGCAGACCCTTTCCAAAATGGGGACGTAAGCAGAAACAGCAGCTGAACTCGATGGAGAGCTGTGCAGGCCCTTTTGCATACGCCAGCATGTCAAGGGCTTTAATAACCTGCTTGTGGAGCCAAACAAGGCATTGCTAATCTGGAGGTTAAGGCACCCGGAGTCGCTTCCTTTGGAACTTTCCTTCTCAGAAGCTTTATAAACTTCTGGAGCCAACTCCTCGGATAAGTCTTGAAGACAGAAATCACTGTGCCAGCAAGGAGGAAGGATTACAGCTAAAAGGGAATTAATACTGAAATGCATATGCTATAAATACCTCCGGATTACATTTAGTGTTATGTAAACCCCCTTTTCCTTACCCTGAGTCTCTTCCTACAGGAAAGGTGACTGTGGGCTCCAGTGGCCGCAGCATGCGGTGGAGCAGGAGTTGGGGCTATTGAGGCATTGTTCTGTGTTTCCCACCTTTGGTCCTGTTTGCAGCTGCCCTTTGCCCATCAGGAAACTCTGCTGCTGTTACCTTTGCTTTTTGTGTGTTTCATGGAGACCCCTTCCTTTGGCACATGTGGGAACAGCAGGGGCCAAGGGCAGGGTTGGCTTGGTTGGGTCTGGGCAGCAGCACCTCCACAGCACCTTGCTGCTGGGAGCTGAAGCTCCTCGGGATCTGAGTGTCCCTGACCCAGGTCCTCCCTGGCTCTCCATGGCCTTTTATCCTCCCTTTCCCTGCTGCTGCCTTTGGACACCAGCCCCGGGCTCGGAGGTTTGGCTGGAAACGTTCTCGTCCTCATCCCTCTTCTGCTCCTGCACTGGGCTGCTCGTGCTCGGGGCTCATCCTCTGTGGGGGCTTCTCAGAACCCAGGGGACCATCCCTGGGACCGGTCCCTTGGCACGCTCCTGAGCTCCAATGGCTCCAAGAGCATCTTCCCAGGGGCTCCTTGGTGCTGTGATTTATGGCAACGGGGTGTGGGCCTCCAGCAGCCTTGTGCTGAGCTCCCGCTGCTGGCCAGGTTCTCCATGTGTTTGAGTTGGAGGTGTCCTGGGCAGGGAGCGGGATCCGCTCCCCTTCCTGCCATGGCAGGGTCTGGTGCCCGCTTACATGGAGCGAGCGCATCAGCTGGTGCAATAGCAGCAAAAGAACCAGTAAGAACACCTCAAAAGAGTGGATAATAATGATGATGATGCTGCCTCTTTCTGTGGCAGAGGACAGGGAGAGGGGCCTGGGGGACAGGGCAGGAGCTGCAGGTAACACCCCGTAGAGCCCTGCAGGCTGTGCTCTGGTCCAGGCACGCTCACAGACTCCAGGGCTGCTTGTTCCTGTCTGGAACTGAATATTCTGAGGCACGTTGCACCCGTTTCCTCATCGCATGGCAGCTCGGATGCGGCACTGGCTGAGGGCTGAGCTGTCAATTAGGGCTCGCCCTGCCTGCAAAGTGCACAGGAACTTTGTGTGAGGGATAATAAATCCCAGCTCATCCAATGCTGTGCTGAATGCTGAAAATGAAGCACTTAAACCACAGCAGCGCAGTCAAATTGCTGGTGGAAATCTCTTCATGTTGGCAGTGGAGCCAGTGGGTCTTTGATCTCCCCAGCTCAGATGTTGCTGCTAAAGAGACTTAAGCTTAAACTTCGCTTTCTAAAATAGACTTTTTTGACAGTTTATTTTAAGAAATAATCTCCTCCTAAGCTGGGGAAGCGGGAGGAACGGACAGCCCCATGATGAGATTTCCAAACCGAACAATGCAGGAAGGAGCCGCTTCCAAACGCTGCCGTTTCTTGGGTACGTGCTGTGGCTGCTCTGTGGAGCCACGGGGGTGTAACTCGGGCTGGTTGTGCTCAGGCTCACCCTGGGAACTGGCTTTGCTGGTCTGGCACTGGTCATGGAGGTGGCAGGTTTGGCAGCAGTGGTGCTCGGGCCTCTGAGTGCTGTCCTGGGCACAGGGAGGTTCAAAGCCATGGCATGGGTGTGTTTGCTACTGGGAAATCCCAGCAGGATCTCCCTGCCATCAGCACAGCGCTGGTTTTCTGTCTCCATGTATAAAGGGATCATAAAACTCCCTGGAAGAGCTCGTTCCTGAGGCCACTGATGAACCCGTCTCCTCCCCGAGCAGAGAGCAGTAAATCTCTCTATTAAGCTGTTGCTAACACATTAATGCTCCTCAGGTACCTCGTAAAGATGCTGCGGGGCTGGATGGCTCTGAAGTGGTTCGTAGAGGAGCAGTGTGGGCAGTGATGGATGCCTGGAGCCAGCACCGCTCCTGCTTCCCACAGCAGCATCCTCATCCATGGGTTCGTGTCCTCCGTGAACGAGAGCCCTGGGGTGGCAGGAGGGGAGCCCCCATCCTCTGCCCAGCACCCACTGGTAGAGATGGGCTCGTGAGCAGCTTCACGCGTGTGGGGCTGGGTGGCTGCGGCGCGTCTCTGCCCTGCAGTGCTGAAACCATTCGGGTTTCACTTGTGCTTCGGGCAATGCAGGACCTGGCTGCAGAAACCACCACAGAAAAGCCAGGGCTGCAGCTTTCCTGCCTGAGCCATAGGCAAAGGTAGGGACTGCAAGGAACCAGGACTGCAAGGAACCAGGACAGCTCAGTGTGGGCCATCAGGAGTGAGCAGCAGCCTGTGTTACCCCTGCAGCTCTGCGCTGGCAGCAGCACAGCATCAGCTCGTGACCCCTGGCACTGCCTCCACCGGGAATGCGCCTCGTTGCCCGGCTCCATCGCGCAAGTGATGTTAATGCCACCACCCTGTGTGTGCCTGGACATGATGCGGTGCCTTAGCTGCAGCTCCTCAAGAAGTTGAAGACCAGAAAAAAGCCATCTGCAGGTGTTAATGTTGGACAGCAAGTAACTTCACATGGTGGGTGTTGGCTTGGCACGTGGCATTCCCTGTGTGCACCGGGGGGATGGCGAATGGGGCAGCTGGTGGCAGTCCCTCCATTTGACTGCCGTGCCCTGAAAGGCTGACCTAGAAACTTCCAAATCTTGGGACAGACAGAAGTCTTCTTTATAAGAACATACAAAGATCAAACCACGGCATATTCAAGCTGTTATTATGCAATAGAGAGCTCTTTTAAGTCGTGATTTGTAAAGACAGCTCAGATAATTTCCTGAAAGACATACTCATAATGATTAATTTAGAGTGTGTTTAATTCAAGTTAGAGAGATCAAAGAGAAAGCCTTTCCCCTGTAATGCTGTTTGTGGTTTTACACTTTCACCACGTTCTGTTGGACTCTGGGGGGGACGTGTCTGATCTGTCCTTTGCTGCGATATCTCTGGGTTAGAACTGCACAGAGAAGCAGTATGAAGATGTCTGTGTTCATCTGGGCACGGGTAGGGAAAGGGGGAAGAGCTGGGAACAAATCCCTCAGGCAAGGAGGGCACGATGTGGGCTCTCCTCGTGTGGCTGGGATGGTTCCTGCTTCTGCAGCTTCCTCTGGTGTTTCCATGGCTGTTCCCTGTAACAAACCTTCCCGAGTGTGAAAGCCCGGGGAGCCGGAGCAGGCTGGAGCCCAGTGCTGCAGGTGATGGGCAGCATGCCTGTGCCTGCACTGCCTGCGGCACGCAGGGTCCCGGCTGCTGCAGCCAGATGTGCCGCCACCATTGGAGCAGGGCACGTGCTGCAGCAGCTGCGCCGGCCCCTGCAGCCCCTCAGGGCTGATGCAGGAGTGTGTCTTTATGCAACCACAAACCCATTTTGTGGTCAGTCGCTTTAACCTCTGCACTGTGTCAAGTGTTCAGGCTCCGAGGCGATCTTTACAAGGGGAAGGAAGCATCACTGTTTGTTACTGCTTCTCTATAATGCAGGAAGATGTCCTCTATTGCACAGAAGAGCTGATCTGGAAGGTTATTTTGCCCCCGACAGGAGAGCAAGTCTGGGGTGCTTGCTCTCCTGCTCACAAGATGCTGCTGCGGTTTCTTTTTCCTTAAGCCCTGTGTTGCTGCTTCAGTCCTCATTGAAAAATGAATGTTATTTAGTGAAAGAATGATAATTTGCTGTAACTCGGGGAGAGGGACTCGGATTCTGGCAGGTTTCATTGCTCCTTCCCATTCCGTGCCCTTGTACCTGAGCCGGGCAGCGGCTGTTTGACAGTGATGGATGATCCATGCAGATGCTCCATTAGCCTATTAATAAAGCACAATCTAGGCCACCGTTTTCCAAGTTCAGCACCTAAATCTGTATTCAGGCTCATAAATGAGAGGCCTCATTTCCTGAGCAGCGGCGCTGTGCGCCTCCAACGGCCGGCAGCATCCTGTGCTTTGTGCTTTGTTCCTTGTCCCCGGGCATCTTGTTCCTCTGCAGGGTGGTCTCTGTGGGGCACCATCACCACTCCTGAGCATGGGGCAGCCTGGACGTGGCTGTACCCGTCCTACATGGCCACAACGCACCACAGCATCGTGGGGCTGGTGCACCCCTCCACCAGCGGGTCCGTGGCTGCAGGGCTGCAACAAATGCAGCTGAGCAGCATTAAGTGAGGCCAGCGTGCAGGGCAGGCTGCGGCTGGTGCAGCTGGAATGTGAGTTTCAGTATCTGAGTATGGGAATGGGAAAGGTTCATTTTCCCAGCGCTGGGTACATTGGCGCACGACAGGGTGAGGGGTGGGCTTTGCTCTCTGGCCTGGTGAGGAGGAATGGGGGATGCAGGAGAGCGGAGCAGGCAGAGGTGATGCCCAGCACCTGGGCTCGGTGCTGAGGGGCAATGTCCCCGGTGTCTGGCAGCACTTGCTGCCTGCAGCGAGCTCTCTTTGTTCATGGTCTCAGCATCTCCCCAGACCGGGGTGGGTCTGGCAGGACGCTGCCTGCACAGCTCCAGCCCATCTCCCAGCCGCGCTGCGCTGCCTCGGGACAAGCTCTCATGGCACCGCTCCCAGCCCAGTGCTGCTGCTTCACCCCCCTGTGCCCAGCACGGCTGCCTCACGGCCCCGCTTCCACAACCAGGAGAGCTGCTTAAAACCTGGTAATAAATCAGGGTGAGGTGAGCTGAGCCAGGCAGGGGCTCACTGCAGTGCCCAGCCCGTGGCCATCCCCATCCACAGGCTCTGCCAGCAGGCGTTTGGCTGCTCTGCTGCATTTCAACAGCAGGTCCAAAAGCCCACTAATGGTCTGTCTGGGCTGAGCCAGACAAGGTGAGCAGTGAGCCTTTCACTGCCGGGCTGCCAGGTCATACAATCACAGGATGGTTTGCATTGAACGAACCTTAAAGCTCCTCTAGCTCCAACCCCTGCCACAGGCAGGGGCCCCTTCCACTGGAGCAGCTTGCTCCAAGCCCCTGGGTCCAACCTGCCCTTGAGCCCTGCCAGGGATGGGGCAGCCACAGCTTCTCTGGGCACCCTGTGCCAGCGCCTCAGCACCCTCACAGGGAAGAGCTTCTGCCTAAGAGCTCATCTCCATCTCCCCTCTGCAGGTTAAAGCCATTCCCCTTGGCCTGTCCCTACCTGCTCTTATTGCTGAAAAGCTTAAACCAGGTGAGGTACCCCCGAGGCAGCCCCCACGCCTAGGCCAGGCAGGGAGAAGCGGTAGAACTGCCTGGTAGAGACCGGAGCCCTTCTCTACCTTCCCCTCGATGGGGGAGCTGCTTTACAGTGCTGCGTCTCCCCGGATCAAAGGCTGCTCCTGACAGGCGACGGTGCCTCCTTCAGATAACGCAGGCTCCTGTTTCCTGACAAACACATTTAACATGTGCATTATCTGATCGAGCAGGCACCAGCCGTGCGTGCGGAGGGACCCCCCGGGCCGGCATTAACCCTTTCCCGTTGCTTGGTGCGGTGTGTCAAGCGTCCCTGCGTGTTCAACAGCCAGGGCTTCACTTGGTCGCAAAGCTCAGGATGTGGTTACGGAGCTGCTGGAACCAGGCTTCACCCACCGGCTCCTCGGTAAATGGGTTTCTGTCTTGCAGAGAGATGCCAAGGGTCAGTACCTGTTCGACCTTCTCTGCCACCACCTGAACCTGCTGGAGAAGGACTACTTTGGCATCCGGTTTGTGGACCCCGACAAGCAAAGGGTGAGAGCTCAGGCGGGGCCGTGGGGGTTCCTGCAGCTCACTGGTGTCAGGCTCCTCCTTGCTGCTGGGGAGGGAAACCGGGGCGGGAGGCAAATGGCTGCAATAAAACTGAATTTAGGCTCCAGTGATGCTTCCTCGCCGTTGGGATGTGTGAGCCAGGAGAGCTCACAGGGCTCTTGGGTCCCCGTGCGAGGCGTGGAAGCAACTTGTGTTTACAAAGTGAGAGGATCTGCTGCTACTGCAGAGGTGAAAGGGGAGATCTCCTGCCACTGGCTTTGCAGGACTATTTCTAGCACAGAGTCACGCTTTAACACCCGCGTTAGGCCAGCAACGGCTTTGTGCCGAGCAGCAAACACTTGTGCCTGTTGCCTTGGGTAATGGAGAGGGAAACAAGACATGGGACTGCTCAGAGCCGAGAGCCCCTGGCAGAACCCTGCGGGACGCTCACACAGGTCTCGGTGCTGTCCCCTCAAAGGTCAATATCATTAACTGAGAGTCTTTACAGCTGAACCTCTGTAATTACCTTCCTTTGCCTTTCAGCACTGGCTGGAATTTACCAAGTCGGTTGTGAAGCAGATGCGGGGTGAGTATTGCTGTGCACAGACACCCCGGACACACAGGGATCACTACAGCCAGGAATGGCCCCGTGCCCGTCCATCCCTCCTCACCAGGGCAGCTGGGTGTGTTTGGGGGGAGTGGGGAGGGCAGGGGAGACCCCAGCAGTATCCGAGCATCCCCTGGACTGCAGTTATTGGGGAGGGGGGAGAGGATGAGCCCTGCCTCTGGTGACCGCGGTGCCGCTGTTCTCCCTGCAGCCCAGCCTCCCTTCACCATGTGCTTCCGTGTCAAGTTCTACCCCACGGATCCTGCGGCTCTGAAGGAGGAGATCACCAGGTAAGGATGGATGGAGGATTGGGGGCCCTGGGGGTCCTGCTGTGGTGGGACCAGGAGCCCCGCACTGGCCAGCGCCGGGGCAGCAGAGGCTTGGCCAAGGCAGGACCATGCTCTCAAGCTTCATTTCGTAGTCCAGGGAGAGCAGCAGCCGTTTCAATTTCCAAACCAACCTGAGTTTCCCTGGGCTGTCCCAGCTGTGGTGGGAGCGTGGCATTCCCCACGTGTGCTCTGTTCAGGGAAGGTGGGTTCAAGCAGGAGCAGCAGTTCTGTGATAGTTCACTTTCTGCTTCTGCTGACGCTCTTGCCACTTGGGAACCACCATGGGAAAGACAAGGTGATGGGCACAAGTTATTCCTGGAGAGATTCTGACTGGGCACAAGAGGAAAACTTTCCCAGTGAGGACAACCAGCCCCTGGAATAATCCCCCCAGGGAAGAGGTGACTCCCCAGCACTGGACACTGTTAAGGCTCAGCTGCACAGGGTACAGCTGGGACACCCAGTGTGGGTCATGCTGTGCCTGGAAAGGTTGGACCAGGTGGTCCTTGAGGCCCCTTCAGCCTGGGATTCTGTGGGTCAGCTGTTAGTGCCACTGCGGAGCACATCAGGTGTCCCTGTGTGTGTGTGGTCTGCCAGGGGGGTTCGAGTGTCTCCAGTTCCCTTGACACCCCCTGGACGTAGTTACCCCCATCCCTTTCCATGAGGGGCATGGATGCTCTGGGAGGAGCGGGTGGCAAACTGCGATGCAGAAACTTGGCAGCACTTGTCTCAAGTTTCTCTCTTTAGGGGCTCTTCATGCTGCCCTTCCTGCCAGAAGGAAGGACGTGAGACACTTGTGGAGGAGTCACAGCAGCGCCTGTGTTTCACACAAGGCCCCAGACCCCAAAGAGCCCCTTAAGATGATATTTGGAAGCCTGAGAAAGCTTCAGTTTGGGTCTGACCTCAGAGGGGAGCAGAGCAGGAGGAAAGCATTTGTGAAGAGCCCCGTGCCCACTTGCTGGCCTCTTTGAAAGCGGCCTCACGTCCCCAGAGCCAGGCTGTGCTGCTGCCAGCACTGGAGCTGCAGCCAGCTTTCCTGGGCAGGACGGATCCCTTTGCCCGCACAGGCGCGCTCAGGGGACCCGCCGAGGAGCCAGCGATGCTTTCCCGCGGAGCCATCTCCTGGGGCTGCTCTAGAGGCACCTCCTTACTTCGCCGGTTTTACATTTGCTCCCGGCAAACGCAGCCCTGAGCAGCCTTCATTTAAACGTGGAGTGGCCAAAGCCGTGCCTGCGAGTAACCCGGCTGCTGCGCGGGCGTTAAGCCCCGCGCACGGTGCGTTAATTGTGTTTCTTTAATCGGAGCTTAGCAAACATCTGCACTTGTCCTGCACGCCCGGAGAATTGAAATGCAGGTCAGGGCTTTACGTGGTTGCAGGGTGGGAGCTGGAGCTGGACCCCAAGAGCATTGAGGTGGTGCTGGGGGCTGCTCAGCCCCTGGTTGGCTGGTGAAGGCTTCAGGGTGAGTCCTCCCCTCCCGTGTGCCTGGAAATCCTTCATCCTTCCCCCTGGGATGGAGCCAGCCGAGGAGCTCAGAAATCAGAGTCATGGGAGGGTTTGGGTTGGAAAGGACCTGAAAGCTCATCCAGTTCCAGCCCTGCCTTCCTGACAGGGAAGAAATAACTCCCATCTTTAACGTCCTCATCCAGGGCAGCCTCATCCCGCAGCGCTGCCCTGGGAAACTCCCTTTTCCAGGGCGTATTTCCAAGGCATAGGCAAGGCTTTGGGAAACTGTTTGGCACCTGTGGAATGGCTTTCTTTGTAAAAGCAGCTCAGACACCCACCCCTTCCCCGTCTGAGGGAACAGGAGGCATCAATGGCAGCATTAAACCCCTTTGGTTTGTGTGGTTTCCGTGAGGGCTGTGCTGGGGTCCAGGTCTGAGAGCGGCCCCAGGGTGAGCGCCCCCGGGGGTGGGCTGCCCCTGCTTGCTGTAGGTCGAGATGTGCCTGGCTTAAACCTGGGCTTAAAATTTACTTCCCCTGCACCAAATCCGCTTTAATATCTGGATTTCTCTTTAATGAGAGTGAAAATGAGGGGTTTATCTCATCCTAAATAGGGCTTTGGGAAATGAAGCATGACTGAGGCACTGCGGAGTGCTGGTTATCTGAACACGGTTCTGAGCTCCTTCACTCTCTGACTTAGGTTTTGCCATCAAAAGGTTCTTCCCAGCTGCCCCATGACTCAGCCCAGCCTGCTGCCGAGGTTTGAACTTATTCAAATGTAATTTTTCAGCTGGGTTTATCTTTCCCTGGGCTTTGGTGCACGGAGATAAGGGGCACCTTGCTGGAGGTGATGGAGTGTCGATCATCGGCGAGCACGGAGAGGGAAAAGGGTGCGTGCGCACAGGCCTGGAAGGACACGAAGTTTGGGAAGGAGAAAATCACCTTATAGGGAGCTGAGCAGCAGCAAGGGCAAGGACTGGGAAGTGCCGCAGTGGTGGGTGGGCTCAGGACCACCAGGCCCCTCCAGAGCATCATCCCCAGGCTCCCCAGTCCCTGGTGGCAGCTCTTTGTGCCAGCAGCTCTGCCATGGCTGTGCCGATGCAGATCTCCATCAACCCCTGGGTCGGGTGCCAGCCCTGGAGCAGGCACTGCGTCCCTACAGGCAGGAGCGGGGTTGGGATGTGAAGACTGAGCCCCAGCACCAGCCCTGACCCAGGAACTGCCTGGTGATGGGCACTTGCTCATCCCCAGCAAGTGTAATGTCTTAGAAATGGGCTGCTCGCAGTGGCAGCTATTCCACTGTTAGCGTCTTGCGGCAGATATTCCATGTTAAACTGCCTGCTTGGGTATTTTAAACTTTGCTTAATAAATGGACTATCTCTTCTGTCCTCAGGTACTTAGTCTTCCTGCAGATCAAAAGGGATCTCTACCACGGCCGTCTCCTCTGCAAGACCTCGGATGCTGCTTTGTTGGCCGCCTATATCCTTCAAGGTAATGCTTTATGACAAGACAAATTTGCTTTTCATGCTGAGCACTGATTACATTATTTCACTTACAACAGATCCCTGCACCTAGAATACAAATGTCATCCCGCCAGAGCAGGGCTCATGCTTCAAGGCCGTGCTTGTGCTGCGCGGGGCTGGCTGGAAGGGGCTGAGGTTGGTGCCGGGGTCTCACTGCAGCCGGTGCCTGGCACTGCTGGATGGATGCTCCCAGAGTGGTTCTGGCAGCGCAGAGGTGGCTGGTGCAGCACCCAGTGCACAGCAGGGGCCTCTCAGGCTGTTTGGGAGCGCTGGGAGCTGCTGGTGTGGTACAGAAGCACCTCGATGTGCCATTAGCACCATGATGGTCTTCCCCACCCGAGGGTGCTTGCTTGGATGCTGGTGCCCCTCTCTGGGCAGTCCCCTGGTACCGGCAGTCATGTCCCCAGGGTGAGCCTGGGAGATGCACCCTGGCAATCAAACCCCACAGATCTCAGCTCCAGAGTGTTTGGAGGTATCCCACAGCGCTGGTGTTCTTACCCCCTTTAGGGCTTTAAGGCGGAGACATTAAAGTTAATGTAATGCCTCCACTTCACTTAGGACCTGAGATGGGGGGGAATTAAATGAGAGCAAGGTCCTTTCATCCCCAGGGCAGCTGGCTGCTGGATTGCTGCAGGTCCCGGCAGGAGACACCAGCTCCACAGGGAAACACCAGCAGTGACTGCTGCCAGCCCCTGCAGGGTGCTGGGACAGGGAGCGGGGCTGGGACAGACCCTGCTCAGGAGGGAGCGGGGCTGAGCTGTCTGTCCCAGGCATTTCATAGCCTCAGGGAGTGGTTTTTGTTCACTCACAGGGAAGAGCTTCTGCCTAAGAGCTCATCTCAGTCTCCCCTTGGGCAGGTTCAAGCCATTCCCCTTGGCCTGTCCCTACATCCCTTGTCCCAAGCCCCTCTCCAGGTTTCCTGCAGCCCCTTCAGGCACTGGAGCTGCTCTCAGGTCTCCCCTTCAGGAGCCTTCTCCTCTCCAGGCTGCCCCAGCCCAGCTCTCTCAGCCTGGCTCCAGAGCAGAGCTGCTCCAGCCCTCACAGCATCTCCATGGCCTCCTCTGGCCTCGCTCCAGCAGCTCCACGTCCCTCTGGTGCTGCTGCCCCCGAGCTGGATCAGGGCTGCAGGGGGGGTGTCCCCAGAGCGCAGCGGGGGGGGGGTGGGCAATCAAAGGACCCCTCCTGATGGGAAGCGTGGCCAGGCCGGACGGGGATGCTCGCCGTGGTCTGGGCTGCGCTGCTGGTCCTGACCAGTTCCGTCTCCTACCAGCCGAGATCGGGGACTATGACCCGGGGAAGCACCCAGAAGGCTACAGCTCCAAGTTCCAGTTCTTCCCCAAACACTCGGAGAAGCTGGAGAGGAAAATTGCAGAGATCCACAAGTCGGAGCTGAGGTACGGCCGGGGCTGCTGCAGGGATCGCTGGTGCTGGCTGTGCTGTATCCCAGTGGTGCCACGGTGCTGGGAGCCTGCAGTGCTCCTGCAGCGTGCAGGGAGCAGAGCGGCTCTGGGCCGGATGAACCCCGGCAATCCATGCCCTCGCTGCTGCCGCTGCTGCCCAGCAAACTCCCCTTTCCTCCCCCGGAGGAACGCCTGTGCAGGACATCCAGTCCTCCCTTTGCAGGTGCTCTGAGTCTGGGTCCGTGCCAGTGCGTGTCCCGCAGGATGGGGCTGCAGGGGGCTGGGCTCCTGCTGCTGGTCGTGCTGAGGAATGTCGGGGGAACATGCCATGACTGATGCCTCGTCATTAAGAGCAAGCCTGCAGCCGGGGGCTCACCGTCACTTCACGTCTCCGTGCAATGTTCTCTTTTCCCTGTTTTCCCCCTGCAGTGGGCAGACACCAGCTACTTCAGAGCTGAATTTCCTCAGGAAAGCCCAGACTCTGGAGACCTATGGGGTCGACCCCCACCCTTGCAAGGTAAAACCCTTTTCCTAACGCCGTTGCTGGGGCCGGATTTCTCGCTCTGGTAACAATCTGCTCCCAGCGCAGCAAAACCCAGTGGGCTTGGGCCTGTTTTAAACCCTCTCCAGCCTTAAAACCCAGCCCCAGTCAGGTGTCTGTGCACAAGGAGGTGCAGGGCCACGAGTGCTCCAGAGGGTATTTAGGGAAGCTGTAAGGAAGTGTTTTCAATGCAGGCAGCTATGAAAGACAGCAGCTGATCATCTTCTGCTAAAGCGTGTCATTTGGAGGCAGCAGCGAGGTCAGGGATGTGTCTGGGAAACCAGCAAGCGTTAATCTGCCACAGGCAGTGTATCACCCTGCTCCTCCCCGGCCAGTAATCCAGTTTGCTGTCTGAAATGCTTTTTATTGACTGCAGATGTCACTGCATGTGGCTCTCTCTGGTCCCTCATAATCCGATCGCATGCAGATGGATGCAGGATGCAAAGCAGGCAGAGAATGTTACTCTGTGGGCTCTGCTCTTGGTCTCCTGGGGCTTTGAACTGAATTAGACCTCATAAATGCACAGCTGTGGTAAATGTACCTGGCCTGGGGGGGCATGTCCCGTTTACCGGCAGCCTGTGGTTGCCAGAGGGGATTTTCCAGGCTGGAGGAGCTGGATCACACCGCTGGGGCAGCTCTCCTGCCATACCGGCTGCATTGGGCCGTGCTGCCTCAGCAGCGATGCTCAGCACCGCTGAGGGCTTTGCTCCTGTTTCCCTGTGCCCCATTCAACACCTCAGCCCTTACCAAGCCTCTGCGCCCCCGCATTGTCCCCCAGCAAAGGTGGGTTCTGCACAGATGCAGGCAGGGCTGCTGCATCTCGGGCACGATGGGTTTGGGGGTTCCCATCTTGCCATGTGTGGGGTGCTGGGTGCCGGTTCCGGGTGCTCTGCTTTTGGCCGTTCACCCTTGACAGATTAAGGTGGATTTTTGATGGAATCTATATTTAAACCCAGTTTGCTCTCTGCTCAGGTCCGTGGGATCTTGGGACAGCTCTGTCTCCTTGCCCTGCGCCAGCAGAGGAACTGAGACCCAGAGCCCTGGGCTGGGGGGGGAACGGCAGAGGTGTCTCAGCTCGTGATTAAGCCAGGAAAAGGCAGAACTGGGAGCGGGGGGGAGCCGTGTGCCCCCAGGCTGGGGAGATGCTGCCATGATTTCCCCTGGGAAACATCGCAGGCACAAACAGGCACCGCTCCTCTGCAGCAGCCCCTGTAAAATTCCTTTGCCCGCTTGTCCTGCCCAATGCACCAGAACCCCTGAGCCTGGTGTGCACCTTCCCCTCGCCTCAGCATCCTCCGCAACCCGGCTGGGTTCTGCTGCCAAAGGACAGCCAGGGTGGATCCCACCAGCGCTGGTCACCCACAGCGGGTTCAGGACGCTGTTAGAACCCCAAGGCTCTGTGTGCCCTGCTCAGGGCAGTCAGTGAGCACCTCCCTGCAGGCTGGGCACTGGGATTAACTCCGACTGCTGCCTGCTCCATACAGGACACTCGCTGCTGGGTTACAGCAGTGCCGGTGCTGCCCTGGCTCTGCAGGGCTCTGGGGCAGTCAGAACTAACGGGGTTTGACTGTTTCCTGCTGTAATGACTGAGGAGGAGGCTGCTGGGGCAACCGAGCCCCGTCCAGCCCTGCCTGGAAGCATCCTGATGAGAAATTGCTGTTGTCTTAAAGGATGTGTCCGGGAACGCAGCGTTTCTGGCCTTCACCCCCTTCGGGTTCGTTGTTCTGCAGGGAAACAAGAGAGTTCACTTCATCAAATGGTGAGTTCCCAGCCGGCATCGCCCACGGCGCTCGATTCTCTTTGCTCAGCCATGAGATGCCTGTGGTGCTGCAGGGCCGGGCCATGAGAGCCCCTCAGCTCCCTGGGGCATTCAAGGGATGCTCAGGTGAGCTCCTATGGATGGGGCACATAGATGATCCCAGCACCGGGTGCCTTCCCCGGTCACAGAGCAATGTTCCCATGTGGGCCAGTGCTGAAGCAACGAGTGTACCCAGTGCCCACATCAGAGCTGGGATGGGTCTGAGAGATGGACGGGAGCGATGCTGCAGCAGCTGGAAACCCCATCCCATGCCCTGCACACGCTTGCAGCAGCACGCACAGAGCTTGCACACCCAGCACCCACGAGCAGGGGAGAAAACTGGCGGCCCCCAGCCCGGTCCCAGTCAGGGTGCAGCGGGGCTCTCCCTTTTGAGCTGTGTGCTCTCTCCATTTGCTTTGTTGCCCCAGACGTACCATTTCCTACATCTGTCCGCGTTAAACTGCCCTGAGTCCTGCAGAGCTCCCCTCGGAACCAGGTTCTGTTGTTCCTCGGTCTTTGCCGCACCCCAGGTGTTGGCTGGTGTGTCCCTCGCGGCTGGCGTTGCCACCCAGGCAGTCCCTGGTGACCCCCATTGATGGGTGTCCCCCTTTCCAGCAGCTGCTGGTCTCTGACCCAGCGCTCCTCTCGGGGATGGGCAGCGGGGTCCTGAGGCTGCCCCACTTCCAAACCCGCAGCCCCCGTGCCGTGCCCGTGCCGCAGGTGGCCTGTGGTGGGCCCCACACAGCCCTCAGCCGCCTGTCCTTGTGCTTTCAGGAACGAGGTGACCAAGATGAAATTCGAAGGGAAGACTTTCTATCTGTACGTAAGTCAGAAAGAGGTGAGTGCTTCCCCTTCCATGGGAGCGCCGGGGGCTGCGCCAGCAGGCTCTCCATGGAGCGGGCAGGCTGCAGCCCTCTGCCTGGTGGTGTGGGGACAGGGCTATGGGACAGGGGCTCTGGGCAGCACTGGGGTCACCTCTGCTTTGGGTGCCTTGCTGTGGGTGTCAGAGCCTGCAGAGCCCGGGCTCCGGGCCAGCCCAGGGGCTGTATCCAGGGTTGCTGTGGTTGGTTGTTACCACCATTCCTGGTTAATGGAATCGGCCTGGGGACCTCAGGCTGCCATCAGCTCCCCACGAGCCATCAGCGTGGGGCTTGTAAAACTGTCTCTGGGTGTCCAGAAGGGAGGTGACCCAGAGGAGGGCACTGGGAGGTGACCCAGAGGAGGGCACTGTGGCATACATCTGCCTGCCCCTCAGGAAGTGTCGGGTGATGCTCCAGCATCTCCTGTGTCCTGAGTGGCTCTGGAGGAGGATCTGCCCGTGTCCATGCTGCTCTCCAGCTCCGCTGCTCCGGCTCCATCCACACTGCAGCCTCCTGCCCCATGGGCACCGCTCACTTGTTCTCACACCGACTCCCTCCCCGTCTTTCTCCTTTAGGAAAAGAAAATCGTTCTCACGTATTTTGCCCCGACACCAGAAGCCTGCAAACACCTCTGGAAGTGTGGGATAGAAAACCAGGCTTTCTACAAGTGAGTGCCCGCGGGGGTGTGTGATGGGTGCTGTGTGATGCCCCGCACAGCGCCTGCCCCACGCCTGCAGCCAGGTCCCGGGGCTCGGGCACAGGCAGTCACCAAAAGCACAGGGAATATTTTCTGACCTAATCCCAGGATCCCAGCCTGGTTTGGGTTGAAGGGACCTCAAAGCTCCTCCAGCCCCTGCCACAGGCAGGGACCCCTTCCACTGGAGCAGCTTGCTCCAAGCCCCTGTGTCCAACCTGGCCTTGAGCACTGCCGGGGATGGGGGATGGATTTTCACACTGCCTTCACAGGGGCTGTTTGTGCTGAACCCTGCCCAGAAATCCCCAGGGAAGCGGAGCCGTCGCCCAGGGGTGCTTTAGGGCCACCTTGTAATGGGGAAGGCTGAAAACTGTCCCAGATAATCTGCTCTGAGCTCTCTGGGGACACATTAACTGTTCATGGGAGATAGCCAGGGCCCGGGGAGGCGACGCACAGCCTGGGCTGCTGGGGACCATGGCTCGAGGGACCATTCCCACCACTGCTGGCTTTGGAGGGTCTGTGGGCTGCAGCTCCTGCCGCGGGAGCTTCGGGAGGTGTTGTCCTTCGGGAGCTTTGGGCTCCCCAGTGTGTGGCCACCAAAGCAGCTTTCCTGCCCCCGGTGCGGTCAACGGGGCTGCGGTGCCTGCCCCAAGGCAGGGAGGTGCCAGGGGTTGGCTTGGCTTTACCAGGGTGGTTTGGCTTTACCACCCTGCTCGCGTTGTGCCCAAGCCCAGCCTACCCTGTGCTTTGTAATGAGCTCTACTTTAATCAGCAAGGCGCAGATAAAGCGTGTGATGTTTCCTCCCTGGGAATACTGCAATCAGCAGCCGCAATCAGCAGGTTCCATTTCTCATTATATTAACATGAAATGAAATTGCAGTATTGCTTTACAAATCTCCTCGTGATTAATCGTGGCAGGGAATTACCCCTGGGTTATTCACCCAGCGGAGGGGGCCGGGGCCTTGGCCAAGGCGCTGCTGGGCCCCTCCTGGGAAAGGGGGCAGCTCCCATGGGATGAGGAGGGATTGGACTGTCCATCCCGGAGGATTTACCCACTGCTGGTTGGAGCAGTGCTCGTGTCCAGCCATCCAGGGCCCCACACTGCTGACAGGGCCTTGTTTCGTTCCTGGTGCTGTTTCCCACCTCCAGGGCTTTGTCCTTGTGGTTTGGCCATCCTCTGTGGGATGCTCACACAGCTCGTGGTGTTGTTGCAGGCTGGAGAAGTCGAGCCAGGTCCGGACAGTGTCCAGCAGCAACCTGTTCTTCAAGGGAAGCCGGTTCCGATACAGGTAAATAATGACAACAAGCAGCGGTTGCTGGGTGGTTTTGGAAGCTCCTTTGGCTGTGCTCTGGGCAGCAGTTCAGGGCTGCAGGGATCTGAGGATGTGCCAAGGGTCCCCCTGTCAGCCCCAGCGAGGTCGTCGCTGCCTCTTTCTCTGTTTTCCCACTGACAGCCCCCTCCCCAGCACCAGAACTGCACGTTTTTGGAGGGACAGGAGTGGAGGAGAGGACGGGGCCTTTGGGGTTTGACTTTTGAGACCAAGAAGTGAAACAAATCACCCCAATCCCTAAATTTCAGAGGGTGTCGCTGGTCCCTGGCCCTGTGGCAAGAGCCTGGCCCTGGGACCTCATATCTGCAGGACGAGAGCCCCAGCTCGAGGTGCACGATAGCAGCACCCTCCTTGCTGGCTGCCTGGGTGCCCGTGGTGGGGAGGTGACCCCGCAGTGTCCAGCATGTCATGGCAGGAGCAGCCCTGGTGCAGAGGTGTCACCCTGCTCCTCTCACCAGCAGATTGTTGTGCTTTCCCTGTGACTTCCCGGTGCCACAGGGGAGCTCATGGTACCACGCTCATGTCCTCACGCTGCTGCTCTTGCACCACCCACAGTGGCCGTGTTGCGAAGGAGGTGATGGAGTCCAGCGCCAAGATCAAGAGGGAGCCGCCCGAGATTCACCGGTAAGAGCCCGGCAGCAATGCAGAAGCCGCTGGAGCGGAGCGGGATTGATCCGGTGTCCTGGCACAGAGCAGGGCTCTGACGCTGTCCCTGCTCCCATCCTCAGGGCAGGGCTGGTGCCGAGCCGGAGCTGCCCCTCCATCACCCATGGCCCCCGCCTGAGTAGCGTGCCCCGCACCCGCAGGAGAGCCGTGCACATCTCCATCATGGAAGGTAGGACATGGGCAACCTCCTGGTGCTGGGGACGCGTGTATGAGTGCACACACACGCACACACACGCACACACACGCACACACACGCACACACACGCACACACACGCACACACACGCACACACACGCACACACACAAAAAGCAGACAAACCCCAGGTGATTTTTGGGGGTCCTGATGCTGGTGAGGGGACGCCGGGGCAGGGAAGGTCCCCAGGGTGTCCCCAGGGTCCTATGTCAAGTCCAGGCAGCCCCAGACATTGCTCTTGTGGCTCAGGGCCCGTTTGGTGTCAGCAGCTGAGCCCGAGCAAGGCTGGAGCCGGCTGTGGGACAGAAGTTTCCAGGGCAGAAGCAAAGCAGAGGGGGATTTCTGAGCAGCGTCAGGGTAGATTCAATCGGTGATGCAGCAGCGGGCCCCATGCTGGGTGCGCGCTGGGTGCCCCGCTCCCGCGGGGCTGCGGGGCCGGCACAGCCGCACCGAGCCCAGCCCGCGGTGCGCGGGCACGGTCAGGGAGCGCAACCGCCGCCCGCCCAAAGGGCCGGGTCCCTCGGAGCAGGGAACGGATTCATCGCCCCCGAGGGAGCTCCGCCTCCCGCCGCTGCCGTTGGACGGGGCCGCAGCGAGCCCCGGCGCTGGCAGCGCTCCCGGCCCCCCCCTGCCCCGGCAGCTGCCGCTCTGCGCGCCCGCTTCGCCTCGCTCCCCAGGGAGCCCAGAATAGCGCTGACCCCGCGGGCCGCCATGGTGAAGTGCCTGATAAAGATCAAAACCAAAGTCAGCGTGGACCTGCGGTTCGCCAACCACTGCTGCCGGGAGGTGAGGGTGCGGGTGCTGGCCCTGGGGCCGCGCCTGCTGGCCCGGGCGCTGGGGGCTTTGCCGCTCGTCCCGGCTCTGCCCGGCCTCAGCCGCAGAGCTCCACGCGGCCATGGAGCTGTACGGATGCTAGGTAATGCTGTACGGGTGCTAGGTAATGCTGCCTAATGCTGTACGGGTGCTAGGTAATGCTGTACGGGTGCTAGGTAATGCTGCCTAATGCTGTACGGGTGCTAGGTAATGCTGTACGGATGCTAGGTAATGCTGCCTAATGCTGTACGGGTGCTAGGTAATGCTGTACGGATGCTAGGTAATGCTGCCTAATGCTGTACGGGTGCTAGGTAATGCCGTACGGGTGCTAGGTAATGCCGCACGGGTGCTAGGTAATGCTGCGGGTCTGCGCCCTGCTGCGGCAGCGGGGGCACTGGGGGGCCCCCGCAGCTCCCCCATAAAGGACATGGGATGCAGGATGTGTGCATGGGGTCGGTCTCCTGTGCTGGCTGAACTCTGGGCTGTTATTATCCAAAGCGGCTTCGGTGTTGGAGCTGGACCCAGCTGCTGAGCTTTGTCTGTCAGGGCCTGGAGCAAGCAGAGGGCAGGATAGTCTGGTTTTGGGGTACCAGCACTGCTCTCATTGCAGAGACGAGCAGTGGGCCCCCCGCCATGGGCTGCCCGCCCCCCCGGGCCGTTCACATGAGCTGTGTGACACCCGAGCACACATAGCTGGCGGGGTGAGAACAGCTTTATTCCTCCACCGTGCTTATCGCCTGAGCTGCCCCTTGTGCTCGGTGCCCGCAGCGGCACTCGTGTTAAGCTGAGCTGACCCAGAGGCATCAGGGCAGCATTTGCAAGGAAGAGGCTGCAAAGCCCCCGGGAATGCTGGCAGCGCAGGGCCCTGCTCTTCATCCTTTGGCAGAGCCAGGGCCCCCAGTGGCGCTGTGCCATGGTGCACTGTGCCCTCCCTAACAGGAGAAATGTCCCCAGGGTTGTCTTTTAATGCATCAGCCGGAGATGGGCAGGGCTTGTCCCAGGGGGCTGCCCCAGTGCAGACACCATGCAGTGTTTCTACCCCCCCATCCCTGTACCCCTTTGCTGCTGTGGGGTTAGTGGAAGGTGTCGCTGCCCGTGGCAGGGGTTGGAACTGGATGAGCTTTAAGCTCCCTTCCAACACAAACCCTTTGTGATTCTATGATCACCCCTGCCCATGGCTGCTCCCGGTTGGTGCTGGTGCTGCTGACGGCGCAGGGGCCTCGCCCGGTGCGGGTGCCTGTCACCTCAGCGCAGCCGCAGCACACGGTGTCTGTGACCCATTGACGACAAGCCCGTGGCTGTCGGTGACGGTGACAGGTCACACGTCACCGGTGCAGGAGAGCTGACGGGGACCCAAGCAGCGATGCTCAGCCCGGCACGGGTGAGGTTAGGTCCTGCACGCCCCTGAGTGTCCCCTTTGTCCCCCAGGCCTGGAGTCCCTGCGGGACAGCGCCCACTCAACCCCGGTGCGCTCGGCCTCCCACGGCGATGCCTTCGCGGCCCCGGGGCGCGGCGGCCGTGCCGACAGCAGCGAGCGCGTGGCCGTCATCGCGGACGAGAACTACAGCCCCGCGGACAGCGTGCTGCCCACGCCGGTGGCCGAGCACAGCCTGGAGCTCATGCTGCTCTCGCGCCAGGCCAACGGCGCCCCGTGCTCCATCGAGGAGGAGAAGGAGTCGGAGGCCGGCACGCCGGCGGCCGAGGCGGAAGAGGCGGGCGAGCTGCGGGCGCTGTGCCCCGGCGCCGGGGGCCTGGGCGCGGCGCAGGCCGAGCAGGTGAATAAGTTTGTTTTAAGTGTCCTCCGTTTGCTCCTTGTGACAGTTGGACTCCTCTTTGTCTTGCTCCTCCTCCTCATCGTCCTTACCGAGTCCGACCTTGACACTGCCTTTTTCCGCGATATCCGCCAGACCCCCGAGTTCGAGCAGTTCCATTACCAATACTTTTGTCCCCTCAGGCGATGGTTTGCCTGCAAAGTCCGCGCCGTGGTAAGCCTGCTCATTGACACCTGAAGGCAGGAGCCGCCACCTAAGTAGCCGGGGGCCTGGGGAGAGACCTGCGCCGTGCCCGGCACGCGCCGCGGCGCCTTCGGCACCCGCTCATAACCCTCCCTTCCCGACCCAGAGCGCGGCGCGGCCGGAGGCAGCGTCCCGGGAGGAAGAGGAGGGTTGGGCACAGCCCCCGGAGCCTCCTTCCCCCCGCGCTCGGCCCCCGGAGCCCGCGCAGCACCTCACCGTTCCGCCCCTGCCACGGGAGCACCGAGCAAGGGATGCGCTGTGGTCCTGCTGCTGCCCAGCGCTGCGGGAGCACCGGCGATGCCGTGCCACAGAAGCTTTAGCAATGGTGCTACCGAGCAGTGGCTCAAACGCTCGTGCACTCCTGCGTTACTAAATCCACCACTGTGCGCCCCGCCGCCACCGTCCCCGTGCCGCTTTGCCGCAGTCCCTCCCTGCTGCCCGGAGCCTCCTGCACAGCCGGATGCGATGGGGATGCCGTGGTGCCCCGCTCCCTGCAGCACAGCAGCCTCAGCAATCCCACCTCCTCCCCAGCCTCGCAGCACCAGTGCTCCCAGGGGCAGGGCGAGCACAACAGGCACCCTTGGCCAAGCCTGGTAGTGACCATGTCGGATTTATTAGGAAGACCTTTTCCCTCCAGAAGCCGTACCTGTTTTGTACAAAAACACACAAAAAAAGAACAAAAAAAAAAAAAAAGAGACAGTTTCAAGGTCTATTTTAACAAGGAAATGCTATTTTGCTATCAAATCTGATCAAGTCTTTTTTTACTTGGCGGATCGGGTGGTCGAGCGGTTCACGTTGAGCAGAGGGTTTAGGATTTGAAAGCCTAACAGCAATTAACCCGGCGCTAGTTCTGGATGAGAGGAAGGAGCTCTGATTTGGTGACTTTACTGAAGATGAAAGGACAGACCCACAGGAGTGGAGGTGACACTGAACAAGCCAATGGACAACCATTAGACCCATCTTTTCTTAAGCAAAAATCAAGAAACCCAACTCATTGTACTTGTGACGACCACCGGGACCTCCAGTGGCCTGGGAAGCAGTGGTCTATTCCCACAGGGAGCAATAAAAGCCAGTTTGGTTCAGATTTGGTTGAGAAGTTGGACACACTTAACAAAAAGAAGGAGAACACAGGTGAGCGCGTTTTATTTCATCTCAGGGAGAGATTTTCCGTACGCTGGGGCCATAACTGCAGTTTTCAACAGCCTGATTTCCGTGTTCTTGTCTCTGAGCATCCCACCATCCATCCATCACTGCTGGGGCCGCTCCTGCCCAATCTGGGCCTGGAGAAGGAGCATGATGATGATGTTGGTTGATCCAACACCACGGCCAGACTTGGGTCATTTGTTACTGCAATAAAAGAGGTCCTGAATCTGTCGGGGGGTGGGGGGGAATAAAGACCTCAGCCGGGTCGTGTTTGGCTGCCAAGGGCACAGCACAAGGACCGAGGAAGGGTTTGCCTCAGCCCCGCTCGGGGGCAGGTGGGAGGATGGAGTTCTACATGATAATCCTGTTTTATGCAACATAACATAGCAAAATAACTCTTAGCGTAGTGCGCCTACCTCAGCCCGTAGTTAATGGTGTTTCTATGCAGTGCGTGGTAGTCCCGAACCTGCCGTTTTTCACCCCGGGTTTAAGATGCAGTGTTCCCTCCTCCTCCTCCCTGCTGATGTACTGCGTGATGTCGTGACAGCACAGCCCCGGCCGCAGCGAGACTCCCTCCTGCCCGAGCCCAGCGCAGGCTCCGCGCCTGCCCCTGGAGCCCCGGCCTCGCTCCCTGCGGCGCCGCAGCCCTGGGGCTCCTCTGCAGGTTCCACCCAGCCTTTTCCTGCAGAACCACCCCCAGTGGTGGCTCCCCGTTGTCCGTTCTCCCTGTCCGCTCCATCCTCCGTCTGGTGTTTCCCGCCCTGTTAGTTCTACCTGTCTTTCTATTAAAATGTTGTTTCCATAGGTTCTTATCTCAGAAAATAAAGATCTCGTCCTAGCATACTGCATCTTGAGGCAGTACAGTAAAAATACCTGAAAATGTGAATTTCTTAGTTTTCATAAAAAAAAAATCTAGGAATTAACCTTTCATGTGCCAAATACTGTAAGTTACATTTTTCCTTCAAAATGTACCTTTTTCTACATATTCAATATCTTAGTTAGCATAAAATCATTGGTGCCATGAAAAGTATTTTTAAATTTAAATAAATATTTAAATATCATGAAAGGCAGAGTTGTATCAGGTTTGTTCAGTGCTGCTCCTGGTGAGCAAAGCAAAGTGCCCCAATTGCTGCACCAACTGCAGAATGAGTCCAGAGGAGGCCACAGAGCAGCTCTGAGAGAGCTGGGCTGGGGCAGCCTGGAGAGGAGAAGGCTCCTGAAGGGGAGACCTGAGAGCAGCTCCAGTGCCTGAAGGGGCTGCAGGAAACCTGGAGAGGGGCTTGGGACAAGGGATGTAGGGACAGGCCAAGGGGAATGGCTTTAAGCTGCCAGAGGGGGGCCTGAGATCTGGGATTCTACTGATCCAAGGTTTCCTTTTTTTGAAAAATTGGGGAACAAAGTACCCATTTTGGTACAAAGTGACGCCACAGCACATCTGATTCATTTTATTCTCTAGTTACAGAAGAGAAGCCAAAGGTAGCTTAGAAAATTTATTTTAAAGCTTTTACAATACACTTTTTGTCCTGAGAAAATCCCGTGGGTTTGGGAGCAGCGGAATGGGGCTTAAACCAAGGGAATGCAGGCAGGAAAATACAAACACCTGAAGCACGTTTCTACTCCTTGAACACATGAAGGCGGCCACTGGAGTTGCCCCCCACCAGGATGTTCCTACTGGGGTGGCAGACGTTGATGGAGCAGATGGAGCCCAGGCAGTCGAGGTTAGAGAACGAGTGCAAGAGTTTTCCAGTATCTTGGAAGACTTCGATTTGCCTTGGCCGCGCCATGCTGCCCACCACGAAGCAGTGCTCCTGCTTGGGGTCCCACACTGCTCTGAACCTGGTCAGCCAGCGGCCCGTGTGGTTGTTGTGGCTTCAGAGAAGGAACCAGGGAGAAAAAGAGAAACACCCCTCTTATTGAATCCAGCCCTGGAAAGCCCCATCATTTCTGCTTCAACCCAGCCTCCTGCCTCCTGAACTATCAGCACTTCCCCTGATCGTGCTGCTCCACTCCCTTTGGTGATCTCCCCCCTGTGATGGGTGGGACAGGACAAAGAAAGGTGGTGGAGCAAGAAGATAAAGCTGAGGGCACTCCAAGGTACGGGATTATCAATTTAAGTAGTTCTGTTTCATGGCTCTGTATTATAGTCAAAATAGGACAAACATGCACCGAGCCCGTTGATAAACCAGACTACGAGTGGTTCCCTTGCAAACCAGCCCCGACAACCTCCCGGTTCACCCTTTGTGCACAGCCTGAATTCACCCTCCTGGAGCACAGAGTGCTTCACAAGCCTTGAGCCTCCACCCCAAACCACGCCACTGACCACCAAGAGGTAACCTCTGCTATTAAACCAAATGCACAAAGAGAAAGCATTCCGACAGGAAGCACAGTTCAGCATCACACAGCCGGGTGGGCACTCGTCTGCTCTCAAGGCCCCTCCTGCCACTGAGCCGTGGTATTTGGGCACACAACAGCCTGCAGCCCCAGTGTGCTCAGCTTACCTGACAGTGCTGAGAGCCGTGACCGTGGGTGACAAAGAGGTGGTGTCATAGACCCTGTAACATAAACCAGTGTGGCGATAAAACAGGCAGGTTAAAAAAGGCAGCCCTGGCCTCACAGAGCACGGATCAGCATGGCCAGACCTCACAGGGGTCTGGAATACAGTAACGAACAGCATCCAGCTCAACGGGAGCACCAATATTCCAACTGAAATGAGTAAATGTGCTTCTTTAAATTGGATGAGCTTTTAGCTCGAGTGGAAGGTCATCCCTTCTGAACGCTGTTACAGGAGGAGGACAGAAACAACTTGCAGACGAACAAAAGGCTCCTCCATCCTTTCAGTCACTGCATTAACAGGCACTGAATAAATGAACCTGTGTCTGTTCTCTCCACAAATATCCTGGTTTACTCTCGTCCTGTTGGTGCTCTGACCCTTGCTCTGCTAGCACCAAGGATTTACAATTTTCATAGCCAAGCTTACTATGGAGTATGAATCTAGTAAATACATCACAGGAGAGAAAATACCAGTGCGGCAGAACTCACACAGAAGAACACTTTCCTCAGTTAGGGGAACGGGAGAAAGAAAATCCAATTTCAGACAGAACAGCCATGCAATCAGGGGTCTACAGGAACGGACTGACTCAATTATGGTCACAAAACCACCTAGCAGAACCCCCCCACCAGATCCCTCATACAACAACTCATAGCAGGTTAAACTGGCAGACGAGTTATAAACGAGCTGACAGAACCATCATGTTAAGTACCAGCAGCTAAAAATAACCCCCGTTTCTAAGCGTTGTGTGTTTGTGCTGATGAGCTGGGTTTGGCTGGGTGTTGCTTGCGGGGTTTGGTTGGGTTGTTAAAGGCGGTTCGGACTTGTTCACTGCGAGTATTCATCAGGAAAATGAGAATTGGGGAAAAAAAGAATAACATTTAAATGCCAGTGCACGTAAATATCACTTTTGAAAAGCACGCTACGGGCAGAAGCTCTCCGTGAGGGGTACTGCAGATAGGAAACAGCACCGATACAGCCCAGCTGGCATGTTGCACAGGGGTTACTCCTTCCCACGCTGCTCACCTCAGCTTGTTGTCGGCACACACTGTCACCACCCTGCTCCCAGTGACAGGGGAGAAGTAGGCAGAAGCAACGCTCTTCGTGTGTCCTCTCAGGCTGCTCACGGGCTTGTTCCGTTCCGCCGCCAGGCACCGAACGTCATAAACGCAAACGTCCCTGCAGCAGAGCACACGCAGCGCCTCAGCAGGGGCCGGCCCCATCCTCCATTCACCCAGAGCCGCCCCAGACACTGCGGGTTTCCTGAGCCCTGCGTGGAGCCGAGCACACTCAAACAGGCAGTGCCTCCAAAGGGTCTGAGAGCACCAAAGCCAGCCCAAACCCTCAGCACCAGGACCTGACAAACCCCACAGTGACTCAAAGCACCCCTTGGTACCCATTACCAAAAGGAAGTCAAAGCGAACCCCACTTAAATCCTGCTGGCAGATAAAACCTTGTTTCCTAACAGCTCAAGAGTAAAGGCTGACCAACTGGCTGCCTCATCAGCTGCTGCTCCTGCCCTCCACCCACCCCACACTTCAGACACCAAAGCAGAGAGAGCACTGAAAGCACAGAACAACCACAGCTCCTCTGGAGCTACGTACGTGGAGCCAGCAGCAACGAAATACTGCTTATTCACAGGGTGAACGTGCACTGTCCTTGTTCTTTTGAAGCCAATGTTTGCAGAGAGCTCTGGAGACGTCCCTGGGGTCCTCCTGTCCACAACACAGACGTCGCCAGCCCAGTGTCCTACTATTGCAGTGGAGGCGTTGTCATCCAAAAAGTCAAAGGAAGACAGGTTGACTTCGTCTTCACTTCTGCAGATCTGAGCACAGGAAAGGCCAAATGTAACCAAAAGCAGTCAACAAAATACACAGAGCTATCCATGACGCCCAAACCACTCTATGGGCTGTAGATGTCACGCTTTCCCTTTTTAATATACTAAAACCACTAATGAAGACCAGCTAATTTGAGAGCCCCAGCCTCAGCTGAGCATGTGGGTAACCCTCTTGTAAAACTGGGGTGCTTTCCACAGAGCAATTTCCCACCCCAACCCAACAGGCAACAACATGCTTCAAATTCCCTGCTAGAACTCACAGGGCACGACCAGCTCCATGTAATCAAAGGTAAACGGAGCTGGATAACAGCACTTCTCTGCCCTCAACCTCTAGAAGCACATTACACTCTTTAAGCCTCTGTCTCAAAGAGTGAGCCCCTTGCACCCTCCTGAGCAACCAAGTGCAGACGGTTCCAAGCAGCAGCCTGCCTGCAGCCCCAGCAGAATTACAGTGCCTGTAAGGGTTGGGGCTTTAAACTGCTGTAGTTTGTTGCACTGCCCAGTGCTGGAGGTGATCAGTGCAGCTGCATCTGGCAGAAACAAGCCAAGAGCCTCACAACGCTCCTCAGTTCAGCTGCCTGCCTCACCAGACAGGCAGTGTTTTGCTCTCCTGAAGCCTGGGAAGAGCAAAGTCAGCTCATGCTTTCTGCTGGTTTACGTTTATTTGGGTTGGGTTTGCTTTTTTGTGTGTAAGGTTTAGCTCTTTAACTCGCTCTCATTTGTCTTCATTAAAAGGTAATGCTTCAGAAAAGAGGCACACATTGCCTAAGTAGAGATGGGAAATTAGATTCAGTACTTGGACTGTCTCTGCAGGAAGGAAATTGGGAGAAGCCAAGCTGTGACTGGGTTTTATTGAGCAGGAAGCATCTCTATATTTTTTGATGTTAATTAAGGGTTACTGCACACGTCCTAGTGGAAATGGAATCCTGAACTTCCTCACGAACAAAACAACCACCAAACAACAACCTGGGTACGAGGAGACTGAAACTTCACAGCAGCATGTACCAGAAGGTTTCCAAGGAGCCTGTAGCATCACCAAGGGAGCACTCACCTCATCAAAGACAGCCCTAGTAACATCACCACATCGCAGGCTTTCATTGCTCACAGACAGCAAGTGAGCAGGGTTGAATGGAGAAAACTGCATACAGCTGATCGGGTCATTGTGTGCTGTGAAGGCACGTGCTCCTTCTTCAGCTCTGCAGCTCTGAAACACAAGTGAGATCCAGTGGACAGGGGTGCTAATCACAGTGCTATTTCTGTTCACTGCTGCAGCTTCCAAAGTAAAGCCTCTGTTTCCCAAAGGTTCTCCAGTCTGCCCAGGTAACAGCAGTGGAGGATGCAGCAGGGTGCCCAGTGTGCAGACAGACACGTAGGACGGAGTGGGGATGGAGTGGCAGGACAAGGAGGAAGGGCTTTAAGCTGACAGAGGGGAGATCTGGTGCTATCCATTGGAATGGGGAACCATGAGCCTGCCAAAAGGACGCTCCAGGCTGTGCCCCATCCACACCCATCCCGCAGCAAACAGCTCTGCAGGTGAAGAGCACGCGAGCAACTCACCACATTCCAGAGACCGATCTGCCCACACCTGTCTCCAGCTGCCACCAAGATAATGCTTTCTGAAGGATGAATAGCTATGGAACACACTCGGTATTTCACCACCTTTTTAATGTTATCTTCACTAAGCACCATGCTGTTCAGGCTGTCCTGGTACCTAGACAACATCACAGTAACAGCTACTCAAGAGGAGAAAGAAGCACAAGGCAACAACCAGCGTTAACTGCTGTCCTGATTACCTTTTCATGTCACTTGTGAGCTTTTCAGTACCATGAGCTTTCACCTACAGACAGAAAGGAAGTATAGGAATTAGAGCCCAAGCTCCGTCACATTATCCAAAAATAACTCACTGTAATTGATAGTACCTCACTTATCCTCATCCACGTAGCCAATAGGTCATCTGCCAACTTGCTGTTCCCCACCTGATCTTCTGGAATCATTGGCAAAGGTCCGGCTGGCACCTGAGGCTGGAACGACATCAGGAATTTTCATCACTCAAAACAACCAGAACAGGGGGAATTGCTGCTTCCCACACACGAGACATTCTGGGAACACATCTCTGGTAACACAAGAAATAAAGAAGTTTGTATCAAATCATATTAAAAAGGTAAGTAGAACTTCACTGAACACAACAGCAAAGGGAATCTTCTGCCCTGGGTTTTCCTCTCCCTCCTAGACCCCAGCAAGGCTGGTGTCCAAGAGCCATGTGACAAATTCAGCGGGACCCCGGGGGACATCCTCCACTGAAGATGATGACTAAAGACCCTGGGGGTGCCCCTGGGTCCAAGGTGGTGACTCCCTCTCTCCCTGCAGTCCGAATTCCTGCTTAATTCCAACCCTTTTCCCATCTGTCCTAGTGCTATCTTTTTATAATAATCATCTTTCTCTTTTTGTCATAACCCAACCGCCCACTGCAGTACCTGACCTCGGCTGGGTGTTCGTTTCCCTCTGGGGATCATGAACAGAGTACTTCCAACACTGGGATTTTATCCAGTCGGACCCTGACACCACTCAAACCTGCACTATTTATTTCCTCAGCATCGTGACTGACTTGCAGACAGGACACAAATCCTGCTATCCAGGATGCCTGAGGGGGAAGGCACCGACCTTGGACGATTGTCACCACACAACACTGCACCTTCCCATTGCCCAGTGGTGCTTACAAGCTCAGCAGTGACAAGTATTACCAGTCAGCTTCATCAGCACTGGTCTTACACAGCCTCTGTGTCCAGCCCTTCCCCATCTTACATATTGCTCTGCTTCCGGCTGGGCAGGCAGCTCTGACAGTGGAATTCCCGACGGACTGACTCTCTGTAAGCGCATGGATCTTCGAAGCACTGTTTCATCTTCTGCCTTCTTAGGCTTAGCTCTAGAACAGTGAGAACATTCCAAAGCCACACAGTTAAAGCCACACTGTGTTTCAGTAGGAGGCTCCAGAGCAGGTTCCGATGTGGAGCTCCAACACCCTGGCTCAGCCCGACCTGCCCCGTTCTGATTCACTGCACGGGGCTGCAACTGCTTCTGCTCAGGGACAGCAGCAAACAAGAGCACTCTGCAATGCACACAGATGTGCTGCTGCTTTACTTCACTTGTAATACATGCACCCACGGCCACTCCTCTTCCCAGCCCTCCTCACTTATAATTCATCCGCCCATTCACTGACCCAGCCACCTTTTCCCACTTTCTTCCATCATGTATCTTATTCTTTATTTGGACATGAGCTCATTGTCCTGCTTTGCCTGGCACTGCTTTGGCCCTGCCAAATGCCTTTCCTTTGACAGCAGCCGGTTACCCCATCCCTTGCACCTAGCTCTCCCCCTCTCTCTTTCCCACACCTTCTCCCATCATTCACAAAACCCCCAAATGCTGTAATTTGACAGAAAAGATAGCGTCATCTTCTCCCCAAAGGACAGCAGAGGAGAGGTAGTACTCGGAGGAGCTGCTGTTCATCAACTCAGACAGCTCAGGATCATTAGTTACTCAGATTTAGCTTTATAGAGAGGCTCCTCACCAGCTCTCTCTCTTTGCAGCATCCATCAGGTCTGTGCAGATGGAAGTGCTGAAGCAGTTAACACACAATGAAGGAACAGGGATACAAACCTCTTAAACAGTTATTTTACCTTTTGGTGGTGTGAGACTGTTTCTTATTTGCCATCTGTTGAAGTCTTGCAGCTGACTTCAGGAGAATAGAAAAGAAAGCTTTTAACAAGCATAAAGGATGAGCCTGTATAAAATACAACCCAACTGCTGCACTGGCTGCAAAACCAACGTCCTGCTGCACAACGTGTCCAGAGGAGGCCACGGAGCTGCTGCTAGGCTGGAGCAGCTCTGCTCTGGAGCCAGGCTGAGAGAGCTGGGCTGGGGCAGCCTGGAGAGGAGAAGGCTCCTGAAGGGGAGACCTGAGAGCAGCTCCAGTGCCTGAAGGGGCTGCAGGAAACATGGAGAGGGGCTTGGGACAAGGGATGTAGGGACAGGACAAGGGGAATGGCTTGAACCTGCCCGAGGGGAGACTGAGATGAGCTCTTAGGCAGAAGCTCTTCCCTGTGAGGGTGCTGAGGTGCTGGCACAGGGGGCTCAGAGAAGCCGTGGCTGCCCCATCCCTGGCAGTGCTCAAGGCCAGGCTGGATGGGGCTCTGTGACCACAGGCACTGTGACCGGTACAAACACCCCATGAGCAGAGTGCTCACAGTTTAACCTCCCATCTTGAGCAAAGCAAACCAGCAGCACAACCCCGCTGTTGTATCCGGTCATTTATGCCCTGATGTCCCAGGACTTTTCCATGGCTCCTCTCACACATCACTGCTAGGGAAGGGCTTTGCGGCGAGAGGGATGACAGTGCCACCACCACACTTGGAGAGCACATTCAGACGCTGCTCGGAGTCTGTACAAACCTCATGCAGCTGCAGAGCAGCGAAGAACTTGGCATTTTCTGTGATGTTCTTCAGCCGTTTCCTCTCATAAGCCGACAGCTCAAAGTCCCCACTCTACAAAAAGAAAAGCCCAATGCTCCTCATTGTACGGTGTCACAGTGCAAGAGATGTCCCAGCCTCTGCGGGAGTGAGTCCCTGAGTTATTCTCTACCCATACAAACTGGGCTGATCCCATATCCACACCCGATCTCCTCCACAGAGCAACTCACTCGTGTTACAGACCTGATCGGCCAGCATTAATGCTACAAAAAGGGCAGTTCCTCAAAACCCTGCCAGAACAAACCCAGCTGTGACTCAATAGACAAACCCACAGCAACCGCTGCACACAGAGGGAAGGCAGCCCAAGCTCATTCTTGTGTTTTATAGGAGAGATGATGGGCTTGAGAATTTGAACGGATGATTTAAATATAAATGAGCATTGACAAATATCACCCTTATGACTGCATCCACCTGTAAACACACCTGGAGAAGAGAAGGCTCCTGAAGGGGAGACCTGAGAGCAGCTCCAGGGCCTAAAGGGGCTGCAGGAAACCTGGAGAGGGGCTTGGGACAAGGGATGTAGGGACAGGCCAAGGGGAATGGCTTGAACCTGCCCAAGGGGAGACTGAGATGAGCTCTTAGGCAGAAGCTCTTCCCTGTGAGGGTGCTGAGGCGCTGGCACAGGGTGCCCAGAGAAGCTGTGGCTGCCCCATCCCTGGCAGTGTTCAAGGCCAGGTTGGACACAGGGGCTTGGAGCAAGCTGCTCCAGTGGAAGGGGTCCCTGCCCGTGGCAGGGGTTGGAGCTGGAGGAGCTCTGAGGTCCCTTCAGCCCGAACCGCCCCATGGTTCGGTGACCTCCACCCGCGGCCCCGCCGCACTCACCACGGGGGTGTCCCCCGCGTCGCTCCCGTCGCTCTCCTCATCCCAGGCGCTGTCCCAGCCGCTGCCGGTGCCGGCGGGGAGGGAGCCGGGCGCCGCTTTCCGCGGGCTGCGCTCCAGGCACAGCCTCTTCCCGGCCGGGGCCCTGCCCGCCGCGGCCCCGCCGTAGGCGCCCAACAGCCGCTTCTGGGGCAGCAGCCGCCGGCCCGCGACGGCGAGAGGCGTGAGCAGCACCCGCAGCTGCCGCCCCACGCCCGCTCCGCGCCCGCCCGGCTCCGCGCTCGGCGGCGGCTCCGCGGTCCCCGTCGGGGTGGACTCCTGGGGGCGGGAACCGGGGGTCGGCGGGATCCGCAGCCGGGCCCCCCCCGACCCCGGCCCCCTCCGCACGGGCCCCCCCCGGCCGCTGCCGCCCCCTCCCCGCCGCCCCGGTTCTCTCCCGCCCCGCACCTGCATCCGCTGCCGGGAGCGCGGCGACGGCTCCTTGGGCTGCAGCGTCCCGGGCGGCGGGAGCGCCATGGCGGCGGCGGGGGCGGAGCGGCGGCTTCCCGCTTCCCGCCAGGGGCGGCCCGGGCCGGCTCCCGCCTACAGCGGCGGGGAGGGGGCGCGGCCTGAGCCGGGCCTGCCCCGCTGCGCGCCCGCGGCGTGAGGGGAGCGCGGAGCCAGGCAGTGGGGGGGAAGCGGCCGCGGCCCGGCCCGCCCGAGGGAAGGAGCGGAGCCAGGGCGAGGGGCGGGACCTGGAGGTCAGGCACGGCGGGCGCCGCGGCACTGACCCAGCCCGGGGCGGAGGAGCGGGGCTGGGGAGCCCCCTGCAGCCCTGAGCCAGCGCGGGGGCAACAGCACGGAGGGACCTGGAGCTGCTGGAGCGAGCCCAGAGCGGGGCACGGAGCTGCTGCGAGCACCACGGGTTCGCGTGTGCGGGCCGACACACAGCCCCCAGGGCGCTGCCCGCTGCCCCAGAGCACTGACACCGCAGCGGGTGGGGTTCCAGCAGCCATCAGAACCCTCGTGGTGTACAGGAGAAAGCAAGGTGGAATGAAGTTAGGAGTTTAAAACCATTTATTTAACATGAGGTTTGCACCTGACAAATGTGCAAGTCGGGGAAGGTTTCACAAAGTAAACAACGATTTAACGAACAGTGATTACATCCAGGGCTGCTTTTGCTCAGCAGTTACAGTACCGCATATGAGGGCTGGAGGAAGGGTCTGCTTTTGGGCTTGGGCAGCGCCATGAAGCCCAGCTTTCCAGCAGCTCCCTGCGTGGCGCCGAGGCCCTGCCCCAGTGTGCTGCTGCTGGATGGGGCCGGAGCCTTGGAGCTGGGCGGCCTCTTGGTCCTTCTGTACTTGCTGTAGCCACTGCAGAAGGGAGAGAGCAGGGCCATGCGTCAGGTCTGCTTTACCTGCCCCGTTCCCTCCACCCCTGCTGTACTCATAGCACCATTAGAAAGCTGTTTGGTTAGCTCCTTGCTGTGCAAGGCAGGCTATGAGCACAGCAACCCTTCAGAAGGCAGGACTGATAACCCCAGAGAAGAGCTTACTGCCCCACTTTTCTAATGTCCCCCCCATTTGGAAAGAGGGCAGAATTTGTCCAACTGCTGCTCCTTTTTCATTTGCTCCCTTTCAGCACTGATTAGTCATCATGTTTTGATCGTGAACCTTCAGCACAAGCTGCTGCTACTTGAGTTACCAGACTAATAACTACACTGACTGCTAAAAATAAGGTGATTACTCAAAGGATGATCACCCTGCAGTAGCTCAGTGGTGGATCTGCCCTAGAAGCTCAAGACTAACCAGACTCCTGGATCCAAACGTTATGCTCCTGATGCAGGTGCAATTGTGAAGTACAATCGGAGGGAGAACTGGAATTAACAAGGGACTGGGAACTAAAGTTCAAATATTCCATCAAATCCTTTCAGTTTTAAGCTTTCTCTGTGTTTCCAAGCCCAGAATGCAGTCAGCCTGCTAAGAATGGCTATGGCAGCACACTGAAATTCAGTGCCACTACATAGCTTGTGGCAGGCAAGTGAGAAACAAAGGACAAGTGTTAATATCCTCCTCAGCAGGAGCTTTTTAAACAAAAAAAATATAGAAGAACCAAAGCAGAGGAGTTGGTACCAGGTACCTGGAGAATTCCAATGCTACCCTTAAAGGCCACACTCCCGAAACCACCATAGGGAAAACCAGTACAACTCTGGGATCATCATCCTGATGTTCTGGGCAAACAACAGTTAACCAATGATCACAAGCAACATACCCTCTGTGCTGGAACTGCTGGCCACCACCGTTACTTGTCCTTTTCCTCTTGGAGTCTCTGAAGTTTGGTGGCCTTTTCCTTTTCCTTCTTTGGTTTGTGTTATTGCAGAAATAGCTTGAGGTTGTTCCTTCATCTGCCTCTTCATCACTCCCTTGTGTGCCAGCACTTCCCGGGCCTGTGTCCACACTTTGGCCAGCAGCATCTTCTACAGAGACGAGTTAAAATGAAATCAAGATACTGCCTGGGCCAGTCATGCACTGGCTGCACCAAAACACCTGTCCTTGCTGTTCACAGCCTCCTCTGCCCTGTGTAACGGTGTTTAGATCCCAGTAACTAACAGGTTAGGAGCAGAGCACTAAGCTTGGCTCCCATGTCCCATTCTTAGTCTTTAAGAGAGAGGCTGAATTTAACTAGTGAGAGGATAGCAAAGACCTTTGTAGGTTCTGCAAGTATGCAATTGCTCCCTTTGTGTCATTACTAAACTGTAAGAATGAGTTTAGTTCTAGTAAGAGTTAGTTGGTTGTACTTAAAACCAGGTAACTTTTGAGAGAAACTTCTGATAGAGGAGAAGGGTACTCAGCAGGGAAGCCCACATTAGGTACGAGGCATACTAAACCTGGTGTGGTCCATTCTGAGTACTTCTCCATCACTTTCATTATCTCTGCACCATATTTTTCCAGCTTGTCTTCTGTGACACCATCAATCTGCAGTAAAACCTCTGCATCCGAAGACAAGGATTCTGCAAAGTAACGAGGTACCAATTAGACACGTCAAACACACTCGGTTTTTAAAGAGATCAGGGTAGAGTATTCTGGAGGAAATTAACTCCTCTGAGTGCCACCCTGCAGGTGAATTGCTCCGGGAAGGAAGCCTTCATTCTAGCAGATTTCTAGGTGCTCAGCACAAAAACTGCTCCAAGAGTTTTCTCCCCAGTGCTGCAAGGTTTGCGCTGCAGGACGTTCACCTGGTTCTTCTCCAGCAGTGCTGCTGCAGCTCCAGGAACCTGCTCTGCACCAGCTGCTCCCCAGGGCTCATCCGGCTGCGTTACATACCCCTGAACCTGCTTTCACTAACGTGATGTGGCACACAGCTGCCAGCAGGGGCCCCAGGCACCGAGGAGCTGACATTACCTGCGATTTTCTTCAGCGTCGAAGTACTGAAAATGTTGAAGTAATGCACATCAAAGACCTTCCCAAGCGTTTTGCAGGTGTCTGTGAGCTCACTGAGGCACTTCTTGACCATCTCTTCCCGCTGGGACATCTTTGCCAGGGAGGCCCTTTGCTTTCTGATGGCACTGGCACTTTCTGTTTCATGGAACTCCACCTGCCAAAAGAAGCCAATCGATCACCTCTGCCCGGGGAGTTACTGCAGAGCCATCATTAGGAGACTGACTGATAACACAGGAATACAAAGGGAACATGGTAACAAGGACACCAAAAGTGCTCTTTGAAGAACCAAACACAGCTGTTTACCCACTTTTTAAACTATAAGCTATTCCACTGCTCCCAAGTTGCTTCTGCAAAGGACTAGCAGGGTACACACAGCACAGGCATGAAACCCCGAGAAGCCAGCTCTCAGCTAGCTTTAGACTGAGGTCATTAGGCATAATGCTGAGGGCTCTCCTCCAAGCACAGCACTAATGCAGCGGAGACACTGCCTCAGGCAGGTCTGGGACTGGTTCCATGACCTTCTTCAAGTGCATTTTCCATCACTGCTCACGAGTGACTAGGAAAAAACAGAGCAGAAAATGCAGAGGGCAGCACTGCTCCTTCTCTTCTTAGGTAGCTTTTCTGTGTGGTCAAAGCTCTTGTTTCTTGTCAACTGGAATCAAGATGGATGCGGGGGACAAGAGAAAGATTTAATCCTCTCCAATGCTCTCCAACTCACCTTTTGCCTCACATTACTGTTAGAATGCTGGACTAGAAACCGTGCTTGCTGGATTCTGTGCCCTGCATCTGCTGAAGATCAGTTCTGTACTTCAGCTGGCAGGCAAACCATGTCTGAACTATCCCTATGCAGCTGTGTGCTGCATAAAAACTGTAGCACATTCCTTCAAACAATGCATTAAAGAAACTAAATCCTGTTACTCACCTGTAGTGATCCATCTAGCACAACCTGAGCTTTCTCTCCCAGAACTACATAGGCCACGGCTTGGTCATTAGCTGTGATATACAGGTCTTCATCCAGGACCTTGTCCAGGACCAGTTTCCTAAACAGCCTTTCCACATTATGCCTTGAATAGGCAGCTCCCTTTCCAAATATTCCAGACTGAATCTTCGCACTTGCTGTACCTGTGTGACAAAGACCCCAGGATCAGCCTGCAACTGGGAAGCCTACGTGTGGATGTACGTGTTTACAGATGCACCTGTGGAAGATTCCCAAGGGTATTCCATAGTCTGTGCCCAGAGAAAACCGCATTTAAGCACCAGAAACTCTGAGCACCACCAGAAAACTAACATGATCGCTATAGCAACTGAAATGGGTTAAAGCTTTAGTCTGTTATTTTGGATCATTTACCAGCACGAGATTCCTGGAAAGAATAATTCTGCAAAACAGATCCTCCTTTAACCCACTGCTGGCATTGCACGGCCTCCTGATGCCTCAGCAGGGATCTTGCACCAAGTCTCTTTAGGAGCTGTTTCTGGAAGAGCAGCACTTACCTAGGAAAATATCTACCATCATGTTCAAGGTGTATCTCCCTGAACCCGTGTTTCTCTTCCCATTTACTCGTCCCTTTTGTCCACAATGCTCTCGTACGAATCTTATAATGCTCTTCACTTCATCTGTTACGTTCCTTGATTTGTAATCCTATTCAAATAGACTTGATTAGGAACCACCTTAGGTGGTTCTGACCTAACACAGTCATTCCTGACAACCTGGGCTTCTGTTACTCAGCTTTTTCTAGTCATGAATTCATTTTGTTCCAAGCAGAGAAACAGTCATTTTCTACAGCTACAGTGATACCAGATAGTCACAGGGATTCTGGGTTTGATCACAGTCTGGAAGATGCAGGAATACACACCACCAGATTGTAAATAACCTCTGAGGTGTTAATTCTATAGAGAGAGCTGCAAGGCTGCAGCTGAACACTGGTAATCTAGGTAATTCATTTGACAGCATTCCTGTAATTATTCTATTGCCATGCACCAGACCTTACACTTCCAATACAGATTAAAATGAGAAGGCTGGACTGAAAATACATTATTCTAGTCAACCTTGTTAGAATCACAGCCACATAAGGTGATGCTTCAAACACAGGACTGAAGTCATTTCATCAACTGATCTGGTTTATAGAGCAGTGTTCCTTCCCTGTCTGCTCCCACAGCTCTCTTCATTTCTACTCCTGCTCGTGCCACTAACAAGTATGCTTCAGTGCTTGGCACATAAACCCTACTCTTTGGGCCACCTCGAGCAGTGCACTGGCACTCCTGCTACCCTGGCAGTACAAAGCTGCCCTGAAAACATCAGAGCAGGCAGTTGAGGGATCTCCCCATAGCCATTATAGCATTAGCTCTGCCTCCTGTAAGCACTGCAGCCAAAAAAATCAACACAAGGAACATCCTTGCACCTCACTAGTACTGCTCTGACAGAAATAACATCGTAAGCCCATGGATAGTCTACTATCTGTGTAGTAGATCATCCACTCTGTAATTCTATTCTAGCTTAGACTCTGGAAATAACTTGGAACATCACAAAAATAGAAGGCATCTTCCCGGATTTTCTCCATTTGCCTTCCCAAATGTCATGTAACCAGTTTTTAACACAGCTGAATGCAAAACCAGTTTAACACCACTATAAATAAGAGCTATGATTTTTACCTTCTTCCTACTGCAGTTATCACAGATCACTTCTGGGTGATCTTTACAGAAGGTGGGATTAAAATCAGTTTCCCCAAAGTAGGCCAACAGCTGGATTCTCCGGCAGTCCACCACGTTCTCACAGTAGTGAACCATGCTGTACAGGTTGTTGAAGTGGGTCTGCCTCGTGTGGCTGTTCCCATCTTTCTCCACTGAAATGCAACAAATTCAGTTATATTTGTTCTATCTGCACCCCTTCATTTTTATATATTATGAGACAGACAAAATACAATATTCTTTTTTGCTTAAAAAAGATAAGTTGGACCAGAACTAACCTAGAGCAGATTTCACCTCTAAGGTGTAAAGAATGAAGACGGGAAATAAGACCAGAATGGCGAGAATCAAGAGATGGATATGTATGAAACAAAACAGTCTTGACTAAAATTAAGCACAAGTGACAAGTTTTTCATTACAGGACACCAGTCAGGTAAAGATGCAGAGCCCTCCCCTCTGTGCAATGCTACACATGGCACTTGTAAATGAGGAAATAACCGGGTCTAAAAGGAACCAGTGACTGGCTTCTTCAGCATCGTGTCCATTAGGTTAGAGGCAGAACTCACTCAGGATTAGCCTGCGCAGCCTGGTGACGTCGCTGTAGCTGTAGAAGAGGACACAGTGGGACATCTCCCCGTCCCGCCCGGCTCTGCCGGACTCCTGGTAGTAACCTTCTATGGATTTAGGAAGAGAGGCGTGGATAACGTAGCGCACGTCAGGCTTGTCGATTCCCATCCCAAAGGCAATTGTTGCACATATAACCTAGGAAGGACGTATTTTGTTACACAGTTATGAGGTTGTTCATGCAGCACTCCACACCAAAACCAGACAAAATGGTGCAGAACCCAGAATGCAAGTTCTAACACTCTAAGATGAATACAAAACAGCAAAACCATTTCTCCTTTCAGAGAGCTATTCCAGACAAAGGGAAAACTCCACATTTGAGTCTCAATATATGATTCAGCAGCATGCCTAGAGATGTTTCAGGAGCCTTGTGCTGCTCAGTTCCTCCCTCCTGGAGGATCACACCTCGGTGCAGTGCTGCAGCCTTTGACTTGTAGAACTACCAGCACAAAGACAGCTGATGTGTCCTGGCAGATCCACTCGGATCAGCTTTTTCATACTGCATCCCATCTGGCACTGACGTTACCCAGCTTCCCTTTCATTTCCTAGGCCAAGAGGCACAGAATTGGTCTGAATTCTATTGCTTTTTTACCTGGCATCCCTCTTGGTTAATCCACTTTTTCTGCACGAGATCTCTGTTGGAGTCGGTGAGGCCAGCGTGATAGGCCAGTGCAGCCAGACCCTCCTTCTGCAGAGTGGCCGCTGTGGTGTCACACTCGTGTCGGGAAAGGCAATAAATTATCCCAGAGTCATCTGCAAACATGTAAAACGATGAGTGCTACAGCACGGCTTCACTCCCTTTCACTTGCTTAACAGTCATACCTGGCAAGCAAACACTTCTGTTCCAGTAGGGAGAGGTTGGTAAGCGTAATGCAAGAACTGCTTAATAAAGTAATTCTATCAATATCAGGTGCCTGTGTTAGTTTCTCCTCACCCAATTTCCTGGTTTTTTGAATCAAGAGAAGTTTTTCTGCTTGGTACTGAGCAATTTGAGGATTTAAAACACATCAATCAAGAGCTAGAGCAGTTTAGGCAACGATGCGCTAAGTTACAGCACTAGAGAAGCTGTGAAGGGAGCTGGGTGAAGTCGATCCAGCAGCAGGAGCTGCAGGACTCCAGAAGGACTGTTTTCAGGACTTCCTGGAAAGATTGGAATCTCTAAAGGTATCTTCAAGGGGAACCACAGATAAGCAGACCAGCAGAATTAAGCAGTTAAACAGTGTGACATGAGATGACCTTTCTGTGCTGAAGTCAAGGTGCTAAAAGGTCTGGCAACCTCCAGAAATATTACTCAAGTCATTACTAGAATTCACTTTTCCATCTTAACTTGAACTCTTGTCTTTAGGATGCTCATAAATCCAAATCCCATTAGCACTAATGTCATTCTGCCTCCAACTTGGTTTCCTTGTATATATACAAATTGTTTACAGAAAGGCACACGTTTGGGGGTTTTACAGCATCAGGAAAGCTTTTTCTGCCTTGAAAAGCAGTTCATCAGTTCCCTGCAAGCACACTGTGCTGCTCAGTACTCACGCGGATGATATTTCTTAATCCATTCCAAGCAATCCATTGCCACCTTCTTTGGCTTCTTGGGCAATACATCATATTTCAAGTTATGCCTGTTGAAGCTCATTGTAAACCTAAAACACAATAGTTCATGGGTGCTCATCAGCCCTATGGGTGCAGCAATCCTTTCAACAAGCGAGATACTGACTGGAACATCCCAAATCCAACTTACTGCTACTTGTTCTGCACCATCTGCAAAGAAATTCTGGTTCCACTATGCCCACAGAGATTGGCATTGCCCACAGTTTGGGGCTAAAATTCCTGTTCTTTTCTCATGGCTGTGAAAAACCACAGCTACATGGCACTGTGGAGAGGAGGAAACATCCATAAACCAAGCACACACGTCTCGCCTTCATGTCCCTCTTGAATCATAGAACAGTTAGGGTTGGAAACGAGCTTACGATCATCAAGTGAATAACACTAGCATCCACATTTGACTGACCAGATCTGCAAAACGCAGCATCACCTCCCTCTTCTACACTAAACTCCACAATAAACTCCACAAACCAGAGTGCTTTATTTTCCCATTGTGTACCATGAAAACATCACAATGCCTCCAGGCCCAGTGGAACCTCATTATCTCTGTCACTGCCAATGCTAATTAAAAACCACTTCAGTGCTTGCAGTTTTCCACGAAAACCACCCTAAAATACAGCCTGCACATTTCGTCAGTGACACAGAAAATTTCATGAGGTTACTTTTTATTAAACAACTTCCTTAGTCATGCAAGGAAGAGTTTGGCAAGTTGCTTCCTTCCCACTTTAACACTTTGGGTATAACTCACATTCAATTCCATGCACACACTCCTCGGTACAACGGCTTCAGTCTTTCGGATGGGCCTGCGATGCTTTTCTTGCTCTACTAGGTTTTCTACTCAACATTTCTCTGGCATGAATAGCTTCAGAAAGCTGCTGAGCAACTTACACTTGGGGCTTTAGCATCTCGAGCTGATTCTGGATATCCTTCTGCACTCTGGGGTTGGCAGTGGCAGTGAGGGCCATCATGGGAACAGTGTGAAACTTCTTGCGGAGCATGTTCAGTCTCTTGTAGTCTGGTCGAAAGTCGTGACCCCACTTAAAAACAGAATTCAAGTGTAACCCAGTTGGATGCTGCAGGTGAGCCTTTTGCCCCCTTACAAACCAAGCCAAGGTTCTTACCTGGCTGACACAGTGGGCCTCGTCGATGACAAACCGTGCTAGGAGCTTCCTGTTGTAGAGGTTCTCCAGGGCTGACATCAGCCGGTTGCTTGCACAGACCTAGGTCCACATCCACCAGTGGTATTAGAGAGCAAACACAGGGAGCAAAGTGTCCCCCCACCTGACTACGAACAACAGAAACAACTGCTCTGTGCACCAAAGTTAATCCTGACTCCAGAGGTGAAGCCTGAAGGCATAAGGAAGATAGAATGAGCTTCATTTTAATTAGCAGTGATGCAGCTGGTGTGAGATTATGCAAGGTTCTGGGACCATCTACCCAGAGGTCCTACAATCCGAGTAAATTTAAATGGCTTATGTCACGAAACATAGGGAAAGACAATACTGAGCAAAGAAATGCAATCAGCACACTGAACAGTCCCCTCATACAAAGCTCTTGTGGGATAACATGGTTTTAAACACAGCATATAATTGAGTACAAGGCAACCTTTTGACAACCACACATTACCTTGGCAGTTACATATATTTTCCTTGTACTATTCTACTCATAGTAGTTTAGATTCTAACAGCTACTTGACAGCTGCTAGCCACTGCTGTGCAGCAGGATGCACCGAAACGGACGGCATGGAGGGTTGTTTTAAGAATTTAGCTTTTATGGACATACTCAGTTCTCATTCTTGGTTTATCGCTGATTGAGATGAGTTACATCTGTACAGCCTCTTACTGAGCTACCTAACAATGTGGAACAGTTTTTCCCCCCAGAAGCACACTCTAAGGTCAGTGCTTCCGCTTGAATGCTTCACAGCAACCCCTCCTCTTGCTGCCTCCATGATCCTACAGCTCTCACCGAATACAAACCTTCTCAGGGGTGACATACAGGAGCTTTATCACAGGATCTTTTTTGGACAATTGCATGTATATTTGTGAGGCATCAGCATCTGTTCTGTCACCAGTCAGGTATGTTGCAGCAATCTAGATTGAAAAATGATATCAAGTTTGAATAGGTGCAAAAGAACTTCCAAAACCATTCCTACATCTAGTTATAAACCTCTGCAGTTTTGTCCTAAAGCGTATGATCTACCTTTGGTTCCCTGGTCTCTCAACCTCAGTAATACCCTAAGGATGAAAAAGACACTTCACCAAGACAAAATACAACTAAATACAACACTCAAGAACCTAAAAAATTGGGCATCTACACTTCAAAACTAAGCTTCAATAACAAATACACATGAGCATCAGTAAATTTAGCAGTTAGACTGCCAAGATATTCTAGTTCATCTAATTTAGATCTTGCCAGACAACCTAGTGTGCCTTTTACAGTTCCCATCTAACCAATTTTTGCAGTTCATATTTGAAATAATAAGATTTGATGTAAAAATTCAATGCACTTACGTGCTCTTTAACTAAATAAAACTGTTTGAACTTACATCTAAAGTCTTCAGTTTCTGAACCTGGTCTATTATCAGCGACCTCAGCGGAGAGATAACAATAGTGACTCCAGCAGAGACACACGCTGGTAACTGGTAGCACAAGCTTTTACCACCACCTGTGAGGATTAAACAGAGCACAACGTGTGCTAGATATCCAGAGGAAAGGGAGGGAGTGCGGGGAAGAGGAGGAATTGAGGAGACCTATTTCTTATTTCCCATTTTACAGCACTTTCAGAAACAATAAACTTTTACCAATGGGGTACCAGTAGGGTAAGGAAGAACTACCATGTGAAATACTCTGGAAGGCAGAAATTCAATCACCTCATTCAAAACACCACAGCACACAGTGTTCCGAAATCCTGCCACCCCAGAAGTCCAGCAGCACAATGTATCACCACAAAGGCACAGAGAAAGGTTTGTCACAGGCCTTGCAAAAGGAGCTTCGGGTCCCTATTTCCCAAGCGTGTGCACGCTGTGTGATGTCTGGAGATACGTACCAGTGGGCATTAAGATGAAACAGTCTTCACCCAGAAGAGCAGCGTTGATGGCCTCCAGCTGGTTGGTCCTGAAGCAGTGCAGCCCAAACTTCTTGTGAAATATAGTCATCATTTCTTCAGAATGGGAAAATTTCAGACCCCTGAACCGCTCCAGTGCGGGGTTAACAACTGCTGGAGCTACAGACCAAGAAAATGTTCTTACAGTAAGTCACAGTATCAGGTTGTGTCCCTCTTGTAACATAGAACTGCTCCACCAGGAGGGGATGAGGCGCTGGCACAGGGTGCCCAGAGAGGCTGTGGCTGCCCCATCCCTGGCAGTGCTCAAGGCCAGGTTGGACACAGGGGCTTGGAGCAAGCTGCTCCAGTGGAAGGTGTCCCTGCCCGTGGCAGGGGCTGGAGCTGGGTGAGCTTTAAGGTCCCTTCCAACACAAACCATCCTTTGATAACAGATGACTTTGCCACCACTTCCACCCTTGAAACCTTTTAAACTCAAATCATGACTTCTAAGAAATGGCTACCCAAGGGTGGGTGCCAGCTGGATAAGTGACAGAGAAGCTGGTAAAATGGGTTAATGTTTTCAACTCCCTTTTACCAACCCACCCCTGCGGTAACCACAAGTAACACTGACCCACCCCTGTCCCCCAGGGGGATCAGGCTGCCTTCAGCAAGTGCCCATTTCTGAACATTTTGCATAAGCAGCTAAAGCTGTTGTACAGTGCAGTTTGAATGAACAACTGCAGGATCGTTCCTTAATCAGAACACAGGAACATGCTAGTTTCCAGTTTCAGCAGCTTCACCTTCCCAGCAGCCTGCAACCTGCATGGCCAATGGGTATTCAGGAAGTTTGGCATCACTTGGAAGCAAAAACCTCACAGAGAAGATGACTTTGCAAAAAGAAACCAAGAGAAATGTCCACAGAAACAAAAGGCATCGATGTAACCTACAGGCAGTTACTTGGCCTTAGTAAATCAAGCGCATCCAGATCCAAAAAGGGAAAGAAAGTCACCCCAACACACATAACCTACCTGAACAGTTCTTTGTTGTCATCAAGGAGCTTGACTTGGAAGCAGCAGGATTTGGTACAGCAGCAGATCCCTTGGCCTTGGACATTACCTTTGAGAGCAGCGATTTGGCTGGTGGCCCTTCCCTGATGGGCTGGTACAAGGGTGTGGACTGCCCCTCTGGTGCCGAAACATCCACCACGTCCTCCCAGTCCTCATCAAAATCATCAATAACAAAGGGGTCCAGGTCAAAGTCAGCACCATTTATACCTGAAGTGTCTTCTGCAGGAATGCCAATGGGAGCCTTGCTCTGTCCTTTTGGAGCTGTGCTTGCAAGAGGCCTCTGCAGCAGAGGGTGGATTTCACTGTTCCTCGCCCCGCTGAGGGTCACCTCAGGGTGGAGGCTGAGGGAAGCTCTCCCTGCACCATTCACCTTGGAGGAAGACAGCGCCGTGGTGCCCGGGGAGGTGATCTCCTCACCGCTTTGCTTTGAAGCACAAGAGGTATCCAAGGTTTGATTTTGGGGGGTAGAAAACTTGCTTGAATGAGCAGAACCCAGCACCAGGGAAGGGGGGTTTGTGGCTCTGGGAGAGTTCCTGTCAGAACTGAAGCTCCAGCTGGGGCCAGGACATGGTGCAGCACCAGGACATGTAGGGGAGCCCCGCTCCACAGGCGCCTGCCAGGCTCTGGGAAAGCTGCTGTTGAAGCTACTTTTGCTCAAAGCAACAGAACTAGCGAGCAGTTTTCTCCTGGGAGAGATGTCAAGGGAAGGAAGAAGAGAGAAAAGGAGATATTTAGTTCACAAGCGATGACTTACCAAGTTCTACAACATACATTAATCAGTTTTGTCTCTCTCCTATTCAAAATATTACCATATGATGGTTACTTTGGATTCTGTGTCTCTGTATTTTAAAAACATTTCAAGTAAATTCAGAGAAGAGAAAATCCCACCAGAGCTGAGGTAAGCAAACTAATTACAAGATTACTACATCTCCTCTGCAGGTGTAAAAGGAAAGAAATCCTCAAAGGAATGGGGCTGACCAGGCAGGATAGAGCACTGAAAACCACAATCCTTTGAGGCACAAACCTGAAGTTAATAAAGCAAAAATATGCTTGAACCAGACTATGGATTTCTATACTTTCTAACAACTGTGTTTGACTGTGGTAATAAAGGGAAATAGAATAAACTAGTTCTACTGAGAGTGCTCAGAAAAAGCACATAGCTGCAGTCCAGTAAAAACCACAATCTCTGTATTTTATCTATGTGTTGTGTCATCAGATACTGCAGAAGTAAAGCAGCAGACGCAGTATCAATAACCAGGTTGAAAGGTGACAAGCACGTGGATATTAGGAGGAGTCAATCACTGTAGCCAGTGACGGCGAGTCTCAGAGAGAGGATATTACATTAATGTATCTGGTTATGAGGGCGCTGAGCGGGTTCTGTCATCTCACCCTGCTGCTCTGGAAGCAGGGGTGCAGGTCACCTCCAGAGAAGGGGTACAGCACACCCCCTGCTCAGACTGGACATGGAAGCAGCTCCTCTCTTCCAGCAGAACGTGGGCACTGACAACACTTCCAGCAGGCTGGGGTATGTTTTCCCCTTCATTCGCTCAGTGATTTTAAGCCTTTCAGAGCTCCTCCTGCCCTGTGGCCAGTGCGCTGGGGACACCTGCAGGCAGGCACCGCTCAGCACCCAGCAGCCCAAGCTCACGGGAGCCTACCTGAGGTCTCGCTGCTGGAGAAGGTCTTTAGCACACGACAGAGACTTGAGCTCATGGAGTGGAATGGTCTCTACCAGCTTACAGATCTCCTCCATGACACCGTAGAGCTGCTGTTCCAGAGGCAAGCCTTCATCTGCTGGATAGAGGGATTTTAGCAGACAGTAATACTCCAATATGTAACAAGGTGATGCACTCTCCCGAAAGACAGTAAATTGCAATAAACGAGTCTAAGCAATTCCAAATATTTTTTAGAGTCCATTTGCATACAGAAACTGTTTCTGTGTGCATGAACCCACCTCATCTACACATTTTTGCCTCTGCATTATCCGTCTATATTCGTTTTCCAACCTTGCCACAGTTCTTTCAAACTTACTTCCAGAAGAAATGACACAGCACAGAGAGGAGCACAGTCACTTACAAACCACCCCCAAAATCTAGGACACAGAATTCCAAAGGTTTCACATACCTGCACCCTCCACTCCAGGGTCCCTCCCAGCAACAGGCTGCGTTGTGGCAGCAGTCCCAGGCTTGGCTGCAATGCTGCCCGCTGTGGATCTTCCATCAGTGGGAGACTCTTTGCAAACGCTACTAAGATCAAAAGGAGAAGTCACTAAAACACAGGTATCTGTTATCAAGGCATTGCCATGAGAGAAGTTGACCGTTTAGAACAACAGCACTGAAGACCAAGTGAAAAGACCAAGACCTTTCTGAAGCCCCAGTTAACCCCTAGTTAAAACCCAAGCACCTGAGCAGTGTCACCCATGTGTGTGCCAGGGTGACCACTCACTTCAGTAATGGTTTTCCACTCCCACTATGAAAGGAAAAACAACTCTGCTTTTCCTGAAACAAAACCACCTTAAACATCAGCTGTAAAGAGAAGTATTTCATAAGCCATTCACAGACACTGTGGGAACAGACTCAAGCAGCTCAGCCAGTGACTCTTCCACAAGCACTACTTTCATACCCTTTTCGGTGCTTTTAAAACCACCCCACAGACACCTTTACCCATGAGCTGTGTTTCACCTGAAGCTCTTCACAGAAGGGGAGAAGCTCAGCAGTTCTTCCTCAGGGGAGGGGGGAATCACGTCCAGGTCATCGTCCTCCCCGAGCTCAGCACCCGTGAGCGCCGTGAGCTCGGCCTCATCCAGCTCGGGGGAGCTGGTCTCATCACGGCTTGGCTTCTGGCTGCCTTCACTTGTACCAGCAGGAGCTGAAAGTGCAGTAATATTGCTGTGTAACCCAGTACACTCGTTCTGGCATGAACAAAAACACAGCTGAACAGTGAAAGAATAACAGCCAAGTATAAGGCGATTTTATCTTGCTTGTATGAATTTTAAAAGTGCTTTTCTCTCTGTAGCGAGCCTCTAATCTGGAGATGATCACTGCTCGCTTCTGGAACGCCATATGGGAGGTCTTAAAGCCGGCCACTGCAGCCCGCAGCCCTGCCCGCACAGCCTGCGCTCACCCAAGGGCCGCTGCGGGCCACGAGCGGGCAGCTCCCCGCTGAGGGCCCAAGCCCCTGCCCGCAGACACGAACGCGTTATCCCCTGGGGGTGCATGAAAAGGAGGCGTTACCTGGGGGAGCCTCCTGCCCGCCCGCCTCCAGAGCGGCCTCCACAGCCGCATCCTCCCACAGGCCCTCGCTGCCGCAGGGCCCCGCGTCCTCCACGCAGATGAGCGACTGCGGGGACGAGGGCTCCGGCTCAGCCCCCGGGGACGCCCGAGGCCCCGCGTCCTCCGCCGGGCAGGGGGCTCTCCCCGGGGGGGCCTCGCCTGCCCCCCGCTGCCCCCCGGGGGCCAGCGGCGGCCCCCGGCAGTGCCTCTTCTCGACCGCGGACAAATCGAAGTCGTCGATGTCGTCCCACTCGTCCTCGATGGTGATGACGGGGCCGCCCGCGGGCACGCCCCGGGCCGGCTCCCGCTCCCTGCCGTGGGCCGCCGGGAGGACACCCGGGATGGGGGCGGTCCTGCCGGCCGGCGCGAGCGCGGGCAGCGAGGTGTTCACGTCCTTGTCCCGCAGCGCGGCGGGGAGCGCCCGCGGGGCCCGGGCCGGGCCGCCCGCCGGGGAGATCTTCCTGAAGGTGAAGCCCCTGCGGAGAGAGCAGCGCGGTGAGCGCGGCCCGGCCCCGCCACGGCGGCCCCGCCGTCCCCCCGCGGTACTCACGCGGGCCGGGGCCGCGGCGGAGCCGCGCTGAGGGCGCCGCGGGCCGAGTGGCGCCGCAGCTGCTCCCGAAGGTTGTTGTGCGGCGGGGCCGCCATGGCGGGCGCGGGGCCGCCCTGCCGCTGGGGGGCGCCCTGTGCGCCGCGGGGCAGCCCCGTCAGCGTTCGCACTCCGCGCCAAAACGCGGCCTGCACGCCGCCATTGGGTAGGCGCGCCGGAGCGGAAGTGACGCACAGCGCTTCCGTTTCCACGGCAAAGGAGCGCTTCCGCCCTCGTTGCGCGGCGGCGGCGGCGGGCGCGGAGCCGGGCGCGTTAAAGCCGTTTGCAAACGCCGCTTGCGGCCCGCAGGGTTGAGCGCTCCCGCACCCCCAGCGCTCGCAGGAGCCGCGTCGGGAGGCGCCGCGCCGGTCCCTGCCCCCCGCACCCGCGGAGAGCGCGCCCCGCACCCGCGGAGGGCAGGGTTAGCGTGAGGTAACAACAGCAGTGCGCTGCTGACGGGGGCTCCTTCCCCGGCGCTTATAAACCAGTAGCGATAAGCTGCTTGCTTTTTCCCCTGATTGAGAAGAAAATCATGCGCGTGTTAGCATTAAAATACCCGGCTTTTAATAAAAAAAATACTAGAAAGATTTACTGAACAGATAAAATGTACAAATCACAGCTCTGCTCCCTCTGCAGGAAGGAGAAATCACTTTCAAATTAAAAGCTGTCCACGGGTTACACCTGGTGCTGGGGAAGCGGCACCTGCAGGAAGGGGGAGCGCTGCTGGGCTCTAGTTAATGGTACACAAGGTAACGAGGAAGCATTCCCGCTGTCGCAGAGCCCCCGGTGCCACCAGCACAGTGCAGCCAGGGGGAGAGGCTGGTGTGGAACTCAGGAGCAGCTTGAGTTTGGCTGGGGAGGGGAGGCTCCCGCTGCTGGGAGCTGTGTGCAAGCAGAGGAGGGTGCCCGTGGTAACAACGGGTGCTTCATTGTGCTCTCAGGGTCCTGATTGCAGTGCTCAAAGTCAGAGCCAAGCACTCATTCCTTTTCCTGTGCCCTCTTCTCCAGCCTGTGCTCTCCTCTTACACCTGAGGGACTGGGTAAGATGCACAAGCAGCGAGGCCACACATATTCTTGCCACGTTCAATGAGGAAGTACCTAAAAAGAGAAGGAACCGTTTGTGAGTGTTCCCTCCTCTGGCAGTCAGTAAACAGGCGGTGTAATGCAACTACTGCTCTCAATGTCCAAGCTCATTTCTCATGCCAGAACAAGGAGGATTGAAATACCTGTGACAGAGCTGTTCCTATTGGTAGTTAACCAAGTGTTGCTATCCCCTGTGTCCCTTGTAGCACAAGCCAGCAGAGTTAGCACCTGACTAAAACATTTCACTTGCAGCTGGAAATACCTGTGGAGCCGAGCAGAAACTCGCTCCCAGCACAACCTGTTTGTAAAGCACGGATGGGACATGGTGTTTGGCTGTCACCAGGCAAACCAGTGGCACTACAACTCTGGTACAGCCGAACCTCTGGGGACAACAGTGGGTACATCAATCTGAGGGTCTGCTCCAACCAGCCCCCCCCCCCTCCCAGGACTGACTGTAGAGCTCTATCCCCTTTGCTCCTGAGGCTGGGATGATTCCCTTGGTCCTCCCAGAGAATAAGCTGCGAAATTTCAGCTCGAGAGCCTAAGGGGCAACCCCGGGCTGATGCAGGCAGGTGAAATCTCACACTCTGGTCCTTTCACCAGGTACAGGCTGCGGTGGGAGCTCCTTACCCCTCCATGCCCCACAGCGGGCCCCAGGAGTTCTTCACAATCCAGTAAGGGGTCCCGTTTTCTTCTCCATACCCCACAGCGAGGACGGCGTGGTTCACCTTGTCCGGGGTGTGCTCACACCGTGGGCTGCAGGGAACGGGACAGGAACAGTCACCTCGTGTCTCAGACGCACTTGTACCTCTGCTCTTTTTACCAGAGATCTGCTGCAGTGCCTGGGCTGAGCCTGCACCAGCCACAGCTCGGTTACACAGACACTGCCCTGGCCCAGGCTGATCAAGCCCTGTGGCAGGTCCCAGCTCTTTGCCTTCCTGACCTTCAGTGCAAACACAGCCCGGCCTTCAGGCTGGACTGGTTCCTAGCAGTAACCTGGCTGCAGGCACCACTCCCTCATCCCCCGGAAAAGCAGTGTATCAGGGCTCAATTTACTTCTGCTTTCTGTTTTCTTTTAAACAGCTCAGTGTCCCTGCAGCTGATGCTGCAAAGCAGGAGAAACGGGGATGTGAAGAGATTCCAGGCCTACACCTTCCCCGGTGCATAAACACTCACTTGGAGTAGACTCCTTTCCTGTAGTGCATGAAGTTACTCGTCACCTCAAAGGCAAAGCTCACCGGGTTGTGCTTCCCCACAGCTTCCACCATGCCATCCTCGTCATACTGAGAGAAGAGGATCCCAGAGTTACTGATCTCCCAGTCACACTGGGACCAGCCAGGACCGCCAGACCAGGGGTCAGAGCCCAGCAGGGAAGGCTAACCCTGTCCTTCTGCTTGCATTGAGAGACAAGAACCAAGACTTCCATAGACCCTGCAGGCACACTGCTGTGGAAACTGGACAGAGCCCCATTGCCTGTATTTTGGCTCCACCACTTGGTCAGTGCCACCCTCAGAAAGGGGAGCTGGGGGGTAGCAGTGTGCACACCAGCAGCACACTCCTCTCCCAGGAGCACACAGCATGCAGCTCACACTGCAGGGCCCAGCATGTCCCATGGCACCCAAGCACCTTCCAGGTCACGCTTGGCACAGCCCTGCAGGTTTGGAAACCAGCCCTCAGGGCCTTACCTGTGTGATATTGATGACATCCTTCACAAATGCAATGGCCTTCTCTGGCTGGAACTTGCAGGTGCCATTCTGTGCAGACAGAAAGGAACAGGAGTTAGGGCCAGCTCTGCCGCAGCAGGAATGCGTCTGAGCTGCACTAGGAATACCTCAGCCCGATACGGGTATGTGTCCTCCCCCATGAGCCCCTTGTTGTACAGAATGTACTCGAAGGCTTGGCTTGGCAGGCCCCTACAAGACAGCACAGTCAGAACACAGGTTAACTCGGATGGTAACAACAAGCAGAGCCATCCATATCCTCCCACAGTCCCACAGACCAGGGGGAGAGGCTCCCTACCCCAGCCACCTTTGGGAGTGCATCCCAAAGGGGGTCTTTTCTTCCACAGGGGGAAGAAAAGGAGTGTGCTCAGGATGTGCTAACAGAGAAAGGACTAAGGAGGAGTCATAAGAAAACTAAAAAGCATGGAGTAGCTGTGCTCAGCTCTGAGCATTCCTCAGGGAGCACTCATCGTACAGAAAACAGCTGTATTTTCTGCCTTCTCTAGCAATCCAGGAGGAGTTCATCAGAGGGGAAGCAGAGGTTTCTGTGAGTTCTTTAAAGCACCATGAGATGTGTGTGACCCACAAGGAGCAGCACACCAACCTCCCCCTCGCTCTCCCCGAGCACACTGAAGCCTGGCTACAGAGCACCCATGACTGGAATCAGAAACCACTGCAACCAAACAAGTATCCAAAGAAAAACTAACAAACAAGTAACAACAGAGGCTGGGAAATGCTGGAGCTTTAGTGACACTTTCCAGCCTCTAGGGAGGGTGAAATTAAAATGAGCAAAGCAAACACAGACACATCTCGGCCAAAGGGAAACAAAGACCTCATTCCAAGACTTAGACACTAGGCCTTGAAGGCTGTCAATCGTGGAAAATGACACACTCTCATTTCTGTGCTTTATTACTTCATATTACTTACCCGCTGCAGCCGTGGTTGTTGAAAGCCTGGGCACAGTCAACTAGCTGCTGTTCTGCCTATGGGAAAGGTTTGGGGTCAGTACATATCCAACCCCTGCAGCCAGAATACGTGAGATAAAATGCAGGCAATCAAAGAGCAGGGGTTTTACCAACAGAATCACTCCACATTCCGAGGAGGGGACAAGGAAAGCACGGAGCCAGCAGCTTGGGATGCTCCTGCTGCAGGAGGCATTCCCCCTCAGGCCTGCTGGGTCACTAGGCCACTGTCCCACCCAGGGGAGGGGAGGCTGAGATCTCTTCCAAAGGTCAAGTTTGTTTTTAACACTTAGAGCCAACCCTTGGCTGTTCAGTAAGTCACAGCAGTGACTACTGCCCTTCCAGTTCTTCAAGAATATAAATCCTCTGGGAGTTTAAAAATAAACAGTCTCACAAAGCACTGCTTACAGCTGGGAGCTCCTGCCTGCCTGCAATGTTGTCCTGCTTCAAAAAGGGCTCTGCCCAAGCCCGGGGCAGTGGGACACACGGACACCAAGAGGGGATGGCAACAGGCACATCCTTGGGCACAGAAAGCACCCAGCCAGTTTAGCTCAGCGTGAGGAGCACTGTAATGGGTCTGCAGGGCTGGGTGTCCAGCTCAGAACAAGGCACCAGTGGCTGTCCCAGCCCGTCCTGGCAGATAACCAGAGGCAGGACTTGCTGTCAGGGCACAGGAAAGGAAAACCTCTTACCAGAGAGAGGAGCTTTCCTGTTGCAATAGCAATAGCAGACTCCAAACAGCCCGTGGTAGAAAACGTCCAGCAGCTCCCACAGGGGCCCTGTGTTGGAAATCAGAAAGGGAATGCTCCATAAGATGTCCCAGGGTCACCAGCCTCCCCAAAACACTGCGGGGGAAGGACACACCAGGGCTTTGCCTTCTGCTCAGCCTTACCCCAGCCACAGAGGGCCTCCGGGGAGCCCACTGCCCCGCAGACACACCCCCCATCCCTGCACCGTGCCCTGCCACAGCTGTTAGCCCCTCTCCCGGTCCACGCTTAGTGCATCGCCCATGGCACACGCTCCCCACCTGGTTCTTCACGGGTGTCACAAAATTTCCCTTCTTCCTCCAGTCGATGGAGTCAGGAGCCGGCCCGGAGCTGCGCAGGAAGCTGCCCTTCGTGGCTGAGCAGTTCTGCAAGCGAGGCAGGAAGGCTGCCCTGACTGCTGCAGCGAGCAGCGACTGCCGCGCTGCATCCACAGCCCCGGCCCACCGCACACCAGCCGCTGCAGCCGGGGAAACCCGGGCCAGCCCTGCAGGCGCAGCGCCGGGCTGCACCCAGCAGCGGTGCCAGAGCTGCTCCGGGAGCAGGAACTCCCCAAACAGCCGGGATCAGGCCCGTAGAAACACAGCTCAGCCCCGAAAACTGAAAGCAGAAGTGACAGTCCACAGCTGAGAGCAGCGGGGGAAGGGACGGGGCTCACCTCGCTCTCACCGGCACCGACTTGGCAAAGCGGACGTCGGGCGGGGCGGCAATGGGTGCGGGTCTGCGCAGAGCCCCCGCAGGCCGGGTCTGCCTCGCCCCGCAGCACACTGCTCGCTTACCTGCGGCTCCCTCCACAGGAAGAGCTTTTTGAACTCCGCGAAGGTCAGATCCGAGAACTGGTTCAGGCCCACTGCAAGAGGAGGACACGGGAGGGTTCGGCTCGGGGAGGCCCGGGGCTGAAGGCGAGCGCGGGCCGGGGCTGGGGGCGCGGCTCCTACTCTGGTAGCTGTGGTTGCCGGCGTTGTGCTCGTCCATCTGCCGCTTGTTGCCCAGGAAGGTGCGCAGCCGGCGCGGGTACTCGCCGGGGTGGTACCGCCGGTTGTGCTGCGGGCAGAGCGCGTCAGCCGCGCCCCGACATCACCAGGGCTGCCCCGCGCTCCGAGCCCCGGCCCCGGCACCCCCGGGGCTTTACCTGCAGCATCCAGGCCTTGAACTGCAGCTCCTCTGCGGGAGAGAGCGGGGAGGCGTCAGCGGCTTCCCCGCCTCGGAGAGCGCCCGGGCCAAGGCCAGACCAGACCGAGCCGAGCCGGGCCACCCCTTCCCTTCCCTTCCCTTCCCTTCCCTTCCCTTCCCCTCCCGGTGCCCTTCTACCTTCGGCGGAGGGCGCCCATGCGGCGGCGGGCGCCAGGAGCGCGGCCACAGGCAGCGGCAGCAGCAGCAGCACGGCCCAGCTCATGGCCGACCCCAGCCGCACCGAGCCGAACCCAACCGAACCGCCCCGAACCGGGCCGGGCCGAGCCGAGCCGAACAGAGCCGAACCAGCCCGAGCTCTGCCGGAGGGGCGGGCAGGGGGCGGGGTTGGGCGGGGCGTGCGTGCGGGATGAAGAACGCGAGCAGGCGCGGTTCACCCTGAGATAGAATAGATTTATTAGCAAGAGGTAATCAGGAAACATATATTTTTACAAAAAAATGGAAATATCTTTTTTTTTTCTTTTTTATCTTTTCCAAACAAGCTGTAAGTTGAAATAGTTTTAGGGCTTGAAAGAGAATTCTCATACCACGAGGTATTGCTTACAGCAAAAGTGTTGTGGTTGTCGGAGTGGAGCATGCCTGCCACTGTAGAGTTAAACTGTGTTTATATACTGTACAATGTAAAAAATACATGGTAATATTCACAGAATAAGCACTACATTACTATATTCCTGCTAGAAGGTGGTTAGACAGGATTACAGTATATGTAATAAAAACACTCGGTCATCGTTTTCTAATTCTACATCATGTTACTCAGAGTGGTCACAAGGTTTACGGATCTACAGCATATCCACAGAAGCTTGTCGTGAGCCGTACGCAGCGAGGAGAGCCAAAGGGACGGTTCCATCTTCCCGACGCGGGAGGGAGAGGGGCAGCGGCCGAGGGTACCGGGGAGGGGGGGGGATGAACTTCATCGTGGTCTCTTCCCCCACCACACAGAGCTTGCGCCGGGGCATCACCGTTGATGCTGCACCAGCAAGAGCTGCTCTGTGCCACCGGGAGCCCCGTGGGGCCCCTGCCCCACCGCCAGCCCCCTCGAGAAGAGCCAATGACAAGAAGAACATCATCATCATCATCATGGAAAGAGCCCGGGACTCCAGCCACGTGTCAGTGCGTGAAACCTTAGAATGATGCGGGAAACCCTAGGCGGGGTCTAAGAGCGGCCTAAGAACGGGGGGGGCGGTTTGCTCGGAGAAGCACAGACGTGAAGTCACTCCAGGGCGTCCAACAGAAACGAACAGGTATTTACAGGGTGGGACAGCGTGTGCACAGAGCGGCCGCCCGCCTCCGCTCCGCGCTCAGGAAGGCAGCTTGGGCTCTATTCGCAGAGAAGCTTCGTAAAGGGTTTCTTCATCCATCACAAAGGACTGATCCAGCAGGTACTGCGTCACCTGCGGGAGGACAGAGCATTGCTGAGCAGGACTCGCCACTGGTGGCCAACCACAGCGGGTGAAGGCAGGAAGTGGTAACAGCCTGAGCAGTAAATGAGCAGCAGAGAAGAGCCAGCAGCCCCTGCCCACCGGCACGGGCATTGCACACACTTATCTGCTGAAGGTCCCCAGCCTCCGCCAGCCCAGCCAGGGGCTGTGGTCCACGGGCACAGGGGCTGCTCCGGCCACCACACATGGGAGGTGGCATCACCAGAGGGTGGTTTGGCCTGGCCTGGGCACCAGCGCCCCACAGCCGGCATGGGGCAGGTCCGGCAGCGCTGGCTCAGGAGGTTTTGCTGTTCCTGCAGTGTTGGACACAGCAGAACCTCCCCAGCAGCCAGAGGGTGACTGCGGTGCTGCGGCACAGGGAGTGCAAGCGTGGTGACACCTTTCATCTCATCACGTGTGGTGGCGCCTTTCATCTCATCTCATCTCATCTCATCTCATCTCATCTCATCTCATCTCATCTCATCTCATCTCATCTCATCTCATCTCATGTGTGGGGCCACCACAAGGCAGAGGCCACCCAGCCCCAGGGTGCAGGGGTGTATTACATGCTCTGCTCCCAGCAGGGAGGTCACTCCATGTCTCCTGTGCCTGTCCCCCCCGTTACACCTTACCTGACACAAGCCCCTGCACTGGCACAAGCCCCCACACCTACACTGGTTCTGACTTAAAGTTCCTCAGAAGCATCACATCTTCCCCAAGGGAGCTGCCAGAAGTTGAAGGCGTAGGTGCTGTGATTTAAGAGGGAGACAAGGAGCAGAGGGACTGTGTGGATCTCGGGCCAAGGCCAAGGCCGTACCTTAGGTTGGTGCTCAATCTTGTAGGAGGTTTGCTGGAACTGGCGGATCTCCCTTATGATGTGTGAAATCTGTCCAGAGATAGAAGACAGGAGCTGTAACAGCACAGCAAGCACCACCAGCACTGTGTCCAGTGCATGGGCAGCCAGTGGGGCTCGCTCCATCCCTCCAGTGCAGCACAATCCAAAGGGCCTTTGTTTCATCCAGACACGATGCTCACCAGAGTGAACCTGGCTCTGTGCAGGGGACATGTGTGGCCCTGAGCTGTGCGGGTGATGGTGGCTTTGGGGACTGCACAGACCCAGCCAGGACCCCAGCACTGAGCCGCAAAGCTCCAACCCTGTGGGGCTGGGCCACTCACCATCCTCATCTTGGAGAAGTTCACCAGCCCGTCCTCGGTGTAGTTGGGGGTGCCCTCCTCGATGAACGCCAGGTCAGTCAGGTACATTCCCAGGTAGGGCACACACGGAGGGTCACAACTTCGGGAGCAAACCAGAAACAAATGAGAAGGAAACCCAGGGGCTCTGGAGCATCCAGCAGCGATGCGCAGCCCGTGGGGATGCTTGCCGGGGGAGATGGGGGTGTTTCCCAGTGTCTGGCAGTGATTTGCCTCCTCACAGCCCCTTTTGTTCACACCTTTCCACAGCACTGCTCAAAGGTGCAGCCAGGCTGGACGGGGCTTGGAGCAGCCTGCTCTAGGGGAAGGTGTCCGTGCCCGTGGCAGGGTGTTGGGACTGAAGGGGCTTTAGGACGTGGTCAGTGCAGGCTCTGCAGTAGCTGTGAGCCGAGCCCCAGCCCGCAGCCCCCCCGGAGCAGAGTCATCCACTCACTTTTTCAGTGCCTCCCTGAGGTTCTTGAACCTGCCCTCGGACGACACCAGCTTCTGCAGCTTATCGATCAGAGCCTTGGTCTGCAAGAGACCCGCGCGCCGCGTGAGCCCCGGCCCCGCAGCCGGGGCAGTGAGGTCCCGGGGTCGCTCCCAGCCCGCCCTGCCCACAGAGCCCCCAGGACACAGCACCCCGAGCGGCTCCTCGGCACTGCCACAGGGACAAACTCTGCCCTGGCCGCTATTCCCGGCTCCTGCTGACATCCAGGAGCAGCTGTTCCCCCGCATGTAAGGACAGGCTCCGCGCTCGTTTCCTCCCCTGCTCCCAGCTCTGCCTTCACCAGAGCCTGTGTTAATTGCAGGTTTACCACTTTGAGGGTAAAGAGAGCCGGGAGCCCACGGAGTGGCTCTGCTTGGCAGCCCCGGCCTCCTCAGGCTCTGCACCCTGCAGCTATGAGCTATTTCTGTACCAACTAACACAAGAATTCGTTCTGCTCATCCATAATTGGCCTCAGGAGCCCACAAAACCAGTTTAAAGAACCATCTCTGCGTGTGTACAGAGCTACAATGACTCTTTTCCCAAGAACATTCCAGGTGGACACAAGAGGAAAATTTTTCCCACTGAGAACAATCACCATTGGAATAATCCCCCCAGGGAAGCGGTGACTCCCCAGCACCGGACACTGTTAAGGCTCAGCTGCACAGGGTACAGCTGGGACACCCAGTGTGGGTCACGCTGTGCCTGGGAAGGTTGGACCAGGTGGTCTCCGTGTCCTCCCTGTTTCATCGATGCCTGGGTCGGCACCAATCCCCCCCGCTCCCAGCCCCCCGGAGCCTGCCCTGCTCCCCAGCGGGGCCGTCCCCGCGCCCCTACCTGCTTGGAGACCTTGAGCCAGGTCTTCTTGAGGCGGAAGATAGCGCTGCGGTTGAGCGAGGAGGTGATCTCCAGCACCGCGTTGTAGTTGTGCAGGCACCGGCAGATGTCCGCCACCGCCACCCACTTCTCGATGGCGCTCGCCCGCGCGTTGATCTCCTCGTTCCGGATGATCTCCGACGCGATCAAGTTGCTGACCTTTGGGAGACACCGGCCCCAGCCCCACTGTCAGGGTGGCTTTGGATGCACCCTCCAGCCTCGCAGCATTCCCTTCACTGCAGGAGCCCCGGCAGATGGCCCCTGAGCATCTTCTTCAGGCAGGAGATGCTCAACCTGTAGCGGGTCCCTGGGGCAGGTCACACCCCCTGAGCACGGCTGGGGCAGATGCCCCTTGTACGCTGCAGCCCCTGGCCAGCGCTGGGTGGGCTGCACTGCCCTGTCTTTGCCCGTCCTCCCACCCCCTGTGTGGCTGCACTCACATCATTGAAGTGTTTTGTGTTCTTCATGATGTACGGAGTCCTCTCGTTCTTCTCCAGCTTCATCCAGCCTTGCCCAAAGAACTCTCTGCAAATGACAATATTAATTTCCCCTTTGTCTGAGGTGCTCAAGCCCTGCAAGTGCCACAGCACCCACATGGGATGGAGATACCAGGACCTGTGCCCCCCCCCCCACCCCACTGCCAGGAAGGGACCACATGGATGCACTTGGAAGTGTGATGGATGCGGAAGGGTCTCCCCAAGCAGGTCACCCCAGGGACATCAAATCAGCCCCATGGTCAGGCCCCACATCTGGGCTGAGCCCAGGCTGGGCTACTGGCAAAACAGGAAGGAAAGGATTGCACCCTGTGGGTTTAGCCTGGGCAGGCTGCAGGGAGCTGCGGAACAGCCCTTCCTCAGCACGGGGACCACTCACTCGTAGGGGATCTTCTTGAAGACCAGGTGATCCAGCAGCGTCAACTGCTCGGCTATTTCCAGGGCCGAGTGGTTTTCAAAGGGTTCTGCTTTGACTCCCTCAGCCTGGGACAAAGGCAACGAGGAGGGTTCAGAGCGTGCTGAGAACTCCTGCGTCATGCACACAAACCAGACTCGCCTGCCCCCCCCTGCTCTGGGGTGCAGCCCCTCTGCAGAGCAGGGCCCCCCACGGGTGACCCAGCCCCGGGGACCCTCCTGGCCAGCACGGGTTAAGAGCCCATTGCAAAACCCTCCTGGCTGCGGGAAGGGGGTTGTGAAAGTGGCTCTGGTGAGCAAACACCAGCAAACACCAGCTGAGCTCCCTCGGCAGCCCTTGGGCTGTGGGATGTGGGTGTACAGCAGGACTCAGCTGTGGGGCCCACCTTGAAGGGCACAGGGTGCTGGGCGGGCAAATGGCACCGGTGGCAGCCAGCAGCATCCTGCACAGTGTGGGAAGGCTCTTAGCACCCAGTGAGGGTCCAGCTCGCAGCACACTGCACATGAGGGGATGGAGGAACCTCCATCATCCCAGGGTGCGCCCCAAACCCGCACTGTGCCTCTGACTGCAGGTCCCTGCTGCTGGGTGGACGGGCAGACTGAACCCTCTGGTTTTGGTCGCCTTCTCCAAAGGAGGTTTCCAGCACTCGTGGAACCCCGGGAGGGATCGGCCACTTGAGAAGCACCAACAGAGGCAGGGACAGAGCCGCTGTTGTTTCAGGTGCACCCGACCCGTTTGAAGTGGCTCCGGGGTTCCTCTGGGGGCAGGAAGGCAGCCAATGCACCACAGCCGCTGTGATGGTTTTAAACCACTGCACATTCCAGGGCTCCGCTCCCGGGGGAGCGGCACCGACACCAGCAGGGCCGGTGCCCGTCACTTGGAACCAGCACACGGCAGCGCTGGCACAGGGCTGGGGACACAGTGGAGACCTGAGGGGCTTTCCTGTGTCCCTCGGGCAGGCACATCCACAGAAGCAGCCTGCCGGCGGTGCAGCAATAACAGGGCCGGGGCGGGGGGGTTAGTGCTGCCTCTGCCCATTACAGATCCAGCTGTGCTCACAGCTGGCCCTGTCCCCATCAGAGTCCCTGCTTTGTAGCTGCACGCCTGGCCTTGGAGAGCTGCTCTCCACCAAGCAGTGCGTGCTGGACCACGGGGATGTGTAGTTGTTTCCCTACCACCATCCCAGTGCGTGCCGAAGGGGAAGGGTGTTTACCATCTGTACGACCTCCTCCAGGGTTATCTGATTGTCTCCTGGATCCTCCTGTGTCAAGGTCCTGCAGCATGAAAAGGCAGCGTTACTGTGCAGGGAGAGCATCAGACCTGCACCATCCACGGGGGCTGTGCAGGGCACTGTGGCTTTGCACATACTGGGGTGCATTTTAGGTCCCACTTTAAAGAGAAAAATTTTCCTCTCCAAGTTATTCCTCCCCCAGCGTCCAGGAAAAGCAACTCCCAGCCTCAGCCCTTCACCTTATGATGTTGGCGGCTGCTTTCCTCTCCTGGGTCAGGAGCTCGGGATCGTGGATAACCTCCTCCAGGAAGCCAATCACTCGGAACTTCAGCTCCTCATTGGTTTCGAAGTCCTGCCAAAGGCAGCACAGCCACGGTGTTAACTTGCTGATGGGAGTGACGTGGATCCCCAGCAGCTCCACTCCCTGCCCAGTTACACCCAGCCAGAACCGATGGCCCCACAGTGGGTGGCTGCTTGGCCAGGGCAGAGGCTGCCTCTTAGCTGCACAATCCCAGGTCGCCATGCCTGGCAATCAGGAATGGGCCAGGAAGGCTCCGGGCTCACTGTGCATCATTCTCTTCGTTAAAAACCAAGTGTCAAATTGCCTTTGCAGCTGGATCCTGGCCGCGCCATCGCACACAACTGAGCTCACACCAGCATCGCGTCCAAACCCAGCCCCTCGGCACCCACCTGGGAGTGTTTAGAGACCCAGTGCCGCAGCACGTTGAGGACACGGTTGGTGGCCGCTCTCCGGATCACGAACTCCTTGTCCCCGTTCCGCTGGTCTGTTGGGAAGCCTGAAACTGCCAGCGAGTCCTTAGCACAGCTCTGAGTCCATTGGGAATCACGGCAGCTGGCATTCCAGCACTGCTGGACCGAGCAGCCCCAGTTTCCCAAGCATCCTTAAGTGCCTCCTAAGGGCAAGCGCCATGGGGGCAGCTCAACCATAGGTGCAAAGGGTTTTACTGCCTGCAACCTGCCCATTCCCGGGGCAGCACCCATGTCCTGGCACCCATGGACACAGCTTGGGGGCTGCCCCCCAACCAGGGTGCTCCTGCAGCGAGCTGAGCACCCCAAAGCCATGCCCCCCGTGCCGTACCTGCGCTGGCGAGGGACATCCTGCGGTACTTCTCCTTGGTGGGGGTCCCCTCGTTGGCGCCCGCCGTGGCGATGGCGAAGGCGGAGGCAGCGGAGAGGGCGCTGCGGGTGCTGTCGAGCTCCCGGCAGGACGGCATGACCACGCCGTTGTTGTAGGAGAACAGCGAGAAGTCTGGGGGGAGAAGGGAGCCAACACCGCTGCGGGGACCACCCCAGCCCTGCTGGGTCACTGCCCTGCCTGCAGCCCCACGGCATGGGCAGCCCCTGGGGAACGGGGCTCGTGGAGGCGTCGGTGCAGACCATGCTCCTCGTGGAGAGCTGGCCCCTACCACTGGGGCAGCTTTGGGTACCACCATGTCAAAAGAACTCATCCAGCCCAGCTTTAGCAGGAGCTAAGCCAAGAGGGAGCTACAGATGGTGCAAGGTAGCTACAGGGGGCACTCGAGGAGATAAATCCATGCTTGATGCCAGCCCAGGCTCACACTGAGCGACATAACTTGCTCCTACGGCCCCAGCTTGTTCCCAGGAGGGGAGGAAAGGGCCAAGAACACCCGGTAAGATGGACAGAACCAGACAGGTTCTGCGCTTCTCTGTCCCCTTGCAGGGAGATGGAGGGTGCAGTCCTGCTCCCCAGGCCCGCAGCATCAGCAGCTCTGCATGGGCTGGCTCAGGGGCAGTGGCAGCCCCGAGTGACCCCATGGGACAGAGCTGGGTGACCCCGTGAGAGGGAGCTGGGTGACCCCACGGGATGGAGCTGGGTGACCCCATGGGATGGAGCTGGGTGACCCCACGGGATGGAGCTGGGTGACCCCATGGGATGGAGCTGGGTGACCCCACGGGATGGAGCTGGGTGACCCCATGGGATGGAGCTGGGTGACCCCGTGGGATGGAGCTGGGTGACCCCGTGGGATGGAGCTGGGTGACCCCGTGGGATGGAGCTGGGTGATCCCGCGGGATGGAGCTGGGTGACCCCGTGGGATGGAGGTGGGTGATCCCGCGGGATGGAGCTGGGTGACCCCATGGGATGGAGCTGGGTGACCCCGTGGGATGGAGCTGGGTGACCCCGTGGGATGGAGCTGGGTGATCCCGCGGGATGGAGCTGGGCTCACTCAATACCTGATGAGTTTTTGCACTTGACGGACTTGGGAGTCGTTGGAGATTTTGTTGGGGAAGTTTCAGCTTCTGCTTCATCGCTGTGGTTGGGATCCGTGTCCGACTCCTCCCGGACCGACACCTCCGAGCCTGTAACAGGGAACCTGTTTACATCACTGACATGTGCACATCACAGCCATGTTTTATGTCTTCCAGGTTTTCCTAAAGTCTGAATCATTCCAGTGGGACAACCAGGTACAGGAGAGGTCCACAATATATGGAAGAAGCTCTTCCCTGTGAGGGTGCTGAGGCACTGGCACAGGGTGCCCAGAGAAGCTGTGGCTGCCCCATCCCTGGCAGTGCTCAAAGCCAGGTTGGACACAGGGGCTTGGAGCAAGCTGCTCCAGTGGAAGGGGTCCCTGCCCGTGGCAGGGGTTGGAGCTGGAGGAGCTTTAAGGTCCCTTCAACCCAAACCAGGCTGGGATCCTGTGGTTCTATGACTTACCCTGCTTGCCTGGCAGCGACTCCTCTGGCTTTTCGGAAGCTGCTTCTCCTTCGTCAGGGATTTTATTGGGATAGTTACTGGACACGTACAGTTTGTTTATGTCCAGGGTGGTCTTGCTGAAGGGAGCCATGGAGGAGTACATGCTTGCATAGCCGTTGGAGGAGCAGCTCAGGGCAGCCAGGTCCAGCGCCTTGCCCCCGGTGATGATGGGGATGTTGAGGGAGAGCTTCCTCCGCCGGCTGGGGGATGAGGACTTGGTGATGGACAGGGGGGGAGGCGAGGAGAACTTGCGGTTGGCCCTGGGGGACTTGGGGGGCTCTCCATAGAGCAGCTTGTTGTTCTGGCTGTTTGCAAAGAGCAGCTCCAGGGACCTGCGGGGAGACAGGGAAAGGCTGAACTCGCACCCGCTCTGCGTGTGAGGCTGCGGGGATCCTCCACCACCAGCAACCGGCACGGGCCCCGGCTCCCTCTGCTCACCGTGCGGGGATGGCACTGATGGGCTTCTTGTAGATGGTGATGAGCTTGTCGAGGACGACCAGGGCGGTGGTGAAGACGCGGTAGGAATGCAGGAAGGTGTTGAGGAAGTCGATGCTGAGGAAGCGCAGGTCCGTCAGCCTCTCCAGGAGCCGCTCCACGCTCGCATAGCGGATCTGCAGGACCTTGCAGGAATTCATCGTTTTACTGAACCTAATGTCAACATCATCACAATACAAGCTGGCATCAGACCTGCAGAGAAACAAGATTTCTGTGGCTCCAGCCTGGAACGAAACCAAGAGGAAGTGGGACAGCAAAGGGGCCTCGTTCACACGAATGCCCCTCTGTAAAATGCAGCTGGGAATAATCCCAGGGAGGAGGTAGGGAATTCGCACCCAGACTGATGGGGAACAGTACAGAGTGCTCAACGGGCAGAGGCTTGTGCACAAAACATATGCCCCTGGGCCACACCGTGAACCAGGACCCTTCCCCACGCCTGACAGCAAAGGGCCCCCCCCCAGTGTGCTGGGGACACCCCCTCGTCCCCACAGCTGTGCCCAACCCCCCTTGTGCCACACATACCCCTGCACCCAGCACCCACCAGGCTGACAACCCCTGCACCCGTCTCTTCTGCTGCTTCCCCCCCCTTTACTGTTATTGCCTTTCCCCTGAGCTCTCCCCTTCGACCCCCCCTTGCCCAGCCCCACACAAACCTCCTCCCAGCTAACAACGGCTCCCAGCCACGGCACCGGCACCGGCACCAGCACGGCCCGGCGCCGGGGCTGTCACCGGGCTCCCAGGGCACGGGCAGCACCACGGGAGCTGCTCCGTGAGGCCCGGCCCCGCAGCACTCACTTGATCATCTGCGGGACGGTGACCTTGGAGTTCTCCTCGAAGGCGTTCATCATGAGCCCGTTGCAGCGGATGTTGTCCACGCACTGCACGAGACACGGGGGAGGTGGGACAAGGCGGCAGGGACACCCCCCTGCTGCCCCGCTGGGAAACACCCTCAGAGAGCCCGGGCTTACCCACACAAGGCACTTCCTGCTAAGGGCAGGAGTGGTGGGACACGGGCACAGGGTGCCCAGAGAAGCTGTGGCTGCCCCATCCCTGGCAGTGCTCAAGGCCAGGTTGGACACAGGGGCTTGGAGCAAGCTGCTCCAGTGGAAGGGGTCCCTGCCCTGGCAGGGGCTGGAGCTGGAGGAGCTTTAAGGTCCCTCCCAGCCCAAACCATTCCATGGTTCTACGTTTTGCACAAAGCAAATGAAGAGCAGATGTAAAGTGTACCACGAGCCTGGGCCAGAGGAGAAATCCAAGCCACGTATCTGCACATGCAGGCAGAGCACAACGGGACAGACCCTGCTCCTGCTGCTGTGACTGTGCACCTCCCTCCTCCTCCTCCTTGAGCAGAAAGCTGCTGGGGATGTCCAGGCTCTCAGTGCCCCCAGCTCCAGGTCACCCTCTGCATGGAGCCGCTCTCCCCGGCTGCCCTGGGCTGTGTCCAGCCTACCTGGCTGATGTCACTGGTCCACGCAGCCTTCTCCTGCCGGGACGAGGCCACGAGGATGACGGTGAAAGAGGAGGAATCTTTGGGCTCCACCACGATTTTGAAGTCAAGGTGGTCGATGTCCTGCCCTGATGCTTTTGCTTTGGAATAGAAAACACACACACAGTGATTGTGAAAAGGTTCCCCCCCCCCTCCATGGGCGTTACTGGGGTTTGCCGCATTCTGTGGGTTGCCTGTGATCAGGGTGGGACAGGTTCATTGGGCAAAGGGTCCCTGTTTCGCTGCACACTGGGAGCGCCAGCGTTGCCCTGGTGCCGTGTGCCAGGAGAGAACCCACAGCACGTGCTGGAGACCTCTGGTGAGGACCAGAGGAGCCTGGGCTGGCGCTTGGTGTCCCTGCCCACGGCAGGGGGTGGGATCTGGCCGAGCTTTCAGGTCCCTGCAGCCCAAACCAGTTCCTGGTTCTCTGATTCCGTGTCCCCTGGGGGCTCTGCGAGCAGGGGGGCTCCTACCGTCCTCGTCGGTGCTCTCCGGCTCCTCCACCAGCGTGCAGTCGATGAGGGAGATGACGCCGTTCTGCAGGGGCAGGAGGCAGGGCTCAGTGTCGGGATCCCCCTGGATCCTGCTCCGCATCCCAGCCGCCGGCCAAGGGGGCACGCACAGCCCATGGCCAGCTCAGTGCCTGCTCTCCCGGGAAGCAGCAGCTCCAGCTGCGGGGCTGTTGCTGCTTTCCTTGTACAACCCATCCACTACTTTATGTGTAAACTGCTTCACAGGGGCTTTAGGTTCACTTCCCGAGGGTCTGCTCCCAGGGACCAGCTCCGTGCCACGCGCTGGCGCTTTCACACTGATAACTGAGCACCAGTGATGAGCAGCTCCTGTCGGGCTCCTGCTCAGGAGCTGCAAAACTCCATCGGCAAAAGCGGAGTCCTGGGCCCGGCCCGGAGCAGCCCCAGGCTGTGCTCAAGCCTGGCTGGGAGCGAGGCTCCCCCTGAGCAGCTCTCAAGGGTTCAGCTGCACATCACAACTTCTTCCATCGGGAGCTCCTGGTTTCCCATCGCTGCCCGTGGCTCAGAGCTCCCCCCCCAAGGTGCCTGCACCCCACCAGCACAGCCCGGTGCCCCCGTCCCACCTTGGTGAGGTGCAGCTTGCCCCCGGAGCCCCGGGTGCAGATGATGAGGTGCTTGGAGAAGAGGAAGCACTGCCGCTCGCCCTCCTTCCGCAGCGAGAGCGAGCCCAGCCGGCCCCGCGTGATCTTCCCTTTCTCCGACATCGGCACCTGGATGAGGGAGCCTGCGGGGGACAGACCCGGCCCTGGCACCGCATCCGGCACCCCGGCTCCGCAGGGCTGGCCCTGGGAGCGCAGCGTCACCGTGCCCCCGTGCAGCAGGGCCAGGAGCAGCCATGCCCCAGCCCACCCCTGTGTGCGGCTGTGTGGGTGCTCATGCGGTTCCCCAGCGGGTCAGGACACGAGCCACCGCTTCCCTGGCCGCAGGGAGTCCCTAAGAGCCAAAGCACGCGTTGTGCTCCATGACGCAGCACAAAGCAGTGCCCAAACCAAGAGCGAGGCGCTTTGGAGCAGAGGAAATTCAGACAGGAGCGATGTGTTTAAACCCCACCGAGCAGCAGGCCCCGCGTGGAGGGATGGGGGATGCAGGAGGAGGGCTGCGGGCTCTGTGCTAACGCAGGGGGCACAGGCTGAGCGCAGACTCGCACCTTGCCTCACGAAGGTCTGGCTGGTGTCCAGCAGGATCTCGCAGCCCTCAATGATCATCCTCTCGATCGCCAGGTTCTTCCGGATATTCTCCGTCTCACTGACCTCATCGTGCATTATCCTGAAGGAAGCAGAGGGAATTGGAGCTGGGATGAGATCCACACGAGTGGCACCTCTGGGCAGTAAATGGGCCCCGATGCCAGGATGGGAAGGGGTGGAGAAGGGTGGGAAGGGACGGGAAGTGATGGGCAGGGATGGGCAGCGTAGGTCTGACCTGGACAGCTCTTCCAGCTTGGACTTGGCGTAATCCAGGCTGTTCCTCTCCACGTGCTCATGGGGGGTGTGAGCCAGGAGCTCGTGCAGCGTCAGGATGTACCTGGGGATCTGCAGACAACAGGACCAGAGCAGGGCATCAGCACGGGATGGAGGGGGCACACAGGGCTGTGGGCACTGCTCCTGGGGTCACCATGACTGGGGTCACCATGACTGGGGACACCGTGTCTCATACACACTGATTGGGGGGTTAAGAAAAGTTCCTTGTGCTGAAACTTAACGAAGAGGGTGTGGGGTTTGCCCAGGACCCCGCTGTGCCCCAGAGGTGTGGGATAACCAGGAAGCAGCAGCTTCTCCCAGAGTCCTCCCGCAGCAGCGGGGAGCCCAGCGATGGCCTGAGCAGGTCCCAGGAGCAGCACAGGACCACGCAGGTCCAGCCCCAGGACCTCTTTGGGCTTCGCTGTGGTGGCACCGCTGGGCCCGCTCCAGGTCACCTGGAACATGGGGTAGGTGAGGAAGGTCTCCAGGGTCCTCTCCTCGCAGTCGGGCTTGGCCTCGTAGTGCTTGAGCAGCTTGTCGAAGTCGCGGTTCTGCTTGCAGTGCGCCAGGATCTGCAGGCTGTACTGGTGGTTCCGCACGAACTCCTGGTAGATGTTCAGCATGGGCAGCAGGATGTCGAACAGGTCGGCTGCGAGCAGAGGGGCAGGGGGTGAGCGGCTCCAGAACGCGTCCTGGGGTCCCAGCACAGCCCCTCCTGCTGCTTGTGCAAGGCCCAGTTTGGGTTCCAAAGACCCCCTCCAGCACCAGCTGAGGGTCTGATCGGACTCGGCGATGCGATGCTCCAGCACCAGGCCTCCTGTGCACGCCCCAGCCCACCCCTTCCAGCACCCGGCAGGACCAGGAATTGGGTTTCTCTGGGGCTTTTTGCTCCAGTCCTCGCCTCCATGGCCGACGTGAACAAGCACCATCAACAGGCTTCCCTGCTGCTGCTGGTTACAGCAGAACGAATGCCTGTTCAGCTGCATGAGGAGGAGGAAGAAGAGCGAAGGCTCGGCTCCACCCACAAGCGAGAAGGAAGCAGGATGAGGAGGCGAGAGGCACTCACCCAGCACGAGTGTTGGCCAGCTGGAGATCCTTGCCTTGAGGCCCTGGTAGAAGATCTGGTGCAAAAACATGATGGTTTCGCTGGAAGGCAAAGCAAAGGGTGAAAAGGCAGAAAGAGCAGGAGCAAAGAGTGGGCAACCGGAGGAAACCGTCCGCAAAGAGGGGGCGCTGGGAGCAGCTGGGAGACGGCTGCACAAGGAGCGTGCCACGGGAATGATGGATGAGGACAGAGCAGGAGAGGGGGGAACTGCGCAGCAGGGAGCTCCCTTCAGAAGTGAACCCACAAGGGAGGACAGCCCCGACCCCCTTCCTGCAGGGGAATGAGCGCCCTGGCACCCATTCCCGGAGGCAGGCAGCGGATGCCGATGCGTGCCCACCGGGATGGTCCCTACCTGTTGAGGAATATGCTGCTGACGTCGTCGTGCGTGATGGGAGGCTTCTTGGAGCTGGCGGCCATGCGCAGCGGCCGCAGGAAGTTGTTGACCAGGATGTGGAGCTGCTGCACGTACTCGGCCTCTGCCTCCAGCATGCTGAACACCACCTGGTTCCTCTTGCGCATGCTGTCGGCGTGGGGCGACCTGATGTAGTCCTGGATGATGGTTTTCCACTTCCTGCGGCACAGCCAGCCCCGCAGGAAGCTCTGCACCTGCACACGGAGCGGGGCTGCATCAGAGCAGGGCTATGGAGCGGGGCAGGCATTCCCTGGCTCCGGAGTGAGGTGTGTGCTCTTACTGGTGCTGCTGGTGCTGCTCCAACCCAGTAACCAGCTGGGAAACCAGCAGTAACTCATTCACATGAACTCTTTGCAGACACCGTCCTCTTTTCCCTTTTACAGAGGCACACAGAAGAGCCTCGCAGGCTGTTCCATCCCTGGCAGTGTTCAAGGCCAGATTGGACACAGGGGCTTGCAGCAAGCTGCTCTAGCAGAAGGTGTCCCTGCCCATGGTAGGGGTTGGAGCTGGATGGGCTTTAAGGTCCCTTCCAACACAAACCAGTCGGATATTCTATGACTATGTAAGAGATGCTGTTTGTGCAGGAGCCAGCACGGGCAGTGATGCCACATTCACCAGGGAAAGTGGGGAGCAGAGCCAATGCAACCAACAGAAGGGCTCCCACGTTTTCCTCCTCAGCACCCCCATGAGGAGGGGCAGGTCCTCACCCCGCTGCCCCAGCCCCACATGGAGCACGCGTCCCGCTCCGCCACAACCCCGGCACCCACCTTCTTGATCTTCTTGATGTCGCTGTCGTCATCGCTGGGCGCGCTGCTCTGCCCGGCCTGGATGCGCTCGTGGTCCTTGAGCAGGGAGGCGATCTGCGGGCACGGAACGGGTGTGAGCGGCACCGCGAGGCACATCCCAGCATGTGCTGGGGGCCCAGAACAGCAGCCACACAGTGCCTCCTGTGCCACCACATACACAGGGACACGCTGCGTGAGTCGGGTCTTAGTGGGAGACGGGCAGAGGAAGCAGAGAAGGAAACGTGCGGAGCTGCCGGGTGCCACCGACCCCCCCCAGCACCCCTGAACCCATCACAGGGGCAAAAACAAGTTGGAGAGAAAACAGCAGAAAAATCTCCAGTGGTTTGCACCCTAAGGCTTGCAGATGGACCCAGACCCTGTCCCTGCAGTACCCTGCAATGTGCTGGCTCTGGGCACATCTTGGCCAGGACCCATGGAGTGCCTGTGCTGGTGCCATGGCTTTATTTTGGCTTCTTTTTTTAAGCTGAGTGAGCGGAATTTGCACATGAAAGTAGAAGCAGATTATTTGATCTCTGCTTCAAAGCGTGTGGAAAGCAAAAAAGATCCCAAACCGACGCAAGGTAAAATCAAACACACCTGGACACAGGGGATGGGACCGGCTGCAGCTCTGATCCCAACCCTCAGTGAATTGCAGGGATCACAACACATCTCCCAGCTCTGAAAGCTCATTGGGATGCTCAGCATCGGTGCTGCTCGCCCTGACTTGGAGCCAGGACAGGACCTGGGGAGCTCCTGGGTGTCCCTGGAGACACCCCATAGAGCGGGTGCAGCCGGGGTGGTTTAGGGGCTGATCTGGTTCTGCTGGAGAGCACGACTTCAGTGGTGCCAAAACCGCTCCTGGGAAAGCTCTGTGGCTCCCCCGACCCCCCGGATTCAAAGCAGCCGTCAGTGCACCCCGACTCACGGTCAGGGATTGCCACGAGCCCACGCTTTGTAACTCTAACATCCCAAATTTAAGGAAGAGACCACGCTGAGGATGTGGCCAACCTCTCCTGCCCGCACATGCACGGCGCTGGGGCAGCCGCAGCCGCTCACTGCACGGCTCCTGCAAGGTGAACCCCAACAAGGGGAGCCCCGGCCCCTCTCCGCAGAGAAGCCCCAGCCTGGTGGCATTAGAGCCAGTCACTGCGCCAGCGCGATGCCACCGCGCTCGTCACCTCGGCCTTCAGGCGCTCGATCTCGATCTCCCCGTCCTCGATCTGCTGGCGGAGTTGCTTGGCAACGGTCTTCTCCGTCTCCACGATCTGCAGGAGATGGAGGTACTTCTGCATCAGCGCCTCGTGCTCCGTCGCCAGGGTCCTGTAGCTGCGGGCAGACACGGCCGTGAGCATCCCTCCTCCTGCCGGCCCCGGCACACACACACACACACACACACACACACCCCGAACCGGGCTCTGCACACCGAGCCAGGGCTCTATGGGCTGTGGTTTGCTGCCGGGTTGGTTTCTCCTTCCTGCCTGCCTCCCGCTGCCCTGAGCCCTCCAGCTCCAGGACCCGCAGGGTGAATGAACCGGAGCCAGTTCTTGCAGCCTGGGATGCTGGTTCCCAGAAGGGAGCGGTCCAGGAGGGCTTGGGTTTCCCCAGGGCGGGGACAGTAAAAACCACACAAATTTAAGGAAATGGTAGGAGATAAAACCCCCACAACCCAACACCATGGCCAGGGCTCTCCCCCACGAGTTTACCAAGAAGGACCCTTGTGCCACAAGCCTTCACACTGGCTCTGGTGAAGATGCTGCATCAGATGAGCTTTCTCTACCTCCTGCATTCAGCACCCAGCTGCTCTCTATCTCCTGCTGCCAGACCAGACCTTGCTTCACCACACACAGGGCACCAGGCTGGCTCCTGACCCCGTCCCAGGGCAAGTGCCCTGCGTTAGCAATCCCGCAGCACAGGACCTTGGACAAAACTCTTCCTGACCAATTTTGCTACTCCAGATAAAGCCCCTCCCGATGCTCTTTGGGCCTGGCAGTGCATCAGGCATCCCCCCAGCGCTGGGTTGCGATGGGCAGCACCAGTCTGCCAGGGTGTGACAGGGACGGGGACTGGGACGGGGATGTCTGAATGCAGCTTCCTGCTCCATGGGAGGGTCTCCGACACAGGGCTGGAGGTCAAGAGCCCTCAAAAGCCCCCAGCTCAGTGGCTCCCTGCCTGCAGCCTGCCCACAGCTCCCCACAGCTTCACCCTCAACACCCCATTGCCCGGGTGCGCTGGTGCTGGTGATACCTGGCGTGAGCTATGGCTGCAACCCACTCGTCACAGTCCTTGGCATCCTCCGTCCGCAGCTCCAGCGTCTTCTGGTTCTCGTGGTTGAAGTTAACGGTGAAGTAATGCTGCGGAGCAAACACAGGGTGAGGCCACTGCACGGCGGCCGCTGGGGAAGCGCTTTGTGATCCACCACCAGGGCTTGATTTGAGAAACAAACGTGTTGGAGCACCAGGAGCACGGCCGAGCTGTGCCCTCTGGTGAGAGCTGCTCCGTGCATGGAGGCAGTGCAGCAGGATGAGAGATGCTCCAAGGGGAAACCCTACTGGGCAAGCACAACCCTAAACCCACCAAGCTCCCAGAGGCTGCCACTGCCTCGGGGACAGCCCTCACCCAGGGCAAGGGGAGGAAGAGCTGGACCCAGGCTGCTGCACGCTCGGGCACCGAAGCTGGTGCCTGGTGCTGGCGCTGGTGCCCAGGCTGGCCCCGCTGCGGGCAGGAGGCTCTCATGGGCACAGGAGGCCCCGCACGGGGCTATATTTATCCTCCCTTGACATTTGCAGTGCCTGCTCGTGGTGTGCCTGTGCTGCTCCTGAGGTCTCCTTGGAAACAGGGACCACGCTGCAACGCCGGATGCTGCCCGGAATAACTGGGCTCAGACGGAACCCACGAGAAAAGAGCTCATCCTGGCCTTGCCAGCTCCTGTGGGTGAATGAGGGATCTGAACTGACGGGGGTGCTGCAGGAACCCCCCCCGAGCCAACCTGCAGCACCCCTGTGACCGCAGCCCCCAGTGCGCCACGGGAACACAGACGGGCACCACAGCGCAGGCAGGAGCCTGTGTGGGACCAGCCCCACCACCGGCTGCAGGCAGGGATGGGCAGCGGGTGCTGCAGCAGGGCAAGGCTGGGACCCATCCAGCCCATTCACCACCCCTGTGCTGAGCACCAGGGTACAGCTCACCACGCTGCCCCAGAGCAGGGCTGCATCTCCCATCCCTACCCCTCAAGCTCTCCCTGCCCTCCCTGGGCATCTCCACTCCCTTCCATTCCCGATCAGGCCCAGGGGTGTTAAGGAAAAGGATCTCCAGATGGAGACAGGAGACTTGCAGTGAAAGCAGGATGCGGCCGGTCACAGCAGCACGGACACCCATAAAGTCACAGAACCACAGACTGGTTTGGGTTGGAAGGGACCATAAAGCTCATCCAGTTCCAACCCCTGCCAGCTCACCTCTGCCCATGGACACAGCTGGAGATGCAGCAGCTCCTCAGATCTTTGCTTCTCATCCACCTTCTCCCTCCCACCCCAAAGGCATTTGTTGGCAAAGAAACCTCTGACAGCAAATTCACCTGGGATGTTTTGGTCTCCGAAGCCGTGTGGCAGTGGCAAACCTCTGCTCACATCCAGCTCTCCTACATCCCTTCCCTTGCAAACAGCATCAGAAAGAGCTCATTGCATTGGCAAGACTGGAAATCCTCCCAGAAACAGCACCCGCCATGCCGGGGGCATTCCAAGCCAAACAGGGATACAAGGGGTTGGGAAAGGCCCTTCCCAGCCCCAGTGCCCCCACGAGCTCCAGTGGCACAGGGACAAACCACGCTGACACCCGCAGCACCCGGCAGGGTCCCCGTGGGACCCGAAACACAGGGGGATGCCTCCAGGACTCCCCTAACCCGGCCCTGGAGGAGGGGATGGACACGGAGCCCTGGGCGGCCCTTCCTGGGTCCCTTGGGGTCAACGCAGCCCCCGATGTGCTCCCATGGGCGAGGGCACCCACCCAGAGCCCTGCACCCGTGGGGTTAAGGGAGCAGAGCTGATGCTCAGCTCTGGGGCTTGCTGGGGTGGCAGAGACCAGGGACCCTCGCTGCTGCCCCTGCTCTGCCCACTTGAGGCCCCTCCTGAGGCACCAGCACAGAGCGGTTTGGTCCCCATCACCCCCCCACACCACAAACTCCGGTTTAGCCAGCGGCCCTTTCGAGGCCGTGGGCAGCGGGGCTGGGCAGAAGGGCCCCACCACAGCCACAGGTGTCTGCCCAGGACGGTCCAGCTCCACGGGGAATGAACAGGCAGGTCCCGGGAGCTCCCGTGTCACGGATCCGTGCCCACGCGGTGCCCGGGAAGTGCAGCGCGCTCGGGAGGAGGAAGTCATTTTCTCTTTGAATACCAAAACTCCCACCACCTTTATCTCCACCTGAATTGCGATCTTCCCTGTTATCACAGTGACACATCCAACGCGACAGCCAGCCGGGAGCGCTTCCAGCAGCGCTGGGGCCGCGGCTGGGCAGCAGGATCAGCTCCTGCCACCAGCATCATTCCAGAGCCAGCTTCCCAGGCGGGCTGTGCTGCCGGGCGCCGGGAGCAGGGCAGGAACTACCCACAGCTCCATCTGCTGCTTCCCACAGCCAATATTTGCTCCTTTGAAGACCTCATTCACTCACAGCCATGGAGGCACTGACGGCCCTTCCCCAGACCACCTCTCACTCTGCTTCCCTGCAAGCTGGGCAGATGCAATTCCTTAATCAGTCACTAATTATGGGGCAAATTCCAGCTTCCCCCATGTCCCAGGGCCTGTAAGAAACCTGGAGAGGGGCTTGGGACAAGGGCCTGTAGGGACAGGCCAAGGGGAATGGCTTTAACCTGCCCGAGGGGAGACTGAGCTGAGCTCTTAGGCAGAAGCTCTTCCCTGTGAGGGTGCCGAGGCGCTGGCACAGGGTGCCCAGAGAAGCTGTGGCTGCCCCATCCCTGGCAGTGCTCAAGGCCAGGTTGGACACAGGGGCTTGGAGCAAGCTGCTCCAGTGGAAGGGGTCCCTGCCCGTGGCAGGGGTTGGGGCTGGAGGAGCTTTAAGGTCCCTTCCAGCCAAACCATTCCATCATTCCGTGATTCTGAGCATCTGCTGTGGGACACGTAGCCCCCCAGACCCCAGTGCTGCAGCCCTGCTACCAGTGTCCAGCCTTTCCTAGCCCTGCCTGCGGGTACCAGGGGCTCTGCTCCAGGGTCATCCATCCGGGAGGGACCTGCGCCATCCCGACCCCTGGTCCTGCTCCCAGCCCCGCTCCCGCTGTCACTTCTCCCGCAGAAGATCCCCAGCCCCACTCAGCTATTTTTACTGAGGGGTGAGTACAATAGCGAGATGCTGCTCAGGAGCTATTTCTGCTTGCAGAACCTCCACAAACGACTTTGAATTAATGAAGGAGACTTCCCGGGTGATTAATGTGCAGGGACTATCTCCCAGAAGCGTCCTCCCACTTGTCTGATGTCCCTGGCAGGGCTGGCACAGCGATGCTCTGCCCTCCTGCCATGCCCAGCGCTGTAGAACCAAAACCTGCTGCGTGTGCACCCCCAGAGCAGGGTCCCTGTGCCCCGGGCATGGGTCCCTGTGTGCTGCAGGACGTGGGTCCCGCTGTCCCCAGGTGCAGGTGCCTGCACGCCAGAAGACGAGCTCTGCCCGCTGCCATGTCCCTGAGACGCCCGCTCCTGCTCACCGTGGCGGGATGCACAGGCACCTCCACCCTCCACATTCCCTGTAAAAGCCAGTGGGATGTGTTAGTGCATTTGCCACTGCGCTGTGTGGGCCCCCACGCTGGGATCTGGCAGGGACACAAGTCCAAGGTCCCGTGACCTTGGGAAGACACGAGATCCCCGTGTCCCGCAAGGAGCCACGTGGCATTCCTGCAGGGATGTTTAAGGACCACTGGTGAGCTCCACATCCGCAGGAGCCGGGCTTCCCACTGCACTCACAGCAGAGCACACCAGAGGCTGCAGCAGCACCCCCACGCTGCGATGGGCAGGGAGGGTGCTCCTCCTGCAGCCACATTGTCACTGCTTGGCTCGGGTGAGGGGGGGGGGGACCAGGACTAACCCCCAGCAACGACACCCGTCACCTTTACCTGCACAAAGTGGCTTTGCTGGGCCATCACAGGGGCCTTTCCACCCCATGGGAGATGCCCCCCCCCACCCCTCTGCAATGGGGATCCCCCTGCCGCACCGGGCACCCCACAGCTCCATCACCCGTGGCAGGAAGGCACCAGCCGCCTGCTCACAGACCTGACGGTTATTGCAGCTGACATAAAGGGCAAAGGAGGAGACTTCTGCTGCTCTGGAGGGATGAATCCAAACATCCACAGCCAGCAATGGCAGCTTTTAACTTCCCTGACCTACATACCATGTGCTCTGGGAAGACAGGACCTGGACTCAGAGGACGAGATGGTGTCAGGCAGGCCATTTGCTTGCTAACGGTAAGAAATAAATCCCAGGGGCTGCAATTCCTCTCCTCTGCTTCAGGACGGACAGTGAGGATGCTCATGCACAGACACCAGAGCTGAGCATGAACTGCGCCAAGTGGGCTTCAAAGCCCCACACTCATGCATGGGGCAAACAGCAGGCAGGGACCCTCTGCTCCAGGGGCTTCACCCATGTGAATCCCACCCTCAGTCTTGGGCAGAAACACGCTTAAAACAAACATCCATTCTTCCTCTCTATGGCACATCATCCAGCAATGCTGGCAGACAGGCACGCAGGCATCACCACCACGCAGGCATTGTCGTTACCATGCAGGCATCACCGGTACCACAAAGGCATCACTGTTATCACGCAAGCATCACCCGTACCATGCAGGCATCACTGATACCACACAGGCACCGCTGGCATCACACAGGCATCACTGTTACCACACAGGCACCGCTGGCATCACACAGGCATCACTGTTACCACACAGGCATCATCGGTACCATGCAGACATCACTGGTACCATGCAGGATCACTGGTTCCATGTAGGCATCACCAGTTCCACACCAGTACCAGCACCATGAGCAGCCCCAACCCTCCTCACAGCTTGGAAATGGAGGCCTGGCATCACTCTATAGAGTAATCAATAAAGATACCGGTGTTATACCAAAGTCCTGATCATGGACGTTCATACCCTGGCCAGACTCATGTGTGAATACCCCTCTAATGACTCTGCACCTTTGTGTTTGCAATACATCAGCAAAACATGTATGTGCACCTGAGAAAAGGAATTGGGGCTGCTGAGCTATTGGGAAGGTTCGTTCCTTCCTCCCCCTGCTTCTTCAGCAGAGTTCATGAATCTGGGGGGTGAGAGCGTGTGACAGAAGGGGACAGACTGGCATCACATTTAAACATGGAAGTCAGGCCATAACCCGTCAGTTAATGAGGAGCTGAGGTTTAGGATCACAAACTGTGATCTAGGATCAAGAAGCTCAGATCAGATGTAAACCCATTCAGGTGCCTGTGGTGCTGGTGTGAGCGCTGAGCTCCTGCCACCTGCAGCTCAGCACACAGAGCCTGCCTGCAGCTTCCCCCGCCTGGGAAAACTGCTGGAATTTAGAGTTTATAGAAATCCAAGAGGAGAGGCCATGGGGAAAGCCAATGGGCCGGCCGCCATGGCAGAGACCCAGGTGAGCAAATCAAGGTGAGTTAAGCTGATGGGAAGAGCCAAACATCTTGAGAAAGCCACGTTATCCCAGAATCACCCTGTCTGGATTTATATGACAGCTCTCGGGGAGTTTCTCAGCCTAGACAGAGCCCATTCCCGCAGAGGTGACGTGTCCTGTGCTCAGACCCAGCTGCAATCACTTCACTGCCATCGGTCACACAGATTATAGAATCCCAGCATCCCAGATTGGGCTGCCTTGGAAGGGACCTTAAAGCTCATTCAGTTCCGGCCTTTCCCACCTGCCTCAATCTGGGACCATTTCAGAGCCGCTTGTGGGTCCCTTGCCACTGCTCCCCCTTGCCTAGAGCCCAGCCTGGGCCCAGATAACCCTGCACAGCCAGGATCCACGGGGCTTCCCAAAAGGGGACCCCAGCATCTGCTGCTCCCTGCAGCACCCAAGCATCCCCAGCTCTGCATCCATCCCACTCTGCCAGTGCCTCAGGGATGGTGCCATGGGACAGGGTGCCCTCGGTGACCGTGGTTTGCCTCAGCACCCACTGCACTTTGTGCTGCTGATGCTGAGATGTGTCTTTCTTGTGCCCTGCTGAGCTGAGCAGGGAAATGAGCCCGGACGGGGCTGGACACCTTTCAGGGAGATGGAAGAGAAACTTTCCTGATTTACCAGTGGGAACCATTTCCACAACCCTTCTCCCATTCCATTGGGAACCCATGGCCACTCACACCCACCAACTGCCCCCCCATCCTCAGCTTTGCATCGGGTGCAAAACGCTCCCTGGGTCTCACACACACAAATGTGACACCCGTCCCTGGCACCCGCTTCAGAGATGGGGCAGAAAATCTCCAGCTCCAGGCTGTGTGCTCCCAAGCAGCCTGGGCTGGGGGGGAAGGACTCTGCTCCAGAGAGCCCAGGGATCGGCTCCGGACCTCTGCATCCGCTCAGCTCCCCCAAAGGGATCCCACTTTGGCTGTGCCCCATCACGTGCAATCCCACCGCATGTCCTGCCCACCCTCCCTGCAACGCAGCACGGCCCCGGGGGGTCTCCATGGCCCCTTGCACCGTGCGCAGGAGATGGGACGTGGCTGCCACCACAGCATCCTCACAGCAAAGCAAAAGGGAGGGTTCGCACCCTCGTTGCCCAGCACCGCCAGCACCCCCTACATCCTGCCCCGAGCAGGACAGCACAGGCAGAGCCGGCAGAACCTCCCTGCAGCCACAGCCGGGCCGGAGCCCACCCAGCCATAAACCATCCTCCAAATCCAACTGCTTCAGAGAAAACGTCGCTTGTGAGAAAAGGTAACAAAACCAGGAGAGAAAGGTCCCAGAGGTGACCGGGACCGGATCCCATCCACTGTGCCTCGGTTTTCCAAACAACTTTGCTCCTTCATTCTCACATGCCCCGTGTGCTAAAACCACACCGCACTGCCAGGAAACAGCCCCCCCTTCCGCCAAAGCACAACGTGGGAGTTTAAAAGGAAGGGGTTGTGAGAGACCCACCTTTTAAACACGCTCCTTTATGGAGAACGGGGAACGTTTCAGGCTTCACTTCCGCAAAGGAATCTAAACCTGGAGCTCCTCTGCTGCAGGGAATTCTGCCCCCAAAGCTGTAGTTGTGACCGCCCAGAGACAAACAGGCTCCACACCAAATCACGGTGAGCACGGGCAGTGCTAGAAATTTCCTCAGCACCTGAGAGGGGCTGCCCAGGGCTTGGCACCAACCGGGCTGGCAGGAGCCTTGCTGGGGTGCAGAACGCGGGCACCTTCCCCTTGGAACCCCGCCGGCTCCGCACGCTTCCTTGCAGACCCCACTGTGGATCTGCACCATCAACATTCTGCTGCTTATCTCACCCATAGGTCATTAATTAGCCTGCAGAGCAGCGGGCCCCAGCGCCCAGGCTTCCCCTCACATCTGTCCTAAGGAATTATAGGGAATTACAAGCCAGACACTGAACCTTGGTGAATGGGCGCAGAGCAGTGGCCTGGTACATGTTCGGTGTGGCCAGATCTGGCTGCACCATGGCCCCAGCCCCTCACCAACACTGGGGATAAATCTTCCAGGTGCATTCTGAACTGGAAAGGCTGTGGCATCCTCCCATCTTGTTTACCTGCTGGAAAATCCCTCCCGCACAAACACTAGGAGTCAGAACACGGTGAGGGATGTAAAACCTGGGCAGGAGGCTGGGTTTAAACCTGGCCAGCAAGCTGGACTGAAGCCGAACCAGGAACATGCAGGAACATCTATTCCACGGCTACATAAAGGGACATGGCTGGGAAACAGGGCAGCAGCTTGTCCCCCTTGCAGCCGCAGCCAGTGCACCGGAGGCTGCTCCGAAGCCAGAGGAGGCAGAGCCCTTGCATAAAACCCACACTATTTTGATCTGAGCAAGGAAATATTCCCGTTCTCCCAGCCAGGAGCAAGGAACTGTGCCATGGAGCGATGGTGCTGCATCCCTGGCTGCTGTGGCAGGGACTCTGGGGGCACTAAGCAGGCCGTGATTAACTAAAGGTTAATAAGGGGCTCATGGCCCCCGGCTGCCCCTCACCCGGGGGTTGCCGTGGGGCTTGTCCCGCAGCCGCGCTCCCAGCACTTCCCGGGAGCCGGTTTAGGCAGAAATTATGCAAGCCCTGCAGAGCCGGACCCGGTCGGAGCATCCCACAGCCCCCAGCCTGGAGAACCACCCCCGCTCCTCCTCGCCAGGGGTTCCCGGTGCCCCCTGCACCACCAGCGCCGTGCTCAAGGGGTGAAGCCAACCGCAGCGGCTCCTGACCACGCTCATGAGGCGGGAGGGGGTTTTGGAAGCTCTGGCAGCGCTGGGCAGGTTCTGCACCCCCGGCTGGAAGCCAGCCCTTCCTCCCCCGTACCCGGCACCAGCCCCATCCCTGCCTGCCAGCTCAGGCGCAACCGTCACCCACCAGACAAGCTGCCACATCGCACCCACGCTCCGTGCCACGCTGCCCGCCCGGGGATGGCACAGCCAGGGCACAGGAACCCACCCGCGGCCCCGGCGGGTGCTGCGGCCGCGGGGGACCGGGATTCTCCCAGGGCCTCGCAGCGGCTTCACTGTTTCGGTGCTTTCCACCTGCAGATGTTAAGGTCTGGCACCAAGCACCGGCCCTGCGTGGGGCAGGGGCGTCCCACGGGACGGGATGTGCGGCGCTGGCAGTGGGTTTGCGGCGGGAGCACAAACCGCACACGTGGGGAGCACGAAGGGGATGATGCCCGCACCCGGCCCCACACGCCACCACCTGCACTGCCAGGGGGCCGGTTCACCCCCCAGCACAGCGGTAACCACGGCGGGGGGGGGGGGGGATGTCATACGGCGGCTGCGCCGGGGGAACGCACCGGGGGGAGCCGAGGCCGCCCCACACCGAGCCCTGACCGGGCCCCGGGCACGCGTGGGGCTGCGCTAAGTGCGAACCGTGGCCGCCAGGGGGCGGCCCGCGCCGCAGCCCAGCCGCAATTACCGGCGGTTAATTAGCCCCGGGGGGGCACGGGGAGAGCGGGGGGGGGGGGGGGGGTCAGGTCAGAGCCAGACACCCCCACAGCGAACCCCCACCCCCCCCCCCCCCCCCCCCCGGCGCGGGGTGAGCTGCAGCGCCCCGTCGGGCATCCCCCATCCCCGGTACGGACCAGCCGCATCCTCCGCCCCGGGGACCCTCCGGAGCACCATCCCCGGGCGGTGCGGTGCGGGGTGGGGTGCGGCGGCCCCGGTCCCCCGCGGTGCCCACCTGCTTCTCCAGGGAGTCCTTGGCCGAGAGGGAGGGCTTGGGGGAGGGCGCCCGGTCGCAGACGCAGCCCTCGAGCAGGTAGAGCCCCGAGGGCCGGGAGCTGGAGTCGGTCTCGAAGTAGAAGAGCATGTTCTGCAGCAGCGCGAACCACTTGGTGTGCCATTTTGTGTTGTCGGAGCTCCGCTTGCTCAGGTAGCCCTTCCTGGCGCCGTCCTTCTTCGCCAGCAGCCCCAGGTAGGTGACGTGCCCGTCATTGAGCCGCATCCCCTTCTGCATCGTGGTGGGCACCGCCGGCTCCTCACATGGTCCCCGCCGAGCGGCCGGCGGGTGGGTCCCTGGCGAGCAGCCGCAGCCCCCGCGCCCGCATCAGCGGCGCCCGCTGCCCCCGGAGAGCCGGCGGCCGCCGCGGCCGCTCATGCCGCGGCCGAGCCCCGCCGCCTGCCCGCGCAGCTCCTCGCCTCCCGCGGCGCCGGGGCAGCGCCGCGTCCCGGAGCCGCGACTCCCGCAGACGGGCGGGTCATGTGACGCCGGAGCCGCCGGCGGCACCGGGAGCCCGTCAGCGCCGGGCCGAGCCGAGCCGAGCCGAGCCGAGCCGCTGCGGGGCTGGCCCTGGCCCTGCCGCCGGCTGCGGGGGTGGCCGCGCCGCGCTGCCGGGGCCGCCCCCCTCCGGGCCGCGGGGTAGCGGTAGAGCGGGAACCTGCCCCGGGCCGGGGGTCCCCCGGGACCCGCAAGGCGAGAGGGACCCCGGGACCCCCCCGGGGCAGACACGACCCCAGGGCACAGCGGGAGCCCGGGGCCAGGAGGCACCCCCGGGCACGCAGGACCCCCAAGTCCACCCTGCCCGTGGCTGGACCCCCAGGCCAAGAGGGATCCCTGGGCATAGGGGACCCCCCAGCATACAGGACCCCTGTGTCAGCAGGGAATCCTGCCCACGGCTGCAGCCACAAGTCAAGAGGCACCCCCAGGCACGTGGGACCCCCAGGCACAGCCAGACCCCTGAACCACGAGGGACCGCTGGGACACGCAGAACCCCCAGCACAGACAGGACTCCTGGGCACAGCAGGAGCTGCTAAGAGGGACCCCCAGATCCAGTGAGAGCCCTGGGTCTAATCAGAGGCTAATAGAGACCCACAGCATCCACTGCAAGCTCAGGCACCAGCTCTCCTGCATCCCAGGAACCATCCCCGTGTCCTGCCCTACATGTTGCTGACTATGGGACATCCCCACTTATGCCCTTCCCCTCGGTGGGACCCACACGCAGCCTGCACCCTCTCAGGAGCATGAAGCTGATCTGGTCCCTGCAAGCTGCAGGCCCTCAAGCATGCAGGGGGACCAGGAATGCTCATCACCATCCTCCTCCTTCCCATCCCCACCTCCCACTAGGGCACCCCAGTAACTCCGCAGCCGCTCCCCCATGCCACATGTGGGAGAGGAGAGAGGACCCTTGTTCCATCTCCTCCTGTTCTGTTTTGGGTCGGTCAGACACCACGATGAAGGGCATGTGTGGGACCAGAGGTGGCTGTGAGGTAATACAGGCACCCTGCTGCCCACGGGCAGCTGCCTGCCTGCGTTGGCAGGGGAACCAGCCCCGAGTGTCCCCAGCCCCTGCAGACAGGGAGGGCATCAGGAAAACCCTCTTAATTAGCTTTGTTTCCACCGAAAATGCTGGCAGATCTCCAAGGAATGCAGTGAGGTCATGGGTTGCCACGGCAACAGGAGGGAACTGGAATTGGGAAGGGTGCTGGCTCCAGGATGGAGTTGCTTGGCCTGGGTACTCCCTGGAACATGCACCCATCACTCCCCAAGGGATACAGCCTGAGCACCACCAGGCACCGGATTAATGCTGGACTGGGGCAAAGCAGCTCCGGACAGGGGCAAAGGAGAGCCTCTTGCTGCCCTCACACCTCCTTATCTCCAGGACTTTCCCGACCGGTATGGCTGACGCCCTCCATTGGCCAGGGCTCTCCCGTTTCCCATTATTCCAGCCATCAAGAAGGTTCCACATCCTGTTGCACCACCACAGCCTCTGCTGCTGGGTCAAATCACGCAGCTGGGGCAGGAAGTGCTGGCTTAGCTGGGACCCCCCCTTAGGTGATATGGAAAATCCCACTGCCAGGTCATGAGGTTGGAGCAGACACGGGAACTCAGAGTGAGCTTTGGTGTTTGCATGTGACATTTACTTCCGTCGATCCTAAGGCATCTGCAGTGTGCCCCTTCTGCCCCGGGCAGTGTCCATCACTCCCCCTGAGGCAGACCACGAGGCAGGGACTTTGCCTGCAGTGAAGGTTTCCCAGGGTTTCCAAGTATTTTAATTGCAGTGATTTCTTCTCTCTCCGTTGAAGTGTTTAATAAACATGGAAGCGGGCTGGGAAGCAGAAGAGCGGGAGCCCACATCCCAACAGCAGCAGCTGGCCCAGCACTGCCCCATCCTCATCTTCAATCCATAGCATGCACCAGGCCTGGGAACGCACACTGGATGGACTCGTATTTGCTGAGAGGGAAAAATCTTCTCCCTGCTGCGAATCCCTCAGCAGTAACCGGCTCCAGGAGCAAACAGCTCTGGAAGCCCACCAGGCGCCTGATCCGTTTCGGCTTTCCCCAGTCCCGTGGTGCAGGCAGGGAACCGGCCCCGCGGAGCCGCGCTCCCTGCGCCCGGAGCTCCCGCATCGCCGCCTCCTCTGCAAGGCTCCTGGCAGCATTATGTAAAAATGCAGATAAGGTCCATGGGAAGCTGCAGAGCCGCAAGTGCCCGGAGCCCAGCTCCGGCGGGATCCACGCGCCGCGCTCATTCCGGGGGCTGGAAATCACAGGCACAAGCCGTGTGCGTTACAGGTGTCGGCAGCTCCACGTGTGCTCCCCATAAAGGGCCCTTTAACCAGGGCTGTGCTGCGCCAGGAGGGTGATCCCGATGGAGCGCGGTGACTTCCCTCGCTGCTCGTCAGCACTTCAGGGCTTGCAAGAAGTAAAGGCGGGTGGAAGCTGCCCGTAGCCTCCCTGGCTGCAGGAGCTGGGCTTTGGAAATGCTTTCGATTTCCTGCTTTAGAAATCATTGGCCTCCTGGAGCATGAATTAGAGCTTTGTATGTGCCAGGCAGGAGAGGGACAGGGAGAGGGGCACAAACCTGCAGCAAGGGGACAGCCCTAGCCAGGGCAGGATGCTGGTGCATGGGGCTCTCTGGGGAGCAGAAACACCTCTCCCACACCGAGCCCCTATTGGTCCCAGTTGGCCAAAGGTTTTCAATCAGCCAGACACTGAAATCACTCACCAGAGATGGGAATTCGGGATGCTCTCCCATCTTCTGGCTGAGCCAAAGCTGCTGATGCAGCAGGTTAGCGGGCTGTGTTCTCACCAGGCAGGGTGAGTGCCACCAGCCCCACCTACGCCCCTTTCCACCTCCCAGGTCCCATTTCCCACCAGCACGGGGGCCAGGCAGACGGAGCAGTGACGCTTGCAGCACGGGATGGGGGTGCACAAACCAGGGCTCCTCACCACAACAGAGATGCTGTGGGTTCATTAGGCTAATTTGTCACTTAGAACCCTCCTCCCTGTGAAGGGTGTCAGGACAGGGCTGACCCCAGAGCCAGCAGGCAGCCAAGCTGCCAGAGCCATGGGTTTGTTGATGGGTTTTAACGGGAAAGCTCAAGGACTGTTATTATGCTGTGTGAAATTGCTTCAGCAGCCCTTTGAACCGCTAAGCTATTCTCTGGGAATCTCAGCTCCAGGGATGACAACGTGGTAATTTATGCCAGCAGCTCTTGAGCCCGCAGAGAGGGTGCAGGCACCACTCTTCGTCACACAGTGCTGGGTACCAGCTCCTTCACCTGAGCTACAGGGGCTGGAATTGCCTCCCCATGTTTAATCAAGGCACAGATCACTCAGGGCCTTCCCCTCCATGTGTCCCACTGGCCTCAGCCATCCCTGTGCCACTGTGCTCTGCTGGAGCGAGTCCAGAGGAGGCCATGGAGATGCTGCAAGGGCTGGAGCAGCTCTGCTCTGGAGTCAAGCTGGGAGAGCTGGGCTGGGTCAGCCTGGAGAGGAGAAGGCTCCTGAAGGGGAGACCTGAGAGCAGCTCCAGTGCCTGAAGGGGCTGCAGGAAACCTGGAGAGGGGCTTGGGACAAGGGATGTAGGGACAGGCCAAGGGGAATGGCTTGAACCTGCCCGAGGGGAGACTGAGCTGAGCTCTTAGGCAGAAGCTCTTCCCTGGGAGGGTGCTGAGGCGCTGGCACAGGGTGCCCAGAGAAGCTGTGGCTGCCCCATCCCTGGCAGTGCTCAAGGCCAGGTCGGACACAGGGGCTTGGAGCAAGCTGCTCCAGTGGAAGGGGTCCCTGCCCGTGGCAGGGGCTGGGACTGCATGACATTTAAGCTCCCTTCCAACACAAACCATCCTAGCATTCTATACCAGCGACAAGCTGGACAATGACACAGCCTCTGCCCAGCCCAGCAAAGAACACCAGGCACCTGGGCACAGACAGCAATTGTCCCTGTCCCATGTCAGGGTCAGGCAGAGACACTGAGCACCCACTGCAGCACCTCAAACTACTGCCCCTGGGGCTGGATGAGGACAAGCCCTGCTCACAGCCGCAGTTGGCGATCACCTAATGTGAATCATTCCCATCTCCATGGAGAGCTCCCGGGGGAGCTGGATCCATCAGCACGGGGCCGCTGCCAGCACCTTGTGCCAGGTACCCGGAGCCGTGACACTGCTGGCAGTGAGTGAGGAGCAGCAGCACACGGGGCTCTGGGGCTGGGGGGAGGCTCTGGGCTCGCACAGCAGCCATTTGGTAACCAACCGTTATTTTTAGGCATTCCTGAGACAAAGCAGCACTTTCGGAGCCTCACCGAGCACATCACAGCTAAAATTATAGCTGTATGCATGTGATCCGCGCTGCACAGGCTGGGGGTCCCTGCTGTTCCACGCAGCCCTGGCCACACCACAGACTGAAACCTCCCCTAAAGCCAGAGCTGCAGGTTTCTAAGGACCCCCTTGGCCCTGCAGGGACAGGGTATTTCAGGTACAAACATCCCCACTCACTGTATCCGACTGTGTTCCTCTGGGGTTTCCACACTGCTGAGCATCCAGAGCAGGAGCCAGGCTGTGCTGGGGGTCCCCAGCATTCCCAGCCCCACGGCAGTGATGGAGCACCCTGTAAACCAGCCCATCTTGGGGGATTTCACTGCCCCCCTCATCCTTCACAGGCAGGGCACAACCAGGGCATGTATGTGGCAGCACAAGGAGTCCTGGAGCATCTTCCCCACCTTCCAGTGCCGGGCTGCCTGCTATGTTGGTGAGCAGAATTCCCCGTGCCTGGCTCTGTGGGATATTCAGAACCCCGGGGGCACTGCCAGCACTGCCAGCGGAGCATCAGCAGCTCCTGGGTGCATTTCATGAGCAGCAGGACTGAAATCACGCATTTGTACCTCAATTCTGTCACCATGAGGGAGCGTTCTCGATGCTTGGGCACTTGCTGCAGGGAAAGACAGCTCCCTGTTAACGAGGCAGGAGCCAGGGGCTGGTCTCCCTTCCGGGTGCCCGCCTGGCTGCTGCTGGCACTCACAGCGGGATTGCCCATCTCCCCATGGATGCACACGCAGCAGGTCCGGGTTAAAGCTGGTGCAAGCGGCACTAAGAGAGCTGCAGATGGCATAGCTCTGCACGGCCTCCATTGCTAGGCTTGAGTCAACACCACACTGCGCTGAAGGGCTCCTGCTGCTCCGAGCTGCCGCCACGGGGACGCAATGGTTTGCCCTAAGCTACAGCTTCAAGCGGAGCCGCATTCCCCGGAGCCCCCGCTCACACAGTTCCACTGCCCAGGCCCGGTGCCGAGCATCTCCCATGGGGCGAGGGCCGCCTGGGGCACAAACCAGCCGCAAGGCCCGGCCTGACCCGCTCTGGGAAGCGGGAATGCGCCGTTTCTGTTCTCTAATTGCAACGAGACCGCATCTTACCAGCCAAGGAGTAAAACAATCAGACTTGATGAGGTGTTAAATGTGACACCGGCAGGAAGAGGGGAGGAGCCGCACCAGAGCCGGGCTCTGCCGCAGTGGGGCAGCCCCACAGCCCTGTGTGCGCACACGGGTCCGGGCACACGTGTGGGTGGGAAGCCTGATGTGACCAGCACCAGCAGAGGTGGAGCTGCCCCAGGTGGGGATCTGCAACATCCCAGCAAACAGCATCCTTCCAATCCCAGCAGGCTCCAGCGTGCTCAGAACAAGGTATTTTTATCGATGAACGCCTGTAACAGGGTTTTCCCCCATTCACTGCTTTCACGGATGGCTGGAGAAGGCTCCCATCCCTCTGCCCGTCTCCCAGGAGCACGGCAGACCTTTACCCAGCAACACTAAAAGCAGACCTGCTGAAGCTCTATTTTTGAAATCCTCTGGACACTTTGGAAGAGCGAGCTCTGCTCCGAGCTGGGAGCACAGAAAACGGCAATGCTTTGCCTGTGATGCCTGCACAGCGGGCAGTGCCGGCCTGGTACCCAGGGGGGGCACAGGGATGAGGTACAAGAGCAGATCCTGAGCATCCTTCCTCAGGACATACCCAGAGGGGAGAGCCAGGGCTGGCCAAGCCCAAAGCCACAGAGCAGCGGGACCTGAGCTCTAGGGTCCACCTGACCCCTGGGTTTGCAGCCTGACTGGGGACAGGTCAGTGTCACCAGTCTGGGGGCCACCCTGCACCCTTGCCTTCGGGCACCCGAGCATTAGGAGCAGGGCTTTCAGCCCCCTCCAAGCCTTGGACAGATGCTGCACTAATGCTACAGATTCTGGGGGAGAATCTGTGCCAGACACCAAAGCCGTGCCTGCCGGTGCAGGATCACCTTGGACGATCTGTCCCAGGACTGGATGTGCTGCATTCAGGTGTGTAATCCCCAGGGCCAGTGGGATTAGCCATGGGGAGCGAGGCCAGCACCCTGCGGCTGCAGGGCTCCCTCAGCAGCCCTGCCGGGGGTGCTCTGGGTAACGCTACTGCAGATGCATCCCATCCCCAATCAACAACAACTCTAAAGCAATTAATCACTTATTGTCATGGAGAACTTGCGTCTCTCTGTCCCTCTACCAGCACACCTGGAAGACACCAAACACTCCTGTACCTGCTACAATGGCGTAAGGAGACACCAGAGCCACAGGACTTGGTTTGAGGGGTGAAAGAAACCCTGACAGCAGACAGTGAACACACCGGCTGACACAGGGAGCTGGGGGCAGGACACGGGTGTCACTCACTAACCCAGGCAGCTCCCCTTTTGCTGCAGGTCAAACTCTCACAAGTACCCACCGATCAGCTCTGCGTGAGCTGCTTATGCAGGTGATGGGATTATCCGCCCCAAGGGCACGGTGGGATCCACGTTCACCTTCCCAGTAAGAAGGTGCTGTGTCAGGCCTCCAGCTCCATCACTTGCCTGTTGCTGCAGATGGACTCTGGTGTTACAGCACCTGGGAAAGCCCCAGCGTTTCCCAGCTCTGATCCCACCTCCCTGCAAGGCGCAGGACAGGGCTGGCCCCCAGCAGCATCCCTGGGGCTGACCCACAGAGACACGACCCACATCCACACCAGCTCCTCGCACCCGAGCCGCAGCTCCCGACCCTTGCCTGTACAGCTTCATGAGTTGTTACAGAGCCTCGGGACTTTTGCGGGGTTTTTTGGGTGCTGGATGGAGCTGGTTCACCCGGCTGTGGGGGCCCTCCTCGTCTGTCCCATGGTGTGTTTCAGCACACGTCTATCCCTCTCCTCACCCCACAACAGAAGGCAGTGATTTGCCCAAGGCCGTACAGGCAGTCACCAGCTGAGCAAGGGGAGGCACCGGGTCTCCTCGCCCTTGCTGGCTGCTATTTGTGGCTGTCAGGAGATAACCCGTGGGAGAGCAGTGAGCCCCCAGCGCCAACAGCGAGGTCCCCAACCCCAGGGGAAGGCTCCGACGCCGAGGCTGCTCGGTTCCCATCACCATGGGATTTGCTGTACCAGACCCCCTCAGTCACCGGCGAGTGGCAGGGTTATTTTTAACCAGCTTAAGCATGTGCTGCTGACGGAGCAGATCCCAGCACATCCCGGGCAGCCTTCCACGAGCAGTGCCATGGGGAGACGTGGCTGGGAACACCGGGCAGGCAGGACCTGGGCTGGCCCAGAAACGTGCTCCGAGATCACCGTCAGCAGATGATGTCCCACCAGGGCTCACGGCGCTCACCCAGCCCTGCTCGCTGCAGCGTGCTCCGGGCAGGGCTGGCACTGCCATGGATGCAGATGCCGGCTCTGCAGGATGTTTTCATGCTGCTTATGGAAACAAGTGACACAAAGCATTTGCTAATTCAGGGAGATTCTTCTGGATAAGGCAAATTAATCAGATGTGAGTCATTCTTGTGCTTTCTGTGTGGGACAGAGGTGGATCAGGGGATTAGTGAGCTGGACGGGAACACTGGGACCATGTGAACCCAGGTTCCCGAAGGCTCTCCCACCTTGGGGCCACAGGACTGGCTGGGCTGCAGCAGCCGGGGCCCATTGAAGCATCACTGGCAGCAGAGAATCAATGACAGCCTTGTTCAGTTGTCCCGATGGGTCCAGAACTAACCAGGAAACACTTTGGAGCTGGGCTCTTAAATTGCCATTCCCAGGCACCAGCCCCTCATGTCCTTGTCAGCCCAAGTGAGGAGCTGCCCACTGGGAGCACAGGGAGTTGGATCTGGATGAGCATCGGGATCCCTTCCAACCCAAACCAGTCTGTGGCTCTAATCTGTGTTACACAGATAACACTTTGATACCCCACCAGGCTGTGAGGAACCACCTGGCAGAGCCCGATGCTGCCTGTCCCCTCGCTGCAGGTCCCACAGGGATGCTGCAGCACGTCTCTGCTGTCAGTGGGTCAGGATGTGGGGCTCAGCACACCCCCTGCTCCCTCACAGCCTCCCAAACCCAGCCCTGTACAATGCACCCCACAGCATCACACGCGTGGGCTTGAGGGGGAATGCAGCATTGTCCCTGTGGTGCTGCTGCACCCATCGCTCACGGAACATCAGTTGTGGCAGTGGGGGAAAACAGAGGATGACCCCCCCAGGAATGCTTCACCAGGCCTCCCACATTCCCATGGACTTGCTGTCTCCAGGAGAGCATTTCCAGCAGCCTCCAGTGCCTGGAAACCAGGACTGTGGAGAGCCCACACCAATTGCATCTGAAAGAGGGAATTTTCTACTAAATCCTTCTGCTCCTGGTGGCATTGTCCACATGGGAGCTCCAGCAGCAGCAGAAGCCATGATTTCCCCCTAGGACACACAGTGAGGTGTTGGGGACCAGGGCACCCCACCTCAGGGTCCCCAACACCTTCGCCTCCCAACCAGAGGACAGAAGACACAGGGTGAGGACAAGCAACAAGAGGATGAAAACACGCAGGAAAGAGCCAGCTCTGAAGGTACGGAAAGCTTTTGGAGCTGCAGGGATGCCATTGGCCAAGGGAGACTGCTCCATCAATGCTTATTCTAGCAGGGTCCAAAGCCACCGTCTCCCCTCAGCAGCCCCATAGGCTGCAGGCTCACAGCATCCCTTCCACTAGGGGAGACCAGCACAAGGGAAGAGGTTTTGTCCCCAGAATAAAGCCTGGAGAGCAGCACCCGTGTTCCCTCACGCCCGCCTGGGCAGACACTGAATCATCCGCGCTGGTATTTCAAATAGCTGAATTCCTCTTTTAGCACAAACACTGCTCAGAGGAGAAGGCTGAAGGGGATGCACGTGCTGCCCCAGCTGCTGCACAGGCGAGCACAGCCAAGGCTCCTGGCAGCGGCACATAGAGGGGATGAGGGACAGTGGGCACCGTGACAGCCATCCCCGTGGGACACTGGGGAGAAGAGCTGCCGCGCTTCCAACCCAAACCAGTCTGATTCCATGAAATCCAGACCTGCTTTCCAATAACAGCCCAAAGGCCAGACCCACCCCAGCCACCCCTTGCGTACACAGGGCTCTACTGGCTCTACTACCCACAGCATCCAAAGGGGTTCCAGGTTTCCCATTCCCACAGCCTCGTCCCTGCCTAGGGCTGCTTGCAATCACCACCCACTGTCAGGGCAGCTTTGCCTCCAGTGCCTGCTTCATGCACCTCCAAGTCTCTACACATGCTCAAACAAGCCCAGCTCTCCCAGCCCAGGTCACCCCACAGCACTTACACAACCTAGATCACCATCAACAACTTATTCCCACTAAACGGCTCATTTACCAGAGATAATAACATTGAGCAGCAGATGCTGCCTCCAGGGCATCAGCTCCAGGCCAGCTCTGCTGCAGCAGGTAGCACACACCCCAGTGCATCAGCCTTACCTGGCACAAGCATCCTCTGCAGTGCTGGGATCCCATACCAATGAGACTGCATTGGGATACAGGGAGCAGAGATTGCCTCCGAACATCACCGTCCCTCCTGTTCGTCTTGCATACACAGCTGAAACAGGAGCCACAGGGAGGCTCCTAGGGCATCACCGTCACTTGACCACAGCACCCAGCCCCACAAAACCCACCAGCACAGGCAAAGCAACAGCTTCCCCTTTTATTGCTGAAGATGACCCAGAAGCACCAGCTCTGCCTGCCCCTTCCCAGGCATCACCCAGAGCACCTGGTGCTGATGGTTAACAAGGGCTGACTGCCCCCCAGCTCCCACCTGGGCCTTCCCAAGGAGCCGCTCAAGCAGCTGCTCTCCCCACCCATGTGCTGGACCCTGGATGCTCCCTGTGGGCAGCCAGACCCACTGCATCGCCGCATCCCTCCCACTTCATCCTTCCCATTGCCTCAGGCTGAACCCATGAGGAACAGCTTGTATGCAAGGGAATGGACTCCCCATAAAAGTGAGCGTTCCTGGGCTGCTCGGTCTGAGGTGTGAGGCCTCAGTTCCCTTAAACAGAAGATTCTGGATACGGGCAGCACATGAGTCCGTGAGCATCCAAAGCCGCACCAGGGAAAGGTTTTCCAAGCGTGTGTATGGCAGCCCTTCAGAGCTCACCGAATCAATCCTAAAAGGCCAAACATGAAACAGCCTTTTAGTATTTCCATTTCAGGTAGTTCAGGGGATCAGCACAGGGATATAATGGCTGCACCCCCCGTGCTGGTGGACAGGGTAAGGTAACCAGGCAGGCGTGTGGGTACCCAGGAGCTCCCCCCGAGCCCGGAGCCACACGAACAAGCCACATTTCTGCTATTTCAAAGCCAATTTCTTCTTACAGCAGAGATTTTATTTTTTCCCCAAGCTGGTCTGTTATAATGGAATGAAACCAGAAAAGGGAGAAATTCCTGCCCTGAAAAACAGCAGGAAAAATGCAGTATAAAGGCATAAGGTTTTGCCTGGCAATGAAATAAGTGAGTTTCAAATGTCACGCCTGCTGAGTGCTGCTGCATTTGAAAGAGCCCTTCCAAGCTGTCGGAGGTGTCACAAACGCTGGATTTTGTCTCTCTGTTCCAACTGACTTCGGTAAATGACAAAAAAAGCCTCTCACACACAGGAATTGGCCATGTTGGCTGCACAAATAAAGCAGTTGTCACCGTTTGGGGTACTGGTTTTCCCATTGTCTGAGTTACAAACCTTCCGGGTGTCAAATGCCACCCATTGGACTCTCTGTGCGTGTACACACAACTAGCGGGAGCAATGGGGCTGGAATGGAACCAGGGGAGGTGTAGATGCGACCTTTGGGATCCTGCACCATGGGTGCGGAACACGGGCTTCAGGAAAAATGGGATAAAAACCCCCAAGCTGGCCAAAGGAAACCCCAAACTGAGCAAAGGAAATATCCACCAGGAAACTGGGGCCAGGTGTCCACTCACTGCCAGCGAGTGCAGGAGGAAAGGACCATAAATCATCCCAAATTTGCCCATGGGACATAGGGCAGATCCCAGTTCCCTTGGGAAGAGCGCGCTTCCAGGAACCCTTCATCCCCTCCAGGTGGCTGCTGTTCCGTGGATGGTCTCGGGTATGGACTACGCTGCTGCCAGCGCAGGGCGGGCAGTGCCTCAGTGGTGCTAAACAGGAGGAGAGGCACCGGGCTCTGCGTGGGGCCGGAAGGAGCTGCTCTGGGGGCACAGCCCCCGCCGGCAGCCTCGGGGGGACGGGGGCCGCCTGCTGCGGAACCAGCGCCGGGTCCGTGCGGAGCTGGGACCCGGGGGCCGCCCTGGGCACCGCCCGCATCCGAGGGGCCCGTCGCTGCCGCAGCTGTCCCGGGGGGAGCAGCCGGAGCGCGGCGGCCGCGGGGTCTGTCCGTGGGGCCGGGGGAGCACCGAGGATGCCGCGATCCGCGGCGCCGCCCCCAGAGCAGTCGTATTTAGCTCGTCTCTGCCACAAAAAGGCTGCTGGGGACCAGCGCCGCTCGGGACGCGTTTACATGCGCTAATTTGGCAGAGGGCTGTCAGAGCCGCTTAGCTCTGCCTCGGCTGCCGGGGTGGGAGCTCGTTAGCAGCTTGTCAGAGCGGATCTCGCTGCTGAAGCTGAATTCCAGATCAGGTGTCGGTGCTGCGGGGCCGGTTGTTTGGGGATGGATTTGGAAACTCAGCTGAAGGAGGAGCCGAGGCTGTCCCGGGAATTGCGTGATGCGGCTCTGCGAGGGGGCTCTGCCGTTACAGGGCGGAACTGGGCAGAGCTGCTCCTGCTCCAGTGCTCGCGTGGAACGCCTTCACCCGGGCAGCACTCATCAGGGCAAGGCTCCTTCCTCAGGAGGTGGAAACCAAACCACCCGGCACAAGCATGGGCACAGGCAAGGTCACTGGGACTAGATCCCATTTGCATCCTCCTGCTCTGACCTGCTGCCTTGTCTCAAAAGCGGGATGGTTTCCCACTGTGCAGAACACCCATACACCTCACCCTACACCACCGGGAGGGATCCAGCCACCGCAGGACTTGGCTCCCAGTCAGCCCAACGTGATTCAGTGATGGAACATTCCGCAGGGCCTCTCCGGGATGGGCACGTGGGCAGGAGGGAGCTAGCAGCCACCTGTACCGGGGAGGAGGGCAGGGACGTGGGCATGTGCTGGTGGAGGAGAAAAGATGAGCCCAGCCCAGGTGCCTCCAGTGGGACCAGGAGCCATCCCAGTCACTCACTACGGGCTGTGACCCCAGCACTGCCTGGTGCCATCGGTGCTGCCACACGGACCCCTGGCACAGGCTGCTCCTGAAAGAAGGGCTTGGAACAACCTGGTCTAGCGGAAGGTGTCCCTGGCCATGGCAGCGGTTGGGACTGGAGGAGCTTTAATGTCCCTTCCAACACAAACCAGCCTGTGGTTCTGTGATTCTGCTGCATTGTGCTGTACGTGGGGAATGTCAGACAACAAACCCCAACCAAGTCATGATCTAAGTCATGATCAGCTGCTTCAGCAATGCTTCTTCAGCATTGGATTAGAAGGGAAAAAAAAAAGAAATGAAAGTGTTTAATTAAAACTGTTGCTGGAAGAGACATGATTAACTGCTGCAGTGCATTAAAACTGTGAACCCAGGAGCGCTGGTGGCAGATAAACAGTGCCAATGGGTTACAAATTAATTTGCTGGGGTTTTGAAAACAAGCGTGCTGCGTGTTATTAACAACTAATTCCTCATGGGAGAAGCTCTGACCCCAGGGCTACAGCTGCAGGTGATGGATAGGCTGGTGTGTGGCTGGAGCCACAGACCCACCATGGATGTTCATGTGGGGTTCGGGGAGCGCAGTGGCAGCAGGATGCAGCCGAAAGCAGCAACATTAAACTGAGCTGTTGATCGATTCCAGACTGTGGGTTTAGTATTTATAATTCCCCTCATTTGACACGTTTGGATGGTGTTTCCATACCCCGTTGTCATGGCGACACATTTGCCTCCCGGATGCTCCGTGAATCCTTTTCTCCAGAGAGCGCAGAGCACCCTGGTACCCAACAGCCAGGCAGGGTCCAACTGGGCACAGGGATGCCCCGGCCGCGGGGCCGCTGAGCACACCGATGCACTGCCTGTCATCGTCGCTGTGTCCATGCCTGAGCTGTGCAGCGCCATCGACACACTGCAGGGAAGGGTTGCACCCACAGGGACCATGACAGGCTGGAGAGGTGGGATCCTGCAAACCTCATGGAGTTCAGCAAGGCCAAGTGTAAGGTCCTGCCCCTGCGTTGGGGCAATCCCCAGCACAGGCTGGGAGAGTGGATGGAGCAGTCTGAGGAGAAGGACTTGGCCCCCCCCCCCCGCCATTCTGCACCCAGCTCTGGGACAGCAGCACCAGAGGGACGTGGAGCTGCTGGAGTGAGGCCAGAGGAGGCCATGGAGCTGCTGTGAGGGCTGGAGCAGCTCTGCTCTGGAGCCAGGCTGAGAGAGCTGGGCTGGGGCAGCCTGGAGAAGAGAAGGCTCCTGAAGGGGAGACCTGAGAGCAGCTCCAGTGCCTAAAGGGGCTGCAGGAAACCTGGAGAGGGGCTTGGGACAAGGGATGTAGGGACAGGCCAAGGGGAATGGCTTCAAACCCACAGCTGTGTGGAAGAACTGAACGCTTTGGCACGTCAGCAAATGCTGCCTCGTGCTCAGTGGCACATGAGGTGTGTTTTCCAGGCACTCACAGTTTTCCAGGGTATTTTATCGTGTTTCCTTGCACATCAGCACAGGCAGCACAGGACCAGGCTGTTCCGGGTGCAGTGGCAGCACTGGATTTCCCATGGACCCATGGAGGGCTGTGGAGCACTGGAGGAGGCATCATTCCTGCTGACAAAATTAGCACGAGCAAGTAGGACATAAGCCAACATCTCCAGTAAATGTGGAACCTCTGTGTGCTGCAGGAGCCGCAGCTCCGGCTGGTATTTCACTGCACCCGTTAGGAGTCGGATAAAGGTTTTAAGAAGATATGGAAAAACACAAAGCCATTCAAATGTGCCAAAGCTTTGGCTTTCTCATCAGACACAGCGGGGAACAGGGCGGTGGAAAATGGGATGTAGAAAACAGAATATCGGCAAAGAAGCCTGGAACCCCTCCATGGATTCACTGCTGAGGCTCCCCTGTGGCAGCCTAGGGGGGAAAGCAGGAATCACTGCACAAGGTGCGGGAGCAGCTGGGTCTGGCTGAAGCCCACCCGCTCGCAGTGCCTGTGGTCCCCTGCGGGCAGGCAGGCAGATGGACTCCATCCCGTGCGCTGCCTTCCCCATGGAAACCTGGCTGAAAACCCCACCGGGCACCAGAGCAGGAAAACAGCCCTCAGGGAAACAGGATAGCGAGGGAACGGCACTGAAATCACACCCAGGTCGACCCAGTGCCTGTCCTCATGGAAGCAACCTCACAGCCTCTGTACTCTGCTTGGGTACTCGGCCAAAATCACAGAACCATGGAATACTTTGTGTTAGGAAGGACCCCAAAGCCCCTCCAGTTCCAATCCCTGCCACGGGCAGGGACCCCTTCCACTGGAGCAGCTTGCTCCAAGCCCCTGTGTTCAACCTGGCCTTTCCAAACTCCCCTGGCCGTACATGGCTTATTCCTACAACCAAACTGTCCAGCTGGCTCGAGCCCTCACGTCCCTAAACCTTACTCCAAGGAAATCTCTTCATCTTTCCTCCCCTGCCCTTTGGGAAGGGTCCTGATCCCCCCGTGCAGAGGAACAGGGCGGTCCAGGCAAACAGGGAGACCAAAGGATGTACAACTGCTGCTCATGAATAAACACAAACACTAACAGCTCCTGTTATGTTGGCCCCTGGCGAAGCATTTCTGCAACTTCTTGGTAAAATCCCTCTAAATGCATCGTTTCCCGATCCCCTGTGGAGATGTTTCCACAAACAGAACCGCTGGGCTGCTGCACGTGATGGAACCTGCTGAATGCCTCACCAGCCCCATCACCTCGAGGAGGGCGGCCGCGGGGAGAGCTTGGGTTGCTTCACCAGAGCAGCAGCTTTGCTGAAGCCTGCACAATGGTTGTGTCTCCAGCTCTCTGTCCTGGGAGCTGATCTCTGCCTCAGACCGTGAAAGGAGCAGCAGCGACAGGAAAAAGATGGAAAGAGAAGTGACATCGTTTGTGCTGTTGCTAGCGGGAAATAAACCCTGCTGCTGGGATGCTGCTCCTGCGCGATGGCATCCACAGGATCTGGGTCACTCACCCAGCCCATGGCTGGGCAGCAGCGCTGGCTCCCTGCCTCTGGGCCCCCACACCTCACCCTGGCACTGCCGTGAGGCTCTGGCTACCCCAATGCAGACCAAGAGGGGCTGGGGAGAGCCTCACCCCATGCCCTTGGCTGGGGGGGGCACACAAGGCTGGTCCCCATCTCGGTGAGATGCACTTGGGTACCTGGGAATCGCACTGCAGGGAGCAAGGGTGGTGCAGAGCCCACCCTGGTCCCGAGCCCCAGCAAATCCCCTTTCCCCATGGATCAGGGCTGGGGTCTGGTGGCCATGGGCAGCCAGCACCCACTGCACCATCCCTGCTCTCCCCGCCGCTCTGCTTTCCTTGCGTTAGCGGCTTACCCTGGCTGCGTGATAAACAACAGCCTGGATCTGAAAACAAGCCCAGTGCCGGGCTGGTTCCCCAGCGCCTCTGGAAGCCCTGCAGGCAGGTGCGGGTGCCACATCAATATGTCAGTGCTCCATGACGAGTTCATCATCTTTTCTGCTTGCATTCCACTGTCTGGGCGCATTAGCGCACAGGAGCTCCCGAGCGCTGTGCTCCGGAGCCAGGGCTTGCAGCTTGAATAACAAAACCATTGGTGTAAAGCGTTAGTTGGTGATTCAGCGTGGAAATACCTCATTAGCACTTGGGCATGTGCAGTGTGCGGCTGATCAAACCCCTCAATTATGACTAATTAAGTGCAGGACAGAAAATATCCCAAATCAGAACTACAGTCAGCCACTACTGAGAGTGAAACACATGAGGGGACAGCACCTGGGGCAGTGGAGGCACCTACATAGGGTTCAGGGTCATAGAACCAGGGAATGGTTTGGGTTGAAGGGACCTTAAAGCTCCTCCAGCTCCAACCCCTGCCACGGGCAGGGACCCCTTCCACTGGAGCAGCTTGCTCCAAGCCCCTGTGTCCAACCTGGCCTTGAGCACTGCCAGGGATGGGGCAGCCGCAGCTTCTCTGGGCACCCTGTGCCAGCGCCTCAGCACCCTCACAGGGAAGAGCTTCAGCCTAAAGAGCTCACCTAAGGACCCCAGCAGCTCTGCACCCTGTGCCCACTTGGCTCCTCTGGTCGGCACCGAGAAGCCAGGACCCAGCTGTGCCCCACCCGGGACGCTGCATCCCACGGGATTTCCAGGCTGGTCTCAGGCACTCAGCGGAAAGCCAGGGGTACAAACTGCCACCCAGCGAGCCTCTCCTGCTAAGAAAGGGTCTAAAAATAAGCCTTTAATACACTCCTGCATCCTGTCAGGCTTTAAATAACGGTTTGGAGCTCGAATTTTGAAAACTGTGGAGCTCAAATCATTTACGACAAGTTGGGAGCCAGAAATAAATGGGGACGAGGAAGGGGAGGAGCATGGCGCCCACCGTGGCTGCGAGACGTGCCCATGGCTGAGCCCACCGCCAGCGCTGCCCGGACCTATGGGGCCGAGGGGCAAAGCCGTTGCTGTGGGGGTCACCCCAGGGGGCTGACCCACGGTCACCCCACCCCGCAGAGCATCGCCTGCTGATCCCAGTGCCCCTGCCAAGGGAAGCGGCCGTGCGGTGTCACACACCAGCACCAGGACAGCAGAGCAGGGAGCAGTGATCATGGAAAAGCTGCTTCTGACGGGGAAACTCAGTGAAAATGAGCCAGGATCAAGGAATAAATGTACCTCTGAGATGCCAGCTCACCACAGGGACCTCCTGATCGCACGGGTCCTCGTGACTTTGGTCCATTGCAATGGTCTTTGACCTGTAAAGTACGAGACCCCGCTCCAAAACAGTTTGTAATAAGAAAAGCGCCAGGAGCGCTTGCTTGGCTCCATCTCGAAGGCGAGGCCTGCAGAGCCTGTGGCACATTTGTTCTGCTCTTTATAAGCAGGGTGAGCTCTGGGGAAGAGATGAACACGGACAGAGAAGGGCCACAAAGATGGTCCAAGGGCTGGGCAACGTGTGAGGAAAGGCTGAGAGAGCCGGGGCTGTTCAGCTCTTCCAGGGGCTCCCGGCTTATCCACGGCCAGTTGCTGTTAGGGGCTAACTCCCACAGTGCCTCTGCAAGTGGCATCCGTGGGCATTGTCCCAGGCCGGGAGCCAGGACCTGCCCATCTCCTGCCCGCAGCAGGCAGCACCGCAGCACGGGTGGATGTGCCCCACAGCGGGGATGGATGTGCCCCGCAGCGGGGATGGATGTGCCCCGCAGCACGGGTGGATGTGCCCCGCAGCACGGATGGATGTGCCCCGCAGCGGGGATGGATGTGCCCCGCAGCGGGGATGGATGTGCCCCGCAGCGCGGATGGATGTGCCCCGCAGCACGGATGGATGAGCCCCACAGCACGGATGGATGCGCCCCACAGCATGGGTGGATGCGCCCTGCAGCGGGGATGGATGTGCCCCGCAGCACGGATGGATGTGCTCTGCAGCACGGATGGATGCGCCCCGCAGCACGGATGGATGCGCCCCGCAGCACGGATGGATGTGCCCCGCAGCACGGATGGATGTGCCCCACAGCGGGGATGGATGTGCCCCGCAGCGCGGATGGATGTGCCCCGCAGCACGGATGGATGTGCCCCGCAGCAGGGGTGGATGCGCCCCGCAGCAGGGATGGATGTGCCCCGCAGCGGGGATGGATGTGCTCTGCAGCACGGATGGATGTGCCCCGCAGCACGAATGGATGCGCCCCACAGCGGGGATGGATGCGCCCTGCAGCAGGGATGGATGTGCCCTGCAGCGGGGATGGATGTGCCCCGCAGCACGAATGGATGTGCCCCGCAGCTGCGGGTCTCTCCCATGTGCCAGACCAGGGGATGTGCCACAGCAGCCTCAGCCCCAGTGAGAAGGGAGGGCCCTGGTTGGGGGATGGACAGGGAGTGCAGGAGGGGAGAGCACTGGGGACAGGTGCTTGGACACCCCAAACGTGTTGTCACAGCATCAGGCAGCTGCTGCTGGCACAAGGCTCCTGCAGCTCCCACCCCTGTGAGCCCGACGGAGTGACCCAGCCCCGCACCCCGAGATCAGCCCCTTCACCAGAGCAGAGCAGCGAGACCTGCTCTGCAGCCAGGTTTGGTGCTCCTCAGTACAGAAGCCACACCAAAAGCAGTTTTACATGCAGCTCCTTCAGTGACTGATCTCAGATCTGGAAAGGCTGCATCCCACAACAGCAGAACGATGTGGATGTGAAAATGAAGCTTAATAATGGATAATTTGCTCTCTAGGGGAAAAAAAAAGCCAAATGGAAGCGTGCTGTTGTACCTGCAGTCGTGTCATTACAGATGTAGTGATTCTGTGGTTCTTGCCAACTCCTTATGGAAATGCTGCTCCAGAGCAGTGCGGGGACTTCCCGAGCCCTTGGGACCGCAACTTCCCACTCCAGGGGCTGCCAGAGAGGAGCCAGGAATCCCAAGTGCTAAATCAAACCTAAGGGTGTAGGCAGGAGCAGAGAGGCAATAATGAGGCAGAGCAGCCTGGGGAAGGAGTGTGGAGGTGTCAGCAGCAGCGGGGAAGACACAGCGCAGGACACATCGGGGTGTCACACCAGGAGCCCCGGTGCCACCCTCTGTGGTGCCAGGGGACGGTGGCTCTGGGTGTCCCAGCCTGGCCCGTGAAGCTGTGGCTGTGGCAAAGACAATCACCAGCTTTAGCTCTTGGCTTGCATGCGAGCCCTGCTGCAGCCCAGGGGGTGCTGGGGTCAGTGCCTTGCACTGAGCATTGCTGTGGGCAGCGTCCATCCCCCCTGCAGCTCCACCACCCCTGCAGCCTCCATCCCCCCTGCAGCTCCATCACCCCTGCAGTCTCCATCTCTCCTGCAGCTCCACCACCCCTGCAGCCTCCATCCCCCCTGCAGCCCAGGCCCGGGCAGGAGCCGCGCTCGGGGCTGTACAAGACGCTGCGCGCCCCGCAGTCCGTATTGCAGGTGACACCCAGCGGCTGCGTGCAGGCAGCGCAGCCCCACTGCCACCGCGGGCACCCGGCACCGCTGCGGGGCATGCGGCTGCACGGCAGCCGAGGGGATCCCAGCACCGTTAGGGCTGGGAAGAGATCATCCTGTCCAGCCCCTGCCGAGGCCGGGCCACCCAGAGCAGGCTTAGCCCGCTGCCGGCCCGGCCATGTCACCCCAGGGACCCGCTGGGCACGAGGCTGCTGCAGCACCCAGTACTGGATGTGCCAGGGCCCCCCCGGCAGCCAGAGGGCCCGGTGGCTCTGCAGAAGGGATCCGCTGGGAAGGGGGGGGGCATCAGGAGGTATTTGCAATTTCCTTCCCACCCCCGGGGGATTTTCCCTCCCCTCTGCGGAGGGCAGCAGCAGGAAGCTCACTTCCCTCTGGCCAGGAGCTGTTTAATAACACAGGTATGTGGGGCGGGGGGAGGACGCTCAGCACTAACACCCACAGACAGAAGCACCAGCGAAGGGAGTTCACCTTGCACCGATCCCCATGGGTCCCACACCTCGGCCCAACAGCAGCCTGGGTCCCGCTCCTGGAGGGTGCCCTGAGCTCTCCTGTCCCACTGCCAGAGGGGTTCTGCCCCATGGGCAGCAGGCATCGGCCAGCACCAACTGCAACCTGGATGGGACAACCCAGAACCGTTTTTGCCCCTCCACTGGAGGCATCACCCCCCTGCCACCACACCAGCATCGTGTTGCAGGCCAGGTTGGATGGGGCTTGGAGCAACCTGCTCAAGCGGAAGGTGTGGAGCCCCATGGCAGGGGGTTGGAGGTCAATGAGCTTTAAGGTCCCTTCCAACGCAAACCATTCCGTGGCTCTGATTCCAGAAAGACCCTCATTTTGGAAGCGAGCCCTGTTTACTCTGACACGAACTTTCACATCCCTGGGAGCTGCTCAGCTACATCATCATCAAAACCAACACGGGACGCGGGGCTGCTCGCTCTTTTTGTGCTTGCCCACTGGCTGCTCACACAGATGAAAGGCTTGGCTCAGCCGGAGCTGGGCCCGCGGGCTCTGTCTGGCTGAGTCCAACACTCTTTCCCACCCTGCAGCAGTCCTGGCATGGCTGGGAATGCTGTGAGAGCCTCTGGAGCCAGCAGCAATGCTGTGGGACTCAAACTGCTCCAAGCTGAGCCTCCTGCTAACCCTGCACATGAGACAATTCCAAAGCAGCAAATTCCAAAGCAGGCAAATTCCGAGACCTGTTACAGCCGGGTGGGAAGAGCCACAGCCATGCAGGGGCTGCTCATTCGGCACCACTTGCCCTAGTAGGAAGCTCTTTACAGCCCTGTGGTGCCACCCAGGATTTGTGGTACCCCCATGCATCTCTCAGCATCTAAAGCAGTTGGGATGTGATTGTCACCATCCCAGGCACTAGGAAACACGGGTGGCTGTGGTGGGGCTCACTGACAGGGAAACATCAGTGCCCTCTCCCTGCTCCTCTGCTCGCAGATGGTTTGTACGGGATGGTTTGTACCTTCCAGCAGAGTCAGACACTGAACGTGGCCTCATCCAACAGCCAAAGCTGCAGCTCTGCACGGCTCGGAGCCAGGGCAGCCACAGCACGGAGCAGGGGTTACCTGTTCCTGCAGGCTTTGCTAACGTCACCCCGGCAGTGGCTCCGGATGCGTCCGGGGTTGTGTGCCATTGACTCACGCCAGGGGAATCTCCAGTTCGACCCAAGTGTCTTGGAGCAGGACCGTTCCCCAGCCGGCTCGACGGCTGCGACAAGCGCTCACATGCCCAGGCTGGGGAGTGGAGATCCGGATTCCTCGGCTCCGGCCTCGGCTGTGCTGGAGCTGGAAGCAGGAGGGGTCGGGGTGCTTGGATGCAGAGCGGGTGCAGAACGGGTGCAGGCACAAGTGGCCCACCCCAAAGGGATGGACCGGGTTTGGACAACCTTCCTTGTGCCATTGCCCTCACATGCTCCGAGGGGAGAAATCACAAGAGAAGAGGTTGGGGCACGGTGACACAGGGGCAGCTGCCATGGGGCAGGTAATGGGGTGGCACCATGGCACAGGGCCCCGTGTTCAGTGGGTAAAGTGGGCAGGGATGTGGTAATGGACAGTTCCCAGCCGCCCGCAATGGGGCTCTCTTGCCTTTGGCACTGGGGCACCCCCGGCCCTGCCACAGCACTGGGGGAGGCAGCGGCTGTCGGTGCCTTTCTGCAGCGTCAGACTAATGCACGCGCTCAACCCCTGGTTTCTGCACACAGCCCGACCCGAGAGGTCCCCCCCGCGCCGGGGCCGGTCCCTCCCCACAGGGAGGGGACTGCGCTTATGAAATTTGGGAATAGGGAGTGTCCGTGGGGCTGGAGCAGCCGCAGCCGCGGGCGCGGGGCACTTGCTGCGGGCGGCACGGGCAGAGGCGACTGGCACACGAGGTGCTGCCGCCCCACCGCAGACACACCGTGCCCCCGACGGGAAGAGGCAGCTGGGGATGTCCAAACCTCCACCTCGCCCATCACTGCTCCGGCTTCTTGCGTTTGCTGTACCAAAGTTCCAGGGGAGACGTCTCCTGAGGCCGCTCTCATCTCCTTATCACTTTTCCAGCCCAGCTTCTTCACTGTAACTGTTGGACGGAGAACTGATAAGGGTATGCGAGAGGCACGAGCATCGTCCTGGCACGTCGGCCCCCGTGCTCCCCAGGCTGTCCCGGCTGGGATGTGGGACTCCAACTAAACCCGAGTGCAAAGCAAACTCAAGGGTTAAAGAAACATCTTGTTTTACCCAAGAGCCAGCAGGTCCCGTCCTTCCTTCCAGGCTTGTTCTCTTTCAGCATCTCCAACAGGTCTGTCCTGCGGGAAAACACTGGCATGAGGTCTTGAGATAGTCTGCATGTGGGCGCTGGAGCGCGGCACCGGCATGTTTCCGATCGCTCATGTCCCGGTGGAGGCAGCTGGAAATCCTTTGGAACTGGTATAAAGAGTCATTACAAAAGTAAGAAATGACTGTGGTGGGTGAAGCTCCTGCGCTCTGTACCTGCCTGGGGCTGTTCACATGAAACACGACTTACTCCGAATGTTCCGTAGTTTTAAGGTGAGCTCTCGCAGCACAGCTGGACCTGCAGCCAACAGCAGGAGCTGGGTGCCAGAGGAGCAAAGCGGGACATGGGGAAGCAAAGCAAAGCGCCAGGTAAGGGTTTGCTCAGCAGAGCCCCGAGTTGCTCACATGCAGCTTTGGGGTGCTGCTGGGGCGCAGCCGTGTCCTACCCAGCCCATGGGGGTCCCGTGGGGAGCTGCCCTGAAACTCTAAACCTCCCGGGATCTGCTTCTCATTCCCAGCTGTTTTCCTTTCCCTGGGTCCCCTGTGATCCCCCATAGCCAAAGAGCACCGCGGCGCTCCGGGGAGCATCACCACCCTCATGGGCACCAAGGTTTGACACCGGTGCAGACAGCCCCTGCCTGCATCTCCCTGCACACCCACCACAGGGACAGGGGCTGGAGGGGGGGGTCCTGGAGCTGCCTGGAGGTGGGTGCCCCAAATCCCCTCAATTCTCAGGTGCAGGCGCCAGGACAGGGACCAACACGGATGAGGCAGCCCCATGCGGATGCACCCCAAAACATTGGTGCTGCTTCAGGGACCCTCCTGCTCAGACCTTCCTGCTCCCAGAGCCCAGGCCCCATCCTGACCCCTGAGACCCAGTTTGTCGGAGGCAAAGCACCAACACAGGGTCTTGTCCTCGCTTGAGGCATCCCCCCAGGCAACCAGGGAGGGGACATGGGGGCAGAGCACTGCTCACAAACAGTCTCCCCAGCCCCTCAGCTGGGCAGGGCTGCTCCCAGCATGCAGGGAGGCTGCGGTGCGCCCCACAATGAAGCAGGAGGAGGCGGATGCTCCTCCTCAGCATCCCCCATGAGCTGGTCCAGGGCAAAAAACCCGAGTGCTCCCGCGATTCCTCCCTGTGCAGGGAGCCCAGGGCTGCCGGGAGCCACAAAGGGGCTGGGGGCAAATGTCTGCGTCCTCGCGGCTGCTTCTGCATGAGGGGTTTGGTGCCGGGACCTCACCTGATCCCTCTGCAAACAGAGCGCCCGCGGATTGTCCGTGTGCATTTGGATTTCACCCATGGCAGGGGGGTGCTGAGCCGTGAAACGCGGCTTAGCGCTGGCTGGAAAACTACTGAGGCAGCCGAATTCCCCAGCGCCAGCCGCGGCCATGGGCGATGGGGAGCGGAGCCAGGACCCGCGGCCAGGGGAGTGTCAGCACGGATGGGCAGCCACGGCTGAACCAGCCCCGGTGCTGCAGCCACTTCCCTCCCAGAGCACGTAGCCTCTATATTAAATCCATGAATAGGAAATTCCAATTCCTCAGAAAAAAAAACGAATCCGGATATTTCATAAGTGTCCCGCTGGACATGAAAGCCCAACCAGGAAATTTCACTCAGCAGAGAGATATTAAAGTTGCTGCAGCCCTTGGGGCAGCAATGGCATGGGACAAAGGATGGCTGTAGGATACGTGTGTGCCACGGCCCCAGCCCTGCTCATGCAGCTCCTTGCTGTGGCACTGCACGTCTCACTGCCCATCACATAGAATGGTTTGGTTTGGACAGGACCTTAAAGCTCCTTCAGCTCCAGCCCCCTGCCACAGGCAGAGACACCTTCCACTGGAGCAGGTTGCTCCAAGCCCCGTCCAGCCTGGCCTTGAACACCATGCTGATGTGGCAGCAGAGCCCCACGGGGGTTCGCTCCAGTGCTCCTCACCCACCTCCACCCACCAGACACAAAATGTCCCTGTCACCAAGAGACCAAGGACACCCCTTTGGCAAATGCTGCCAGCTTGGGGAGGGCTGTGCCAGGGGAGGAAGAGCCACACACAGGGGTGAGGGGTTCAGGGGGCCAATGGGAGCGGATGGTGGGAGCACCCACCCATCCCACAGCACCCCCGTCCTGCAGCACCCACTGCACAGACGCGCTCCCCTGCTGCTGCGCTGTGAAAAGCCACCCCCACAGCCCTGCTCAGAGGTAATTGCAGGTTATTGCAGGGCTCTGTTGTTAAATACGGATCAGTTCTCTTCCGACAAGCGCTCTGTGTAATGCAAACTCAAATCATCTCCCTCCTCCGCCCAGCACCTCCTCACCTGCCAGGAGCCACAGCAAGTCCCAGCCATGGCAGAGGATGCAGCATGCACGATGCCCCAGCCATGGCAGAGGATGCAGCATGCGTTGGACACATCACGGACACAGACACCTCGAACCACACCGTTATTTTCCAGACCCAGAGCACATTTGGCCCCAGGCAGGGAGCAGTTCTCAGGCAGGCCAAGTTGTGTCTCTCCCACCACAGTAATTCCACAGCCCCCCCAGGCTCTGAGCTCTGGGCATGGCTGCAGATGGGCCACAGCTCTGTCCCAGGTGCCAGCACCACCAGCCCATCCCCTCCCCTGCTCACACCTGCACTCCCAGCTTCTCCCCTGCCTCTTCACCCCTGTCCTCTGGCCAAGTGGCTTTCTCCTCCCACCCCCTGCACTCAGCTGGTAACGGCTCCAGACTGAACCGACTCGGCTCCTCCTGCGCCTGCCTGGGAACTCCTGCAGTTGGGTTCAGCAGCACCCATGTGAACCGCTCCACCATGGGCTCCAGCACCCAACACCATCACCAAGGGTCACCCGTGTGCTTCCAAACCCTGCCCCAGCCCCTGAGACCCCACCGGGGTTGTGGCTTCCTGGAGGGGGTGGCATTGCCGTGACAGCCCCTGGCTTGGGAAGGACCCACATTCACCACAGTGGGATGGAGCAGCGCTGCTTCACCCCGCAGCAACACGAGCATCCTCACTCCCAACAGCGACTATTCCCCCTGCCCAGGGTCAGGGCTTTTCCAGCCCAGCACCGGGAGCTGCCTTTCAATCCAAAGGGCTTCTCTGCAGATCCTCTGGAGGAGAGCCGAGATGGAAGTGAAGCATCGCGGAGGTGCCGGATTGCGTAGATTGCAAAGGAAGGAGGAGGAGGAAGCGTAGGGAGAGGGAGGATGCGTCGTCAGGGCAACCGCCGGCTGCGGGATGGGAGCGGGGTGAGGGGAGCAGGGGACGAGGGGAGTGGGGACACCCGTGGGGGCTCGGGGCTGCACCCCCAGCACAGGCTCACTGGAGGGAATGCAGCTCCCTGGCACACAGCTCCGCACGGATGGGAGCAGGTTGACAAAGTGATTTTACAGCCACCTTCAAAACACATTCCCGCCCCCATGCGAGAGGAGAAGAGGGGAACAGGAAGGGGTTTGGGAAGAGGATCTTCACCTCCAGAGCTCCGGTGATGGAGACAGCGGGGCTGGAAATCCCAGGGCCCGGGGCTGCCCCTCTGCCCGCTCTGTGCCAAGGTGGGTGAGTCCCAGCACAGCAGCGTTCCCTGAGCCCAACAGCCTGCATCTCACCTGGTCTCACAGCCAGGAGCTCCCCTCCCTGGAGGTGAGGGGTCAGGATCCAAGCGATTGCAGCCATCCAGGGCCCGGCACATTGAGTTAACGGTGCAAAACGCCAGCCAGTCATCACCAAGGGAGGACACTCGCTGTGCAGTGACACATGGCAGCAGCACCTCCATTGCCAGGCCTTAACACAGCTTATTAGAGTCAGAGTCTAATTAATGCAGGCACTGTTGAGCGGAGGATGGAGAATGGCCCAGATCCCACCCAGCTCCCAGCATTCCTCCTTACAGAGGGGTTTAAACTTGTTCATGCTGCAGACATGGATCAGGAGATGGGCACTGAAATCTCAGGGTGGGCACGGGCAGTGCCCCGCTTGTGCTGCTTTGCAAGCGAAAGGTGAAGCGAAGCCAGACTCATCCTGTGAGGGATGTGCTGGCAAAAGGGATTGAGTGGATTTCCATGTGTGGTCACCATCTCTGCAGCAGGGATGGAGCTACTGATCCTCACCAGCTGTCCTCGCTGCACGTGGAGAAGGCCAGCACAGCCCATGGCTCTGCGCTGCCGTGTCCATGTCCTGAGCCCCACATCCTCTGCTCTCTCCCTAGAGCGGCCCTGGCACAGGCAGCAGCCCCCATCAGTGTGGTGACCCCCGCTCCCCACACACCACATCCCAGGATTTCTCCCGCCGGGCCCTGACAGCTCCTAAAAGATGCTGCACTATTTTTACCGCGGTTGCCATAGAGACCTCGGCCCCGCGCGCAGTGATGCTGCTCTTTGGGAAGCGCTGCATCACCGGCCGCTCCTGCCTCCACACGCACCGGCAGGAGGCGGCTATTTTGGGCAGAGCCCCACCGGGGCTGGAGATAACCCGGCCCTGCCCGGGAGGAGCGATGGGGAGAGGGGAGCAGCATCTCCGAGCACCCTGCCCGCTCCAACCAGCCCCACTGCTCCAGGGCCCAGAGGACCCCCCGAGACTCGGACCTGCTTTTAGAAGCAGTCTGAGCGATCAGAGTCAAGACTAAAGCAGATGCAAACCTGCCCCAAGCTTTGGTCCTGTAAGGAGAATATCTGGATGTAGTAGGAAGGGGTCACTTCCCCCATGAGACCCTTGTGAGGAGCGTGGGCAGGGCTGAGGAACCCACACTGGACTTCATAAACCTGCCATCAGCCCTAATCAGTAACACACCTGCAGCATCCTCCTGGAGCAGCCAGGCATTGGGCAAGCAGAGACTGGGACCCCCAGCTGCCCCATAGCAGGGATACAGATCCTCCCCACGCCCAGAAGACACGGGCCATGCCCCAGGAGGGCAGCAGAGTTGGTTGGTCCCCTCTGGAATACCAGCACCGAAAGCTTCCTCATCACCTGTACTCATCCCCCCGGGAAGCATGGCTATAAAAAGAGGCTGTGCAGGGATGAGCTGGCAGGAATAGCTGCGCACAGCCCTCACCACTGCTCTGCGAAGCACCCAAAATAGAGCCAGCCCAACAGTCCCCAACAGGGGAGATGGTCCTGCCCATGGGCTGTCTGTGCTGCAGCTTGTCCCGGGCTATGGAAGCACAAGGAGCCAGGATTGCCGCTTGCCACCCTGTCCCTGAGCCTGCACCCTCTGTCTCCCCGAGCATCATCAGAGCCCCTGGGGATCACACAAACCAGACGGGCTGCTACAGTCCCAACAAGCAGCCGAAAGCAGCTCCCTCCTCCTCTGGGCTGGGCCAGACTAATTATAACTCTAGAAAACTGGAATAGACGCACGAGAGCTGCCCGACAGCTTGTCTGTGGGGAGATGCTGCTGGAGTGGCCCAGCAAAGCACTCGTCATCGCTGCTGTTCTCCTTGGTGCCACCACTGTGTCACCTCTGCTGCTCTGTGCCCTGTCCAGGGGGAAGGCACCATGGGGAAAAAGAGCCCTGGGCAGGGAGCAAGAACTTTCCCCAGATCCCCCAGTGAATCATCCGGGAGCAAATCACAGCCTGAGGAGCAGCACAGGCTGACTCAGCAGATCGTTATGAATAACGAAGAGAAAACACAACCTGTGATCATGTGTGAGGGGAAGGGAAGCGAAGGGGGGCATCTCCATTAATCACTCTGTGAATTCAGCACAAGGCAAACACAGACACCGTTCCTGTGGAGAGGGTGGGTTACCATCAGCATCCAGCCCTGGGCAAGGGTCCCGGCCCTGTGGCAGAGCCCAGCTCTGCAGCCAGGAACCAGCCCGGGCTCCAGCACAGGGATGAGAACTAATGAGAATGGCAAGGTCAGCAAAAGAGGAAGGACCCTTGGATGGGGGGAATGTCAGATCCCATCACTTGCTGCCAACACTTTCCTAATTGAGGAGAGCACTCGGGAATCTGAACTGTCAATCGTTTATGTAAGCCCAGGTTACAAAGACGTTTGGTGAGAGGCCTCTGAAACAAATGGACACACACCTTCAGGGCTTCTTGGGCCAACTCAGCAAACAGAAGTCTCCGTGCTCCTGGAGATCGCAGGGAAGCTGCCATACTGTTTTCCTAAACACTTGCTAATGTGGCAATTTCCCTGCTAGCTCTAGTTATTGTTGTCAACTTCTACCAGCGAAGGTTGCAATTTTAGATTATATTTTAGCAATCACAAGAGAGATTCCCCCTCCTGCCAACCTCATCTGAGAGCACCATGACAAACACCCTTACAGGCAGCAGCAGTCATAAACCAGAGCCACGTGTACACGGGTGTTGTACCAGCAGCACACGTACCAGCGCACGCCATTCCCCAGTGCCTGGGCACACGCTGGCACCAGAGAACACGTGTGGCACAGCTCCCCATGCACAGACACACAGGGACATGGGCACCTGTGTGCAGGCCCCCCGACACACCTTGTACATGGGCACACATGAGAATACGTGTGCAGGGACATGTAGACATGGGCGCGCGCACACACGCAGTGCCCACACATGGGCATGCCTCGCACATGGACACAAATAGACGTGTGCAGGGATATAGACATCCCTGTGCTGATACCTCCTGCACATGCAGATACTCATACTGCAGGGCACACGGACACAGGCACACACACAGGGACATACATACCCCTGCACAGACACGTCCTGCACATGGGCACACGTGTGCAAGGACATACAGACACCCCCCCCAGGGACATGGGCACCCCTTGTACATGGGCAATCACAAGTACTCGTGCAGGGACACACGGACACCCCCCCAGGGACATGGGTACCCCCTGTACATGGGCACCCACAAGTACTCGTGCAGGGACACACGGACACCCCCCCAGGGACATGGGCACCCCTTGTACATGGGCACCCACAAATACTCATGCAGGGACACACGGACACCCCCCAGGGACATGGGCACCCCTTGTACATGGGCACCCACAAATACTCATGCAGGGACACACGGACACCCCCCAGGGACATGGGCACCCACAAGTACTCGTGCAGGGACACACGGACACCCCCCAGGGACATGGGCACCCCTTGTACATGGGCACCCACAAGTACTCGTGCAGGGACACACGGACACCCCCCAGGGACATGGGCACCCCTTGTACATGGGCACCCACAAGTACTCGTGCAGGGACACACGGACACCCCCCAGGGACATGGGCACCCACAAGTACTCGTGCTGGGACACACGGACAACCCCGACGTGTGCACGCACCCCTCGAACACGGGCACCCTCGCACGGGTGGGCGCGGACACGTGCGCGCACGGACACCCCCCCGCCTCTCCCCGCACCCACCGGGGGCGGAGGCGCCGCCCCCCCATCCCCGCGGGCAGGAGCGGCGGGTGACGCAGCACCCGGAGCGTACACGGGGGGCGATGCGGGCGGGGGCACCGGGGAGAGCGGCGGGGTAACCCCGCACCGGGCACCGGCACCGAGCAGCAGGTAACGGCAGGGCGCGGCGGGCGGCACCGCCTCTATCCTCTCCACGACCGGCACCGAGGCGGCGGGACCCTGGACGGCCCCTGCGGGGCGGGGTGCGCCCGCCGGTATCGCTGCTCTCTTCCTGGTCCGCGGCCCCTGCAGCACCCCGGTGCGGCGGGGACGGGAGGTAAGAGCGCAGGGGAGCAACCGCGGCCCCTCCCCGAGGGAAGTCCCGGTGCGAGCACTTACGGCCGGTCCCAGCGCTGCGGGAGCCGCGGGTCTCCGGGCACGGGAGGGGGGGAGCGCAGCGCAGCCCGTGCCCCACGCCGGGGGCTCCGGGGGGATGCTCCAGGGAAGCGCTGGGCAAGACCCGAGGGGTGGAACTGAGGCAGCCGACGGGGCCGTGTCTGCCTCCGGGATGTCTGGAGCTGGGCTCTGCTGGTCCCTCCGGCACCACTCCGAGCCGCTGCCTCTGCCTGGAGCCTCGCAGCTGCCAGGGATAGGTTTGCTCCTGAGGACACAGGCAGCAGGACCATGGGGTGCTCGGGTCGTACGCCATGGCTGCGTCCTTACCTGCCCGAATTCCCCACAGCCGGTGCCAGGGAAGCGCCTGTTGATGCTTCGGAGCCAGGCTGCTGCGGAGCTGCCGGGAGTGGAAGCTGCTCCTCCAGCAGCAGCTCACACCAGCGTCGAGCAGCAACGGGTTACAGACAGTGTGACCACAGCTTCAGCAGCGAGGAAGCAGAGGTGGTGGCTTCAGCACAAGAAGCTGTAGATGTTCACACTGTTTCCGGCGGGCTCTGCGTTACCAGCCAAAGGACATAGAGGACCTAGTGGAAACCACCTTGGGGTCAGGACTGCACAGATTGCTCTAGCACTTGGGGAAATCGGGTGCATCCAGGCAGATGCCAGCATGGCCACTGGGGCAACATAGCTGGAGAGGAGCAAGGCGAGATGAACCAGGGTGTCCTGGTAGGAAGCTGCCAGAGCAGAGCTGCTCTCTGAGGAGACAAGTCATAAGCCGAGGACCACCACAGCACAGGCTGGGATGAGACACGGATGAGTCCATGTCTGGTCCCATCAACAGCAGCCATCAGGGTAAGGGGTGGTCAGATCCTGGGTAATCGAGGGAAATCCAGTGAAGGAGCTGGTGCAAGAGAGTGGATGAAGGCTCCTGCACCTTCATAGATCACACCAAGACTGGTATGGACTAGCCCTGCATTTAAATAGAGCCCCTGCCCAGGAGCCGGGGGAGGGGGCAGGGAGGTGGGTGGGGATCTCAGCTGAGCTCCTCAGGGCAATTAAGAGCAATTAAGGTCAACCGGGACCCTGGCAGCCAAGTCATAGAATCACACAATGGTTTGCATTGGAAGGACCTTAAACCTCCTCCAGTTCCAACCCCCTGCCTGTGGCAGGGACACCTTCCACTAGACCCACTGTGTGCGGTGGGGGGCTTTGGGGTTCCACAGTGTGGGCTGGACATGGTCAGCCGGGCACAGGGCACCCCAGCAGGGCAGGGCAGGGGGGGAGCTGGACACCAAACCTCACCTCTCCTTATGGTCCCTCTGCAGCTACCGGCTGACGCTCCCATTGCCCACCAGTAAAAAAAGGCCGGTGTCATGGATGAGGTGACAGAGCTGGAGACGGGGGGGAACCCCCTCCTGAAGGCAGTGTGGCTTGGGCGGCTCCGCCTCACCCGGCTGCTGCTGGAAGGGGGGGCTTACATCAACGAGAGCAATGAGAGAGGGGAGACGGCCCTGATGGTGGCCTGCATCACCAGGCACGTTGACCAGCAGAGCATTAGCAAGCCCAGGATGGTGAAGTACCTGCTGGACAACAGAGCTGACCCCAACATCCAGGACAAGTCCGGGAAAACAGCCCTGATGCACGCCTGCATCCGCGGTGCCGGTGGGGACGTGGTGTCCCTGCTGCTGGAGAACGGCGCAGACCCCAGCCTGGAGGACCACTCGGGAGCATCAGCACTGGTCCACGCCATCAACGCCAACGACAAGGATGTGCTGCAGCACCTCCTGAATGCCTGCAAAGCCAAAGGGAAGGAGGTGATCATCATCACCATGGACAAATCTGCCTCTGGCACCAAGACAGCCAAGCAATACCTGAACATGCCACCCTTGCTGGACTTCAAGGAGAGGAGCCTCCCCGAGGCACGCACAGCACCCCCCAGCACCCACCCGAAAGCTCCCATCTCAGCACCTTCCCCTGCTGAGGAGGAGAGCAGCATCTTCCCATCGCACCCTGGGGACAGCCCCTGTGCCAACGAGCCGCCCTCCCCAGGGCAGCACACAGGGGCAGCCCACAGAGCCCGGCTGCCCCGGCTCAAGCGGCTGCGCTCGGAGCCGTGGGGCCTTGTGGCACCCTCGGTGCTGGCAGCCTCCACACACCACGATGACTCACGGGTGGGTGCGGATGAGGAGGTGATCACGGGCATCAGCGACCTCTCGCTCTCCAAAAAGGCTCCTCCCGCCCGCGGCGGCAGCAGGAGCAAGGACCCGTCCCTCCTGCCGCCGGTGGACGACCCGGCTCCGAGGGCGCCGCTGAGGAAGGCAGCGTTCGAGAAGAGCCCGGCCGCGATGCAGCGCCTGCCCCGCAGGAGCACGGTGCCCGAGGAGCCGGAGGGCCCGGCCGCGGCGCTGCGCTGGCGGCGGCTCAGCGCCGAGCACCACGACGACGAACCCCAGCTCTGCGGCATCCCCGGCCCGGCCGATGGGAAGGGGCCATTGGAGCGCAGGAGGCTCAGTGGGCCCCACGCGGCCTCGCTGGACGGCTCCCGGGACGCCCTGGACGGCAGCGCTGGCACCTCTCCCCGGCCCATGCGGCGCCGGCCGCCCGGCTTGCTGGAGAGGAGAGGCTCCGGCACCCTGCTGCTGGACCACATCGCGCACAGCAGGCCCGGATACCTGCCCCCCCTGAACGTGAACCCCAACCCCCCCATCCCCGACATCGGCTCCAGCAGCAAAGCCCCCTCCCCGCTGGCTGCTGGCCTGAAGGCTCTGGTGTCCTTCACTCCCAGCTCACCCAGGTGGGGAGACTTGCGAGCCAGAAGGAAGCTGCTCCGGAGACATTCCATGCAGGCGGAGCAGATGCGGCAGCTCTCTGATTTCGAGGAAGTCGTGGCCCAGTAGCCACATCAGCATTTGCTTCCCGCAGAGCTCACCAAACCAGTGCTGTCTCCGCAGAAACGTGATGGTTCCCGCGTCACCCAGCTCCAGGGAAGCGCTGGTGACCACAGGGACCAGACCTGTGCCCAGGGGCTCAACCGGGAGGCTCCTGCTCCCACTTGCTGGAGCTGTGCGGGGAGCCCGGGTATCCGGCCCAGGCAGCTGGAGCCTCTCGTATTCCAGTCTCTTCTGGACCTTTCCCCAGGAGTGATGACCTGAGAGATCAGTCCCAGACCATCTGAGATCGTTCGGCTTCACACACTGGCTCCTGCCTGCAGGTCGCTTACTCCTCATTATTTATAACCTGTTTTTCTTCCACCCAGCTCGTTCAGACATAGAAACCTGTGTGGAGCCACACACGAGCGAGCTGTGGGGTGATGTGTATGTGAAGTGCCTGCCAGGGGGAAGAGCTTAATGCTGCAGGTGCTCGGAAGAGCACCCATTCCTAGCAATTGAATGTATTGGTACCTAGCCGTGCTGGAGAGGGAGACAGCTCTTGACCTCAGACACCTCCAGGCACTGGAACTCCAGAAGCTGAGCTCACCCATTGTTGCTGCAGGCTGGTGACTGGCTTGGAGCGGGTTTATCTCCATCTCTGCAGTGACCAAGGTTCAGGGGCATTTCCCACTGCACTGAATTCCAGGACTGGGAGTGCTCCTTTTTGCGTGGGGAGGTTCTGCCCAACGCTGGGGTCTGCAGCAGCTCTGCACAGGCCCACCACCAGGCAGCATGAGCCCAAGCCAGCAAACACACCCACATAGCTGGAGATGGGGGTACGACTTTGGCTCCCTCCCAGGGCTGGGGACCCCATGGCCCTGCCCTGCAGACAGGACATGTGGCACCCTGCTGTGGGACATGTGGCATCCTGCACCGGCAGCCCAGGCAGCTCTGCACCATCAGGGCAGTGCAATCAGGCACTGCAGGGCCCCATTCTCAGCCGGGCTCTGTGGGGAGCTCTGCTTGTTCCCCACACCACAGGACCATGGGCTGGATGTGCCGTAGCTGCCACCAGCCTCCGCTGAACCGACCACACGGAGCCGGTGGCATGGAGGGAGCCAGCCCAGGGCCCTGCACCACTGCCCGGTGAGTACTGGGGTCTGTACCCTAGTGAGGGCTAACATGTCCTGGCACCACTGCACAGGCAGCAGGGCTTTGACACCCACTGCTGCACGTTCGGCTCTTGCCTCACCCACACGTGCTCCAGCTGTCCGTCCATCCATCCATCCATCCATCCATCCATCCATCCATCCATCCATCCACCCACACGGCTGGCGAGGACCCGGTGCCCTGCCCAGGGCAGGAGCCAGTGCTCAACAGGCTGCTGCAGAGCCTTGCACAAGGCAGAGCTGGGCTTTGGCTGTAACAGCCCAGGGATGTTCTCTAGGACCGTTTGAGGTTTACATGTGTGGCTTAGAGCAAAGGGGGGGGGGAGGGGGTGTTATATTTTTACAGCCTTAAAGTTTCTACTTAGGTCAAATGTCTCAGATTGAATTTCAGGCATGTTTGCGCTGTAAGTGACATTTGTCTTTCAGAGTGTGAATTTGAAATCCTGTTGTTCACCTCCTCCATTCGTTACTAAATACCCTGATATTTTGTGTTTGTCTTCTTTTTCTTAAAAAAAAATGTTTGATGCCTTTGGGCAGCGGTTGGAGATGGGATGTCTGCAGAAACTGGGTCATAGAACCACAGATTGGTTTGGGTTGAAGGGACCTCAAAGCCCCTCCAGCTCCAACCCCTGCCACGGGCAGGGACCCCTTCCACTGGAGCAGCTTGCTCCAAGCCCCTGTGTCCAACCTGGCCTTGAGCACTGCCAGGGATGGGGCAGCCACAGCTTCTCTGGGCACCCTGTGCCAGCGCCTCAGCACCCTCACAGGGAAGAGCTTCTGCCTAAGAGCTCATCTCAGTCTCCCCTCTGGCAGGTTAAAGCCATTCCCCTTGGCCTGTCCCTACATCCCTTGTCCCAAGCCCCTCTCCAGGTTTCCTGCAGCCCCTTCAGGCCCTGGAGCTGCTCTCAGCTCTCCCCTTCAGGAGCCCTCTCTTCTCGTCACCCGCGGGCTCTCCCCGAGCTCTCTCTCCCATGGGAACAGACAGGGGCAGCGCTCCCACACGCTCGTTCCGTGGCGCTCAGGACGGGCCGGCTCCCGGGGATGCTGGCGCGGTGCCGCTCTGGGTCCCGCCCCACCGGCCCCTCCGCTGCGCCTGCCCGGCCCCGGGGGCGGGGAGGTGGCGCCGGAGCCGCCCCCAGCGGAAGCGCGGCCGGTGGCGGTGCCGGGTGCGCGCCACGTCAGGCGGGGCGGGAGCGGCGGGATGCGGGCCGGGATGCGGGCGCTGCCGCTGCTGATGCTGGTGTCGGTGCTGGGCGCGCTGCGGGCCGGCGGCACCGAGCTGACGTTCGAGCTGCCCGACAGCGACCGGCAGTGCTTCCACCAGGAGCTGGAGCGCGGCCTCAAGTTCACGCTGGACTACCAGGTACTGCCCTGCCTGCGCCCCTGCCCGCGCCCCTGCCCCTTCTTGTGCCCACTGCCCTCTGTCCAGCCCCCAAGCCCCATGTCCCTGCCCTGCCCATACCATCGCCCCCTGCTTGTGCCCGTCACCCTCTTCACATACCCGCAACTCTGTGCTCCTTCCCATGTCCCACAGAGCCCCTGGCAGGGCTGCACCTTCACCTTTCCCATGCAGTTCCCGTCTCCCCCTGCACTGCACCACGACCAATTCCCAGCCCTGTTCTCACGTCCAGTGGTGCCTGTCTTGGAGCAAGCACTGGGATGTGACCACAGGAGCCCCTGACCCAGGCCTGGACCCGAGCATCCCACCCTGAGCTGTGACGCCCCACTTGAGCTGTGTGCCCTGCAGGGTGCAACTTCCCCACTGCTCCCTCAGTCTAGGCTGGCCATGTGAGGTATGGGCAAAAGCACGTGCTCTCACCTCAGATTTTGGCATGTGCTGCTGCATCTCCTTGCACAGGTGATCACCGGCGGACACTACGATGTGGACTGCTATGTGGAGGACCCCAATGGCAGGACGATCTACAAGGAGACCAAGAAGCAGTACGACAGCTTCCCGCACCGTACTGAAGTCCAGGGCGTCTACACCTTCTGCTTCAGCAACGAATTCTCCACCTTCTCCCACAAAACCGTCTACTTCGACTTCCAGGTGGGCGACGAGCCCCCGATCCTGCCCGACATGAGCAACCGCGTCACCGCGCTGACACAGGTAGGTCCCTGCACAGTGACATGGGGCTGCCATGGGGGGAAGGTCCTACCGCAGCTCCCGCTTGTGGCCAAACGGCCCCACGGGACAGTGCCTGGGGCTCGTGCCCCTTCCCCTCTGCCGAATGCAGAAGTGCCAACCGCCAGCCACTCACCCCATGCCATGCGGGCCACATCCTGCTCCCAGGGAGGGATCGGGGGGCTGCTCCAGGCCTGAACCTGCTCCAACTGGAGCACCCGGCTCCCATCCCACACATGGGAAGCACAACAGGGCTGGACCAGCCCCAGTGCCTCTCAGTTGTGCTGTGGTGCCTGCAGTGGGTTCCCTTCACTGGGAGGTCTCCAGCGTTGCCCCTTTGGGCAGAGCTCAGCTGGCAGAGACCCAGCAGCTCAGGGCACTGCTGCCATGCCCGGGGTGTCCCAGCACTGTCCTCAGCACCGTGCCGCAGCAGGAGCGCTGGAATGTGCTTGTCTCCCCAGATGGAGTCTGCCTGCGTCACCATCCACGAGGCGCTGAACACGGTGATCGACTCCCAGACCCATTACCGCTTGCGGGAAGCACAGGACCGGAGCAGAGCCGAGGACCTCAACGGCCGGGTCTCGTACTGGTCGGTCGGGGAAACCCTCATCCTCTTTGTGGTCAGCATTGGGCAAGTGCTGCTGCTCAAAAGCTTCTTCACTGAGAAGCGCCCCGGCAGCGGCAGCACCAGCACCTAGAGCCTCAGCCACGCCATGCTGAGCTGCACGGGGAGCGGGCAGCAGCGTTCTCCTGGGTCACCTCGTGCTCTGCAAGGTGCTGCTGCGGGGAGGGCGCTGCAGGGAGCAGGGGATGCCGTGATGCTGCTGAGTTGGGTGGGAAACAGTCACCCAAGTATAGGCATCCCCTGGCAGGCCTTCGCAGCATCACCTCCCACTGCATTGCCCTGCCTGCGGCTCTGTCCCCTCTTCCGGCCGGTCTGTGTCTGCTCTCCAGCTTCCCTGGGGGAGCAGGTGGGTGTCCTGGAGCAGCATCAACCCTCCAGACCCTTGTCCAACAACTGGTACACTGTCAGAACATTGGGGAAAGAGCCTCAGCAGTAACCCAGGAGCTGCTGACTCATAAACAGCCGAGGTTTCAGCTGGAGCTCATTGCTTGGTGATTCCCGTCACTTGATGGGTCCTGTGGTTCCCATTGGTTTGCAAGTCCCTATCCTCACAGTATTTCTCAGGCCTTTCTCTGCCACAGGAGCAAGTGATGTGCCCTATGCAAGATCACAGAATCATGGAATGGTTTGGGTTGAAGGGCCCTTAAAGTTCATCCACTTCCAAACCCTGTCACGGGCAGGGACCCGTTCCACTGGAGCAGCTTGCTCCAAGCCCCTGTGTCCAACCTGGCCTTGAACACTGCCAGGGATGGGGCAGCCACAGCTTCTCTGGGCACCCTGTGCCAGCGCCTCAGCACCCTCCCAGGGAAGAGCTTCTGCCTAAGAGCTCATCTCAGTCTCCCCTCTGGCAGGTTAAAGCCATTCCCCTTGTTCTGTCCTACAGGCCCTTGTGCAAAGCCCCTCTCCAAGTTAACTGTCACCCCTTTAAGTATTGCAGACTGTTTCATACTTACCATCATCCACACCTGGGGCTTGTCCCCCCTGCACATCCCAGCAGCAGTGGGCACAGCTCTGCCTCATCCATCCCAAGGAAGCCCTATCCCTGCCCAGCCACAGCAAGGATCCCCTGTGCCCCTGGGACCGCAGCCCCATTCGCTGGAGCCCCTCAAGGCAGAGACCCCCAGGAGCAGCACCACTGGTTCTTTGCTTTGCTACTTCCCAATAAACCCTGCGACCGCGGCTGCGCTGGGCACCGCTCCCGGGACGCGCAGCTCCGGGTCCCGCCTGCAGCAGGGATGGAGGTGCTGAGGGAGCCCAGCACCCACTGCAGCAAAGGGGCAGCCCCAGAGACGCTGCCTGGAGTCGGCCGCTTGCCTCAGGCCTGGCTGCAGTGAAGCTGCCGCTCGCGCTCCCCAGGGCTCCTGCGGCAGCGCCGGCCTTGGGCAGCTGCCGCGCAGCCGGGAGCAGCCGGGGCCTCGCAGTGACCTTCAGCGGGAGCCGGGAGCTCCCGTGCGGAGCGGGGCCGCAGCCATGGGCCCCACTGGGACCAGGAGCCGCTGCGGAGACAAGGCACCAGCCCTGGACACCCCCCTGCGCACCCTGGGGTCTGCCCTGCACTGGGACCACCCCATGGCAGGGATGGAGCAGCCAGGACCAGCTCCAGACCAGCCACCTTGCCAGCGACGGTGAGCCGGGGCTCTGCGGACCCCAGCCCAACTCGACCAGGGACGCAGGCAGGGCAGGAAGTGGCCATGGGGTGCTTTATTGCCACACAGAGCTTGGCAGGCAGAAAAAGGGGCTGGAGGCACCCGCAGCAGCCCCACCACCGGCAGAGGCACTTTGGGGTGCAGGCAGCGGCAGTGACTCCCCAAACCCTGGCAGACCTGTCCTACTGCTGCTGTCCCCCAAGCTGAGCACCCCGGGGCATCCCCGTGGCGCAGGACCGTGCCCCCTCACAGGGAGCTGCTGTGTCAGGAGCTGGTGCCTGCGAGCAGCTCCCGCTGCTGCGGAAGGGACGAGGCCGAGCAGTGGAAGGAGCCGGTGGCCAGGGAGGGCGGCTGGGGCTTGGGTCTGTGCCCAAAGGGGCAGCCCCAGCCCCTCCGGAAGGGGATAGTGAAGAGTCCGTAGGTGATGGGGTCCAGACACGCGTTGAAGAGGCCAAAGATGAAGAGGATGTGGGCGAGGGCGGGCGAGACCCTCTTCTCCATGGCCCGGGGGCAGAACCAGTACCACAGCCCCAGCAGGTAGTAGGGAGTCCAGCAGAGGATGAAGGAGGAGACGATGACCAGGCTCATCTTCAGCATACGCAGCCGTGCTCTGGGGATGTTGTTCCTGGAGCACCGCAGCGATGCATCCTGGGAGGAGACTGAGGGAGACCATGGCCTCAGTGGGGGACACTGAGCAACCTGTCTGGAATGGGGACCCCATTCCCTAAGGGAGGGCTGCGGGGTGCCCACACAGCTCCAGCCAGGGCTCCCTCCTGCTCTCCCCATCCCAGTGTCCCTGCAGAACCCCCTGGCACGGGGTCATGGCATCTCGGGCACTCACAGAGGCTGGAGCCCATGCGCCGGGAGATCTCCAGGAGGATGCGGGTGTAGCAGCAGACCATGATGAGCAGTGGGAGCAGGAAGAGGCAGGTGAAGCCCAGCATGTTGTAGAAGGTCTCATGCCAGGGCTGGGCAAAGCTGCCGAGCGTGGTGCACTGCGTGAAGTTGTGCAGGGGGTGGATGGTGATTGTGACCGTGCGGAAGAGGAAGAGCTGGAGGCAAAGCAGAGGTGGGATGGCGGCCCCCTCTCCAGGGGCTCCAGGCCTCCCTAAGGTAGAACACCAGTATCCAAGCCAGGGACTATTGGAGCCACAGGGTCAGGCCCTGGTCATCGGAGTGGGACCCGGAGTCACGCATGCACCAGACGGGCTCCCCACTCCCAGGGAATCGTGGCACACAGAGGAGGGCACTCGGCTGCCTCTCCTCCAAGCCCTCTCCATCCCTGTCCTGCAGGGCTCACGGCAGCACCGGCCCTGGGATTAACCCAGCCTGACACCCTGGAAGGGTGGGAGCCTTCCATGGGGCATGAGCCGGAGCGGAGCCCTGCGCTGGTACCTGTGGTGCTGAGAGCACCGCGCTGAGGAGCCAGGCGACCTGCAGCATGATGCGGTTCCTCCTCCGGGCACGGGCGATGGCCAGCGGGCGCAGGATGGCAGCCTGCCGGTCCAGGCTGATGACAACGGTGACGAAGGCAGAGGCGTACATGGCCAGCAGGCGGAGGTACATGAGGAGGCGGCAGGCCAGGTCGCCCGCCCGCCACTGCAGCGTGATGTTCCAGATGGCGTCCAGCGGCATCACGGCCACGGTGAGCAGCAGGTCGGCAGCAGCGAGGTGCTGCAGCAGCAGGCGGACGTGGGAGCGCCGGGCCCCGCGCCGGGCCCCCGCCGCACGCAGCACCGCCAGGTTGCAGCCGGCGGAGAGGGCGAACAGGGCAAAGGTGATGGCCACACGCGCCTGGGCAGCGGGTGAGAACGTGGGCACCCGCAGCGCCTCCTCAGCCCCCTCCGCCGGGAGGGTCCAGGCGCAGCCCTGATGCAGGGCGCCCACGTTGCTGGGGGGCTCCACGCTGGCGTTCCCCATGGGTTCTGCGTCCAGACGGCCGCCTCCTGCGGCAACAGGCAGCCTGGGATGCGGGCTCCGGGGGGATGGGTCCCTTGGAGCCCTGCTCCCTGCCCCACACCACGGTGTCTGCACCTCAGCTCCCCCCAGCTCACTGCCTCCCCCTTCAGCTGCTCCCTCCATCCCCGCTGCTCCCCCCGAGCCCCTCACATTGCCACAGGGGTCCTTGGCACCAAAGAGGGCAGAGTGAAACAGTCTTGGCTGACCCCAAGTGCTGCCCATCATCCCGCAGCCTGGAGCATCCCTTGTGGTCCTGCATGGGGATGGAGACACTGGCGCGCAATTCCAGAGCTCCCAAGGGAACCAGCACCCGCTCCCCACCAGCACCACCACCTCACCTCCAGCCAGGGTGTCCTGTCCAGCCATGGCAGGGTCACTGCTCGTCCACACCCGCCCTGTGCCTGGTGAATGAGTGGGGAAGGTTCTGCTGGCTCCGGCACCCGCAGCACCTCTGCACCCGCTGCCAGGAGACACTTGGCAGGCAGCTCTGGGTGCCCTTGGCTGGTAGCTCAGGTTCCTCCTTGACGTAGCCCAGCTGGGAACAGCTCAGTCCTGCACCCTGCACCACCCCCCGTGCACAGGGACACCTGAGTGTGCACAGAGCTCGTGTACACACACACACACACACACACACACACAGACCCAGGTTCACCGTTCTGTTGATGCACTCACAGATGCAGAACATGGATATGGATGTGCATGTGCACGGACAGCTCTGCCTGCAGTCCGAGCCCCTCCATACCCGCTCCCGCTCCACCGGCTCATCCCTGATCCCACCCTAATGGAGCATGCCCCCTGCTGAGCACCTTGTGCAGCTGCCTGCCCCGGTCAGCCCCCAGGAGCAGGGTAGGTGCTCAGGGCAGCAGGGATGTCCCCACAGCCGGAGCGCCCCAGCTCCCTTGAGCCCTGGCTGGGGACATCCGCAGACGGGGGCTGTTTTGCATCTCAAAGGCTTTGCCCGCCTCGGCAGAGGGAATTAACGTAATTAGCGAGTCATTTCACAGATAAGCGCCGCTCATTAGCCCCGCAGGCCCCCGCCCCAGAGCCCCGGCGCGTTCGCACCCAGCTGCCAGCCCCAGCACAGTCCCATTAATGGGGGACCCCCGTGGAGGAGGTTCCCCTGTAACCCCCCCCCCCCCCCCGCCCTCCACTCTGTCTGCGGGGGCGCCCGCCGCCGGGGGGGGGGGGGGGGGGGGGGGGGGTCAGCCCCACGCCCCAGCCTGTTGCTGGATCCTCAACACCCACATTTCACTTTGTGCTGTGGGGCTCGCACCAGCACGGGGGGCGGGCAATGCTCAGCTCACACCGAGCCGCAGAGCTGGACCCGAGGGTGTTGGTGACCCCCATTCCTCCTCAGCCTCCCCACAATGCCTTTCCCAGATGTGGTCCAGCCTGCCCGAGCAGCAGTCCCCAACCTCTGCAGCCCAGCCAGGCAATGCTTGTACCCACACCAGAGCCCGGTGAGATGCCTGTGCCCGGCCTGTCTGCAGAGCCTGAGTTCACCAGCTTGGGCATCCTCTCCTGTACCCAAACCTGACCCCAGAGCCAATGCAGTGACCCGGGAATGGAGCATCCCATCCTGTACCTGGCTCCTGCGGTGGGAACACCACACGGTGACACATGGAGGGGCGCGAGGGTTTATTTATGTACAGTCGCAGCACCCCAGCGTGTCCAGCACAGCTCCAGGCCCACATGAGAGGCAGCTCCTTCCCACCACCCCCCCACTGTCCAAGAGGAGACACGGTCCCACGAGCTGTTTCATCCATGTAGTGCATCATGGGGCCACATGGCACCGGGCAGCTGGGGTTTGACTGGGTCAGTCCTGGCGCTGTGACGGGAGCAGGGCTTCCAAAAGGGAGAGCAGGTCTGCAGACAGGTCCTGGGGAGCAGCATGGGTCAGAGGGGGACCAGCCAGGACAGGAGCTTGGGGCGGTTGATAGAGCCCATCCACAATGGGACCAGCTGAACACGAGGGAGGGTGGCACTGGGGAGGGTCAGGGACCCGCATGCACCCGCTACAGGGAGGGCAGGGACACCTTCCCCTTCCTAACCCCAGACAAGGCTGTTGTCACCCCAGATCTGGTCCTCACAGTGCCCCAAGCTCTGAGTGCACAAGGGAGTAACCTGTGCCCATGGGCTCACCCCAGCCACGTACCTGGGTGACAGTCCCTGCATCCACAAACTCTGGCAGCATCAGCCCCGCATCCAGGAGGGGGTCTCCGGGGAGGTCAGGAGGAGCTCCTGCCCCATGAAGGGGGGATGGCCACGAACACGTGTCGGAGGTGACGGCGCTCCCGTACAGCACCGAAGGGATGTAGGGGGGCGAGTCCCAGGCTCCCGGCCCCAGGTCTGGAACCCCAAGCACCTCCGGGGGGGGCCCTGCTGCAGCGCCACAGGGAGGCGACGACCCCCAGGTCCCCGGCCCCACGCCGGCAGCCCCGAGCAGCCCCGGCGGGGGCCCGGCCACGGGAGGTGACCCCCAGCCCGCAGCGCCGGGGGGCGAAGCATCGCGCGGGGCCGGTGCGGGCGGGAGCGGGCGGGGGTCCGGGCTCCGGCAGCACCCCAGGCCCTGGGGGCAGAGCGGGCAGTGCCGGGGCGCCGTCCCCCGCCGCCGGGCCAGCGCCTCCTCGCTGAGCCCCAGCAGCGCCGAGAGGTGCGCGATGTAGCGGGCGGCCAGGCGCAGGGTCTCGATCTTGGTGAGGCTCTGCCCGGCGGGCGCCAGCGCGGGCGGCAGGTAGTGCCGCAGCCGCAGCAGGGCCTGCGCCAGCCGCCGCATCCGCAGCTTCTCCCGCTCGCTGGCGCTCTGCCGCGGGCCCCCCGCTCCCCGCGCTCCCTTCCTGCCCCTGGGGCCGCGGGGGGCAGCGGGCCCGCTCCGGGGTCCCCGGGCAGCGGCGGGCGATGAGAGGCCGCAGGAGTCGGGCGAGGCTGCGGGCGAGCTGCTGCTGTAGCCCTCGGGGTCCGGGGGCCCGCGGCAGCCCCAGTGCTGCAGCAGGGATGTGGGGGGCAGCGGGAGGCCGGGGGCTGCCATGGCTGCTGCTGCGGGGCCGTGTGCCGGCGTCTCCCGGCCGGCCTCGCCTTTATGCGAGTCCGAGGTGTGAAGTGGCACCTTCGTGGCCGCCACCAGCAGCACTTCAAAGGCCGGGGTGGGGGGCGAGGGCTCTGAACACGGGGGTGACAAATCTCACCCCAGAGCTGTGGGGCTGCTCTGGCTGCCTACCCCCTCCCCGCCAACCATCACCCTGCCTCTTGTTCCGAGGATGGGCTTGGGCCCTGGGCAGTGGGATGAGCGGTGGGGGCGGCAGTGGGGTGAGCGGTGGGGGCTGCAGTGGGGTGTCCTATAGGGTCTGCACTCGGGTGCAAGCTGCAGAAGTGCCAGCTCGGGGGGCCCACGTCCACCACCACACAGGGTGGCTCCCGGGGACACCGCACCCGGGGCCGCCCCCTCCAGGTCACCACTAGCTGCGCTTCGTAGTCACCCATCGGGAGAGCGGCTGCAGCCCGGTGCCGGTGCCGGAGCGCTGCGAGGGGCGGCCCCGGGCGCGGTGACCCCACGGGGGGGGTGTGTGAGGGGCCCCCCCGCCGCGTTCCCAGGCCCCGCAGGTGTCGGTGCCGGCGGGTGCGAACGTTTCCAGGGAAACCGGCCCCGAGCGGGAAGGAAAATCCATCAGGGAGCGGGCGGGGGCGGCACCGGCACGTGGAGCCCAGCACGGGAACCCCAGCATGGGGACCCCGCAGCACAGCCCGGGGTACGGCGGGGTTCGGTACCCCCCGCAACCGGAGGTGCAAGCGCCCCTGTATAAAATCAGGCACCAGGCGCAGAGCTGGGAACGGGGCACGGAGCCAGCAGTGGGGTGACAGGGCAGCCCCTCCCCGGGGAGCTGCTGGTGACACAGCGGCTGATCAGCGCCTCGTGGCTCACGGGCTCGTTTTTCCTAGCGGTCACATGAAACTTGTTCAGTTTTCCCTGGCAATGCCGTGAGATGGAGGTGACAAAAGCCCTGCTTATCGTTCACTGCTGCCTGAGCGCTCCTGCCACACTGGAACCCGCACACGGCTCAGCCTGGGCAGCCCCGGCCCCCGGCCCCGCTGCGCGGGTGTCCAGAGCTCCAGGGGTCCAGCGGTGCATGGGCAGTGGGGACGGGACACTGACCTGCTGTGGTCCCCTCATGCCACCACGCGTGCCGTGGCACTCGGCCCGGTGCTGCTGGAGGAAGCGCCATGCCCCATCCAAGGCCCGAGGGTGCTGGCACCTATCCGGACCCCCAGCACGTCTCTGGGTGCACACGCCTGATGCTGTCCCAGAGCCCGTCTCCATCCCTGGGGGCTGCAGTGGGGGTCCAGGGCGCTCTGCGGGGTGCTCAGCACGCAACAGCACAGCCCAGGGCACGGCCCCTTCCCCTGTGCCCCTAGGCGCTGCCCCACCTCCGCTCCCCCCGCCTTCCCGGGCCCCCTCCTGGGTCTCATTAGCTGATGAGCTCCCGGGTAATGAGTTCTGCGGCCCCGCTGCGGCCGCTTCCCACCTCCCTCTGTTTAGACAAGTGCTGGAGCACGGCTGGGCCGTGACAGCGCTGATGTGGGGTCAGAGCCCCGCGAGGGACAGCCAGCAGCCCCCCACCCTTCAGGGGAGATGGATCCCCCCACATCCCTCTGGCACGTTTAGGACCTTAGGGTGGTGGTGAGGGCACAGGAATGGAGCTTAGCCCCAGGGCTTCTCATGATGCTGCTGGCCAAAGCCCTCCTGTGCCCCAGGAGCAGCCAGTCCTCCAATAAGGAATCCCACCAGGGAGCCTCCCCAGAACACCTTGATATCCTCCTGGGACTCACTGTCCCTGCTCCAGCACCTCTGTCTGCATGGCTCCCAGCCCTGGCTGTGCACTCTTGTACCCCCAGCTAGGATGGGGACCGCTGGCAAGGATAGTGCCAGGCCCAGGGGTGAGGGATATAAAAGCATCCCAGGAAACAAGCATCCCAAAGAGCTCAACATCCCCATGGGGCTGCCCACTGGGAACCCAGTCCACAGCCTGGGTTTCATACAGTGGGTCAGGAAGACGAAATCAGTGCAGCCAGCACAGGGATGTCTCCTGGGAAAGGAATATGTCCAGAGGAGGCCATGGAGATGCTCCGAGGACTGGAGCAGCTGTGTTCTGGAGCCAGGCTGAGAGCCAGGGGTGTTCGACTGGAGAATAGAAGCTCCAGTGCCTAAAGGGGCTGCAGGAAACCTGGAGAGGGGCTTGGGACAAGGGATGTAGGGACAGGCCAAGGGGAATGGCTTTAACCTGCCCAAGGGGAGACTGAGATGAGCTCTTAGGCAGAAGCTCTTCCCTGGGAGGGTGCTGAGGCGCTGGCACAGGGTGCCCAGAGAAGCTGTGGCTGCCCCATCCCTGGCAGTGCTCAAGGCCAGGTTGGACACAGGGGCTTGGAGCAAGCTGCTCCAGTGGAAGGGGTCCCTGCCCGTGGCAGAGGTTGGACCTTGATGGGCTTTAAGGTCCCTTCAACCCAAACCAGTCTGGGATTCTGTGATTCCATTCTCATCCTACCACTGGTGCCCAGCACATCCCTGCCCCTCAGGGCACTTGGTTTGAGCTGTGGGCACAGCAAGGGCTCCTGGCCCTGGGGAGGTGTGGGGACACCGCTGGGTGTTAGGGTGCCAGCACTGGAAGGTCAAGTCCCACTGGCAGGGCTTCCGTGCAAGGCGATGAGGGCTTGGCAGGGCTGGTGGACGGGTTAGCATCTCTCATGGCCGTGTGAATTGGTTCCTGCACACTTCCCAGCGCCGGGCAGCGCCAATTAAGGGTCGGAGGAGTCAGAACTGACACCTCTGCAAATGGGTCCGGCATTCCCAGGCTCCCGGCCGGCCCCAACCCGGCTCTGTAGGTTTTGACACCTCCGGGCGGCCACAAAGACATCACGTCGCATAAAGCCGGGGCACCCCTAGTCCCGGGCAGCGGAGCCATGGCCGGACCCCCAGCCCCGCTCCTGCCCTGCGGCTTCCAGCTCCCGGGACACGGTGCCCCTCTGCGGGGCCTCGACGATGCCACCCCCCCAACTCCCGCCGCTCCCCACGGCACGTCCCGCTGCCCCCCGCGGGGCCGGCGGCCGGGGCCCGGGGCCGAGCCGTGGCGGTGCGGGGAGCGGGGCCCGCGGCAGAGCGCCAGCGAGCGGGAGAAGCTGCGGATGCGGCGGCTGGCGCAGGCCCTGCTGCGGCTGCGGCACTACCTGCCGCCCGCGCTGGCGCCCGTCGGGCAGAGCCTCACCAAGATCGAGACCCTGCGCCTGGCCGCCCGCTACATCGCGCACCTCTCGGCGCTGCTGGGGCTCAGCGAGGAGGCGCTGGCCCGGCGGCGGGGGACGGCGCCCCGGCACTGCCCGCTCTGCCCCCAGGGCCTGGGGTGCTGCCGGAGCCCGGACCCCCGCCCGCTCCCGCCCGCACCGGCCCCGCGCGATGCTTCGCCCCCCGGCGCTGCGGGCTGGGGGTCACCTCCCGTGGCCGGGCCCCCGCCGGGGCTGCTCGGGGCTGCCGGCGTGGGGCCGGGGGCCTGGGGGTCGTCGCCTCCCTGTGGCGCTGCAGCAGGGCCCCCCCCGGAGGTGCTTGGGGTTCCAGACCTGGGGCCGGGAGCCTGGGGCTCGCCCCCCTACATCCCTTCGGTGAGGACCCCCCCGGAGCTGCACGGGAGCCCTGGCTCCACCTCAAGGTCCTGGTCGTCCCCGCTGTGCAGCCTCGGAGCAGTGACCTCCCTGCAGCCCCCCCAGAGGCGCACCCCGGCCACGGGCACAGCTCCAGCTTCCTCCTGCTGCTTGGAGCCTGCAGCCCCTCCTCAGCCTCCCACGGCAGGACTGACGGACACAGGTCCCCCTGCGACCCCAGCGCCTGGCTCCCAGTTGCCCGCACACCTCCAGGTACTCACAGCCTCATCCCCATTCCCTCCTCCCGCCCGCCCCGGGGCTGGGAGGGAGCCCAAGGATGGGTGGGCAGGGGTGTGGATACTCTTTATGGGGTGCGGGACGGGCTTCATCTATAAATCCCCCCCACGGCATGGCCAGGGTGTCTGCCTGGGCTTGTGGCACAGCACGACGTGTGCTGAGCCAGAGAATGAGTGTGCGGGATGGGGCACAGGATGTGGGGCCAGAGGTGAGGGACACAGGGAGCTGGGCAGGGACTCGGGGTGCTGGACAGGGCCACGGTGCCTTCCTGCAGCCTCTCACCTCACACAGCTCTTCCCACACAGCTCTGCATCCCATCAGCTCCGGACAGAATCCTCGCTGCAGTGCCCCACACGGCCTCAGTCCTGCCTGGCTGCCCCCCAGCACGGCACTGGGGAGGCTGGAGCTGATCCTGCATGGCCACAGAGGCTGCACAGGGGACAGGGTTGTGGCCGTGCTGGATGGACACCGGGGCCGGGCTCCTCAATAAAGCTGCTGTGCACTGCTGCAACTCGGGTCATTACTGCGGGACCCCGATCGCTGCGCCCCAGCTCCAGTGCCTCCGGAACCAAGGCACCCCATGGGCTGGTACCCCCATAAGCACACAGAGCCAGGCACTGCCTCCAAGCCAGGGGCACCCGCAGCCCAGAGCTGTCCCTAAGGGTGATGGAGAGACCCACCACCTGGGGGGCTCCTCCAGCCCCCCCCAATACCTGGAAAGGCAGCTTCTCCCCTTCCCTGCAAGGGTTTGGCACTGGGGCTGCTGGGACCATCCAGCTCCATCCCTTGGGGACCCGGGTGTCCCATGGTGTGCGGCTGCAGCACCCTTTTGCACCCCATGCCCACACCGGTGCCTCCTGCCCTATCCTGCAGAGGCTGCCGGGGTGTCACACAGTGCAGGGGGTGCTCACAGCAGCGCCCAAGCAGGGCAGGGGCCCAGCAGGAGAGCTCACACGCAGCCGTCAGACAGAGGGGCTGGGGCCTGGCGTCACCAAAGCCCCCAGAGCCACTTAGCACCAGGCTCTTAACGGTCCCCACCCCACGGTCCCAGGCACTTCCTGCCCCCGCCCCCGGCAGCACCCAGAGCAGGGTGATGGTGTGAACCCTTTATTTACATCCCAGGCCCTGCCTGAGCCCGCAGAACCCAGTGCCTCACTGGGCAGCGATGGCTGCAGGCCCCCCCCAGGCCCAAAGCCTCCCATTACCCCCTCTGCTGCCCATCATACAGGCGTCAGGCACAGCCCCTCAGGAGCAGCGACCCTGGGGTGTCCCTGGGGTGTCCCCAGGATGGAGCGTTTCAGGATGGGAGATCGAGGGGATGGAGTGAAGAGAGATGTGGAGGGGGCGAGGCTGTGGGGCGGTGGGCTCTGGGAGGTGAGCACATTCACTGGTTAGCTGGTTATTTGGTTAGCTGGGGAGCTGGAGCCAGTCTCGCCCTGGAACCAGGCCAGCACCTTCTGCTGGTTCTCATTGACCCAGTTAATGTTGGTGCGGGTCCTCTCCAGCGCCTGCTCCAGCGCTCGTGTCCCTGACCCGAAGCCGATGTCCTGGTTGTCTGCCTTGAACTGCTCCAGCTGCCAGGGGAAGAGAAGTTGGAGCAGGCGGGGGGCACCCGACTGCCCCCACTGCGCCCCAGACAGGGACAGAAGCTGGCCAGAGCCTGGGGACCAAGGGGCAGAGGCAGGGGCAGGAGTCCCTTGCCAAGGGCAGGTTGGATGGTGCCAGCAGCACAGAGCAGGACTGGGGTCCCTTGTTCCTGGCCCCATGGACCCTGCCAGGATTCAGCCTCACCTGCTGCAGCTCAAACTCCGTGGAAAACCGCTGGGTCACCGACGAAATCAGCCGGGAGAAGGAGAAGGAGCCGCCTCCGTACCTGGAGAGCAGAGCGGCGCTGAGCCGGGGGCTCTGGGCAGAGCGGGACTGGGGACAGGGGCTGGTGCCACCCCCGAGGGTCCCAGGCAGCCGGGGGGTGCTGCCTGCCCTGACCGCCCCCCGCAGAGCTCACTGGGTGAAGATCTTTCTCCAGTTGCCGCGGATGAAGTCCCAGGCCAGGGGCTGCCCCACCACGTTGCTGGCGATGCTGTTGATGGTGGAGGTGGCGTCCTGCTTCCGGATCTTGCTGGGGTCGAGGGTGTACTGCAGGTACCTGGGGGGGGCAGAGCGCCGGTGAGGGGCTGCAGGGGCCGAGCCGCGGCTCCCACCGGGACCCTGCACCCACCGGTTGAGGATCCAGGGAAGGGGGCTGCAGGTCAGGGCCGTGCGGAGCTTGTCAGCCTCGGACACCACCGGCGCCTCTTTGAACCTGTCCCAGATGAAGTCCCAGGCCGCCTCCCCGCCCATGGCCACGATGCTGCAGTAAATGGAGGAGCGAAGGTTCGGGGGGATCCTGCGGGACAGAGGAGCCGTCAGCCAGGAGCCCTGCACCCAGTGTGGCCGCAGCACCGGGCACGGGGCGCTCACGGGTTCCTGGAGACGTTCTGCTGCCACTGTTGGAAGTAGTCTGTGGCCAGGTCCTGGCACTCGGCAATGCCGTAGGAGCAGGCTGTGCTGATGGCATTGATCTCGCTGTACCTGGGGACAGAGGGACCATGCAGGGCTGGGGACCAGCACACGGCAGCCAGGGAACAACCAGGACCATGCCCTGCCCTGGTGACCATCCCGGTGTGGTGGGGGAGACCCTGGGGCTGTGGCACTCACTGGTCCATCAGGCCACTGGGGATGGTGGTCCAGTTACTGGTGATGCTCTTGTAGTGGTTGAAGAGGGGTGTCACCTGCTGCTGTATGTATTTCTGGGGGGGCAGGAGGATGGTCAGCACCAGACCCTCTGTTCTGGGGCAGACCCAGGCCCGGCACAGGGCTCTGCTCACCGTCATCACCCCAAAGACCTCGCTGCGGTCAAACATCAGCTTGAAGTAGGCGAGGTTGTTGAGCGCCGCCTGCCAGGGCATGTACTGGGTCTCGCGGCTCAGGAACCGGGTGGTGTTCAAGGCCAAGGTCACATCAACGTAGTGCGCCCTGCGTGGGGAGAGGGCAGCATCAGCACCCACCGGGTGCTCCCCTGGTGCTGCCGGCACCGCGGCAGCCGGCACCGCTCACCTGGCCAGGTTAAAGGCATCATCGATGATCTGGGCACGGTTGATCACAGGGATGGCCTGGAAGAGAGGGCAAAGTCAGCATCAGCGCTGAGTGGGGCGCATGGGGTGGCGGGCACTCCCTGGCCCCGGCCAGCCCCATGTACCTCGTGGTTGGTGGAAAGCTGGTTGAGGAGCTGGTCCCAGTTCTCCTGGTTGTAGTTGACGCGGAAGTACCCGCTGACGTTCAGGTTCAGCAGGAGCCAGCTGGAGCTGCTCACCTGGAACTCGGGTTTGGTTTCTGGGAGGTGGAGAGAAGGCTCAGACCTCCCCACACTGGTACCGTGCCCCCCGGGACCCTGACCTGCAGCGGGACCACCTCTCCCCGCCGGGCAGGATGCGCTGTACCTGACACGCTGGTCAGCCACTGCCTCTGCCCAGTGGTCTGCAGCGTCATCCAGGTGATGGGCACGATCCAGGTGTAGCTGTGATGGGACAGGCAGGCAGTGGGACCGTCCCTCACCCCCGGCCTCCCCAGCACCGCCTGCCGCGGCCCCCAGCCAGCTCACTTGAAGACAGAGGGTCTCTCCACCACGGAGTCACGGTCCAGCAGGAAGTGGTTCTGCCTGACGGAGCCGTCCAGGGTGTTGACGGTGACCAAGGGAAAGCCCATCTGCAGTGTCCAGCGGTCCATGATGTCGCTGATGGTGCCGGGCAGCTGGAGGCCGCTCCTCTGGACAGCCTGCGGCAGGGCAGCACCACGGGTCACCAGTGACAGGGTGCGGGTTGGGCGCTGCACCCCGTGGCCAGGACCCCCGAGCCAGGGCAGCAGCAGGGATGGGGCCGAGCCGTGGGAGGCAGCTGGAAGCCACCAGCCCCCTCCTACCTCTTCCAAATGGACCCAGAGGTCCGTGTAGACCGTGTTCCCGTAGGCGAAGGTGTGCAGGTAGGACTGCGGGAGAGAACCAGTGTGAGCAGCAGCAGGACCGGAGCAAGAGACACCTGCAGAGCACCCAGGCAGGCCCCTGCCATGGGACCCCCCCAGCTCCGGCAGAGCCTCACCTGCAGCCCCTCCTTGAACACGTCCTCGGTGAGGAAGTCCGAGAGCATCCGCAGCACCGACGCTCCCTGCGGGCACGGCGACTCAGAGACCCGATGCACGGGACACCGGGTGCAGGGGACACCCAGTGCACGGGACACCCAGTGCAGGAGACACCCAGGGCAGGGGACACCCAGGGCAGGGGACACCTGCAGGCCCCCCCCCCCCCCGGGGACCCCTCTGCACCCACCTTGCTGTAGGCGATGGAGTCGAAGACCTCGCTGATCTCGGCCGGGGTGTTGATCTCGTCCTCGCGGAAGGAGAGCGGGTGGGACGTGGTCAGGGAGTCTGTCGCCATCACCGTGTACACCTCGTTCAGCACCATCAGGTCTTTCTGTGGGGGTGAGTGACAGCACCCGCCTCAGCCCTGCCCTCACCCTGCCTGCACCCTGCCGGCACCCCGCTGCCCGATGCCCTGACACTCACAATGTTCCAGGAGGGTTCTGCTGAGTCAGCACCCAGATACTCCACGTAGGAGGCGAAGCCCTCATTCAGCCACAGGTCGTTCCACCACCGCAGCGTCACCAGGTTCCCGAACCACTGCGGGGGGTCACAGCACCCGTCACACCGCGGGGACAGTGTGGGGACAGAGGGGGGCCAGCGGGGGCACGGTGAGTACCTGGTGCGCCAGCTCGTGGGCAATGACGGTCACCACCCGCTCCTTGTTGCCGATGGAGGAGTAGGCGTCGTCGAAGAGCAGCGAGTTCTCCCGGTACGTCACCAGCCCCCAGTTCTCCATCGCGCCCGCATTGAAGTCGGGGAGGCCGACCTGGTCTGGGGGCACAGGGGTCCTGTTGGTGCATCGGTGCCACCAACCTGGCTACCTCCAATGCTGGTACCACCAACCCCGGTGCCACCAACCCCGGTGCCTCCAACCCTCAGTGCCGCGGCACGCACCGGACTTGGGCAGCGGGTATGCCGTGTTGTAGTGCCTCTCGAAGAAGTTGAGGATGGGGCCAGTGACCTGCAGTGCGTACTCGCCCTGGCCCTCGGTGATGGCCGCGGGGCGGCCCCAGATGCGGATCTGAAGGGGTGGGATGTGGGGCTCAGGCTCAGAGCCCTGGGTGGGCAGGGGGTCGGTCTGTGCCCCCCCATCCTACCAGCACATTCTCCGACATGTTGTGCACGTATGTGAACTGGCTGACGATGAAGGCCAGGAGGTAGGTGGACATCCTGGGGGTGGTCTCGAACTTGGTGATGTTCCAGGTATTCCCATCGATCTGCTGCTGCTGGGTGCCTATGGGGAGCAAGGGGGAGGTCACCCCACAGCCCTGCCGGGCCCCCAGAGCCCCCCACTGGAGCTCCTCCCACCCCACTCACTCCTGACGGGCATGTTGGAGATGGCCTCGTGGTCGGAGGGGTGGATCAGCGTCACCGTGAAGTTGGCTTTCATGGCCGGCTCGTCGAAGCAGGGGAAAGCTTTGCGGGCATCAGCCGCCTGCATCTGCGTGGTGGCCACCACCCTGCTGCAAGAGACCCCCGTCAGCACCCGGCTCCCTCCGCTCGCCCCGTGCCCGGCCACCCTCAGTCCCATCCCCTGCCCTCCACCTACTTGGTGCCTGACTCATCCACGTATTCACTGCGGTAGAACCCGGCCAGGTCGTCGGCCAGCTCCCCGGTGAAGATGCTGAAGAGCCGGTAGCGCTGGCCCTGCTGCAGCGGGCTGCCCAGCTGCACCACCAGGTACTGCGTGGTGGGCTGCAGCCAGGTCCGGGTGATGGGGGGCACGCTGGAGCCATCCACTGCCTGCAGCGAGGCGTGGAAGGAGCCCTGCAGGGTGTAGTTCAGGTTTTTGCTGTGGATGAGGATGAGGTCGGTGGCTTCCACGCAGACAAAGACCACGCTGCTGTTGCCCTTGAAGATGTACATGTTGTTGGCATCGGGCGTCAGGAAGGGCTGCAGGGTCACCTCGTAGAACTCCGGCATCAGTGTGGTCGGCAGCCTCCACTTGTCCCAGGCATCGTGGGCAGGGGGCACGGTGGAGGCAGTGGGGGTGGTGGAGGCAGTGGAGGTGGTGGAGGCAGTGGAGGTGGTGGAGGCAGTGGTGGCAGTGGTGGCAGCGGTGTTGGTGGTGCTGGGGCTGGCGGTGCTGAGCTCGGTGGTGCCAAGATCCGTCGCCTTGTTCTTCTCCTGGGCGTACACCACCGAGAGCGCGATGATGGTGGCCACGGAGCCCAGACCCAGCACCACGGCCACGACGGCCACACTCTTGCTGATGAAGAAGCCGGCCGCCATGGCGGGGCCGCGGAGCGACTGTCGAGGGAGGTGCTGCTCGCCTGGCACGGCTTTTAGCCTCTCGCTCCCACCGGGTTTATCAGCCCAAGTTAATGAGTGAAGTATTAAACGACCGTGAGTCTCAGGGTGGTGGCAGCCCCGGGGATGAGCTCTGCACTCCCCGGGCTCTCAGCAGCACTAACAGCCCGCACCGCTGCGGCGGGGGGGAACGCCGGCACCTCGGGATTGCACCACCAGGGATGGGCAGCGCGGGAGCGGGCACGGGCCGGGGCTCCCAGGGACCCGCCTGGCCCTGCAAGAGGAGGGATGGGGCGGGTGGTCACAGCGCGGCCGGGGCTCAGCGCACCGCGGGGTCCCCGTGGCACTGCCCCTGCCCACAGCCCTCTCAAAGTCCAGGGCCGCAGCTCGTGCCGGGGGTCAAACTCCAGCCCGAGGCCCACACGTGCCGCTGCCACCAGCCACGGGCACCCGCAGCCTGCACGTGCCACGGGCTGCGCTCAGCATCCCACCGGCCACAGCCCCGCCGAGACACGGGGGTCCCGTGGCACAGAGCCCCGGCAGGGGCACGGCTGGAGCCCGCGGTGGCGGTGCTGGGGTGCGGGCTGGGGGCACACGCTCCCCCGTGGCAGCTGTGTGGGGCAGGGGGAGCAGCCCGAGCCCCCCAGGCCATGCAGGCTGTGCCCCAGCCCCATCCGGGAAGCGTTATCCCGGAACACCCTTCCAGCCGCATGCAGCCTGGGACCGCAGTGCCCCGCTGCTGGGGACAACCCCCCCAGCTCGTCCCCTACACGCCAGAGCCCCCCAGGGTGCTGCTGGGGGTTCACATCCTCTCACCAGCCTTGGCCATGCTCATCCCAGGGGAACGGCAGGAGAAGGGACAAACCACAACCCAGCAGGAACCAAGCCTGCCCGTGCGCCCTCCTCGCAGCACCCACAGCACCCAGGCACACCGGGAAGGGTCCCTGCTTGGGGGTGACCCCTCTTCAGCCCCCCCAGCCCAGCACCCTCTGCCCCAGCCCTACCGGCAGCAGTGGATCATGGACGTCCCAGTCCTTGAGGGCAGCCTGTGGGCTCCGTGGGGTGCAGGTGGGTCTGTGGGGTGCAGTGACCCAGCACTGCCTGGGAACAGGGCCAGCACTGGGCTCAGATGGTGCTTGGCAGGGCAAAAGCAAACATTTACTTACTGCAGGGCTACCTGCTGGGCCGGGGCCAGCTCCATCCCCTCTGCCCTGCTGCCAGGGGGTGCTGGTGTCAGGGGACACTCCAGCAAGCAAAGCCTGTCTGAGTGCAGCAGAACCCAGCTGCCAGGTGCCAACGTGCAGCCTTGGGATGGGTGATGGAGCCAGGAGTCAGCCCCAGGAGCCAGCCCCATCTCTGCATAACAGAGGCAGCTCAGCCAGGAGAGCACGGAGCCCCCGGGCAGCCCCTGCCCTCCATGTCCGTGTCCCCCAGCTCACTCTGGGGTGCAGGGGGTGTCTGGTGGCCTCTCCGCAGCCCCTCACGGGGTCCATGCCAGTGTCGGGCACCCACAGCCCTGCCCGGGGCAGGAACGCTGCTGCCCGCAGCCAGGCCTCACCTTCAGCTCTGCCAGGTCACCGGGGCTCCTGTCCCGGCTCCCCCCCAGCCACTGCGCCAGCCCCGAGGCTCCCACTGGGGTCAGGGCTGCAGCCTCCAGGTGGGGAGATGGGTCCCGGTGAAGCACCAACGGCCCCGTGGGCTCTGCCTGCAGCCCCGGCACGGGCAGGACCCGCACGGGACTCGCTCTGCCCCGGCAGGGCCCCTGCTCCTCCCGCAGACCTGGGGCAGGATGTGGGAAGGGGCAGCGGGGCCGGAGCCGTTACCGGCAGCACAAGAACGTCCCCTGGCCACAGAGGAAGCGCGTGTGGCCAGCCGCATCCTGCAGCGGGGCCGGACACAGCCACGGCGCAGCCACCACCGCCTGCCCCGCACCGACCCCGGCACCAAGAGCAGGACACGGGCACCGCTCCAAGCTCCTTCCTTTGGGCAAACCAAAGTCCAACCAGATCCCACCCAACCATCCCGGTGCCAAGCAGACCCCGGGACACAGTCCGGAGCACCACTCACCCGCTCCCTCCACGGCAGCCACACGAGGAGGAGGAGGAGGAGGAGGGCTGGCAAAGAAGAGGGAGCAGCAGGGTGTCCAGCTCCTTGACCTCAGGAGCCGGCGGTGGCCCCTGGCCAGCTGGGGAAGGGTTAAGCTGCAGGGAGGGGAGACAGCAAGAAAATTCCTTCCAGGCAGAGTCACCGTTTCCCTGCCAGGGGAAGTGGAGGCAGAGCCAGAGCTCAGGTCCCATGGGCCGGGGGAAGCAGAGGAAGGGGCCCCGGAGCCCGCCCGGAGCCTGGTGGCCAGATGGAGCCACGGCAGAGCCAAGGGCATGGGGCACCCAACCAAGCAGCACCCTAAGCCCCAGGACCCCCAGCCACGGGGGGACACAAGCCCAGCCCAGGGGGTCCCAGGCCCCATTTCCCACCTCACACAGCACCTGAGCACCCACGAGCTGCACAGAGCCCCTGGCACCGCCGGTGCTCCCCCAGGCCAGGCCAGCAGCACCCAGAGCAGACATTGATTCACATGATGTTTATTAGGAGACAGGGACATGCTCCGGGAGACCCCAACCTGGCCTGACCCTACAAGCTTTGGGCCCTGCAGGTACCCCCCAGGCTGGCTCCAGCTCCAGAGTTCATGGAGCTCCAAGGAACAACCCCAGCCAGGCTGGTTTCCCCCAGCACAAGGACCAGGGTGGGCACGGCGATGGAGAGGGCAACAACCCAGGAGCCATCAGCTACGAGTGCATTTTCACAGCCGGGAACCCCACGAAGTGCTGGGAGAGGCAGGACCCGGCTCTCCCCCCCACAGCAGGGACAGAGGCTGCACCTTCCCGGGGAGGGAGGGGAAGGAAGGGCACCCTTCGTGATGGGACACCAGGGAGCAGAGCCGAGCCCAGGTACCCGTGACAGCAGCACCGGATCCTCGCTGAGCCCATCACCGCTCCCTGCCGCTGCCAGCCCCACAGCACACCGGGACCAGGGGGGCAGGGGGAGCCCCGCTTCCCCCCCAGCCCGTGGCACACGCTCGGGGCAGCTCACATGAACTGCGAGAGGTTGGGCACTTTGATGTTGATGTCCCCGATGTTGATGTTCCGCGGGATCTCCGGGAGGTTGATGTTCTTCACAGCCGAGACCGCGCGGGAAGGAGCTGCCGAGAGCCCTCCCTGCCGAGAGAGGGACCAGTGATCCCCAGCCCTCACCCCACAGCCCCAGCTTCACAACAACAGCACAAACAGGGCTGTTAACCTGGATGGGAACAGCCATTTCCATGCCCAGGCTGCCTCCCCTGCTCCACAACAGCAAGGAACAAGCTGGCGAGCGACATCCCCAGCCTGGTCCCCAAGGGCAGGGGCAGGCAGGGACTGGGGACACTGGGGACACCATTTGGGTGTCCCACGGCTGCCCTGCAGCGTGGCTGCTCACCTCTGCCTTCTCCAGCTTGCTCTGGGCCTCCACCTGCGCCACGATCTCGTTCATGTTGGTCTCCAGCACCATGCCACCGATCACCATCTCCTGCAGGATGTGGTGAACCTGTGAGGGAAGCGAGGGGAAGGCTGTGAACCCAGAAGCTGGAGAGGGGCTTAGGACAAGGGATGTAGGGACAGGCCAAGGGGAATGGCTTTAACCTGCCCGAGGGGAGACTGAGCTGAGCTCTTAGGCAGAAGCTCTTCCCTGGGAGGGTGCTGAGGCGCTGGTACAGGGTGCCCAGAGAAGCTGTGGCTGCCCCATCCCTGGCAGTGCTCAAGGCCAGGTTGGACACAGGGGCTTGGAGCAAGCTGCTCCAGTGGAAGGGGTCCCTGCCCGTGGCAGGGGTTGGAGCTGGATGGGCTTTAAGGCCCCTTCCAACACAAAGCGCTCTCTCTGAGGAAAGGCAGGAGGTGACACTGAGCTGTCTCAAGGCAGGGAGCTGCTGCCTGCAGCCAGCGATGCCCCAAGGGCCCATCCTGGTTTCCAGCCCAAGGAGACAGGAGCAGCCCAGGGCAGCAACTGAGCTTTGCAGGGCACTGTGACCCCCTCCAGCCCCACCGCTCAGCACAGCCTCCCTTGCTACCTCAGCATTCCCAAGCACCACCCAGCGCAGATAATGCATTTATGGGTCCCTGGTTACTTCTGTGAAATAGGTGTTAGTGGAAGATACTGAAGCTATTAGGTTGTTTTATGGCTCCGTGAGGGCAGGTTGCACTTGTGAGCTCTGTGCAGCCACTGCTGCCGGGGCAGTGCTGTGAGAAATCACGCCAGCAAAAGAACCTGCTGGAAAGGGGATCCCAGGCTTGTGCGGGCCCCATCCTCCTCATGGCACCAGCAGCGTGGGCGGCATCAAGGCCAGGCTGGACGGGGCTTGGAGCAAGCTGCTCCAGTGGAAGGTGTCCGTGGCAGGGAGCTGGGACTGGAGGAGCCTGAAGGTGTGATTCCATGATCAGCACTGCACAGGCTGAGCCGGGCTGACAGCCCCTTCCCAGGGCACCCGCAGCACTGTAGCTGCAGTCCCATAGCTCAGCCCCAGCCCCAGCAAACACCGCAGCTCCTGCAACAGGAGAGCATCTGGGCTGCAGGAAATGTTGCTCCTTCAAGATGTGGCTTCAACCCAAGTTGGACCCCAACCAGCAGGGCAGAAATCCCAAGCAGGCTTGGGATTTCCAAAGCAAAACAGCCCTTCCTGAGGAACCGTGTCCCCTGCGGGGCCCTGCAGCTGCTCAGTGAAACCCATTCTCCACAGGGTACAAAGCACACCCAGGGCCTGGGCCACAGCCTCCCCTGAGCCTCCCCTTGTGACAGGGATCCCGGCAGCTCCGAGGCTGCTGCTCCCAAAGCTGACCCAGCCCCGGGGCCCATCCAGCTGCAGGAGCTGGACCCGAAACCCGCAGCAGCTCTCGCTGCAGGATCCTGCTCCTCGGGCACAGCGTGAGGTGCATCTGAAGGCAGGAGTGGAAAACCCCACAGCGTGTTCCCTAATGCTGCAACCAAGCTGTCGGGAGCACGGGCACCCAGTGTGAACACGGGAGACGTAAACAGGCCAAATACAGAAAGAGGGACGAGACGACCAAGTGACAGTGGCCGAGGACTAAAGTCAAGGCTGAGAAGCAGCGGAAGCGCAGGATGGGAAGCAAACAAGCCTGACTGGTAGCAAGAACCTCAGGGCCACTGAGTCCAGCATCTCCCCTCTCAGAAACCTCCCGCGTCCTTGGAACCCTTTGCTGGCAGGAGGGTTCAGAGGAAGGGCAATTCCCACTGGGAAAACAGGCAGGGACCACAGGAATAACCTCTGCTGTGGGCTGAGGGTAAAGCTGCCGGGTCTCGGTCACGCCACAGAGTGAGTAACCAAAGTGCATCCTCCTCAGCTGTGGCCAGGGGTGACCCGGCGGCTCCCGGCGCTTCTCCACAGGTACTCTCCTTCCCCCCGACTTCCTCCTTCCTCTCCTGTCTGCCTGGATAAGGAGCTGACGGGATAAGCAGCGCTGCAGCACTGCGGGGGTTTCCAGCGAGCACATTGCGAAACCCACGTCTCCCTTCCCCAGCGCTGGCACGCTCGCTGCCCGGATCCCTGCCAGCAGGGTTTGCTGACCCACTCCTCTGCCAGAGTTCAGGAGCTGCAATTGCCACAGAGGGAACATTTTACAGCCTTGCTGATTTCCTTTTCCACTCCTCCCTTTTGCTGGCACGGTTTGTCCCCAGCAAAGCCACAAAACCTTTCTCAGCAGCCACACAAGTCCAGCACACACCAGCCAAGGCTCTCCTGGCCCTCAGCACAGTCCCGGCTATCTTCAGCTCCATCTCTGAGATGATCAGAGAAGGGGTTCCTGCCCAGAAACTGTCCAGCTGAAGAGGAACCATTACAGGCTCAACGAGGTTTACCAAGCACTTTGCATTCCAAACACTCCCATTGTTCCTTCCCTTTTTTCCCGTAACTCTAGTAAACAGGACTCCCAATGGTCCCACAGCCCAGGCAGGAGAGGCAGGACACCCCTGCACTGCTCCAGAGCCTGCCCAGCCCCATCAGCAGCCTGTGCAGAGCGAGTGAGGCCTCAGCACAGATCCTGTCACTGACTGCAGTGACCCAGCATCTGCAGCAGCAACACAACAGGGCAAGCACACAGAGACGAAACCAGTGTCCTATGGACTCAAAACAGAGCCCAGCAACTCAGATCTCTCATCAGGAGGACACAACGTGAGCCCAGGCTGACAACTTCCCCACCTCCATCTCAGTATCTCCCCAAAAGGTGATCCTGAGCACCCCAACAGCCTCTCCCAAAGGCTCCAGAGCCCCAGGCTGGCTCCTGGCCCTGGAGCCGCAGGGAGGGCAGGGCTCTGCGGCAGCCAGGCGCTGCCCGCAGCAGCACATGGAGCCTACAACCCACCTTGTCCATGTGGAAGATGAGGTCCAGCTCACAGACGTTCTCAAAGCACTTGTCCAGCGTCTCCACAAAGACCTGAGGATGCAGAAGGGGAGGTGAGTGAATGAGAGCCCCACAGCATGCTGCCTGCCCCAGCCCCAGTGCCCACAGGTGAATAAATCACAGCCCCGACCTACACTTGCTGTGTCCCAGGTGTCACCCTGAGCAGGGACTAAACCTGCAGGAAGCCAGCTCCTGCCATGGCCTCGCAGTGTCTGAACACTGCTTTCAAATGCATTTGGAGCTCTGGGCCCCTCCCTTCAAGAGGGATTGAGGGGCTGGAGCAGGGCCTGAGAAGGGCACCAGAGCTGGTGCAGGGCCTGGAGCACAAGTGTGATGGGGAATGGCTGAGGGACCTGGGGTTTCATTCCGGAGAAGAGAAGGCTCAGGGGGGACCTTATCACTCCCTACAGCTGCCTGACAGGAGGATGGAGCCAGGAGGGGCTGGGCTCTGCTCCCAAGGAACAAGGGATGGGACAAGAGGAAACAGCCCCAAGCTGCACTAGGGTAGCTTTAGACGGAGATGAGGACCAATCTGTTCACTGAAAGGGCTGTCAAGGAACAAGTCTGTCATTGGAACAGGCTGCCCAGGACAGTGGTGGAGTCACCACCCCTGCAGGGATTTTAAAGACATGCAGATGTGCTTGGGGGCATGGTTGCGGTGGGCTTGGCAGTGCCAGGCTGGCACTGTTTTCTTCGTCAATGACACCAAACTGAGTGGGTAAATGGACGCTTGGGAAGTGAGATCTGCCCTGCAGGAAGAGCTGGATGGGCTAAGGAGAACCTTACAAAGTTCAACAAAGGCAAGGTCAGGTCTTATGCCTGTGAAAACCCAATCCCAGAGTGCAGCACAGGCTGGGATCTGCCTAGCTGGGGAGCAATATGGGAGTGACCAGTGTGCAGCTGTGGCAGAGAAAGCCAGCGGGGGAGCAGAGGGAGAACATCATCAGCAAGGGCATCACCAGCAGAGATAAAGATGCCATTGTCCCACAGCTCGGCGCTGGTCAGGCCACCCTGGAACGTGGGCTCAGTTTTGGTCCCTGTGACACAAAAAAAAGGTGTGGACAGGCTGGAGAGGGAAGGGCCACAAAGATGACCCAAGGGCTGGGAAGTGTGTGAGGAAAGGCTGAGAGAGCTGGGACTGCTCAGCCTGGAGAAGAGAAGGCTCAGGGAGACCTGATTCCCATAGTCCCATATTTAAAGGGTGGGTACAAAGAAGACAGAGACTCCCTTTGTACAAGGAGTCACATGGGAAAGACAAGTGGTGATGGGCACAAGTTACCACCGAGGAGATTCCGACTGAGCACAAGAGGAAAACTTTCCCAGTGAGGACAACCAGCCCCTGGAATAATCCCCCCAGGGAAGAGGTGACTCCCCAGCACTGGACACTGTTAAGGCTCAGCTGCACAGGGTACAGCTGGGACACCCAGTGTGGGTCATGCTGTGCCTGGAAAGGTTGGACCAAGTGGTCCTTGAGGCCCCTTCAACCTGGGATTCTGGGATTACCGGTTGGACTCAGCGACCTAAAGGGGCTTTTCCAAACTCGACACTTCCACGACTCTTTCTTAAGGAAATTCATTGCGATTCACTTCTCCCGCTGCTCCAGGCGGAGGCGCTCTGCCGCCCGGCAGCTCCTCACCCGCTTCCAGAGGGCACAGGCACAAGCGACAGCACCCGCAGAGCTGCGGGGCCGGGCGCAGGGCACGGGCAGTGCTCGGAGGGGCGGGCACACACGGGCGGGGGCACCGACCTGGATGAGGTCCAGGATGCCGAGCTCGCTCTCCGAGGAGTCCACGCAGAACACGAAGTACAGCGTGGCGTAGTGCCGGTAGATCAGCTTGTAGTCCGAGCCGCCGAACAGGCTGCGGGGACACGGAGCGGGGCGGTGTGGGGCCCGGCTCCGGTCCCGCCGGGGAGCGCCCGTCCCGCCCGTTACCTGCCGCACTCCAGGAAGTTGCAGATGTGATCGTCCCGCTTGAGCACGAGGTGGAAGGTCTCGCGGATGATCTGCTGCTGCACCTCCTCCGCCTGCGGGGCCGGGCACCATGGAGCAGCGCCGGGCACCCCGGCCCCTGCCCCGCTCCGCCAGCGCCGGGTGCGGGGCAGGGACCGGGACCGGCTCCCCAGCGCCCCGAAGGACCCGGCCCCCCCCCTCCCGCCGCCCCCGAGCCCCCCCCCCGGCCCCGCCCCGCACCAGGTGCTGGTAGAAGCGGACGAGCCGCGGCTTGCCGTGGTTGTTGAACACCAGGATGGCGTTGATCATCCCGGCGGGAGGGCGCGCGGCCGGGCCGGGCCGCAGGGAGCCCTCAGCCGAGCGGCGCCGGGCGGGAGCGCTCCGGGCTCCACCGGGGGACGGGGACGGGGACGGCGCCGCTGCCCCGGGCCCGCCAGGGGGCGCCCGAGCCGACGGGCGACGGGAGCCGCGCGGGGACAGACGGCGGCAGCGCGCGCGCGGGGGCGGGGCTCGGCCGCAGGCCCCGCCCCCTCTTAAAGAGCCAGCGCGCCCGTGCTCCGGGTTACCGGCGGGGTCAGAGGTCACCGGCGAGGCCCAGTCCTGATTGGCTGAGATGGTGAGGATTGTGTTCTCAACTTCTGATTGGCTGAGTTGTCTGAGGCTTGTGTCCCCACCTTCTGATTGGCTGAGATGGCTGAGGATCGTTTCCCCACCTTCTGATTGGCTGAGGATTGTGTCCCCACATTCTGATTGGCTGAGCTGGCTGAGGATTGTGTCCCCACCTTCTGATTGGCTGAGGATTGTGTCCCCACGTTCTGATTGGCTGAACTGGTGAGTCAGAGGGAACTGTAGGCGCAGCAGCGCTGTCAGGTCTGCAGCAGGTGTCCTTCACGGCAGGCGCGGCGCAGCTCCTCCTGACGCGTGTCCCGGTGCTGCTGAACAAGCGGCCCTGGCGCGGGCCCTGGGCACGCTGCACCACGCTGCAGGACGTTTCCGGCATGCAGAGGCACACGTGGCGGTCTGTAAGGGCCGGGAGCTGTTCCCAACAATGTTCATAGCCAGCTCGATCACCACCCCAGGCAAAGCAATCGTCCTGTCCTTCTACTTGTCAGTCAGTCTAACTGCTCCCACCCTGGACGTCTGCCAGTCCCCAGTACTCCCCAGGAGATGTTCACACCACCTTAACGGGGTCATTATCACCCCAAACATAGCAGTCATCCTCTCCTTTTACTTACCAGTTAGTTTTACTGTGCCCACCCCGGACACCTGCTACGTCCTGTCCTTCTATTCTGCTTTTCTTACCCCTGTTGCACTCAGGCCCCAAGGACCGGAATCTACGTCAGCCACCTCCAGGCACCGCAGTTATTTTCCATTACAAAGCCCTCAAAATTAACATTGCTTAGAACTGATTATCTTGTGCTTTTGTGCCTCCCTGTCTCACTGGTGAGGATCGAACCCCCACCATCTGATTGGCTGAGATGGTGAGGATCGTGTCCCTGCCTTCTGATTGGCTGAGATGGCTGCGGATTGAATCTCTACACCTTAACTGGCTGAGCTGTGTGAGGATCGAATCCCCGCCTTCTGATTGGCTGAGATGGTGAGGATCGTGTCCCCGCCTTCTGATTGGCTGAGATGGTGAGGATCGTGTCCCTGCCTTCTGACTGGCTGAGCTGGTAAGGATCGAACCCCCACCTTCTGATTGGCTGAGATGGTGAGGATTGTGTCCCCGCCTTCTGATTGGCTGAGATGGTGAGGATCATGTCCCCGCCTTCTGATTGGCTGAGATGGTGAGGATCAAACCCCCACCTTCTGATTGGCTGAGATGGTGAGGATCGTGTCCCTGCCTTCTGATTGGCTGAGCTGGCTGCGGATTGAATCTCTACACCTTAATTGGCTGAGCTGTGTGAGGATCGAATCCCCGCCTTCTGATTGGCTGAGATGGTGAGGATCGCGTCCCCGCCTTCTGATTGGCTGAGATGGTGAGGATCTCCTCCCCGCCTTCTGATTGGCTGAGATGGTGAGGATCGTGTCCCCACCTTCTGATTGGCTGAGATGGTGAGGATCGTGTCCCCACCTTCTGATTGGCTGAGATGGTGAGGATCGTGTCCCCGCCTTCTTATTGGCTGAGATGGTGAGGATCGAACCCCCACCTTCTGATTGGCTGAGATGGTGAGGATCGTGTCCCTGCCTTCTGATTGGCTGAGCTGGCTGCGGAGTGAATCTCTACACCTTAACTGGCTGAGCTGTGTGAGGATCGAATCCCCGCCTTCTGATTGGCTGAGATGGTGAGCATCGTGTCCCCACCTTCTGATTGGCTGAGATGGCTGCGGATTGAATCTCTACACCTTAACTGGCTGAGCTGTGTGAGGATCGAATCCCCGCCATCTGATTGGCTGAGATGGTGAGGATCGTGTCCCCACCTTCTGATTGGCTGAGATGGTGAGGATCAAACCCCCACCTTCTGATTGGCTGAGATGGTGAGGATTGAATCTCTACACCTTAACTGGCTGAGCTGTGTGAGGATCGAATCCCCACCTTCTGATTGGCTGAGATGGTGAGGATCGAACCCCCACCCTCTGATTGGCTGAGATGGTGAGGATTGTGTCCCCGCCTTCTGATTGGCTGAGATGGTGAGGATCAAACCCCCACCTTCTGATTGGCTGAGATGGTGAGGATTGTGTCCCTGCCTTCTGATTGGCTGAGCTGGCTGCGGATTGAATCTCTACATCTTAACTGGCTGAGCTGTGTGAGGATCGAATCACCACCTTCTGATTGGCTGAGATGGTGAGGATCGCGTCCCCGCCTTCTGATTGGCTGAGATGGTGAGGATCGTGTCCCTGCCTTTAGATTGGCTGAGCTGGCTGCGGATTGAATCTCTGCACCTTAACTGGCTGAGCTGTGTGAGGATCGAATCCCCACCTTCTGGTTGGCTGAGATGGTGAGGATCGCGTCCCCGCCTTCTGATTGGCTGAGATGGTGAGCATCGCGTCCCCACCTTCTGATTGGCTGAGCTGGCTGCGGATTGAATCTCTACACCTTAACTGACTGAGCTGTGTGAGGATTGAATCCCCACCTTCTGATTGGCTGAGATGGTGAGGATCGTGTCCCCACCTTCTGATTGGCTGAGATGGTTTGGATCATGTCCCCACCTTCTGATTGGCTGAGATGATGAGGATTGCATCCCCGTCTTCTGATTAGCTGAGATGGTGAGGATCGTGTCCCCGCCTCATGATTGGCTGAGATGGTAAGGGTCATGTCCCTGCCTTTTGATTGGCTGAGCTGGCTGCGGATTGAATCTCTACACCTTAACTGGCTGAGCTGTGTGAGGATCGAATCCCCACCTTCTGGTTGGCTGAGATGGTGAGGATCGCGTCCCCGCCTTCTGATTGGCTGAGATGGTGAGCATCGCGTCCCCACCTTCTGATTGGCTGAGCTGGTTGAGGATTGATTCTCTGCACCTTAATTGGCTGAACTGTGTGAGGATCGTGCCTCCACCTTCTTATTGGCTGAGCTGGCTGCGGATTGAATCTCTATGCCCTTAATTGTCTGAACTGTGCGGGGATCAAATCCCCACCTTCTGACGGGCTGAGCTGTGTGAAGATCGCGTCCCCACCTTTTGATTGGCTGAGCTGTGTGAGGATCCTGTCCCCACCTTTTGATTGGCTGAGCTGAGGGTTGAATTGCTACACCTTAATTAGCTGAATTGTGTGAGGATCGAATCCCCACCTTCTGATTGGCTGAGATGTGTGAGGATCGTGTCCCCACCTTCTGATTGCCTGAGCTGGGTGAGGATTGAATCTCTGTGTCCTGATTGGCTGTGCTGTGTGAGGATTGAATCTTTGTGTTCTGATTGGCTGTGCTGGGTGAGGATTGAATCTCTGTGTTCTGATTGGCTGTGCTGGGTGAGGATTGAATCTCTGTGTTCTGATTGGCTGTGCTGGGTGAGGATTGAATCTCTGTGTTCTGATTGGCTGTGCTGGGTGAGGATTGAATCTCTGTGTCCTGATTGGCTGTTATGGGTGAGGATTGAACCTTTGTGTACTGATTGGCTGTGCTGGGTGAGGAATGAATCTCTGTGTCCTGATTGGCTGTGCTGGGTGAGGATTGAATCTCTGTGTGCTGATTGGCTGTGCTGGGTGAGGATTGAATCTCTGTGTCCTGATTGGCTGTACTGGGTGAGGATTGAACCTCTGTGTGCTGATTGGCTGTGCTGGGTGAGGATTGAATCTCTGTGTGCTGATTGGCTGTGCTGGGTGAGGATTGAATCTCTGTGTGCTGATTGGCTGTGCTGGGTGACGCGCTGCACCAGCTGGGCGCTGTTCCCCGGTGAGCGCTGGGCCCGAGGCTGGGCGCCGCGGGGCTGGGGGCGGTCACCGGGGGGTCCGGGTTGTCCCGGGCAGTGCTGGGGTCACCGTGAGGAGTGCGCGCTCCGCCCAGCAGAGGCCTCGGTGACGCGGCTCAGTGGTGGCCCTGGCAGTGCTGGGAACCGGATCATCCCCGGCTCTTTCCAACCGGAACGACCCCGCGCCTCCAGCACCGGCGGCGGCAGCGACGGGATCGCGTCTGCACGTTCCCATTGGCTGAGGCTCCTGCAGCTCCTGCAGTCTCCCTCTTCTGATTGGCTGCCGGCTGCTCCCACCTCCGCCGCCCCGGTTTGCACCGCCCATGGCCTTGCCGAGCCCGTTTCTGCCTCACGCCACCGCCCGGCATTGCCTGTGCCCGCCCCTCCCTCCGGGGGTGCCGGAGCATCGCCGGGACGCCAAAGGAGCGGCTCTGGCGGCGGCTGGCTCCGAGCCCCCGGTGTTCCCGCACCTTTGGGGCGCAGACCGGGCCCCAGAGAGGCGCAGAAGGGGGGCACGGCTGCGACCTGGGGAGACGGTGGCTCCAGGGGCTGCATCCACCGGGCCTGGTCTCTGCTCCTCCGGTCGCAGCACAGCCACGGGCCGGGGGATGGGTGGCTGGAGGGTGCAGGATGCTGCGGGCACGGGCAGCTCGAAGGGGCTGGTGAGGGTGATTTTCACCCAAGAATGCAAGAAAAACCCAAAGTGGAGCCGAGCAGCCGCTGCCAGACAAAGAGCTGCGGTTCCACACTAACTCTGCTGCCATCCGTCTGTCCGGCTCCTCCTGCTTCCATGGAGATGAGAATCTGCATCCTCTCTCCGCTCCAGCCGAATCTAGTGGTCTCTGCGTGCACCTTCATCCCAAGGCCCAGACCCTCCTCCTCCTCGCAGGGGGTGCCAGGGTGCTGCTCGCAGACCCTCAGACAGAGGATCTGCGAGCCTCAGTACAGCCTCAGACCTGCTGCCTTCTCCCACCCACCACAGCCCTATCCAGCATCTGGGGGTGCCCAGCACCCCCCCAGCACCCCAACATCCCAAATCCCACTCATCCCTTTTTTGGGGGAGGCCGTTTCCAGTTGTTGTGACACACACACACCCCCCCCCCCCCAGGGTTTCTGAGGAGCACGTTATGATTCCCATATTCCTATCACTGTTGATGCCCACCAGGTCCCCCCTGGATGCAGAGTGACTCCCCAAGCATCCTTTAATGGGGAGATCCCCTTCAAAACCAAGGGACCAGGAGTCGCTGGTGGGACCACGAAGGGGATGGTTTGGGGGGGGCCCATCAGACAGCCCCATCCCCATTACCGACAGCCGAGCCGCGCCCCGCAGCTTTGTTCCCCGCACCCGGTACCGAGGGCGGACCCGGCGAGGGGGTGCGGGGTGCGGGAGGGAGGTCACGGTGCTCGGGGAACCGGGAGGGGCGCGGGGGCACGGCGGGGAGATAAAGGGCGGCCGGCGGGGCCGGGCGAGGAGGAGCCGCTGCTCCGCATCCCTCACGTCAGCCGCGGTCCCTCCCGCTTCCTTCCTGCGCACCCAGCGCCGGGCCCGCACCCGCCGCCGCCGCCCCGCGGAGCGCACGGTGAGTCCCGGCCGCGGGACCCCCCAGCTCCAATCGGGGAGGGGGGAGCAACCGGACACCCCCAACCCCCCCCTTCTTTCCCCCGCGCCGGTCCGCGGCCACGGGGAGCCGCCGCCTTCCCGTTCCCTTCCACCTTCTCCCGCGACCGGAGCCGGGCGCGATGGCGGCGGAGGGACGGGAGCGGGAAGCGCGCACAGACGCGCACCCCGGGGGGGTCCCGGTGGCGGTGCCCGCCCCGCACGTGCCCGCCCCCCCGCTCCCCGCCAAGTTTCCCGGTCGCCGCTCACAAAAGTTTTTCCGCGGCCGCGGGGCCGGGGAAGTTGCGGGAGGGCGGCGGAGTGGGGGGGGGGCAGGGGGGCCCTGCCGCGGGGCCGGTACCGGGAGACGGGGGAGCCCCCCCCCCCCCCGAACCAACCCCTCCCGTTTCCCGGGGTACCGGGCGCGGCGGCGGGAGGCCACGTGGGTATCAAGCGGGGGTGTGGGGTGTGCTAGGGGGATGTCATAGGGGTGCCTGCAGCACCCCGGGGTGTCCCCAATATCCTTGGCCCCTCCTTCTCCCCCTTCAGGGCTGGGACAGAGCAGGGGAGCCCCCCTGGACCTCACCCCAAGTCCGGGGGCAGTTTCGAGGCAGAGGGGACCGGCCGTCCCAGTGTGACCCCCACACACACAGCAGCGGGTCAGGGGCTGGAATGAAATGGGTTGGGGGTGGCTCTGGGGGTCCCCACTGCCCTGTCCCCACCGGGCAGGTCCATTACAGAGGCACCCTGAGAGCTCCCGGGGCCGGAGCCCCACGATGGCCCCAGGGGGGATCTCGCGGAAGGGGGCACAGCCCCGCTGCTGGGCCGGGGGCTGCTTTGTCTGCTGCGGCCCTGCTCGGGAAACTCTTGTTTGTGCAGCTCCTGTAATCAACAGGATGCGGTGGTTAAATTAGTTATAATTAATTAAGAAGTCAATCATTAGTAGTTTCCTTGCACGCTGAGTGGGCAGGCAGGGCTGTGATGGGAGGGGAAGGCGCATCCCAGAGCCTGACCTCCTGCCAGGTCCCAGTCTGGGTCCAGCAGTGGGTGACCTCACAGGATCCCACACTGTGATCCCAAACCTGGCTCGGCGGGGTCTCCTCCAGCTGCTCAGAACCAGCCCGGTGGTGCTGCGTGTTCCGGTGGTGCTGGTCTCAGCAGGGTTGGTGCAGGTAGCCTGGGCTGGCTGCAGGAGTTTAACAAATGGGTCTGAGCTTGGAGACAGCCCCTCACCCTTGGCTTTCCTGGGGGCTCTCCTCTCAGCATCCCCTTGGAGGGCCTGGGGTTCTCCGCTCCAGGCGTGGGCTGCAGGGCTGGGACCAGACCCCTGTGCATCCCCCTTGGTGAGAGCCAACACCAGCAGAGCCCAGTCTGGCTGGGCCGTGCTGTTCTGCTGCAAAGGGCTTCCATGGATGCCCTCTCGAACAGCAATCCCATCCCATCCCATCCCTCTGAACTGGTAACTGAGACCACGATAACCTGAGCTCTGCTGCCCACCGGGACACGTCCCCAGCCTGAACCTGGGAGCTGACTGGGGGGATCAGATGTGGGTACCTGCAGCAGAGGGATATGGGGCATCTTCCCTGCATCTGTTCTGTGGCATTGGCAGGGTTGGGTTTGACCTCCAGTACCGTGTTTTCAGTTGGTTTCGTTGGACCTCAATCCAAAGGTTTTTTGCTCATAAACTAGTTCAGGAAACGCAGTGTGAAGAGGGAGGAGCGCGGCCACCATCCTGCTCTGCCGTGCAGCTGGAAGTGTCATATTCCCTCCGAGAGTTTTGGGTCCCCTTGACCCATGAGCGCAGCTCCTGTCCCTGCCAGCAGGACCCCTGCCCGGGTGCGGGCACACCAGCACGAGGGGCAGCACATGAGGCATCCCAGATACCATCCCAGGGCACGCTTGGCGCAGTGTGGCGGGTGAAGGGTGGTGCTGGGATGTGCCAGGAGCCCTCAGGATGTTGTGGTCCCCATGGAGGTCCCTGAGCTTGACCCTGGGGGCAGAGGACTGGGATCTGGTGATGAGGCTTTTCCTTTTGTCCCTGTCCCACTTTTTCCTCCCCAGCCCCGTGCGCAGCTCTCCTCCTTCCTCGCATGTCGCGGTGGTGTTTGTGCTGGCTGAGGGACCTGGCTCATCCTTAGTCTTTCCCTAAAAAACACACTCCTGCCCCCAGGCATGGGGCAGGAATTCAGCCGGGAAAGATGCTCCTGCTGGAGCCGTTTCTGTGTCTGAGAAACTTAGGGGCTCTTCGCTCAGCTCTTCCTGCCCTGGTTTGGATGGAGGAGCGGGATCCCTCCCTGGGTTCCCAACATGTAACACAGGTTTTTTTTCCCCCAAACTTTAAATTAAGGGGGAGAAACAGAGTTTTAAATTTCCCTGGTCTTTGCCCTCAGCTCTGCCCAGCACGAGAGGGACAGGAACGTATTTCTAATGAAAACAACGTGCAGGCATCATGTGCTTTGGCAAGCACGAAGCCTCTGCGGAGCCCTCATCCTGTCACCATGGTCCCACTCCTCTGAGCACCTGAACTGTGTTCTCCACAAAGTATCCCAGGTTTGGGAAAGGAAAGGTGACTGTGAGGGTTGAGGCTTCTTGTTCGTTTAGATCCTGGATCACTGTGAACCTTCTCAAGTGGGAAGAAAAGCCTCATCTCCCACCCTTCCTTCCTTCCTTCCTTCTCCAGGCATGTCTCATTCCACAGCAGAGGATGGGGGAGATGGGCAGTGTTCAGGTTGCTCCTTTGTGCAGGGTAAGGAAAAACTTGTGGAAAGTTCAGGTGAAACTTCTTGAGGCTCATTCCTGGGATGAAAAGGGATTAGAGGGCACTGGAGCACCGGAGGCCGTGCAGGATGCTGACCTGGAGTGAGGGGTGTCCTGCAGCCTGGGGACTGCTGGGAGCCTGGAGCAGCATTGCAGTCCTGCAGATAGTTTAAAGCCCCAATATGTTGGTCTTAGCTTGCAGCTGGCAAAGTCCCTCCCCAAGCTGGGGAGGTGAAAGCGGCACTGGGGCTGTGCTGGTCTGAGAGCAAGGAATGGGGAACTGGGGCTGGCAGATGGTCAGACCCGCTCCTGGGCACAGGGGAGCCTCAGGCTGTGGGATCCGGTGGCACGGACCATGGAGTCCCTGAGCATGCAGGATCTGCTATGTGCTGGTGTGAGGGAGGATGAGGAGGGCGAGGCACCAGGAGGTGCAGGGCAGAGCGCCCTGTGCTGCTCAGCACCCACAGTGCTGGTGGGGAGGGATGTGAGGGGAGTCCGTGAAGTCCGGGTTTACCCCAGAGGTGATGCTCAGGGAGCGAAGGGCAGTGGAGAGCAGCAATGGTGGGATTCCTGCGGGCAGCTGAGCAGTGACCTGCGAAGGAGGGAAACCTGTAACTGTTCCGCACCTTCCAAGGCTATAAATGCCCTGAATCAGTCATAAATCAGGTCTGAGTGTTGCTGAGGAGTTCTGGGATGCAGCCTGGAGGTGCTGATGGACGGGATGCTGCTCTCTAAGTACAGCAAGAGGGATGATGCCATGGGGAATGCGCCAGGTTTTCAGGCAGGGGGTGGCTGGTCACAGCATGAGCAATGGGGAAGGGTCTGAGACCAGCCTGGGGTGGCAGCGGTTGGGGATCACGGTAGTGAGCATCCCTCTGATGCGCTGTGTGAGCTGTGATGGGTGTGAGCAGTCACGTTCTGGTGGGGAACATCTAATAACAGGGATCTGTAGGGCTCTGGGACTCTGTGAGTGAGAAAAACAACCTCGGTGCAACATTTAAATGGCCCTGTGATGAAATGAGAGAACTCGGTTAAAATCAAAACTCCTCTTCTTCCGCTTCCCCTGTTCCTCAGCTCGTCCCATCACACCGGGTCACTTCTCCCCTGCCCCTTCCCGGCTTTTGTGTCACATCCCGCACGCACTGGGTGCTCCCGGGTCCGTTCCCTCCCTCCACTCTCAGCCTGTCCCCACTGCCCCGTGCTGGGGCTGCCGCAGCTCGGCCGCCTGCCCTTGCCACGCTGCTGCCCCACCACACTGCAGCACCATGGCTCCGCTACCGGCACCCACTGTGGCTCCAGTTTAACGCCCAGCACAGCCTGGACGTGGATTTGGCCATGGTGCAGCACAGGCAGCCCGGCCCTGCTTGTCTGGGACTGGGCAATGCAGAGTGTGGCTGGGGGGACTGGGATCATCCAGCGCGGAGGTGCCTTTGGGAGGAGTTAATGAGCTGCAAGGATGGGTATTCCAGGGAGTGGGCTCCTGTTCCTAACCAGGGTGGGAATCCATGGCGTTTGTGAGAGTCTTCCCTCACAGAGGACTTTCTGCTCTCTCGTACTGCCCCCTCAGCCCTCTGAAACGGGGGCATTGTGAAGTAGGAACTTAAATATCAGAATCACAGAATCCCAGCCTGGTTTGGGTTGGAAGGGAACTCAAAGCTCCTCCAGCTCCAACCCCTGCCACGGGCAGGGACCCCTTCCACTGGAGCAGCTTGCTCCAAGCCCCTGTGTCCAACCTGGCCTTGAGCACTGCCAGGGATGGGGCAGCCACAGCTTCTCTGGGCACCCTGTGCCAGCGCCTCACAGGGAAGCAAACACCTCCCTGCTCTGTGCAGGCACTGCTCAATCTGCCCCCCCGGTGCGCCCCTTGCGTCGCTCTGGAGCTGTTGCTGTGTCTCCTCCATGGCTGCTTGCGGGAGGCTCCTGTCCTTGCTCACGTCTCTTTCTGCTTTCTCCATCGGTGGCTTCAAGGGTCTTTGCCGAGGTTCTTCCTCCTTCAGCACGTGCTGGTGAAGCCCGTCAGGGAAACTGCAGATCTTGTCTGCAGAGTAAGTGATTTATGGGGGTTTGAGTGGTTCGGCTTCATTTGATGGTTCTCAACAGGGGACACACATAAGCAAATTATTTCAACAGCTGAGTATTTGCTGTATTTATAGGACTTCTCGCTGTGAGAGGAGAGAGCACAAAGTACGGCACTTACGTAGGTTGTGATGAACGCAGGGGCTGAGGGGGGTCAAAGCAGGCCCTGGGGCTGTCACAGCAAAGGCAAACACCTGTGGCCAGCCCAGCCCTGGAGATCCGTGTTAAAATGGTGATAGAGAAGAGTAAAAGGGACGAACATTCCCACCCTCCACAGTGCCAGGGTCCTTGTGTCTGGGAGCTGCAGGGTCCTGGGCAGGCCAAGGGGAATGGCTTTAACCTGCCAGAGGGGGGACTGAGATGAGCTCTCAGGCAGAAGCTCTTCCCTGTGAGGGTGCTGAGGTGCTGGCACAGGGTGCCCAGGGCAGTCACCAGGAGCATGAGGGACATCGGGTGCAGGCAGGCGCTGTGCCCCCGGATCCAGAGGGGTTTTCCATACCAGTTACTGACTTCACTGGCTGGAGCGTTGCCTGTCACCGTGTGGCACCCTTCACCTCGGTCAGGCTCAGCTCGGCGCTGGAGGAGGTTTTGTTCCTTTCATGACAAGTTCAGTGTTTTGAACCAGGCTCTTTCTGTTCCCCCTGCTCCATGCTGGGCGTTTGGGACCATTCTGGTGCATGAGCAGGGGCTGTGGATGAGGCCGGTGCATTGGTGCTCGGAAGCCTGTTTGGAGCTCTGAGGAGGTGAAGGTGATGTGGGGCGTCAGCCCCATTCCTATGAACCCTAACGTGTGCAGGCAGGGGCCGGAGCCGCCTCGCTGCAGCCGATGGAACTCCCTGGAGCTGCGTGGCCGTTCCCCTCTCCCGCACTGTGTGTTGCCCCAGCGGCACCTCCCAGCTGCGTGGGACAGGACCTGAAACCCTGAAGCTCGTGGATCGGAAACCAGGGCGGTGTTTGCAGCTCGGCGCTCGGGGTTGCTCCCAGGGCGATGGTGTGAGGCCTCCCATAGCGTTCACTGGAGGAACTGGGACGTTCCCAGAGGGCCCAGCCTGGTGCCTGGCGCGGTGGGAGCGGATCTGGTGGCTGCCCAAAGGCTTTGCTTCTCCGTCCTTTCCCCGCGGGCTGGTGAACGCTGCACTCGGTGTGTTTGTGACCCAGCGTTTCCCTGGTGTCACCCTGAGCTCTGCAGGGGATGCTCCGTGTGCTGGAGGCAATTCCTTGCGGCACTGAGCTGGGAGCGCTGCGCTCCTCTGCCCCTAGAAGGCTCATCCCTATCGGGGATCTTTCCCCTATACCAGGAGCACACTGCAGTTGGTGATGGTGTGCTCATGGCGATGGATGTCCCGTGGGTGCTGGCTCACTTGGGAACGCATTAAGTGACCCTTCAGCCACAGTGACCGTGTTCCGGGCCCAGCAGAGCTGACTGGGGATGCAGCTCCTGCACTAAAACTGGTCCCAAGGATAGGGGCAGTGATGCTCTTCAAAGTGAGACTGGCATCCTGCAGTGGGGGTCTGCCCTTGGCCCTTGCACCCTGAGGGGCTGCTTCACGTCCCTTTGGGGTGTCACATCTCTCATTCACGACACGTTGGTTGTTTCTCCCCTTTCCCAACCAGCCGGCCGGGTTATGCTGTGAGGGTGCTCGTGCGCCAGCTCCTCTGACCTCCAGCCACGTTTATTGCTCTGCTTTGAGGCAGTTTATGATTAACCGGTGCCAGGGCAGCGGTGATGCTCTGTTGGGCTCCCACATGGGACATCTTTGTTGGTCCCATCAGGCCTCTCCTGGCCGCAGTGTCTGAACCCGCTTCCATGTGCGGAGGGGTTTGGGGTGTGCAGGGTGAAGGGGCAGCCCTGGACCACCCTTGACCACAACTGGGTTGTGCATCCACCGCAACCATCCCTCATCTTTCCACGCAGGCTTTGGGGTTTGACCTAGATCTCTGGCACCGCCTGCTTTCCGCAGCCACCCTTGTGCCCACAGAGGGGTTTTCTCTGGCTCTTTGCTCGTGGCTTTCCCCGGGTGGTGGGTTTTCCTCTGGGAGCCCCGATGGTGGGGATGGTCCTTCCCAGAGCCGCATGTGTGATCCTGGGAGAGGTGCTTTTGGGAGTAGCTCCGCGTCTTTCAGGGAGTTAGCAAAGAGCAGATTTATTCTCCTATGCTGAGAACTAACTCCCCTTTCTTCCTCTTCCCTCTGCCCCCGCTGGAAAGAGAGAGAATGCAGAAAAGAAGAAAGGATTTACATTGTGGTGGTGATTGGCACGGGCGCTGAATGAGAGGTCATTTCATCTGGCTGTTTCTTTTCAAGCGCTCTTTTTTTCATGCACACTGTATTCAGGCTGGGAGCATTCTTTCTTTTCAAAGCTTCTCTGTCTGTCTCTCTCTTCCCCCTCCTTTATTTTTCATCCCTTTTCTTTACTTTTGCTGTCTTTTCATTCTGTTTTTCCCCACCCCCTTGGGGCTCCATTTTTTTCTTTCCTTTTTCCTCTATTCAGTTCCTTTTTTTCTCCTTGCATCGTTTTTGAATAGCTCTTCTATTTTCGGAGAGGAAAGGACTCTGTGCTGCGGAGCCGCTGCAGCGAGGAGGAACTTGAAAGTCTTCCTTCCCCTGTTTATTTCACTTAAAAGCAGAAAACTGTTTTCCAAGGGAGAGCAAGGTTTCAGTGCGGAGCCTTTGAAGTGAGCTGGGACGGCACAGGGCTGCCTGGGGTGGGAATTGTCCCTGCTCCTTACCACGCCACGGACACTGCTGGTCCCAAACCGCAGATAAACACCCCCTTAAAGCACGGGGACGTCTGTGGGTGCTCGTGCTGTAAGAGTGGGGTCCAGGCAGGAGCAGCCCCTTGACCCCAGCCACTGCTCACCTTTGGACACCGGTTATCACAGACTGCTTTGTGTTGGAAGGGCCCTCAAAGCTCCTCCAGCTCCAACCCCTGCCACGGGCAGGGACCCCTTCCACTGGAGCAGCTTGCTCCAAGCCCCTGTGTCCAACCTGGCCTTGAACACTGCCAGGGATGGGGCAGCCACAGCTTCTCTGGGCACCCTGTGCCAGCGCCTCAGCACCCTCACAGGGAAGAGCTTCTGCCTAAGGTCTCCCTGTCCCTGTGGTCACACTGAAACCAGGTCATGGGGAGCTTCTCATCAACCAGCACGCTCAAGTCCTTCTCCTCAGGCTGCTCTGTCCATTCTCTTCCCAGCCTGTGTCTATGCTGGGGATTGCCCTGACCCAGGGGCAGGCTGTTGCACTTGGTGTGGTTGAACTCGTGAGGTTCACACGGTCCCACCTCTCCAGGTCCCTGTGGGTCCCATCCCTTCCCTCTGGTGTGGTCACACCGCACAGCTCAGCAGGAGAAGGCTGTCCAGAGCTGCTGCTCCCCACACGCAGTTTAGCGCCAGGACAGCTCTCCCAGCAGCTCCAATGTCCTGCTTCTGGAGAGCTGCTTGGGCAGAAGTGCTGATGGATCAGGCTCAGAGCCTTGAAGGAGAGGCGTTGCTGTGCCCCTGAGCAAAGCTCCGGGATCTCCCCTGGGGGCTGATAGGATCCTCCCCGCCAGTGCTGCTTCGGACATTGACATCCTCTCTGGGAGGTTTCTCCACCCATGGCTCCGGTGTTTGCTTTGGCTCGGTCCATCCCTGCACAGCAGTTTCCTGGTGCAGGGAGCGCACGTGTGGCAACGAACCCGCTCAGATGGGTGCCTGCTGAGCTGCCCACCACGACACGGGAGCCCTGGGAAGTGATCCAGGCTTCCCCTGCTCTTTCCAGCCCCCCCCAGGCCCCGGCAGAGCCTGTCCTCCCCGGGCAGCTCATGCTTCCACGGCCAAACCAGTGCAATCAGGTCTCTAATGTTCAGCCAGTGCCCTTTGCCCCATCACTTTTAGCCCGAGGAAGGTTGGAGAGGCCGTGCTGGAGCACAGTGACGTGCCTGGGCATGGGCAGGGGTCCTGTCCGTGCAGGTGGGCTGCGGGGAGCAGGGCGGGCACTTCATGAAGTGGATTGGTTTCTTTTTAAAGTGAGATTCAAATAATTGTAACCCCGAGATAGAGAAGATGTTGGAGGAGATGAAAAGGGAGAGAGAAAGAAAGGAAGCCAAGGATGGGGGTTTGGGATAGAGAGGGAGATTAGGAGATAGATGAAAGAGAAAGGAGGAAGATAAGAGGGAGAGAGGGGACAGATCTCCAGCGCGAGATGGGCGTTGCCAGGGAAACGGGAAGAATGAGGGAGCGACGGAGGGATGCAGGCTGCTGGGGGCAGGGAGGGATGGAGGCTGCACTTGGTGGAGGAGGAGAGCGATTCCCACGGGCTGGGGAGCGGGATGTCCCGTGTCGGTGGGTGCTGCCTCTGGGAGCGCTCGGGAGGGCAGCTCTGCCGTGAGCAGCACCGGCTGCTCCTCGCAGGCTGATGGCTCACCCGGGGCTCCCCGGGATGGAACCTCCCCAGCCCTTGGAAGTGATGACACGTGCACCCGCTCCCAGTTGAGCACAGGGATCTTCTGGAGGGCTGGTGAAGCGGGAGCCCTTCCCTGCACTCAGCCTTGGTACTGGTGTTCCCCTTCCAGATGTAGCTGCTGCGTGGCAAAGATAGTGAAAGGCAGTGGTGAGGCCGAGGGGGCAGAGCAGCGACCTGCTCACAGGGAGGATGGCACCGAGGTGCTGCGTGTGCTGGGACCGCAGTGCCAGAGCTCAGCTGTGGACACCTGAGTCAGTGCCAGCCCAGGTGCTGCATGTGCCAGCACCGGGCTGGTACTCAGTGGGCAAGGACAGCCGAGCATCCCGTACCAGAACACTGAGCAAAGCGGTGCCCAATTCCCATGTGTGGAGCAAGGGTTTCCCCATGGAAATGAGGTGTCAGGACAGGGCAAATCCTGGCATCATTGAAACAAACAGTGGAGACTGAGCTGAGCTCTTAGGCAGAAGCTCTTCCCTGTGTGGGTGCTGAGGCACTGGCACAGGGTGCCCAGAGAAGCTGTGGCTGCCCCATCCCTGGCAGTGCTCAAGGCCAGGTTGGACACAGGGGCTTGGAGCAAGCTGCTCCAGTGGAAGGGGTCCCTGCCTGTGACAGGGGTTGGAGCTGCAGGAGCTTTGAGTTCCCTTCCAACCCAAACCACTCTGGGGTTCTGTCTCATGCAGCAAATTAGGTTGTGTCAAAGCCCCCAGCTCATTCACGTGGTACACATGGTATGATGCACATCCTCCCTTGTCAGCGTAGCCAAAGCTGAAGGGAGCAGTTCTGCTTTCTGATCAGCTCACAAGTAGGTTTCCTCTTTGTTCTAGAGGAGCCATTAACAAGAGTTTCCCTTCAGAAATGGAGGTGGTCTCTAACGTGGAGACGTGGACTGGGTGGATTTAAGAATAGTTTGGATTTCTCTCACAACACGGAGCTCGTTGGGCAGCAGCCCCCGGCCCCACGCATCAGTTTCCATTTCTCAGACCTCTGGCTCCTCGCTGCAGCCCGGCTCACCCGTGGTGGAGGTCACTGCGGTGGTGCTGGCTCTGCCATGGGCTGGTGCAGGACAAACAGCCTGGGTCAGTTTTAGGGACCATTTTAGTTGTGATTTTCAAGAAAAGCCTATTTTTCTGTTTAAAATTTTGGTGGGTGCTTTGAGGAGCTTCATGTGCAAACAGCAAAGAAAACGGAGATGAAAGACTGATGTTTCCTTTATTAAATTTAAATGAAAGCTGCTTTTAAGAAAGGAAGAAACATAAAATCAGAGCTATCTCCCAAGTATTACACATATGCTGATCGCCCATTTTCAGATAGAAATGGCTGGAAAGCTTTAATGCCTCCTACCCCTACAAGGCCACCCAACAGGCTCAACTGCAGCCGATCGTCTTCAGCCCCATTTATGCTCAGGTTTGACCTGGGTGCTCCACAGGCTTTGTCTGTGCCCTGCACCGAGAGCTGCGGGCAGCTTGCGGCAGGGTGGTCCCACAATGGGGGTCCTGCAAAGGGGTCCCGCAGTGAGGGTCCCGTAGCCCCAGGACTCACCACTGCACTAGTTCAAAGCCAAGGAGTATGGGGGTGCTATGTGCCCCCATGGGACAGCCAGATGGTGCTGCTCTGGTCACAGCACCGGTTTTCTTTCTGTGGGGACAAATCCCTGAGGTCCTCCCGCGGTGCTGTTGGTTTCTCCTACAGCCCATGATGCTGAGGACGGGCGCGGGGTGAGGTTGAGAGAAGCCACTGCCGGTACCAGTGGGGCCCTGGCACCCGCTCGTGCCTGCACGTACCTCAGAGGGAGCACGGAGCACAGCGGCAGCGAGGAGGCTCCTGCAGCCCCGGCTGAGGGGTCACTGCTCCTCAGGAAGGTAGAGCACAAACCCTCGGGGGCCCTTGGTGTCCTTTCCTGCAGGGACGGCTGGGGGACGGGTGGTGGAGGCACTGCTCACCTGGTGTAGAGAGCAGCGAAGGAAATGGAGCCTGGTGGAAAACAAGCCCTGGGCAGGAAAACAAGGGTCTGCAGGAGTTGAAGCCTCAGCCTTAGAGGGGATATCAGCCAGGATGTTGCCCTGCGAGAGCAGGGGGGCCTGCTCTGGTCTCCCCTGTCAGATCTTGGTCTTTGCAGCAAACCCCTTGTGCATGCACCAGGGTTTTCCTGTCCCAGATGTGCTGTGTTTAGGCTGCTCCAGTCAGGATTATTGCCGTGAGTCCCATTCCCAGCACCGGTGGCTGCTGTGGCTCAGCTCTGGGCGGCGTGGGTGCGAGGTAGGGGTGCAGAGGGAGTGAAACCAGCGCAGGGAAAAGCGTCCCGGGATGGGTGGCTCGGTCTGATGCAGCCCCGGAAAATACGGAAGCGGGCAGGAAACGCACTGAGGGGCAAGAGGGCTGCTGCCGGAGAGACCTGCCTGGTGTGAGAGGCTCCAGGTGAGAGGGGTTTGGGTGAGGTGAGAGGTAAGTAGCAGTAAAGCCCCCTGAGGAGGTGAGAGCCATGTAAATGAGCTTGTGAAGGTTGGGAGGGGCTGGTGAGGAGCTGATGATGGCTCCAAGGCGGCGGCCGGGCCGGGCCGGGCGGGATGCTCAGGGTGTGCCGGGGCAGAGTGGGGAGTGGAGGAGAGATTGCAGCAGGACTGAAACGTCCCGGGTGGGAGGAGGAACGCGCGAGAGAGAGAACCCATTTCACAACCCCCGAGGAGCAGGGACGGGAGCCGCTGCCGCGGCCCCGCTGCGATGTTCCCGCCTCTGAGCATCGGAGACACGGACAAGGGCACCGGGAGCTCGGCGCACGCCGCTTCCCGAGCGGATGGACCAGGAGCGCCTGTGGAGCTCCACGCGCAGGAGAGGTGCGGGCGAGTGAGTGTCTCCACCAGCAAAGGAGCCCCTAAGCCTGAGCTGAGGGTTTGGTTTGAGCCCAGAGGAGGGTCCGGGTCCAGGTCCAGCGGTGGTCCGTGGGCAGGGATGGGCGAGCTTGATGAGTGAAAACCTGCCGGGTCAGGCTGGGAGGACCCAGTGCCGGAGCCAGGGACGGGAAGGAGTTGCTCTTGTGGCAGCTCTTCCTCAAAATGGGATCTCAGCGTTGCACATAGCGAGACAGAGACAGACTTTGCCCAGGGAGCGGGCAGGGAAGGGGGGTGAGGGGGGGCCGAAGGCATCAGGACCTCACCGGAGCTGCACCGCTGTCGGCAGGGAGCGGGGTGCTCGCGGAATGGATTTTGAGAAACCGTGGCAGCAGCAGGGTTATTTTTGCACTGGATTCTTGCCCCCGGAAGGACTGTGAATTGGTGACAAATGGGCTGCTGATGCTGGTCGTTACTGGTGCCTTTTGTTGTCACGAAGGAGATGATGTGTTGATTGGGACGTTATCAAGGCAATGCAGCCCTCATGGGGCTGCTTTTCCACACAGGATGGAGTTCACTTGTTACAGCATCCTGGAGACCCGGCCTGGTGCTCTGGCACTGCAGCAATGCTGGGACTGTTGTGCCAAGATGGGCTGACAGAATCCCAAATGAGAGGCCAAGGGGAATGGCTTTAACCTGCCCGAGGGGAGACTGAGATGAGCTCTTAGGCAGAAGCTCTTCCCTGTGAGGGTGCTGAGGCGCTGGCACAGGGTGCCCAGAGAAGCTGTGGCTGCCCCATCCCTGGCAGTGTTCAAGGCCAGGTTGGACACAGGGGCTTGGAGCAAGCTGCTCCAGTGGAAGGGGTCCCTGCCCGTGGCAGGGGTTGGAGCTGGAGGGGCTTTGAGGTCCCTTCCAACCAGTCTGATTCTCTGATTCCCACCCATCCCTGTGGCAGGGACAGCAGAGACCCCAGTGCCCTGCGGTGCTGGTGTGACTCCTAGGGGAGGCTGAAATCTGTGACCCAGCCTCCATTGCAGTGTGTTGGGAAACGGCGTTTCCAGCCAGCTGTACAGGACCTGGGGAGGCAGAACAGGGAAGCGAGAGCGGGAAGTGAAACAGGAGCATCATCCTGGTGCCACTTCCCCTGTGGTGCCTGTGCAGCGGCTCCTCAAGCCCTTGGGCCCCGCACTCACAGGAACTGTGCAGCGGATGGTGCAACACGAGGCCTTTGGCTCAGCCCTAAGCAGGAATCCGGCACTTGCTTCCTTCTGCTTCAGATGCAGTTCTGTTAGTGCCAGGAGTTATTGGTGGCCTTGGCAGTGCTGGGGTGATGGTTGGACTTTATGGTCTTAAAGATCTTTTCTAATGTGGTTGGTTCGATGATTCTTAAAGCATACCAGTGCTGTTCTTGGAGCATATGTATGTGATTCCATCAGCTTCCACATTCACCTCATGGTGCTCGGGGCAGAGACCTGGAGCTGTGCTGGGGAGTCCCCTTGGCACTGCTGTAGATGGAGGAGAGCAGTCGGGTCCCATCCTGGTTGCTGCCAGCTGGCTGCAGTGCTGGCTGGATCCTGTGCTGCCCTTGGTTGTCCTTGCATGGCACTTGGTAGCACCTGCCATGGCAGGATCAATCGGAGCGCTCTGTTCCAGCCGGGATCAGCATGTTTATTGTTCTAAGTGGTTGTTGGGACAAGAGATCTGGGCTGAGACATTGTGTGCGTGGAACCAGAAACTGCCCAAACCAAGAAGGAGAACGAAGCCCAAGGCCAAATGAGGAGGCTCTCCCAGCTTCCCAGCTGGGCTCTGCTCACCCAGGCAGAGAGAGGGACCTGCTGCCCTGCCTGTGCTGGGAGTCCTGGAGCAGGCTCCATGAGTTCAGCTTCCTCAGCTCCAGCAGCAGATCCCAAGGCAGCAGCACTGCTCACACCATGGTCCCTGGAAGCAGCTCGGCTCCGGCCACCCAGCACCCATCACCTCCTCCATTTGGGACCCAGCTCAGGGTGTGGGGCGGGGTGGGTGCACGGAGGTGATGAATGGGCACGGTGCAAGATAGGAAGCTGGAGCAGGGAAGCAGGAACCTCTCCATCCCCTGCAGCCTGGCTGGGATGTTCGAGCAGTGGTGCGCTGTGGGGGGGCACCAGGAGGAGGAGGAGGGAGACAAGGGCCCTTCACCCGGCTGCGGGTGATAGCGTTGGTGAGCCCAGGCAGCCGGGGGCCTCCTGGGAAAAGGGATCCTGGTGCTGGCAGCCACCTCCTCAGCCACTTCCTCCTCTTCCTCCCACCACCGCCCTCCTCCACTTCTTGCTTTGTTTCACTGCCTCCGCACTTCCCCTCCCCCTTTTCCTCCCCATCCTCTTCCTCCCCCCCCATCCTCCTCCTCTCGGCGCACGGTTTCTCCCTGTCTCTGCACGGGGGCTGGAGGGGGGATGCACAGCCCAGGCTCACCGGGGCCCGGCGGAAGCAGGCAGCTGCCTGCGCCCTGCCTGCGGTGCTGTGCCTGCAGCCCCTCGTCCCGCAGCCCGTAACCAGCCTGGCTGTGGGACGCGGTGGTGACCTGCTGAGGGGTCCTGCTCTCCTCAGCCCGGCCCCGCCTCGCACCATGCGGGTGCTCCGGGCTGGCGGCGCAGTCGGGTTTAGGGTTGATTCCCGCTTTACCTCCCCCGTAGGACTCCTCTTTGTTGTAGCTGCAGAAATAATTACATTTAGGGGAACATTCCCGGCCGCGGGAGGAAGCAGCAGCCTCCCCGCTTCCATCTGCTGGCGGCCCTCCCAGTGCCTGCCTCCACCCCATCCATGGGGCTCTGCATCCCTCGGGACCCACTGCAGGGGGTCAGGCCCACGGGCACGAGGGAGCCGAGCACGAGCACGTTCTCGCAGCGTTGGTTAATCTTCACAGAACACAACCGAAGGGAGTTTGTGCCCTTCCCGGTCCCCACTGCCAGACCTGCCTGTGCCTTCACACCCTCCTGCTCCTCTGCTCACTCTGCTCTGCTTTGTCCGGTGGTCTCTGCTCCCAGATTCCCAGGCTGAATCAGCAGGGAACCTGCAGCCACCGGCTGTGGATGGTGGAACAGCATGCCCGAGGTGCCTGCATCAGTGCCTGCCCTGCTCCCCTTTGCCCTGCAGCTCTGCCATGCTTTGCTATCCCAGATTCCCGGATAGTTTATAGTGGGAATTCCTTGGATTGCTGGCTGGCTGTGGGCTGGTGCTGGTGGGAGGCAGTGAGACACCAGCAGCTCTTCTGTGTCTGCAGGGCTGAGGCTGTTACAGGGTTTGAACTGACCACGCAGCCCCCTCCTGACCAGTTTGGGCTTTGGTTCCTTGAGCTCCCTGTGCCCTTGGCTGCTGCTCCCTGCTCCTGCAAGGACCGTGGGGCAGAACAGCACATGTGGCTTTTTGCTGTCCGCACACTGCATGAATGCCTGGGCCCAGGGTGCTGCTGGGGAGCTCTGGGGCATGTGAGGAGTCTGATCCCAGCCTCAGGGTTCAGCAGCCTGGCCAGCAGTGGCTATGGGGCCGAGCTGCCCCTCCACAGCCTGGCTCCCCGCTCCCTGCGCAGCTGAGGCCTCCGGGGCCGTGCTGGGGTTCATGGTGCCAGGTACCCATGCTGGCAACACCCGTGTCGGTCTGGGGTTTGTGGTCGGTGGTGAGGAGAGGGGTGACAGGTAGAATGGAGCAGCGTCCCCCACTGACCCCCATGTCTGTCCCTCCCAGCCATGACAGCGTAGGCAGGCGGCGAGACATGGATCGCTTCACGGAGTGTGGGACGCAGACGGACGCGGTGGTGGTGCTGTCCCTGGCACAGGCTGCGGTCCTGGGCTTGGTGTCGGAAAACGAGCTGCTCGGTGCCACCGTCAGCCCCGCTGGCTTCTTCCCGGCGCTGGGCGAGGAGTTGCTGGATGCGGTGGAGCCGGAGGGCGAGGGCCCGGTGGCCGGGGATGGGCAGGAGGAGGACGCCCTGGAGGCAGGGTCCCCCCTGGAGAAGCAAGCGCGGCGGAGGAAGCGGCCCCCGGTGAGGCTGGTGCCCAAGGTCAAGAGCGAGCAGGCAGAGGACGAGGCCCCGCGTGAGGAGCCGGTGCCCGCATCGGAGGAGGAGGAGGGTGAGCGGCATCGCGGGCGTCGGGCCCCGCCGCAGGACCCCGGCCCGGAGCGAGCGGTGCAGAGCAGCGCCGTGAAGATGATCGACCTGGGTGCCCTCGGCAGGAAGCCGCGGCGCCTGCGGCACCTGCGCCGGCACGGGCACCTCGAGCTGCAGGGCTCCAAGCGCCGCCTCGGTGGGGCTGGTGGAGCGGACGGCCCCGCGGGGGCCCTGAGGACCGAGTGCACGCTGGAGGCGGGTGCCACGTCCCCCGGCGAGGCCGAGGCCCCCGCGTCCCCCGAGCCTGTGAAGAGCGAGCCCGGCTGCGGGTGGCAGGAGCCGGGCGAGCTGGAGCCGGTCGGAGCCACCAGCGAGCGCAACAAGAAGGCGCAGCTGGACCGGCTGGACATCAACGTGCAGATCGACGACTCCTACCTGGTGGAGGCGGGCGACCGGCAGAAGCGCTGGCAGTGCCGCATGTGCGAGAAGTCCTACACCTCCAAGTACAACCTGGTGACGCACATCCTGGGCCACAACGGCATCAAGCCGCACTCCTGCCCGCACTGCAGCAAGCTGTTCAAGCAGCCCAGCCACCTGCAGACCCACCTCCTGACCCACCAGGGCACGCGGCCCCACAAGTGCGGGGTGTGCAGCAAGGCCTTCACCCAGACCAGCCACCTCAAGCGGCACATGCTGCTGCACAGCGACATCAAGCCCTACAGCTGCCGCTTCTGCGGCCGCGGCTTCGCCTACCCCAGCGAGCTGAAGGCGCACGAGGTGAAGCACGAGAGCGGGCGCTGCCACGTCTGCGTGGAGTGCGGGCTGGACTTCTCCACGCTCACCCAGCTGAAGCGGCACCTCTCCACGCACCAGGGCCCCACGCTCTACCAGTGCCTGGAGTGCAGCAAGTCCTTCCACTACCGCAGCCAGCTGCAGAACCACATGCTGAAGCACCAGAACGTCCGGCCCTTCGTCTGCACCGAGTGCGGGATGGAGTTCAGCCAGATCCACCACCTCAAGCAGCACTCCCTCACGCACAAGGTAGGGGATGGGGCACCCGGGGGTGCTGCCCGGGATATGCGTGGAGGAGATGTGCACCTCTGGATGTGGGTACCGGGGTGAGGGAGGTGTCCATGCACCCGGAGCCCTGGGAGACGGGTGCTGCGGGTGGCAGAGGCACCCCTGTTCATTCTCTCGGGGCCACTGATTAGCAGTGAATGGGCTTCACTATGGGTAAGGATGGGCTCTGGCACCTGCAGTCCCCATCTCCTTCCCTGCTCTTGCTCCGCAGCACTGACTCAATACTGGCTGCAAACACATTTCCAGGCTGGGTGAGCCTGTCTGGGGCTGAGGCAGGAGGCAGGGTCCTGCCCCAGGGAATTGGCCATGGGGCAGCACAGGGGTGGCCCTGAGCTCAGTGGTGCCCTCTGCGCCTGCAGAAGGGGAGGAGAGGGCAGCAGGAGATGGTCTGGGGAAGCTGCGGATGAGGTGATGAGGGTAAATCCGCCCCCAGCTCCTGGGCTCCAGCCCACCGACAGTCACAGAATCACAGGATGACCGACTGGGTTGGCTTGAGCACTCATCCAGTCCCACCTGCTGCCACAGGCAGACACAGCAGTCCCCAGAGCTCAGCTTAGTGTGAGGAGGCCGCCCTCGGGGAGCGCAGTCCCTGCTCTGCGCCGTGCCCAGCTCCAGTGGGGTCTGTGCAGTGACCCCGTGGCTGCTGCTGCCTGCCCGGGGCCAGGCTCTGCCCACGGCTCTCACACCCTTTGCAGGGCGTGAAGGAGTTCAAGTGTGAGGTGTGCGGGCGCGAGTTCACCCTCCAGGCCAACATGAAGCGGCACATGCTGATTCACACCAGCGTCCGCCCCTACCAGTGTCACATCTGCTTCAAGACCTTCGTGCAGAAGCAGACGCTCAAGACCCACATGATTGTGCACTCACCAGTGAAGCCATTCAAATGCAAGGTACGGGGGGGCCGGGAGGCTCAGCAGACCCGGGGACGGGGGGGTAGTGCCGTACCTGGTGCTGTGTGCTGCGGAGAAACCCGGCCAGGCTGGGCTGAGTCCTCGGCCGCAGGAAAGCAGCTTTGTGATGCCTCCCTCTGTTCGCCCGGGCGAACAGCTCATCCGTCTGCTCCGAGCTGAGCGGTGGGCACCAGCGATGGAGGAGGACAACCGCTGCCCCTCTGATGAGCACTAGGGGTGCTGGAGTTCCCAGCAGCACCAGCAGAGGCCCCTCACCGCAGCGGGGAGGAGGGAGCAGCCCCGTCACTCAGTGGGTGCCGCAGGGTCAGGTCGCGGTGGGTCCCGGTGCCGTGGGGAGCTCTCGGTGACGGCAGCGCTGCCCGCAGGTCTGTGGGAAGTCCTTCAACCGCATGTACAACCTGCTGGGACACATGCACCTGCACGCGGGGAGCAAGCCCTTCAAGTGCCCCTACTGCTCCAGCAAGTTCAACCTGAAGGGCAACCTCAGCCGGCACATGAAGGTCAAGCACGGCGTGATGGACATCAGCCTGGACAGCCAAGGTGGGTGCAGGCTGTGGCCGGTGCTGTGGTTCCCCCTGCTGCGGCTGCTCCCGGCTCTCGGCTGCTTGCTGGGGAGTTGGGTTGCGCTGCGGCAGCTCTGATGAGCAGAGTTTGGCAGCCTCATGTCCGTCACCCAAAGGCTGCCCTCGTGCTGCCAGCACCGCGTGGTGACATCACTGTGTCCCCAGCCACCACCGTCCTCCGTAGAAAGGTAGTGAATGGGATTGGGAGTAAGATTAATATTAATAATTCATTGAACAATAAGTTAATAAATAGCTCCTCAAGGAGCTGCTGAGGTTTCAGCATCTCCCGACAGGACAGTGCCCTCTCGTGACGCTGTCCTGGTGGTTTCGGTCGGGGGTTTTGCAGGGTGGGAGGGTAAATCCTGCTGCTCCTGCCCCGGCTGCCCCCTCGGTACCTGCCCAAGGACACCGAGCGGGGACAGGAGATGCTGCGGCCTCAGGAGCGCCAGGACAGCTCCTGTGGCAGTATCCATGCAGCGGAGCCACCCCTGCGTCACGCGGGCAGAGCTGGAGACCCTTGGTTTCCCAGCAACTTGATGCCTGCCTCGAGCGTGCCCTGGGGGGACCCGGCAGGATCCCCCGTTCCTGCCCTTTTTCTTCCTCCTCACCACGGACAACTCAGCCAGTGCAGGGGTGCAAGGGCAGGGGCTGCACTGGGAGGATGCCTCCCTGTCCCTGTGGTGGGATGGGTGCCTGTGGCACAGTGAGCACACCGATGCCAGCTCTCCGCTCCGGCATGCTCTGCCATCACCCCACCCCTGCTGGGTGCATGCCTGGGGATCCTCTGAGCCGAGATCCCCCCACCAGTGCCCTGGTTGAGCAGAGCTGTGGCTCCTGGGGAGCTTTGGGCTCTAACCCGTGTCCCTCATCGGTGTCCCTGTGCTGAATCCTAGATCCCATGATGGAACTGGCCGGGGCCGACCACGCCGAGCTGGACGGGCAGCAGGAGATGGACGACTTCGAGGAGGAGAACTCTTATGGCTATGGGGGGGTGGGCAACCCTCCGGACGAGCACGCCCTGACGGAGCAGGCCATGAAGGAGATGGCGTACTACAACATGTTGTAGCGCAGGAGCAGGCTGCCGGGGGCTGCGTGGACGTTGTGTGGTAAGCGGAGGTGAAGCACCCGGCCAGGCCCGCACCACCGCCCCTGGAGACAGGGGCTCCAGCTGGGATTGGTGAGGGATTAAACTGGGATGTCCAAAGCCTTTGCTGGTGGCAGCTGGAAGTGGCAGAGGCAGTGGCTGCTGCCATAGGCACAATGAGCTGGTGCAGGGGGGCTCAGCCCTGGGCTGCTGCTGCAGGAGCCGCGGTGGAGCTCTCACCATCGGTGGGGTCCTGCCCCCCCTCCGCAGTGCCTGGAGCGGGAATGGCAAATGTCCCTGGCTCTGCCCTCCCTTCGCCCTGCTCCTGCCCCACACCAGCCCTTCCGCACTGGGCCGAGCCAGCACCAGCCCCATCCCTATCCCTGCCCTGGCCTCGCTCCGGCCCCGGCACACGCTGAGCCGCAGGCAGGGCAAGGCGCATCCCGGACAATGCCGTGTTACTGATTCTACCTCCTGGCGCTGCCCCACGGCCGTGTGGGGCTGCAGCCCCCAGCTCCCATGGGGCAGGAGGGGCTGTGGGTCTCGCTGCAGGCTGTGGGGCACGCTCATCACAGTGTATTCCCCTGGGTGCAGGCGGTGCGGGCGCAGCCGCCGCGGTGCTGCTGTGCCGGCCGAGGCGACGCTGCTCCCCCGGAGCAATGAGGCGATTTGGAAAGTAATTTATTTTTGTCAGACGTGCCGCGGGGTTGGACTGAACTCTGGAGCGCGTTCAGTTTCCTTCAACCAATGTGCTTTGTAAACCCGTGTTCCGTGTGTGCTCTCTGCAGGAGGCTGGGCACCGGAGCCGGTCCCGCTGCCCGGGGGCAGCCGAGCAGCACCAGGGCCCTGCCGAGGGGCCACAGCTGCTCTCACTGCCGGCTCCGAGCCGCTGGGCTGTGCTGGGGCTCAGGGGATGGCGGTGCTGGGGCAGCCCTTGGGATGAGGGTCCATCCTCTGCTCAGTGTTGGGGGGGGGAAGGAGGAGCTGGGGCAGTGCCGGGCTGGGAGCACTGTCCGGGCTGTCCACACTCCCTGCCGTGGGGTCCTAGTGGGACGGGTCTGGGACCTCAAGCTGATCCCCTGCACCCGCTGCCAGCAGCTGCACAGGTCCAGGTCCCACCACTCCCCACATGCAGCATGTTCCACCCGTCCCCAAACAGCCCAGGCTGGCTCTGGAGGGTGCCACCTCCCAGCCCCGGTGTTCCCGGCAGGGCAGGGGCCCCGCAGCCTTGCCCCCACCTTGGGAAGGATGGAGGTGGCTGCAGCGGTGGCCAGCCTGGACCCCCTTGCGCAGTGTGGCCGTGTCCCTCCCCAGCACTACCTCAGCCCCATTACCAAAAAGCTGCCACGTGTGTCCCCCCCTTGCAAGAGGGTGCCGGGTGACTGCAGCACCACAGCACCAGGCCGGGGGCCTGATGGCAGAGCTGGCCCCAGTGGACACATGTCCCCCTCCGCATTCAGACCCCGGTGCACGGCCCTGCTGTGTTCTGGCTGGTTTTCATCTCGGTTTGAGGAGCTGTTTAGCAATAGATCTCATACCTGTGGGTTCTGGAGCCACCGCAACCCCTGCCCGTGCCGCGGCAGGCACCACCACACCGTGGGGTGAGGTGTTTAATGGCTGCTGGCACGCGGGGGTACACGAGTCAGCGCGGGCCCCCCTGGTCCTACACATCCCTGCTAGAAAAGCTTTATGGACACTTGTAAGAAAACTGCTTACAAAAAGGGTTGAGCTGTCCCTGAGCTGCGGGGCCAGGCTGGAGGCGCCGGCTCCATCCACGCCGCAGCAGCGGGGCCGGGTGCCCCCGGTCCCTACTTCTTGCCCAGGGCCTTGTCCAGGTTGTTCTTGATGGTGTCCAGGAAGTCAGTGGTGTTCACAAAGTGCTCGTTCAGCTTCACACTGCGGGGTACAGACAGGGCATGGAGGGACCCATGGCTGGGGGTCCCTTCCTGTCCCCACTGCTGGCAGCACAGCTCAAGGTGTGCGATGTGACCCCTGCCCGGCCATGAGCTGCACCAGACCCAAGTCCCCGGGGATGGGCACCCATGTCCACCCTGCACAGCCCCACACGTACTTGGCCAGGCCGTGGATGCAACCGGCGAGGTCCTTTGTCATCGTCCCACTCTCCACTGTCTCCACGCAGACCCTCTCCAGTGTCTGGGCGAACCTGGCGATGGCGGCATCACGCGTACGGCTCCGGCACAGCCGGCACCTCACCGGCACCCCTGCGCCACGGACCCACAGCCCCGTCCCGCCCCATCCCACCGCGCTCACTTGATCAGCTCAGGGTTACCGTCCAGCTTCCCCCTGTGCTCCAGGCCGCGCGTCCAGGCGAAGATGCTGGCGATGGGGTTCGTGCTGGTGGGTCGTCCCTGCGCAGAGAGAGCGCTCAGCACCCGGCGCGGGCAGCGTGGCGCGGGCAGCACCCGCGGGCACGGCGCACCCACCTTCTGGTGCTCCCGGTAGTGCCGGGTGACGGTGCCGTGGGCCGCCTCGGCCTCGATGGTCTTCCCATCCGGACACACCAGCACCGAGGTCATGAGCCCCAGGGACCCAAAGCCTGACGGAGATGGGGGTCAGAGCAGCCCTGGCAGGGTGACTGCGTGCAGCCCACCCCAACCTGCCCCACAGCGCCCCACCTTGGGCCAGGATGTCCGACTGGACGTCCCCATCGTAGTTCTTGCACGCCCAGACGAAGCCCCCGGAGGACTTGAGGACCTGGGCCACCATGTCATCAATGAGCCGGTGCTCGTACCAGATCTTCAGCTTGTCGAACTCAGTCTTGTAGTGCCTGGGGATCCGGGGGGGGTCAGCCAGGCCTGGCCATGACCACCCCGTGCCGGTACCCCACCCGAGCAGCCCAAGCTCCACCAAGCCCGTACTTGTCGAAGATCTCCTGGAAGATGTCTTTGAAGCGGCCGTCGTAGGCCTTGAGGATGGTGTTCTTGGTGCTCAGGTAGAGAGGCCACTTCTTCTGGATGGCGTACTGGAAGCAGCTGTGGGCGAAGCCCGAGATGGACTGCAAGGGAAGCGCGTGGACACCTGTGGGACCCTGAGCCTGGCCAGGTCCCCCCCGGGGCCCCCCCGCTGCCCCGTTACCTCGTCCGTGTTGTACATGCCCATGCCCACGCCGCCGCCGGGGAAGTTGAACACCTCCCACTCCTTCGCCCCGCTGCCGTCCTTCGGCGTGAAGATCATCTTGAACGTCCCGGACTTGTCCACCACGAAGTCGGTGGCTTTGTACTGCACAGGGCAGGGCAGAGCGTGGGGCAGGGCCCGTGAGGAGCTGCCGGCCCCCCCGTGCCACGGCGCTCACCTGGTCACCGTGGGCATGCCGGCCGATGGTGATGGGCTTGGTCCAGCCGGGCACCAGGCGCGGGATGTTCTTGCAGACGATGGGCTCCCGGAACACCGTCCCCCCCAGGATGTTCCGGATGGTGCCGTTGGGGCTCTTCCACATCTTCTTCAGCTTGAACTCTGGGGTGCACTGAGGTGAGGCCCCCCCGAGGGACCCCCCCAAGCCACAGCCCCAGCACCACAACCCCCCCCGCCGGCTCCTCCATGCCGTGGGCTGCTGCCAGACTGGTGCCGGCCAAGGAGAGGCACAGCCAGCACGGCTCAACATGGGCACGGGGCCGGTCTGTCCCCAGCCCCACACAGCACCCGGGGAGGAGGGCACAGCACTGAGCACAGGGCCCCCAGCCCACTACAGACCTGTGCCACCACGGGGACCCTGCCCCTTCACCCCTGCCCACCTTCCACCCGGGCCTCATCCGGCGTGATGGTGGCACACTTGACAGCCACGCTGTACTTCTTGGTGGCCAGCGCCGAGTCGATGGTGACCTGATCATCCGTCTTGTCCCGGTGCGGCAGCCCCAGGTCAAAATACTTCAGCTGGACGTCCACGTTGGGCAGGATGAGCTGGGGGGGGCAGAGAGTGTAAGAGCCTGGGCATGGTGCTGGGTGTGCGGGGAGCAGCACCGTGACACAGCACAGCACCATGGCATGGTACAGCACCACGGCACAGCGCCATGGCACGGCACAGCACCATGGCACAACCCCAGCCCCAGCACCATGGCAGTCAGCCCCAGCCCTGGCCCCAGCTCCAGCCCCTGCTCGGGACCTCCCAGGTCCCTGCGGACACGGGGCTGACTCCAGCACCTGCTCCCTGCAGACAAAGGCCGGGCACGGGACACGGGGAGGGGAGCAGAGGCGGGGCGGGCAGCGGGGGCCCTGCGCAGCAGCAGCTGTCCTGGACCCATTACCTTGTCCTTGATGAAGGCCCAGATGATCCGCGTCATCTCGTCCCCGTCCATCTCCACCACTGGGTTGGCCACCTTGATCCGCTTGTCGGCATCTGGGAGCAAGCGGTGGCACATTAGGGGTGCGCACCCGGACCCACAGCTCAGCCCCACAGCCCTGCACCCCAGCCCCATAGCTCAGCCCCACAGCCCCGCACCCCAGCCCCACAATTCAGCCCCACAGCCTGCACCTCAGCCCAACAGCTGTGCTCTCGGTGTGATGTCCCAGGGGCTCCAAGAGACCCATCCGGTGGGGTTGGGTGCAGGGTGGGGTGCACACCCCACTCGAGCACATGTCGGGGCACAAACCCCACTGCGGTCCGGGCTGCTCCTGCACCAGCCCCACTGTGGTCGCACTCAGTGCAGGTCAGCAGCGCACAGACACGGGTGCGGGGCGGGACACGGTCCGAGCTGGGTGCAAAGCCCCACGTGAGACCAGCACTGGAGCGGGACCGGATCAGACCCCGGGACACCCCGCACAGCACAGGGACCGGGCGCAAACCCCCTCGGAACAGGACCCGGGTGGAAGCTGCGGTGTAAAACCCCCCCGGTGCCAAGCTGAGCTACAAAACCCCATATGGGACCAGCACCAGAAGCCGAGATGGGACCTCTATGCTGCAAAGCTCAACGGGGGACGGGGAGCAAACCCTTCCGGGGGCCACACCGCGCAGCAGGTCGGGTGGAAAAACTTCCACGTGGGACCAGGACCGGGGACAAACCCCTCTGGGGACCAAACCCGGTGGCACAAACCCCTCCAGGATCAAACCGGGTACGAATTGGGCTGCAAACCCCCTCGGAGAACCGGGACCGGGAGCAAAACCCCGCCCCCTGGGACCTACTGTGAGCAGGGTACGGACCCAAAACCCGCCCGGAACCGGGAGAAACCCCCCACACACACACCCCGGACTGGCTGTAAGCGGGATACGGACCCAATCGCACCCCCAAATCCAACCGACCCTCCGTGCAAACCCTTCCGTGGGTCGAAACTGCTGCAAACCCCACTCGGACCGGACGCGTCCCTAAGGACACTCAGGGTGTCCTCCCCCCCCCCGCCCCATACACTCACAGTGCCGGCGCTGCCCCACGGAAGCGGCGGGGAGGGGGCAGCGGACCAAGCGGCTCAGCACCGGGGCAGCACGGAGGTAACGGGCGGCCATGGCGGGGCGCGACGGGGCGGACACGGCGGCAGTGGAGAAGCGGGGACGCGATTGCTCCGCCCCGGGGCGGTCCCTGCCCGGTTCTCCCCCCCCATAGGACCCCGCGAGGGCCCGAAGGGGCCCTCGCGGGGTCCTATGGGGGGGAGAACCCAGGGCCTTTGTTTCACCCCACATCCCACCCCCCCTCACTCCATCAAAACACCCCCAGGGGGTGATGCCCTCAATGTGGAGCTGCAAAACACCAGCGTGCCCCCCCCTCCCCATTGTGTGCATGGGGAGGGAGGATGATGCCGCTTGCTGGATGCCATCAGTACCAAAGCATAAGGTGAGCCCCGGATCAGCTGTCACCAGGGGTGAGATGTCCCCCCCTTTGTGGGCATCGCACCCCACCACTATGGCTGTGTGGGGTATGAGGAGCAGGAGGGTTTGCGGTAGCAAAAGGAGATGGTTGTCCCCGTTCTGGGCACAACCAGGGAACATGCTTGATGCTGGATCCCAGGGTTTTGGAGCGACCTCAGGTTTTCCTTACATAGAAGTGAGTGTGACTGCACGACGCCAGCTCGTGACTCAGGGCTGACTGGCCCAGAGGGATGGATGGCTGCTGCCATTGCCCCAAGGGGACCTTCACCTGACCCCTACACGGGGAATGAAGGGGGAAATGCACCCCATGGGCACCCCAACAACATGCCTGGGTGCCAGGAGATGTGCTGGGGTGGCCTGGAGCCTGCTCAGCCCCAGAGCTTCTACCCTGGCCAAGCCAAGGACTTATTTTTAGCCACAGGGCATGGGCAGATCCCTCTGCGGGAGGAGGAACCGTCCCGCTGGACCTGCCTGCGCAAGCGGCGGGGCCGGGGGGGAGGCCGGGCCGGCAGCACCCATTCTGCCTGGCTTTAACATTAACCAGAGCAGCCGCCTGCGGCGCTGCCAGCGCGGGGGGGCCGGCAGCCAGTGCTCCATGGGGCGTCCCCACCGCCTTCCCCGTGGCTCCGCGGGGTGACCCTCCCCAGCACCGGCTGCCCCCCCCGGCCTCGCAGCAGCGCGGTGACCGCAGCGCTCGCAGGACCGGGTCACACCGGCGGCCATGTGGCACCGGCCCAGAGCCGCCTCCCGGCAGAGCCCCTGCCCGCAGCGCGGCCGGGCCAAGGGGGGGCTGCGGGGGAGCGACGTGTCCGGGGGGACTGCGGGTCCGGCAGCGTGGGGCCACCAGGGGCCGGGCGGAGAATAGGGGAGGGCCTGGGGGGGGCGGTCCATCCACTGCAGGCAGCCCCGTGCTGCCCGTGGGAGGGGGCACCACGCGGGGAACAGACGGTGCTGCTCCCAAAGACGGGATCCCTCCTGGATGCCGCTTGGAGCCACCAGCCTGTGGTCTGCTTCCCCCAGGGCTGTGGTGCAGGGACAACAGGGACTGTGGGACCCCCACCAGCACCCCCTCCCCGCAGCCTCGGGCACAGGGCAGGCAGCTGCCTGCAGCAGAGCCTCTGCATGTGCCAGTGGCTTGGCCAAGCGCTGCGGGTGCAGCACGAGGCGAGGTGGCACAGCGGCTCTGTGGACATGCCACGATGGAGTTGGGCTACCAAACGGGCCGGTGGCCCAGGCAAGTGGACGGCAGTGGGGATGGGACAAGAGAAGGGAATTGCACGTGGCACAGCCATAGGGGGAAGGATGCTGCAGGAAACGGGCTGAAGAGCCACAGCTGGCTGGTCCTGCCCTGGACCCCTGCCTGGGCCCTCCGCCTGGCCCACTGCGGGGTGCTGCGGGCCAGCAGTCACCCAAAATGCCCAGAGCGGGTGTCACCACCAGGACCCCACAGCGATGCCTCAAGCGGTGCTCTGGGTGTCCCACAGCCAGGACACCAGTGAGCCCCCTCTCACCCCAGAGGGGACCCCGCTGTAGTCCCCAAGCCACACTCCCGCCTGCCCTACAACCGGGCTGAGCCCCATGGCCGTGCTGAGCCCGTCACTGCGGGGCGGGGTGGGGGGGCAGCACCAGCATCACCCCACCCCGGCCGCACACCGGGACCCCGCCGGGAGTGCCAAGGCCTCCCCCAGCTCCCGCACGCCAGGACCGGGACCGACCCCCCCGAGCCGGGACCACCCCCCCCGGCAGGCGGGGCCCCGGTGCCGGGGCGGGTTGGGGGGCGGCCGGGCGGGGCGGCCCCTTTGTTGTGAGCGGCGGGCGGAGCCACCGGAGCCGCCCCGGGCCCTCCGCGGGCGGGGACCCCCCGAGCCGGGCCCGCCGCCGAGCGGTGAGCAGCGGGCGGCGCGACGGGGCTGCGGGCGGGGGGCACCTGGCACGGGGGGGCTGCGGGCGCGGTGTGCGTGCAAGCGGGTGTGCAGGGGCGGCTGCGTGCGTGTGTGTGAGCACGGCTCTGGCGAGGGCTCCTGTGCCGCCGTGTGCAGGGCGTGCATGGGGGGTGCGGGGTCTATGGGGGTGTGCAGGGCGGTGGGGCCGAGGGCCTGGGTGTGAGAGTGCGTGCGTGTGCATGGGAGGATGTGCATGGGGAGAGTGCGTGTGCGTGTGCGCGTGTGAGCGCTCACACGGGTGCGCTGGGTGCCGGCGCGGGGGGAGCGGTGCCGCGGGGCTCTTCCCGCAGGGCTGATCCCAGGGGTTGTTCCCGTGTGCCGGGTGTGTTACACGCGGTGCCCGGCTGGGCTGCGGCCGCGGCCGCATGGGCCGTGGGGCTCCCACTGGGGCTGCTGCTGGGGTTGGCACCCCCAGCGCCAGGCAGCACCGCTGCGAGGGTGCCACGGAGCGGCAAGAGGAGCCCAGTACCCTCTTCGTGGGCTCCATGGGGCCAGCGATGGTTGGGAAGGGATCCGCACCCCCCCAGTTCCTGCACCCTGGTGTGCAGTGGTGCCTGCGCTCAGAGCTCACTGCGAGCACTGAGGGGTGCTCACGGGTTCTGTTTCCGATGGGTCCTGCATACCCCATAGTCCTCACATGCAGAAGCAGGGTACAGGGGGCAGTGGAGCAATGGAATGGGTGCTTTCGTGTGGTGCCTGGCAGGCTGAGTCCAGGGGTACCCTGTCACTCCATGGGGTGAAGGGGGTGGTGTGGGGCTGGCTCTGTGCTGCTGCTGGACATCAGCACCCTGGTCAGGAGGTCCTGGCAGTGTGGTCAGAGCTGGCTGCAGAGGGGCAGGCAGCAGGGTTGCAGCCCCTGGGCCCGGGAGGGTGGCACTGCCAGTGCCTGTGAGATGGAGAGGGTGCCCCACGGGCCCTGCACCAGGGCCAGTGCCAGGTTTCACCCCAGGCTGGAGGCTGCCCCACACTTGCCCCTCGTCCTGCTGAAGGCCTCTCCTGTAGCTGCTGGGGCTGGGAGCAGAGCCTTGTGTGCTGCTTCCTGCCAGCACCCGCAGCACTTGGGTGCTGGGGACACGTGGGGTTCCTGGTGCTGAGCAGCGGCGCTTGGAGCATCTGTGGGACCAGCAGGGCCAGAGCCTGCAGCTGCAGGTGCGTGAGTGCATGAGGGCTCCCTCTCTGCGCCTGTGCACAGTGGCTGGGGGGGCCGGGGTTGTCTGACAGCCTCCAGGAGAGAGACGAGCCGGGGGGGTGTGAGCCCCAGGAGACGTGGGTCGGAAGGAAGAGCCTGAGTGTGTGGGCTGCAAGTGAGCAGCTGCAGGTCTGAGCAGGAGACGTGTCTGTGCTGCTGCCTGCGCTGCTGCCTGTGCTCTGCCTGCGCTGCTGCCTGTTCTGTGTCTGCACTGCTGCCTGTTCTGTGTCTGCACTGCTGCCTGTGCTCTGCCTGCACTTCTGCCTCTTCTGTGCGCTGCTGCCTGTGCTCTGCCTGCACTGCTGCCTGTGCTCTGCCTGTGTCTGTGCTGCTGCCTGTGCCACTGCCTTAACTGAGGCAGCAGGCAGAAGGCATGAGCACACAGGGAGCAGCAGCAGAGCAGGGCGCAGGCAGTAGCAACAGCAGGGTACAGGCAGCAGCAGCAGCAGGGTACAGGCAGCAGCAGCAGCAGGGTACAGGCAGCCTCAGCCCTGCTCCTTGCAGGCAGCAGCTTCCGTCTCCGCAGCCGCCTTCCTAGGACCCACTGCCCGCAGGAATGGGGCTGGCGTGGGAACTGGGTGCAGAACTGCCCCTGCCCGGTGACCCCAGGCCATGGGGTTTGCAGCTGCACCTCGAGCCATGGCTGCAGGCTGGGACAGCGGCGGGGCTGCGGTGCTTGTGCGTGCAGGTACCTGCACATGCGGGCTTGGGCGTGCAGGGCAGGGTGCTGCAGGGTGCCCTGGCAGGGCTGGCAGCCTGCGTGGGCCAGCGGAGGAGATAAATGGGAGTTTGTGGTAAACAGGCCTGGCTGCCAGCACCGTGGGGAGTGCCGCCACGCTTAAAGGCACAGCTCTGGCCTCGCTCCACTGCCTGTTCCCTGCCCTCCCTGCCTGCTCTCCCTGCCTGTCCCCCCTGCCTGTGCCCTGCCTCCCTCCCTGCCTGCACACTGTGCCTGCCCCAAGAGCCTCTGGCCTCCCCATGGGGCTCCCATCGCCGCGTGCCATTAGACAGGGGTGTTGCATGGGTGCTCACATGGCCATGCACAGGCGAGTCTGGGCCCCCAGGGTCCCGTGGGTGCCCCCCGGGTGCCGTGGGGCGGAGGGGCCGTGGCTGTGGGTGTCTGCTCCCATCCCACGCAGGGTGATGGTGACCTGCTGGGCTCCATGACGCAGAGCCCTGTCCCGTCTGTGGCACTTCCCGGGCAAAGGGTGCTGATAAGGCCGGTGGGGTGGAGCTGGCGGGACTGTCCCCGGCCCCAGGAAGGGACGTCACCTTTGGGAGCACAGCGGGAGCAGGAAGGGAGCCAGGAGACGAGGGAGGCCGGGCACCAGCGGCGGCACCAGCCCCTGGGCACCAGGTACAGCAGGGGCAGCCGGCACCCTCCGGCAGTGCCGAGTGGGAGAGCATGGGCAGGGCTGTACAGGGGCACGGAGGTCACAGGGGGTCCCACTGGTGTGGTGGCGATGGCCGGGGGCACCTGAGCCAGGCCTGGCCAAGCAGGGTGCCATGGAGCTGTGCCCGGCGCGGGGAGGCTGGTGATGGGCAGCCCCGGCCCCGGGGGAGCTGCCGCGGCGAGGGGAGACCCCGTTCCCCCCGTTGCCATGGCAAAATCAGGAGCTGTCATTAATATCGCGTTGCCGTGGCAACCGCTGGACGAGCGGCGGTTCTGCGGGGTCTGCTCCTGCCGGGGGCTGCGTGTTCCCGCGGTGCGGAGCCCACCGTGGGTCCGGGCAGAGGGTCCCGCTCGGGGCCGTGCCCATGTTGCGGCCCCACCGGGACCACGCTCATCCCGGAGTCCCCCGGGATGGGGCACTGCAGCTGGCGGGGACTTGTCCCGTGTACCTGGGGCTGCCCTGCGCGGACATCAGTGCCGGGGAGCCTTGCCCCGTAGTGGGGCTGGCACGGGGGTCCCGCTGCCCGGCTGTGCCGTGTCCCGTGCGAGCCCATCGCTCCTGAGGGAGGGCAGGGGGCACGGGGCTGTGCAGGGCAGCAGCCCCGGCTCCAGCAGAGACCACAGCCCCCAGCAGAGACCCCGGCCCCGGCTGGGACCCCGGCCCGCGCCTCGCAGGGCAGCCGAGGAAAGGCTCTGCAGGGAGCCGAGCTGGAGCAAAGCTGGAGCTGGGGACTGCTGGAGCAGCAGCAGCCCCCAGCACGGCCACCGGCTCTGGCTGCAGCCTTGGGGTGAGCTGCCCCGGGCAGACAGACCCCCCGGACAGACAGACCGACCCCAGCATCCCAGGCCGGTCGGTTTCCCCGCTGCGGGGAGGGAGCTGCCGGTGCAGGGACCTCCCCGCCCCTGTGCCGGTACCCGCCGCCGCTGCCGGTGCAGGGGACACAGCGGCCCCCGGCACCAGGACCAGGTGCTGCTGGCAGGGGCTGCCCGGGAGGGGCGGGGGCACGGTACCGGGGTGCTCGCAGCACCGGGAGACCCCCGGGGCTGCCTGGGCGGGGAGGGGCGGGGCGGGGGCGGTCCTGGAGGGGAAGCGGCCGCCTCCTCTTCCGAGCTGCTCGCGCCGCACGGGTGCAGCCTGGATCGGTACCGGGCGGTTGGGCCGGTTCTGGGCAGCCTGGCCCGGTGGGGTCTGTGCGGCCCGGTACGGAGGGGTCGGTGCGGCGGGGCTGGAATCGGTGCTGCGGGGATGTGTCCTTGTTTTGCCGCCCCGCCCCGGTGCCTGGGGGGGCGGACGGGCAGCCCCGGGGCCGGGGCTGGCGAGGGCGGCGCCGGGCGGGCGGCGGGGCCGGGCCGAGCCGAACCGAGCCCCGCCGCTGAGGCAGTCTCTCCCCGCAGGTCAGCAGCGTCCGGGCGGCTTCGCGGGAGGCGGCGGAGGCCCGGCCCGGTTCGGTTCGGTTCGGCTCGGCCCCGCCCGGGATGGCGGCGCTGCCGGTGCTGCCGGTCCTGGCGCACTCGGTGCTGACGGCGTTGGTGCTCTCGGCGGCGCAGGAGCCCGTCCCTCGGGTCAGCTTGCCCTACGGTGAGTGTCTGCGCTCTCGAGGGTGTCCGTCCCAGGGGGCTCCGGCGGGTCCCTGTCCCCCCGCAGTTACCGAGCATCCCGCCCAGCCCCGGGGCTCCCCACGCTGCGGGACGGGGCGGCAGCGTGGAAACGCCTTGTGACAGCCGTCGGTGCTGAGGCTGCACAACAGCCTCCCAGCCTGCCCAGGATGCCGGGGCCCGTGGCCCACAGCGGGGCACGGCCGGGGCAGCAGGGTCCCAGCAATGGGATGCAGCAGGGAGGGCTGGGGTCGGGCTGCTTGGATGGGGCAGAGCCGCGGGACTGTGTGTGCTGCAGGTGGGAGCAGGGGTGCATGCAGCTCTGCATTGGGACCCTGCATGGGTCCGGGGCACCCAGGGGTGCTCCTGTCCCCACATCCTGTGTGAGCATGGGATGAGGTGAGCCAGGCACAGGGGTTCTGCCTGCTTCGTGCGTGGTTTTATCCTTGTTTAATGGGCAGCTGGGGGCCTGTGGGTGCCCTACCCTCCCACTGTGTTGCTGGGGCTCTTGCTGTCCTGTGTTCAGCTGCAGGCTGCTCCAGGACCTGCTGCAGCCCCACCAGCAGCGTGGTTCTGACAGGGCTTGGGGCTGCACTGGGGCAGGCAGGGGGCTGTTGGGCCAGGCAGAGCCCCTTGCCAGGAATATCGTCCTGCAGACAGACGCCGCTCGCCCTGCAGAGCTCCCCGGGGCTGGTGTAGGGTGGGTGAGCAGCAGGACACGCTCCATGGGCAGCTTGGGGTCAGCACCAGCAGCTGCTGGGCCCAGTTCCATCACCCAGCGCTGGGGCTGTGGCACAGTGGGGGCCGCCCATGTGTGTCTGTGGCAGCCGCGCTGCCAGAAGGTGGCTAAATCCGGCTGTGGGGCAGCCTGGGAGGGTGCCGTGGTTTGGGCTGCGCTGGCAGCGGGATGCGGGCAGCTGGGAGCGCTCCCTGGCTCGACGCGCTGTGGTTCACCAGCAGGGACGTGGCCCCGCCACATGCTCCCGTGACCGACAGCCGCGGCTGTGGTGGCACCAGCAGATGTGGGACCCGCCGAGCTGGATGGGATGGCCCCGCTCGGCGCCGTGCCATGCCGTGCCACGCCGCGTCGAGCCGTGCTGCCTGGTCCTGCCTGCACAGACCGGTTCTGGCTGAGCTCTGCCCAGCTGCAGAGGCTGCTGTGGCTGTGGGGCTGCAGCTCAGGGGCTGCTCCTGGGGTCCTGATGTGGATCCCAGCGCTGCCAGGTGGGGCGGGCTGGGGGGCACGTGCCCAGGGCTCTGCTGGTGGCTGCGTGTTCCCGGTGCTGGCTCCTGGGGGCCATGGCCGTGTTGGGGTTGCAGTTGGTGGGAGGGAGGAGCTGGGAGCTGCTCCCCTGGAAGCACTGGATGTGCCTCCAGCAGGTTTGTCTGGAAGAAGCAGGTCTTGTCCTAACAGGTCCCCTGGCAGCCAGCACAAGCTCCTGCAGCTCCCCGGGTTGGGATGGCAATGCGGGGTGCAGGGGCCCCCACTGCCCCTCCGCTGCCTGCACTGGGCTGTGCCCACATTGGTCAGCATTACCGTGAAGCTGGGGCGCAGGACCCCTCGTGGGATGGTGCCCTGGGGGTCAGCATCATTCTGTGCTGCTGCAGGAGAGCTGGGGCTCATGCCAGGCTCCTGAGGATGGGGGAGATGCTGCCCAGCGCAGTGGTAACCGGGACCTGGGGAGTGACCGGGGATGGGGAAAGGAGCAGGGTCCTGCCCCGCAGCACCGCCGGCACTGCAGCACCTCGAGTCTTTGAGCTGGCTTGCACAGAGGAAGGGCTCATGGGAGCCCTGGGGCTGACCCCGGAGCAGGCAGGGGGTCGTGGAAGGTCGGGGTGTCCCCAGGGCACAGGGGTGTCAGGAGCGAGGGTGTTGGCAGCATGACTCAGGGTGACACCTCCGCTGACACAGCCGGGCCCGTCTGATTCAGAGCGGCTACAGGAGAGCAGAGGAGAGGAAAGGAGGAGAGCGGAGTGGAGCAGAGGAGCGGAGCAGAGGAAGGGCTTCCGGGGCCAGGCCACCCACGCGGGACGGGCGCTCCGTGACTCAGCTGCAGGAGCCACGGGTGTGCGGGTGCGAGGTCCCGGTGCCGGTGCCCGTCCCTCCCTGCCGCAAGCTGGGGCGCTTGTGGGGCCAGGCTGGGTCGTTTGTGTCACCCGGGGTTGTGCGTGAAGGGACAAGCGTGGCCCTGGCTGTGGTGCCCGGGGCGGGCACGGCTGCTACCGCGTGCACTGGGGCTGTGCCTGTGGCCGGGACCAGGCAGTGGCTCTGACTGCCCCCCGGTGCTGTTGTGGCCATGCACGGTCACTGCGGTGCTGTGTGTGCCAGGTCCAGCCCTGGCAGCTCTGTGCCAAGCAGAGGCTCAGGGCAGGAGCGGTACGGGGGGTCCCCAGCTCTGGGTGCTGAGTGCTGGGGGCTGCGCGGGGCTGATGCTGGTCACTCTCTCTCTGCAGACTCAGAGGAGCGCCTTGTGCAGCGGTTCGAGGTGCCCGGTGTGACCAACTACACAGCCCTGCTGCTCAGCCCCGATGGCAGCACCCTCTATGTGGGGGCTCGCGAGGTGCTTGTCGCCATCAACACCAGCCACTTCCAGCTTGGGGCATCGGCACGCAGGGTGAGGATGAGGCTGAGCCCCGTGTGGGACCTCGGGAAGGGACATCTCAATGCAAGGGTCCCCTCGCTGGCAGCGTTCGGGGTCTCTGCAAGCTGCTGCACATTCAGAAGCTGCCTGGGACAGTGTGGAGCAGCCGCTGTGGTCATCGGGGTGCTTGGCCCCAGTCAGCGGCTGCCTCACCACCGTGACTGGGGTGGGGAGGACGCTGATGGTGGGGACGAGCTCTGCCAGCCCAGGGTGCTGCGCTGCAGGGGGCTCGCAGTGACTGTCCCCTCCCTGCAGCTGCCGTGGAGCGCCGATGAGGAGAAGAAGAGGCAGTGTGTGTTCAAAGGCAAGGACCCGCAGGTGAGCCGCCCTGCGTGCCTGTGCCGTGGCACGAGTGGGATGTGCCATGGGGCGTGCGGGCGGGAGGCTGAGCCGGCTGCTCTCACCATGCAGAGGGACTGTCACAACTACATCAAGATGCTGCTGCGGCTGAACAGCACCCACCTCTACACGTGCGGGACCTGCGCCTTCAGCCCGGCCTGCGCCTACATCGTGAGCACGGGCGGGGGGTGCTGGGGTGATCCCTGCTGCGGGACCCCGGCGCTGCCGCTCACAGCCCGCTCCCATTGCAGGACGTGCAGCACTTCAGCCTGGAGCGGGACGCATCGGGGAAGGTGCTGCTGGAGGACGGGAAGGGACGCTGCCCCTTCGACCCCGAGTACCGCTCCACGGCCGTCATGGTCGGTAAGGCCACCGGGACCCTCATGCTGCTGGCAGCGCCCGGCTGAACCGGGCTGAGCACGGACCCTGGCGGGAGCGGGGCTGTGCCGGCGGCGCGTGCCGGGTCCCAGCGGGAGCGTCTCTTTGGCAGACGGCGAGCTCTACGCTGGGACTGTCAGCAACTTCCAGGGCAACGAGCCCACCATCTACCGCAGCCAGGAGAGCCGCATCGCCCTCAAGACCGAGAACTCCCTCAACTGGCTGCAGGGTGAGAGCCGGACCGGGTCTCCGTGCCCTGGGCTGGGGGAGGCGTGGGGCCAGTGCTGAGGGTGCTTGTGTCCCCAGACCCAGTGTTCGTGGGCTCAGCCTACCTGCGGGAGAGCCTGCCTGCCGGCAACCCCGAGGGTGACGACGACAAGGTCTACTTCTTCTTCAGCGAGACCGGGAAGGAGTTCGACTACTTTGAGAACACCATCGTGTCCCGCATAGCGCGCGTGTGCAAGGTGGGCACAGGGCAGCGGGGATGTGCCCGGGGTGTCGCTAGCGGGGTGTGTGGGGATGTGGGACCACCCTGCACATCTCCATCCTCCGGTTCCTGGACAGCCAGGGGAGGACCAGTGCCCATGGGAGACCCCTCTGGGGCAGTTATGGCTCCAGATCACCCAGCTGAGGCTCGAGCCTGCTGCTCCCACCAGCATCTTTGGTGTCAGTGACCCTTTTCCATCTCCTCTGCCCCCTCGCTCGAGGGGACACAAGACCCGTCCTCCTCTCGGGTCATGTTTCCCTTCCCCCGGGTGCATCGGAGCCTGCCCACTTGTGCCTCCCTGACACCGGGGCTGCTCTGCTGGGGCCTCGGCACTGCTGCGTGGATGGACAGGCAGACAGACCCTGCTCCGCTGTCCCAGCCCAGGGGGGTCCCACTGGTGGGTGGCACCGCGCCCTGACCCGCTGTGCCGCGCAGGGGGACCAGGGCGGCGAGCGCGTGCTGCAGCGGCGGTGGACGACCTTCCTGAAGGCGCAGCTGCTCTGCTCGCACCCCGAGGACGGCTTCCCCTTCAACGTGCTGCAGGACATCTTCGTGCTCACCCCGGCGGAGCTGCGCTGGAGGGAGACGCTCTTCTACGGGGTCTTCACCTCGCAGTGGTGAGCAGTGGGCAGGGCCCGCGGGGTGGAGGCTCGGCGGAACCGGGGTGCCTGATCTGTGCCTTACCCCGGCAGGAACAAGGGCGGGCTGGGCAGCTCGGCCGTGTGCGCCTTCCCCATGCGCAGCGTGCAGCGAGCCTTCGGCGGGCTCTACAAGGAGGTGAACCGCGAGACGCAGCAGTGGTACACGGACACCGGCCCCGTGCCAGAGCCCCGGCCGGGCACTGTAAGTGCCTCCTCAGAGCCTGCCCAAGTGCAGGATGTGGGGCAGCCCCTCGTGCTCTGCCTCCCGTGCCCCAGCTGAGCGCCGTCCTCTGTCCCCAGTGCGTCACGAGCCACACACGGCACCTGAAGATCAACTCTTCCCTCCAAATGCCGGACCGGGTGCTGAACTTCATCAAGGACCACTTCCTGATGGACAGCGCGGTGCGCAGCCAGCCACTGCTGCTGCAGAGCCGCCTGCGCTACCAGCAGATCAGCGTCCACCGCACGCAGGGCCTGCACGGCACCTATGACGTCCTCTTCCTGGGCACGGGTGGGTGCCGCCGCAGGGCGGGGGCCGGTGCTGCGGGTGCCCCCATCGCCTCTCAACGCCGTCCTTGTCTTTGCAGACGACGGGCGCTTGCACAAGGCCGTGCGTGTGAACCACGGCGTGCACATCATCGAGGAGATCCGCCTCTTCCCCGCTGGACAGCCCATTCTGCAGCTGCTGCTGGACCAGGACCAGGCAGGAGCCGGGCACGGGCGCGCTGGGGGTGGGATGCTGTGGGGCAGCCCGTATGTGTGCGCTGGGGTCTGCAGGAGCACCCCCTATTTGCGCGCTGGGGTCTGCAGGAGCACCCCCTCTGCATGGTTCCCACTGACCCCACTGTTTGCTCTCTTTAGGGCCTGGTGTATGCAGCCACCTACACAGCAGTGGCTCAGGTTCCCTTTGCCAACTGCAGCCTGTACCGCAGCTGTGGGGAGTGCGTGCTGGCGCGGGACCCTTTCTGTGCCTGGAGCCGGGGTGCCTGCCGCAGTGCCACCGTGCACCCCCCAGCACACCCCCAGTAAGTGCTGCATCCCCTGCACCCTGCAGCACCCCGCTGCAGCACCCTGCAGCACCCCACTGCCCTGACCGCTCTCTGTCTGCAGTCTCTGGGCACAGGACATCGAGGATGCTGACACGGAACGGCTCTGCCCACTGCCCAACAGCTCCCAGCCACGTCCCCGCATCCTCCTGCCCCCAGGTGAGCTCCTGCCGTGGGGCTGCTGCCAGCCCGAGCTGTCCCAGTGCTCCCATCACTCAGCAGCCCCATCCACTCACCGACGTGTCCATGGTTTGTGTCCCCGCAGCCTCGGGTGCCCCGTGCCAGCGGGTGCTGCTGCCGCCCAACGCGGTGCGGCCGCTGCCGTGCCAGCTGCTCTCCAACCTGGCCTCGCGGCGGTGGCTGCACCACGGGGCTCCCGTCAACGCCTCCTACCTGGTGCTGCCCGACGGGGCCCTCATCCTGGTGGGCAGCCCCGAGCGCGCCGGCACCTACGAGTGCTGGTCGCTGGAGGAGGGATTCCGCAAGCTCATGGCCAGCTACTGCGTGAGCGTGCAGGAGCTGCCCCGCGCGCCGCCAGACCCCGCCAGGAAGGCGGCCACCGGCCGGGACGCCCTGGAGACGGTCAGCACGTCGCGCAGCACGTCGGCTGTGGGCAGCGCCGCGGCACGGCTGGACGGCAAGACCTACTGGACCGAGTTCCTGGTGATGTGCGTGCTCTTCGCCGCCGCCGTCCTCGTGCTGGCCCTCTTCCTCCTGCACCGGCACCGTGACGGCATGAAAGCCTTGCTGGAGCCCAGCGACCCCGGCCGGCACCAGAAGCCGCCCCGCAAGCCGGTGGAGAGCCTGCCCCTGAACGGCAGCAGCCTGCCCAGCGCAGCGCCCGAGCACAAGGGCTACCAGGCCCTGCAGGACAACTACATCGTGAGCACCCCCGTGCACGAGCCCCCCGGCCCCCAACGCGCCTTCTCCGAGTCGGAGAAGAGGCCCCTCCACGTCCGGGACAGCTTTGTGGAGGTGTCTCCAGCCTGCCAAAGACCCCGGGTGCGCCTGGGCTCCGAGATCCAGGACTCGGTGGTGTGACGGGACAGGAGCCAGGCCCGAGCCCGACACCACCGCTGCTCTGCTGAGCCGTGCGGACCGCAGCCGGGTCCGTGTTGTCTGTGTGTGCATGCCCGGAGCCCGGCCCCGCTCCAGTGCGGGGCTCGGCTGCCCCGGAGCTCCCGGGCATCACCTTTGCTGCTCCGGCTCCGGGAGCGAGGGGCACCACGTGCCTTCTGGGGGCCTGCGGGCCGTTCCCCCCAGCGGGGATGGACACGGTGCCTCGCCCTGGCTCTGTGGAGCCCCTCTATGCAGAGGGCAGGAGGGGCGGCTGCAGCCCCTCGCGCCCCGACTCACTGTGATGTGCCGGCGCAGGACCGGCGCCAGGCGCGCGGCCGGGCATGTGCTGTGTGTCTGTGCTTGGTTTGTTTTTAATACGTTGGAAATGTGAATCGTGTCCGGGCAGGGGCTCCCCCCGCGCCCTCGTGCGTGTGCAGAAACGTCTGTGGTTTTTATATAAAGTCCAGGTGTCTCCTTTGGACCGTGTGTGCTGCTGCGGCGGCACCAGCCCGGGGGCAGGCCGTGTCCAGCTCTCATTGCGGACGGGGGGAAGCCTGCCCTTGGCCGGCTGCTCCTCACCCCGACAGGGACGGACAGATGGACGGGACAGGAGGGATGCGCTGTAGCTCGGATCTGGTCTGCGAAGTTCCCGTGTGCTTGGCTGTGCGTTGGGCTGGGGCAGTCGAGGCTCTGCAGGGATGAGGCTGCGTGTCATTGCAGCGATGCTGCCAGGGCTGGTGCAGGAGGGTCTCTGTGACCCCGCTGTCGGGCGCTGTGCATCACAGCAATGCTCGGTTCTTCTGGGGCTGTGCTGTGGCGAGGAGGCTGTGGGAAGTCCGGTGGGACAGAGCTGCAGAGCGATGGGTGATGCTGTCCCAGCACAGCAAGAAGCGGAGGAAGGCTGAGGTGACTGAAGTGGGTGCTGCGGTGCTAGGAGTGGGGCAGCCTCTGGCAGGAGCATGGCTGTGGCAGCTCCTTACCCAGGACCAGGGTGTCCTTGTCCCTGTCCGCACAGCTGCAGGCAGACCCCAGCCGCTTTGCCACTGGGATTTGGCTCCATGAGGGCTGATGGCCGGGACTGGTGGTGCGGCGCCACTCGTGAGCCCTCGCATGCCCTCGTGCCGGAGTAGCACAAGCACAGGGCCGGAGGGAGCAGCGTGTGGAGGCAGGAACCCCCCCAGGGCCGGCACTGCCCGCTCCCGGCTGGACCAGCGCACCCGGCTTCCTGCCCAGCCTGTTCTGGGACATCAAAAAAGCCACCGGAGGCATTGGCTGGTGCGGTGCCAGCAGACACGGCCCCCAGGGCTGCAGATACCATCAGCACCGTGGGCACTGAGCTGGAAGGGCCAGGAACAAGGAGCCAGCGCGTGAGAAACGGCTGCACCAGTGCCATGAGCCAGCCGTGAGCTGCGGCACCGGTGGGACAGAGCCGGACGCAGACAGCAGCTCCAGACCTGCAGCCCTGATCCAGCTCTGGGGCAGCAGCACCAGAGGGACGTGGAGCTGTTGGAGCGAGGCCAGAGGAGGCCATGGAGATGCTGCGAGGGCTGGAGCAGCTCTGCTCTGGAGCCAGGCTGAGAGAGCTGGGCTGGGGCAGCCTGGAGAGGAGAAGGCTCCTGAAGGGGAGACCTGAGAGCAGCTCCAGTGCCTAAAGGGGGTACAGGGAAGGCCAGAGAAGCTGTGGCTGCCCCATCCCTGGCAGTGTTCAAGGCCAGGTTGGACACAGGGGCTTGGAGCAAGCTGCTCCAGTGGAAGGGGTCCCTGCCCGTGGCAGGGGTTGGAAGCTTTAAGGTCCCTTCAGACCAGACTCCTCTGTGGCTCTATGAATCTTTGCTCCCGGGAAAGACAGGACCATGACAGTGAACCGCTGGAAGCGCAGGCAGCGCAGGCAGGGCCGTTGCTGTGGCTGGCAGCAGGCCAGGCCAAGCTGATGGATGAACAGACACAAAGGGCCCGGCGCTGCCCGCAGCAAAGGTGGCTGCTCGCCTGCCCTGGATTTCCCTTTGTGCCTCCTGCCGCAGAGCCCAGCTCTTTGTGCTGCTGAGAACAAGCCCTGGGCCTGCGGAGGGAGGTGTCCTGCGGAAAGGGCTGTCACCAGGCAGGACGTGGGACCTGTCCCCTGGAGCTGGCGTGGGCAGAGGGGCCTGGCAGGAGGCTGTGTCCCCAGCACCCCACATGGCACCCGTCCCGCAGTGCTCCGGCGCAGCCCCCGCAGCCAGACAAAGGCAGCACAGAGCAGAGCCTGAAACCAGAGCCCTTTATTTATGTCCTGCAGCGCAGAGGGAGGAAGAGGCCGGGGCAGTGCGGCTGCTGAGCCAGAGGAGGGGCAGGGAAGGAAAGGGGAGCAGTGTGGTCAGTGCCAAGGGGTCGGGTGCCTTGTGCTCTGCTGCCAGGACAGCACATCCCCAGCGCCCCTTGGGTCACTGCTCAGAGCAGTGGTTATTGCTTGGAGAAACGACTCCGTGTGTGGGTTATTGCTCGAATGGCTCCATGTCCCTGGGCAGGGCTTGGTGAGGGGAGGCAGCTCCCTGCTTGCTGCTGAAGGCACGAATTGGTACTGGGGGCAGAGAGGGGACCCCAGCCAGGAGCACCCCACCAGAGCTGCCCTTGGTTTGCGTAAGGAGTTAAAAAGCTACCCTGGGAGGGCAGAGGGGCTGCCGGGAAGGCAGCAGCTTCCAGAGCCACCTCTGAAAGGGAGCAGAAGGGTGTCCTGCCTAAGGCACTGTGCGGTGCTGCTGGTGAGCCAGGTGGGTGCTGCTGCTGGAAGAGGAAACATCAGAGAGCACGAGGAGCTGCAGGAGCAGGAGGAGCAGTTCTGCTGGAGAGCCACAGGGTGCTCACAGGACGATCTTGAAGGAGCTGCAAGAGACACGACAGGTTCTGCACCTCCTCCCTGGGGCACACGCAAGCGGTTTGTGAGCACCCAGTGCTGTGAGGCACAGCATTACCCTGCATGGGATGAGGCTCTGCTGTTATGGGAGACCTCTACAGGGTGGCCTTGTCCTGCAGCCACTGAGAGCTCTGCCCCAACGCCAGCACAGTGATGGGGGCAGGGGAATGCCCAGAACGAGCTGTGCTGCTGCAGCCACTGTACCTGGCGAAGTCCGGGGAGCGGGAGACGACGTGCTGGAACTCGGAGATGTTGATGGTGCCATCCTTATCAATGTCAGACTCCTCCAGGATCTGAAAGGAGAGGGAAAGGCAAGCAGTGAGCTCTGTGCGGCTGGGACCATGCAGTGACTCATGCCCTGCCTCACAGTCCTCACGTTTTGGATGAGCTGCTCCATCTCTGCGTTGCTCAGCCGGGACTCCTCGCCCTGTCCCGTCAGACAGTTCACCAGCTTCTCCAGGTCCTTTCTGTCCAGAGTCCCATCGTCATCAAAGTCTTTAGGGAGAGGGAAGTTATGTTTTGTCACGGCCACAGCAACCCCAGAGAGCCGTGAGGAAAGGGCCGGGCAGCCCGAGGACACAGGAGGCTCCACACTGCACCTCTCTTGGTGCACAGCATCGCACCAAACTAGCAGCTCCAACAGGAGTTTTTAAAGCCCTCTGGGATTCATCCCTGCGCCCCCCAGCATGAAGTGTGTGGACCCCAGGACCCAGCATCCATCCCCAGCCTCACCAAAGATGCGGAAGGCGTAGTGGGATTTGATGTCTGAGGTCGCAGAGTCGCTGAAGGCGCTCAGCATATCGAGGAAGTCTTCAAAGGACATGCTGTCATCCCCGTCATCCGAGGTGGAGAACACATGGCAGATCCGGTGCTGGAAAGGGTTTGCCTGCAACACGGGAATGGCTCAGAGCAGGGCCGAGCTGGTTCCAGCGTGGCAGACACCGGTACCTGTCCCAGTGTGCCTCCCCGGAGCAGCCCCGCGCCGCAGGGATCTGCAGGCTCCCCCATGGTGTGGCGGGATGAGGAAGCCGGGTGTTGGCACGGCAAGTGAACAGCTTCCCGGTGGCTGCTGGAGCAACACGTCCAGGGCAGCGCCCGGCACTGCGACGGGTAAACAGGGCCCTGCCCAAACCCGCCCAGCCCCAGGGCGCCGCAGCGCGTCCCGCTCGCTGCCTGCTCAGCACCGTACCCGCAGCTCCGGCAGCGTCAGGATGCGGCTCTTGGGAACGCGCGCGGAGCAGGCATTCTCCCTCTCCTCCTTTGGCAGCAGTTCACTGAACCTCTTGTAGGCACTTGAAGAGGCAAGAACAAGAGCGGCTCTGTGGCTGTAGGCAGCCCTCTGGGCACGGGCAGCGCGGGCAGCGGTTCCCAGCGCTGCACAGCGGCTGAGAGCCCGTTTCCCACAGCCCCTGCCAGCGGTGCAGAGCGGGATGTGCCGGAGCCGGCCAGGGTGATCCTGCAGCAGCCACGGCTCCAGCCCGGCTCCTGGCACCGCAGCGGCCGGCAGCGGGGCGAGGGGCCGGCCCTCGTGCCTGCCCACCCGGGACTTCAGGAGGGAAGAGCGAACTCCGGCCAGGCCCCGGCCAGCGCCCCCGCTCTGCGGGGTGGCACCAGCCAGACCTTTGCCCCACGAAGCCGGGCTGGGGAGGGAAGGCTCAGCCGGGGCCCGGCTCCCGCGGGGCGTCGAGGGGCCGCTCGTCGGGAGGGCACCCCAGGGCCGAGACAAGCCCCCCGGTCCCGCTCCCCGCCCGCGGCAGTTACTCACAGCAGGATCTCCTGCTTGCTCAGGAACGTCAGCTCCTGCGGGGAGAGCGGGGGTCAGCGCTGGGCCGGGGGGGCTCGGCCCCGGGGCTCCGTCCGCCCGGGCAGAGCCGGTGCCCGTACCTGGTACTCGCCCAGCGCCTCCCGCGGCAGCAGGCTGGCTGAGCCCCCCATGGCGGCCCGGGCCGCTTCCGCCAGGCCGCCGCTCCCACGGCATCAAGCCCCGCCCCAATGCACCCCAAAGCCCCGCCCCGCGCGCCGGCAGCGATGGCGGCGGAGGGCGAGGAGTCAGGCTCCGGTGAACCGGAGCTCGAGGAGTTCGTGTACGGGGAGGAGGACTTCGTGCAGCAGGCAGCCGGGTGGGAGCCCGAGCCCGAGCCCGAGCCCGACTCCGCGCTGTCCCGCTTCGACCGGGCACTGCTGGACAGCTGGACCGACAGGATGGAGCGCGGCTTCTTCCGGTACCGGCTGGGGCCGCTGCCCACCCGTGTCCTGCCCGGCCCCATGCGCCTCGTGGCCCAGCTCAACGTCCAGCGGAGCACCGAGCGCCGCCCGCCGCAGCTGGTGCACAGCCTCCGGCAGCCCTTCGACCCCTGCGCCTTCAACTTCACGCGGCTGCGGCGCGCCGAGGTGCTGCTCCGGCTGCGCGGGGCCGGCGCGGCCGCCCCCGACCCGCTGCTGGTGGCCATCAACGCCAGCCCGCTGGAGCGCGGCCACGTCCTGCTGCTGCCGGACCCGGCGCGGCGGCTGCCGCAGGCGCTCACGGCGCCCGCGCTGCGCGGGGCTCTGGAGGCCGCGTTCCTCAGCGCGCACCCGGGGTTCCGCGTGGGCTTCAACGGCCTCGGCGGCCGCGCCTCCGTAAACCACCTGCACCTCCACGGCTTCTACCTGCCCCGGCCGCTGCTGGTGGAGGCGGCGCCGGCCCAGCCGCTCTGCCGCGGCCTCAGCATCCTGCGCGCCGTCCCCGCGCCCGCCTTCCTCTGGTACGCGGCGGGCCCCGCGGCGCTGCCGGCGCTGTGCCAGGACGTGTGCCGGGCCGCGGAGCACCTGCTGGGCGCGGGCCTGGCCTACAACGTCTTCGCGACGCGGGGCGAGGCGCCGGAGGGCGGCGGGGCCGGGCGCGGGCTGCGGGTGCTGCTGTGGGCGCGGCGGCCCAGCTTCGGGAGCGCGGCGGGCGCGGGCCTGGAGGTGGCGCTGTGCGAGCTGGCGGGGTTCCTGCCGCTGCCGGCCGCGCCGCTCTTCCAGCGCATCACCGAGCGGGAGGCGCTGGGCGCCATCCGCGAGCACCTGCTCCCGGAGCCCGAGCTGCTGCGCCTCGGCGGGGACCTGGCGCGGCTCCTGCAGCGCTGAACCGGCACCGGCGGAGGACTGCGCGCAACGGCCGCGGGGGCGCTCTCTATGGTCCCGGGTGGGGGGAGCCGCCCGGCGGGAGCGGCGCTATCGCCATGGCAACGGGGCGGCCGCCGGCAGAGGGCGCGATGGAGACCGGCGGCGGGGGGCACAGCGCGGCCGCCGGCAGCCCCGGCCCCGAGCAGCGGAGGAGGCGGAGGAAGCGCAGGCGAGTGCGGGCCCGCTCCTTGCGCCCGCTCCTTGTCCTTGGGCCCGCTCCTTGCGCCCCCTCCTTGCGCCCGCTCCTTGTCCTTGGGCCCGCTCCTTGGGCCCGGCTGTGTCCGCCGTTACCGCGGGGCGGTTCTGCCCCGGACCCCCGCCCTCCCGAGCGCACCCCCCGGGGCCGCCTTCCGAACCGCAATAAACGCTCTTCCCCTGAAGCTGTCCCGGTAATCCCGACCCTGCCGCGCCCAGGGCGGCCCCGTGGTTGGGGCCCTCTTTGCCGCGCTGGCTCCGGGTCACGTTTCCCGTTATCCCGGTCTGTGTGTGTGTGATGTGTGAACGTCCCTCCCGCTGTGCCCGGGACGGGGCCGCGGGTCCTCACTGAGCTCTTTGTGGTCTCTCGATTGCAGTGCTCCATCCATCAACCTGACCACCTGCAGGTACGAGAGCGGTAAGTCCGAGGCGCCGCAGGATGTCCCGTGGGTGCCACCGACAGCGAGGGAGAAGGGCTGGTGCCGAGTCCCCTCCCCGTGCTCGCTTGGTTTTTACATCCATCGGTTGCAAGTGGCCTGGACCCGTGTGAGGTGTGGGGTGTTGCGCCCCCTGGACCGAGGTGCCCTGCTTTGGCATTAAATCTGCTAGAATTGGTGACAAGGAGTTGTGGAATCACAGAATCCCAGGTTGAAGGGACCTCGAGGTCCCCTCCTTTCCAGGCTGGACCAGGCACAGCATGACCTAGACTGGATGTCCCAGCACCCTGTCCCGACAAACCTTAACAGTGTCCAGTGCTGGGCAGTCACCACTTCCCTCGGGAGATTATTCCAGTGACAAGGGTTTAGTTAGGAGCAGTTGCAATGCAAGACTAACACCTGTGCACCTGTTAAACATAAAGGCAGTGATGACAGAACATGCAGGATTGGTTCCTGGAGCTTTTCCCTGTGCTGTCTGCTTCCAGTGATGTTCCAAGGAGCTGGTCCCCTCCTGCCGTGCTCCTCTTCATTGCCACAAGCACTCTCTTAACATCCATCAAATACCAGGAGCCTGTTATTAGCTAGTTTGCTAATGGCTGTTCTCGCTATGTGACCACATTGTTGAAGGTCACAGCATGAGGAACATGGGGTTTAGGCAGCGGGATGGGCGCTGCACGTTTCACCCAGGGCCGTGCTGGGGCAGTTTGGTGGTGGGAGGCAGATGGGACCCACGGCAGGAGGTGGTTGGCAAGAACCAGAACCATTTCACAACGGTTCCTGGCATGCAGTGACCTTCATCAACTCCCCAGCCCTGCGAGAGGCCCGGTTCAGAACTGGTGCTGACACAGACCTGCTGCAGGGCTTGTGTGTTCTGCTGCTGGGTTGCTTTTGATTTCAAAGAGCAGACTCGTACCTTCAGAAGGCTCGCGTCTGCCCGCGTGGTGTCAGGCCCAGGGTGGATTCAAGCCTGCTTCTAGTTCAGGAGGGACCCTGAGCATGTGGGCTTCGAAGGCTGATGGCTCCCAGCGCAGCCGCAGCCAGGGGCTGAGGTGGGTTTAGGCAGTAACACTTGTGTTCTGGCCACCTCCCGCTGGTCCCACTGGTGCCCTGCATCTCAGAGGGGAGCTGCAGCTGCAGAGCTTGGTTCCATGCTCCAGCCCTGGTTCCCGTGGGGATTTAACAGACCCTGGTACTTAGGTGCCCTGCTTGGCGCTTGTCACCTGCTTGCTTTGGCACAGTGCGGCGGGCAGCGCAGTGCTGCGGGCTGAGAGAGGTGGGAGAAAACGAGGAGTGGACGGTGTATTGGACGGACAACTCGGTCTCCTTGGAGCGTGTCAGGGAAATGAAACGCTTTCAGGTAACTGCCCCCGTGGAACGGCAGGAATTGCCCAGGAACCAGGGTGAGATGGGGCTCTTAACAGAACAGTGCCCACAACAGTACCTGGGCCCCCTTCTCCACAGCAGTTCTGGAGGTTCACAAGCCTTTACTGCCCTTGTGCCTCTGGTATACGGTGCCATCAGCAGCGCTCTCAGTTAGTGGTGTGAACTGGAAAGCTGCCAGCCCCTTTAATGTAGCATGAAATAAATGGTTATGATGACAAATGGCTCCTTCCTGAAGCTGTGATGTTCGAGGGCGGGACAGCTTCAGGGCTGAGATGGAGGGAGCAGATAAATCACACTGGTGAAGCTCAGATTAAGCAGCTGCCGTGTAACCTTCTCCCTCAGCAGCGGGTCAAGGCACCCGCAGGCCCAGCTCCTTGTGCTGCCGTTGCTTCCTCCACACAGCGGCTTTCCTCAGCCTCCAGGAGGGTCCCTGCTCTTCCTGTGCTGATCCTGGGTTTTGTCTGCGCCTCTTCCAGAAAATCAACCACTTCCCAGGCATGATCGAGATCTGCCGCAAGGACTTGCTGGCTCGGAACCTCAACCGCATGCTCAAGCTCTTCCCTAAGGAGTACAAGATATTCCCCCGCACTTGGTGCCTGCCAGCAGAGTGAGTGATGCACCATAGTGCGGCTGAGAGCAGGGGCATGGAACTGGGAGGTGGGAACCTCCCTCTTTACTGTGCAGCAGGGGCTGGGATGGCGCCTCACCGAGCTCTCACCTCTTGGTCCAGGCATTCATGATCTTCCCTGGCACTCAAGGGGATGTGGAGGCACGTTTCTCGTTTGGCACCTCTTTAATTCCTATTGGAATTAGCCCAGGAAGGGCACAGGACATGGCATGAGGCGCTTCCACCCCTCTGGCAGCGATGACCATCTTCACAGCCCCTGCAGCCCCACCACCCACTGCAGTAGTGGGGATAGGGGAGAGGGCTGATGCTGATACCGAATCACTGGGCTTTGGGGCAGAGGCTGGGCTTCTCTGGCCATGTAGAGGCAAGCAATGACAGAGCTGTAGCTGAAAGAGACCAGAGAGCACTCCAGTTCTGGTGGCTGTGAGGAGACGAGGCTCCCGTTCTTAGGTTTCATTCCGACCATTTCCTGCAGCCCTCGAGGCGGGGCTCCCATCACCTTTCTGCAGCTGAACTCTCCTCATGGGGAGAGTAATTTTGGTACTGGCCCTAAAGCACCTTTGCTGAAATATCAGCTTTGGAGAGCAGTGTTTGGCTGCGCTGTGCTAGTGGTGTGTGGTGCGCAGGAAGGCTCTTGCTGTGTCCTCTCAGTCTGCCCGTGTCTGGAGAAGACAAACCGAGTTCTCTCGTCTTTCCAGGCTGCGTTTCCTGGCCTCGGACTGCTCTCCGCACTGTCTGGGGGTTTGCCCTGTTTATCTCTCTCTTTCCCCCGTCGTGGTGCCCACCAGAGAGATGGTGCTTCTCCACCTACAGCAGAAGAGCCAATTCACCTATGGGCTCGACCCCTCAAAGCCCCGTGCTCCCGCTGGAGCTGCTTTGAAGATGAGCCACATAACAAGGGTGCGCCCAGCTCTGGTTAGGGCATTATGGCCCCCTCTGTGCCAGCGGAGCTAAAATCTTCCTGGCTCCTGCTTGCACAGAGGCCACCGCTTCCTCCGAGCCTCCCAGCAGAGGGGGAGATGCGCACAAGTAACCCGTGTCAGGTCACGTAGGGACCGACTCCTGCGGGCCAGGTATGGGTGCGCTATCCCTCTGCTGCCGGAGCTGGCTCTGTACCAGCCCACAGCACCGCAGTTTGAGCACCCAGCTGTCACCAGGGTTCAGAGGCTGGGGGCCGCGGGCTGTCACAGCCACCCCTTCCTTGCACAGCTACGGAGACTTCCGGGCCTACGGAGGCACGAGGAGAAAGCGAGCGTTCATCTGCAAGCCAGACAGCGGCTGCCAAGGGAAGGGGATCTTCGTCACCCGTAACCCCGAGGACATCCAGCACGGGGAGCACATGATCTGTCAGCAGTACATCTCCAAGGTAACGGCACCGTCTCGGAATGCAGCCTCCCAAGCTCTTCCCGCATCCCACATCCTCCCTGTGTCCCCTGCCCTCCCTTATCCCTGTTTCTGCCCGAGCAGAGGCACAGGGACAGCTGGCGCTGGCCCTCCTCCTGCTGCCGAGGAGCAGCCAGCTTGGCAGCACTGCTTCACCCCACGCCTGCTCCTGCTCCTTTCCCCTCGCAGCCTTTCCTCATTGATGGCTTTAAATTTGACATGCGCCTCTACGTGCTGGTCACGTCCTGTGACCCGCTGCGGGTCTTTGTCTACAAGGAGGGGCTGGTCCGGTTTGCCACCGTGAAGTACATCGATCCCAGCAGCGGGAAACCGGTAAAAAAGGGAGGTTTCCAAGGAACTCACACAGCGTCTGTAAGTGTTGGTACCCACTGTGTCCTAGGGGCATTGTGGAACGGGGGGGGCGTTCCATGGGATCCAGCTTGCTTCTTCCCTGTTCTCCCCACCCTGTACCTCCTCCTCCTCCTCACAGGAGGTACTTCAGGTGACTGAAGCAGATCTGCTCCAGGCCCCATGTCTGGGCTGTTTCCTGGCATTATCACAGAATCAAGGAGTTGTTTTGCTTGGAAGGAACCTTGGAAGGTCTCAAGTCCAAACCTCCTGCTCAAAACTGGGTCAACAATCATCCACCTCTGGTTTCTTGGGGGTTCACCCCACCAGGGGTTGGAAACCCACAAGGACAAAAGGTCCCATGGAGTCTGGGCAACACTCCTACTGCCTCTTGCCTTTATGGGCATCCTCGAGCCTGCACCATTCCTCATCTGCCTGGGCTCTGGGTGCAAAACAGGGGCCTGGGGATTATCTGGAACAGCCTAGGAGAGAGCGGAGGGGAACTGGCACAGCAAGGGGCAGGCTGCGGCCATGCCCGTCTCCACGCAGGGGTGTGTAACCTATAAAATCCCACCAGGAGGTGGCCTGTGGTGTTGGATTGCTATGCGTGGTCACAGGCTGCCTGCCCGCTTGCCCCAGAGCTGCACATGCCCACGCTCCCTCGCCCTGGTATCTGCACATCCTGGCAGCCTTTTGCTCTGGGGCAACAAAGAACCTGCAGGGATGTGCTGCAGCTTCTGCCCCGAGAGTCCCTGGTCACCAGTGGGGCCGTGGCTGCGATGGCGCCTGTGGGGCTGAGGGGGCAGAGGGGGCAGAGCTCTCTTGGCTCTGACTCCTGTCAGGGAGGGCATCACCACACGGAGCGGAGCTGGTGAAGTGGGGCTTGGTGAGTGCCTCCGGGCTGTTGCTACTGATGTGCTGTGGTTCTCTCGCGGTTCCTCTCCCAGGATGATATCTGCATGCACTTGACCAATTATGCTATCAACAAGCGTAACGAGAACTTCGTCCAGCATGACACCATGGGGAGTAAGAGGTATTGTCCTCCTGCCAGATCCTGCAGGAAAGCTGCATCTGGGGCACTGCTTTACCTCCGTCTGCCTTGGGGCAAACGTGGTACCACAGGTCAGCTCTTACCATCTCCTGTCCTCCACAGGAAACTGTCCACCCTGAAAGCCTGGATGACGGAAAACAGCTACAACACAACAAAGCTCTGGGAAGACGTTGAAGATATTATTATAAAGACTCTTATTTCAGCTCACCCTGTTTTGAAGCACAATTACCAAAGCTGCTTCCCAAAGCACACCTCTGGCTCTGCCTGCTTTGAGATACTGGGGTTTGATATTTTGCTGGACAGAAAGTTGAAGCCGTGGCTGCTGGAGGTGAGCAGGAGCCTCTGCTGAGGGAGCTGGGCTGGGGCGAGGGGGGGATGAATGGGATTAGTCTGATTAAAAAGGGCCACCTCATTCACAAAACCAAACAGGCTACGAAGGCCAGTAGCTAAGAAACTGCTGTAAGCTAAGTGGAATCTAAGAGCCCATTCCCTGGATACCCTCTCTCACAGCAGGGAGTTTCCTGGACTTCGGGACTCCTTGACCTGTAGCAGCGTCCTGAATTTACACCCATGTAGCACCCCGAATGTAGTCCCATGGGGGGTGGGATCTGAACAGCCGGCAGTGCAGATGGCAGCTCTGTCACTGTCACACGGAAGAACACCCATGGGAAGCGTGTGGGGAGGCTGGTTGGAGCCAGGAGCTGCCAGGTGAGATGAGCTGCTTGCTTTGGCAGGTGAACCATTCCCCCAGCTTCAGCACGGACTCTCGCCTGGACCGAGAGGTGAAGGATGCTCTTCTCTGTGACACCATAAACTTGATAAATGTGAATGCCTGTAACAAAAGGAAGGTGTTGGAGGAAGACAAGCAGCGGGTAAAGGAACGGCTCCTCCAGTCTCATCAGACTTCCCGTGCATCCAGGTATTGCTCTTCCCCATGGTGCTGCAGGGCCCTGGTGAGAAAAGATGGGCCATGGCAGAGCAGGATGAAACTAAGGCTGGCTGCCTCCAAGTTAAAGCTCCCAAAGCCCATGGCACTGTATAGACTCTCAGATCTCCCAAGCCCTCTGCACCCAGCAAGGAAGAGCCAGGGCTTCTCTCCAGGTGCTAGATCAGAGACACCGAGTGCTCTGGGCACTGTACAGGGTCATCCCCAGTGCTTGGCCCATCTTTCAGTGCCAATGGGCAGTGCTGGTATCCCCTGTGATGCTCGCAGCACAGATCACATCACTGCCTGAGGGACCAAGAGCACAGGGGGGCATGGGGCCCTTCCCCAGGCAGGGCTCCTTCCCCAGGGCTGAGGGTTTCCCCCCTGTTCTCTGTCTGTGTGCCCTTTCACGAGGCTGTGGTACAGGAACCCACTGCCCGGGCTCCTCCTGCCATGCAGAGCTCTTGTCACTGGGTTGGTGGGTGAAGAGACTGAGGGGCAGGGGGGAAGCCTGGGCAGCAGGGGAGAGGGCAGGAAGCGCTCCACCAGCACTCCCTGGGCAGAGGATGACAGGGAGCGGGCTCTGCTGGTCCCCTGCACCTCAAAAGGGCTCCCAAGCGGGCGAAGATGCTCGCGCGGGCCCGGGCCCGCAGGCAGCGAGTGCCCGGGCGGTGCCGTGTCCCTTGGCAGGCGTGAGGAGCTGCAGAGCAGCCAGGAGGCCTGGCTGTGCCAGGCGCAGCTGTACGAGGACGCGCACCTCGGCGGGTACCGGCGCATCTACCCGGCCCACGGCACCGAGCGCTACGAGCGCTTCTTCAAGCACAGCGGCTCCCTCTTCCGGGAAACAGCCTCATCCAAAGCACGGGAGGAGTGTGCCAGGTACGCCCTCACGGCTGGCACAGAGCCCGCCTGCTCCCCTTCCCATCCTAGGAGCAGCTCTGCTGCTTCACAGATGTGAGCCCGCTGGTGAGAGCTGGAGGCGAGGACCCTGCGTGGGCTGTGTCACCGCAGCAGAGACTTCCCTTGAGAGGCAAATGCAGTATTCCGTTGACTTCTGGGCTCTGGAGGCACCGTGTCGTGAGGGTCCTTCACCTTTCCGGGGGGCACAACCCAGTTCAAGGGCATTTCTTACAGAAGTGAGCATCTCCCGGCCCATTTCTTGGCACCTATGACAGCCTGTCCACTACAGAACTCCTGACTGCAGGAAAATGTCCCCGGATTGAAGGCTTCATAAGAACCTCGTGCTGTTGTGGCTCTTACTGAACCACTGAGATTACTGACTCTGACTCTTCTCTGGCAGGCAGCAACTGGAGGAAATTCGCCTGAAAAAGGAGAAGTTTGAAGCTGCCATCATGAAGAAGAAAGCGGAGAGGAAGGAAGAGCTGCACGGGGAGTCAGGAGGGGACAAACCCCGGACCAGCACTACCAGCACAGCTCCTTCAGCCCGCCTCACCTCCAGAAGCAGCAGGATATGGGATAGGAAGGTACTTTCCTCTTGTGGTGGTCTGTGGGGCTCCCAAAGGCAGTGATGTGGCGCTGGGAACAGTGTGGGTCCATGGGTGTCTCCCATGGAGCAGAAGCACAAGGTCCTCTTCATGCAGCACCAAGAGGTGACAGCTTGTGCTGGGAGGCAGCTGCTGCAGTGGCTCCCACTGGGATTTTCATCCCACCTCGCCCCAAGTCTGTAGCTCTCCTTAGGGCTCAGAGCACCTCATGCCTTTGTCTCTGCTGCGCATCGCTTCGTCTTTGCTGTAACTCAGTTCTTCCCTTCCCAAGGCACAGCACACGCAGGTCGACTCCATGCAACCCCAGGATATTGTGGCAAATGAGGAGAAGAAAAGAATAAATGCTCTGCTGCAACGTGAGAACCTTATCCGAAGCCTGGGCATCATAGACCAGCTCTCCCGCCTGCAACCTGCACCCCAGCCACCAGCTGACATGCAGAGGTCCCTCCCTGCTGACTGCAAGAGCCAGGTAACTGAAGAGCACCCAGACCCCTCCTGCGTGGCCAGCGCAGGAGACAGCCATTCCCAGGAGGATGGCGAGGATGGATCGCAGGCATTGAGCATCCCTGGCTCAGTCAGATGAGATCCAACACAGTGTATGGGTACACAGGGTTTTGTGCAGTTACTGACTTTGTCCCTTTCCAAATGGGTATGCTAGGGGTGTTCCCCTCACTGCTGAGAGTTCCTGGGTGCTCCTTCCCAGAAAACTCTTATGTTCCAAAGAACAGACCACAACAATACTGCCTTTTGGACACTGCTGTGCCTAGCACACAGCTAAGCGTGAGGGATGTGGAGCTGCTGGAGCGAATCCAGAGGAGGCCACATTGCTGCTGGAGCAGCTCTGCTCTGGAGCCAGGCTGAGAGAGCTGGGTTGGGGCAGCCTGGAGAAGGCTCCTGAAGGGGAGACCTGAGAGCAGCTCCAGTGCCTGAAGGGGCTGCAGGAAACCTGGAGAGGGGCTTGGGACAAGGGATGTAGGGACAGGCCAAGGGGAATGGCTTTAACCTGCCAGAGGGGAGACCGAGGTGAGCTCTTAGGCAGAAGCTCTTCCCTGTGAGGGTGCTGAGGCGCTGGCACAGGGTGCCCAGAGAAGCCGTGGCTGCCCCATCCCTGGCAGTGCTCAAGGCCAGGTTGGACACAGGGGCTTGGAGCAAGCTGTTCTAGTGGAAGGGGTCCCTGCCCGTGACAGGGGTTGGAACTGGATGAGCTTTAAGGTTCCTCCCAACTCAAACCAGGCTGGGATTCTAAAGGAGATCTGCATGGCTGTCTCATAGTGAGTCTTGGCTATCACACCATTCCCAAACCAGGCTGCCAGTCTGAAACCTGAGCAGGAGAAAGCCCCAAACCCACAGGTTGTCTGTGGGCTCCATCAGGCTCCAGGGGCTGTTCTGGGCACTGATTGTGAGTGTCACCTGCTGAGTTGGGAAGGCCTGGTTCTGGACCTGCAACTAATGGAAAACCTTGCACAGTCCATTACCCCTTCCAGCAGCGCCATCTGCTTCCAGCAAGGCCACCCCCTCCTCCTGGCTGGAAGGGTGGCTCTCGGGAGCACCAGAGCTGCAGGAATTACTCAGAACCTAGAAGTCTTCCAGTTTCTTCCAGGAGATTGGGAATAATTCATTTACCTTACAAAAGAAGCCTAAAATGGGATTTGATCTGTACAAACTGGGGCAGCTGCATTTCCTATACCAGATGGAGCAGAACAGAACCTGAAACCCAGATGCTGCTGGGTATTTTTTAGCAGAGAAGGGTTATCTGGGGGTGGGCCAGATCCTTCATCCCAAATCTTCCCAGCCTGCTCCTGCTCCAGCTCGGCCCAGTCAAGGGCCGGGAGCCTCGGCGCTGCTGCAGGTAGGATTTGAGTCTGGGATGGTGACGGTGACGTGCCCGGGGCAGCACCCGGAGCACTGCTTTGGTGAGTGCCTGTGGGTGACCAGAGCAGACGTTTCCTTCCCGTCTCTCCGGAGTAAGGGTGGCTGCTTTCATTCCTTCCAGCCGCAGTGCCACCGGGATGCACTCGGAGGCTTCACGACGCCCGTCCCCTTCTCTCTCCTGAGACACCCACTCCGGTCTTTGGGACAGCAGCACACGTACAACCCCAGGGCTGAGGTGCAGCTGCTGCCCAGCCTGGGCTCGGGCTCTGCACCCGTGCTCTTGATTCGAGGCAAGAGGATCCCGTACACAGCACGGCAGAGCCTCCGGTCACCAAACAGGGGCTGGCTGCAGGGCTGGGCAGCATCAGCGACAGCCATCACCCGGCCCGGCACCGAGCCCGAGGGGCAGCAGGAGCGAGGCCAGCAGCTCCCTGCTGCTGGAAGCAAGGCTGAAGGCTGTGAGTACACATTACCTTCCTCCAGCTCTGCGTGTCTGCACCGCGGAGGCTCCAGAGAGTGCGCTGGAGCCAAGGGCAGGTGCTGTGGATGCTCCTCTGCTTGCCAGGGTGGGAGGAGCGGGTGGGCTCAGACCCTGCAAGGGGACACTAAACTCTTCTCTGGGAACTGGTGACCACCCGAGTCCCTGCCTGCAGCTGGCACCATCCCACTTAGAGGGGCAGGGAAGCAAGTGGTGGTTTCTCAGGACCAGCAGTTTATGTGTTGGGATGGGGGAGCATGAGAAGATCCCACCTTCCCCCAGCCCTGCACAGCTCTCCCCAGCGGCTGGGCTGCTGTGCACCAGGGCCAAGCACCATGAGGCGTGCAGGGGGCTGCTGACCCCCAGAGCCACCTGCCTGCACCCCAGCTCTGCCTGTGCTCTTCCAGGTGAAGCTGGCAGGCCGTCCCTCAGCGCTGGCGGCTGGCACCCGGGTTCGCCGGCCAGCACCGGCCGGGACACACGCAACGGCATCCTCGGCCGTGCTGCCACCCCGGAGCTGCCCATCTCCCCAGCCTCGCCCCGCGCCGGACCCTCGCCCGTTCGCAGAGTGAAACGCACAGGTAACGGGGCAGAGTGGACCCGCGCTCGGCTTCCGCGCCGCGGGGTTACCGCGGCTGCCGGACGGCGATGGCTGCCTCCCCTCCTCGGCTGGAGCCTGGGCCCCGGGTCGGGTCCCGCCGCACGGCCCGGGCAGCACCGACACCCCCTTGGCTTGCACCATGCGCGCACCCCTCAGGGGCTGCCCGGTGCCCGTGATCGCCGGCGCGGCCGTTCCGGGCATCCCGCCGGCCCCCGCTCCGCCCCCGGCGCAGCCCCGCCCGGTTCCCGTGCCATGGCGGCGCTCCTGCGGCGCGGGTTGAGAGCGGCCGCGCTGCTCACCGGGACCCCGCGGCGGGCGGCGGCGGCGTGGCGGGGGGCACCGGAGCCGCCGGACCCTGCGATGGAGGAGGCCGAGAGCTGCGGGGAGGCGGCACCGGGGCTGCGGGGCCGGGGCTCTCACGTCTCTCCTCTCAGGCCGCGGCGGCGGCGGCGGGAGCTGGGCAAGGAGCGCGGAGCCCCCGAGCGCACGCTGACCTGGTCGGCCATGGAGCAGATGCGGTGAGCGGAGGGGCCGGGCCCGGTGACCTTTCCCCGGTGACCGCCGCCCCGCTGACCGTGCTCATGCCCGCAGGTTCCTGCGGCGGGAGCTGCCCGAGGAGTGGCCGCTGGAGCGTCTGGCCCGGGGCTTCGGTGTCAGCCCCGACGTGGTGCGGCGGGTGCTGCGGAGCCGGGCCTGCCCCCCGCCGCACCGCCGCCTGCGGCAGGACCGGAAGGCGCTGAACGCCGCACCCAGATCGGCACCGGGCCCGGAAACCGGCCGCGAGGTGCGCGCTCCCGACGGCACGCTGCTGTACCGGGTGCCCTGGGGCGGGCCGGGGCCCGGCGAGCTGTGAGCGGCCGCGGGGGCACCGCCTCCCCCCGCGCCCGCTCCGCCTTGGCCATGGACTCCGACGCTGCGCGGCTGCTGGACGCGGCGGAATTCGCGGCCCAGAAGCACCGGGAGCAGCGGCGGAAGGACCCCGAGGGCACCCCTTTCATCAACCACCCCATCGGTGCGGAGGCCGTCCGGCACCCCCCTGCACGGGGCGCTCCCTCCGGCCCGACTCGGGCCCAGCAAAGCACCGGGGCCCGCTCCCGGCTGGGGCAGAACCCAAGTGGCCGAGCACGGGGTGGTTTTGGGGGTCTGCCCACGCTCTGCCACTGCCTTGTCCCCTTGCTCCCCGGTTCTCCCTTGTCCCTGTGACCCGTCCCTCCGGCCTCCACATCCCCCCCCCGCGTTGTCCCCACAGCCCCCCTTGTCCTCACAGCCCCCTCTTCCATCCCTGCTTTGCCCCTACAGCTCCCCACTTGTTCCTACCGGTTCCCCCCCCCCCGTCCCTGGTTTCTCCCTCTGAGCCCCGGCCCCGCAGCCCCCCGCCTGCCCAGCCCAGGACTTTCCTGCTCACCCGCAGCCCACCCCCCTAACCCTAACCCTAACCCGTTCGCTGCCCCACACTCCCCGTCACCCTGCTCTGTCCCGCAGGCGTCGCTCGGATCCTGGCCTGCGAGGCCGGTGTGACCGACATAGAGCTGCTGCAGGTGATGCCCGGTTTCCCCTCCCGCGTTCCCCGCCGCGGGGTCGGCTCCATCCCGACCCGCCCGCCCCCCTGCAGGCCGCTCTGCTCCACGACACGGTGGAGGACACGGACACCACGTTCGCGGAGCTGGAGGCGCGGTTCGGCGGCGCCGTGACGGGCCTGGTGCGGGAGGTGACGGACGACAAGGAGCTGCCGCGGGCCGAGCGCAAGCGGCTGCAGGTGGAGCGGGCCCCGGGCCGCAGCCCCCGCGCCAAGCTGCTGCAGCTGGCCGACAAGCTGCACAACCTGCGGGACATCGCCCGCTGCCCGCCGGCAGGTACGGGAGCACCGGGCCCGCTGCGGCGGGGGCTGCTCCGCTCCCTGCCAAGGGCCGGGCGGGTTCCCGGTGCAACCGGGCGGCTCCGAGCCCAGCGGGTGTGTGTGTGTGGGTGTGTGTGAGAGAGAGAGAGATGGTGCCGGGGGAAGCGGGGGGGAAACCGGGCCGGGCGGCGCTCAGCGCCCGGTGCCCCCCGTGCAGGCTCCGGCTCCCGGCGGGGCTCGTGACGCCGCTCGCGCGTGCCCCCGCAGGGTGGTCACCGGAGCGCGTGCAGGAGTACTTCCGGTGGGCGGCGCAGGTGGTGTCCGGCCTGCGAGGGACGAGCCCCGCGCTGGAGGCGGCGCTGGAGCGGCTCTGGGCGGAGCGCGCGGCGGGGGCGGGACCGGAACCGGGACCGGGGGCCGAGGGCGGTGCGGGGAGCGACAGCCAATAAACGTGCACAGAGCCGATGTCCCGCCTCCTGCGTAGCCATGGCACAGCGCACTTCCGGAGCGGGGGTTCCGGCGGGGCCGCGGGTTGCCGTTCCGGTCCCCGTCATGGCCTCCGCTGGCCGCCGAGACGCGCCCGAGGCGCCCGACTTCGGCATCCTGAAGCGGCTGGCGCGGGACCAGCTCATTTACCTGTTGGAGCAGGTCCGGGCCCGGGGGGGCGGCGGGGTCGGTGCGGTACCGGCGGGGGGCTCGGCGCTGGGAGCAGCCGGTGTGAGCCGCCTGCCCGCCTGCCCGCAGCTCCCCGGGAAGAAGGACCTGTTCATCGAGGCCGACCTGATGAGCCCCCTGGACCGCGTCGCCAACGTCTCCATCCTCAAGGTACCGCGGGGCCCGCGGGCAGATGCCCGTTGCCCGCGCTGCCCCCGGTGCCCGCTCACAGCCCGGCCTCTCCCTGCAGCAGCACGAGGTGGACAAGCTGTACAAGGTGGAGAGCCGGCCTGCCGCCGGCGCCAGCGACCAGTGAGTCCCTCACCATGGCAGTGGGGCACAGGGGCTGGCAGGGCAGGAGGGGGGGCAGGCGCCTCATCGTGCTCTGGATCTGTCCCTGCTGGACCAGGTGGTCCCTGGGCAGAGCTGCTGAGGGTCCAGGGCACAAGGGGCCTCTCACTGCCTCTGCTATGGCAGGTTCTGCTTCCTCGTCCGGCCGCGGATCAGAACGATGCGGTACATCGCTGGTGAGTGCAGCGCCCAGGACACTTGTCCTGCGCCTGGGGTTTTAGTTCCTGCCCCAGGCACTTGGGGTGCTAAGGCCCTCACTGGGCAGGAGGAGCTGTGCCAGGGCAGGGGCCAAGCGGCCTTCACAGCCTCTGCACGTTTCTCACATGCAGATATTGTCAATGCCGACAAGATGTCAGGGAGGAGCAGGAAGTACAAAATCATCTTCAGCCCCCAAAAGGTCAGTGTGACCGTGCTCAGCTGCCCGTGACCCCATTCACTCTGTCTGCCGGCCTTTATGCCTTCCCCCCCTTCTATACACACCAAACGTCCTTCATTTGTAACCCAGAAACGTTCAATTAAACCAAGCAGCACGATACTTCCATCACCAGGATCCCTCCGCCACCAGGGCTCTGCATGCTTGGAGCACGGCTGGGCCCTGAGGGTCTCGTTCTCTTCCAGTTTTATGCTTGTGAGATGGTGCTGGAGGAAGAAGGAGTCTTTGGTGGTGAGTGACGCTGCGGTGGCTGCCCCTTCCCCTCCCTGCGGTAGCTCTGACCTGCAGAATTCCCGTTGAATCCCAGTGCGGGATCCCTGTGCTGGAATGGGAGCGTGGGCAGGAGCTGTGGTTCCCTCTGGCCTGGCTGCCTGCAGGCATGTGCCCACCGTGGCATCAGCACCAATGGGAGAAGAGAGGGTCCTGCCATAAATCTGGCAAAGCTCCTTCTCTGCTTCCCAGAACTCTGACAGGGCTCTCACTCGGGGCTGTCACCCAGGGCTGTGATGGATAACCATCGCCTTCCCCTGTCCCAAACCCAGATGTCACCTGTGACGAGTGGTCCTTCTACCTGCTCCCCCTGGACGAGGACATCATCAGCATGGAGCTACCCGAGTTCTTCCGTGACTACTTCTTGGTCAGTGCGGCGATGCTGCCAGGACGCAGCTCCCCCCTTGCTGTCTGTTGGGCTGGGGACAGGGCAGCTCTGTTCAGAAAGCTGATGAGTGACATCCCGCTCGGTCCCAGGGTGGCTTTTGCCAGAGGTGGCTGCGCCGATGGGCTGTGATGCCCCTGTACACATACCCTGTGCTGGCTCCTTGTCTGCTCCCTGTGAGCAGCTTTGGGGCATCCCAGCACATTTCTCCTGGAAGCCCAAGCCCGGGGCATGCTCTGTCCCCAGCCCTCTCCCAGCCGAGTCCCCCGATGCTTCTCTGGTTCCTCCCCACCAGCCTGCCCAGAGCTCTCGTGGTCCTGCAGGAGGGAGATCACCGCTGGATCAACTCCATCGCTCGAGCCCTGCAGTTGCTGAACTCCCTGTACGGCCCATTCGGCAGGGTCTATGGGATCGGCAGATGTGCCAAGGTACAGCCACACGTCAGGAAGCCTCCGGGCCCTTTAAGGGCACAGCTTAAACCCCATCAGCTGTGTGGCCTCTTCCCAGGCTGTGCTGGGACCTGCCCCGTTGGGAGGGGAACCCAGCTCTCCTTTGTGCCCTGGCCAGCACCAAGGTTGGGCAGGGGGAGTCCCAGCAGCATCTGCTGCTCTTTGGGGTGCTGCAGAGCCCCCTGTGCCTGCTGCAGCTGGGGGCCCTGTGGGACGCCACGTCCTGGGTGGCCCATGTGAGGGCCTGGGGCTGCGGCAGGCTGATGGGAGCCTGCGCCTGCTCCTGGGTGCTGCCACGCTCTGCCCCTTGCAGATGAGCTACGAGCTGTGGCGGGACCTGGAGGGGGAGAGCGAGGGCGATGGCCAGGGCAGGAAGCCTGAGATTGGCAACGTCTTCCTCATGGACAGAGGTGGGCTGGAGCACGGCAGGCAGCAGGCCATGGGGAGCAGCATGGGCTGGCAACGTGCCCGGAGGGGCAGGAGAAGCTGTGGGATGGATGTGGGGTGCAGGAGGTGCTGTGGGGTGCAGCTGGGCACTGGCTCTCATTGCAGACACTGACTACGTGACGGCGCTATGCTCCCAGGTGGTGTATGAGGGGCTGGTGGACGACACATTCCGCATCAAGTGTGGTAGGTGGCCGGGAGGGCGATGGGGCTCTGCAGCCACGTACGTAGTGGAGTCCCCGGTGTTCATGCTGGTACCACACACCTGACACTGAGTTGCGGCCAAGGCTGTTCCCTGCAGGCAGATCTGGTGCTGCTGGAGGCTGTCCATAGCCTGACCAAGCTGCGGGCAGGCAGCTGCTCTCTGCTGCATGCTGCAACAGGGCCAGCATGCATGGCCATGTCTGTTGCTGGCGCAAAGCAGCTCTTCATTCTCTGCAGGGAGCGTGGATTTTGGACCAGACGTCACCTCTTCTGACAAGAGCATTAAGGTGCTGCTCAATGCCCAGGACAAGGTGAGCATTTGGCCTTTATGTGCCTCAAGGGAAGCGGGTTCCCCCTGCTCAGCCTGACCTGGGAGCAGCTGGGTGCTGCTGGGCCTTGGAGCCCAGCATGGGATGGCTCAGGGTAAAGAGGCCAGAGAAGCATGCTCTGCAGGCCCCGCTGGGCTCCTCTCGCCAGCAGAGTCCCTGCGGGCCGGGCAGTCGGTGCTGCAGACATTGGCCGTCCCGGTGGGGACTCCACGTTGTCTCGCTGCTGCACCCACCGGCTCTGGGCACGGGCGGCTGCGGGTGCCTGGAGCACAGGACACGTGCCCAGCACCCGCTGTGTGTGTTCTCTGCAGGTCTTCAGCCAGATTCGCAACGAGCACTTCTCCAGCGTGTTCGGGTTCCTGAGCCAGAAGTCCCGTAACCTGCAGGCACAGTACGATGTGAGCATCACCCGGGTGTGGGCACCCGCTGGGTCCTTCCACACCGCGTCACCACCACCGCGCTCTGCCTCCCGCAGCGGCGCCGCGGCATGGACATCAAGCAGATGAAGAACTTCGTGTCCCAAGAACTGAAGGGACTGAAGCAAGAGCATCGCCTGCTGAGCCTGCGTAGGAGCTGGGGCTGGGCACTGGGGAGAGTGGGGGCCCGAAGGGCTCTGTGAGTCCCCAGAAGGGCAGAGGGTCTGCGCTGTGGGCAGGGGAGTGGAGGCCATTGGTGCAGGTGTCTGTAGTGGGGGGACGAGCTCTGTGCAGAGCCTGTTACTCCAAATGCCCATCTCTGGCTCTGCAGATATTGGTGCCTGTGAGTCCATCATGAAGAAGAAAACCAAGCAGGACTTCCAGGAGATGATCAAGGCTGAACACTGTGAGTGCTGTTCTCTGTTCCACATCTGTTGCTAAGCTCATCCCAGTCCTTGCTCCACAGCTTCTGCTCTGACCCATGACCTCACTTGTCTGGGTCCTGGGCAGCCTCACACCTGTGTGGTCAAAGACAGGGAATCCCAGACTGATTCAGGTTGGAAGGGACCTTAAAGCTCCTCCAGCTCCAACCCCTGCTACAGGCAGGGACCCCTTCCACTGGAGCAGCTTGCTCCAAGCCCCTGTGTCCAACCTGGCCTTGAGCACTGCCAGGGATGGGGCAGCCACAGCTTCTCTGGGCACCCTGTGCCAGCGCCTCAGCACCCTCACAGGGAAGAGCTTCTGCCTAAGAGCTCAGCTCAGTCTCCCCTCTGGCAGGTTAAAGCCATTCCCCTTGGCCTGTCCCTACAGGCCCTTGTCCAAAGCCCCTCTCCAGGTTTCTTGTAGTCCCTTTAGCACTTCCAGATCATTTTATTGGGGTGGGTCTTCAGATCCTAAATAGGGTCAAAGCCACATCCTCAAAGGGCTGGTGAATGGTGGGCTAGGGGCACAGCATCACGAGCCTGCCCTGTTCCCTGAGGCTCGGGGAGGGAGGCTGAGCTCACAGTGCAGCCCTGGGCATGGGTGAAGTGATGGTGCCTCTGGCCCTGCTGCAGCTCTCTTGGAGGGCTTCGACATCCGTGAGAGCACCAGCTTCATAGAGGAACACATTGACCGGCAGGTAAGACCGGGTGGGACGGGGGACAGGCTGCCCTGGCCTCTCCGTCCTGCTGCAGGGACACCGGGGAGCTGGCAGCAGCCTGCCACCGCCTGCTCTGCTCCCACATAGGTGTCCCCCATCGAGAGCCTGCGCCTCATGTGCCTCCTGTCCATCACGGAGAACGGTGAGGCACCCGCCTGCACGGGGCAGGCACTGCAGCACCGCAGCCGTGGCACAGAGCTCACCCTGCTGCTTCCACAGGTCTCATCCCCAAAGACTATCGCTCCCTCAAAACCCAGTACCTGCAGGTGAGCAGTAGCTGGTGGCTCAGTGTACAACAGGCTTGTGTTGGACGGGGCTTCTCTTCCCTACTGCTGCTCAGGCACCTCTGCAGGACAGCCCCTGGCTCTGCCTGCCCCTGCCCTTTGCTGGGCTGCTCTAAACAGCCTGTCCTCCCACGGAGGTGGCACCGGTGCTGATCCGGTTCTGATCTGGCTGCCCCTTCCCCAGAGCTACGGCCCTGAGCACTTGCTGACCTTCCACAACCTGAAGCGCATCGGGCTGCTGACAGAGCAGGTGGCTGGGGAGACTCTGACTGCAGTGGAGAGCCGGGTCAGCAAGCTGGTGACCGACCGGGCCGCCGGTGAGAGCGGCTGCAGCCACATGGCAGTCATGGGTGCTGTGACACAGAGTGTGGCCCCGGTGCTGGCTCTGCCCATGGGGGCAGCAGGGCTGCCTGCACCACTGTCTGCCCTGCTGCCAGTGGCTCTGGGTGTCTCTGCCCACAGGTTCTGAGCTGTTTCTCTTTGCCTTGTTTTCCAGGAAAGATCACGGATGCGTTTAATTCTTTGGCCAGGAAGAGCAACTTTCGAGCCATAAGCAAGAAGCTGGGGTTGGTACGTGCTCATGCGGCTCCTGCTCTGCCCACGTGCCCACTGGTGCCAGAGGAGCTCTGGTCTGTCTGTGCCCGTGACTGTGGGCTCAGCACCCAAGGAGCCATGCAGCGCATGGGGCCAGAGCTGCAGCCACCCCAGGCAGGGGGGGGTCTCCCCTGGACAGGGGCTCACTGCGGTTTCCTGGTCTGTCCTGACTGGGCCCCGCTGGTGCAGTGGAGGGCTGGGCACTGCCAACACTACAGCCCTGCTCCAGCACGTGCAGCTGCCTGGCTCGGGGGTGGCAGCTCTGTAGCCTCTGTCCTGGGATGGCGGTGAGGTGACATTTCATCCCTGCCCTCAACACCCAGGCCCTCTGTTTGCTGGTGCTGAGGCAGTGGGGCAGGAGGTGGGGGCAAGGCTCACTCAAAGCCTCTGTCCCTCCCTGCCTGCACCTCGAAGGGGCCGGTGGAGCCCCAAGCGGGCTTGGTCCTGTGCCCCAAGCACCGCATATCTCTGCAGATCCCGCGGCTGGACGGCGAGTACGACCTCAAGCTGCCGCGGGACATGGCGTACGTCTTCAGCGGCGCCTACGTGCCCCTGAGCTGCAAGATCATTGAGCAGGTGAGCGCCACACGTGTGTCCCGAGCCCGGCCTGCGCCCGGGGGTTTCCTGCTGCTCACCCCGGCCCCTGCTGCAGGTGCTGGAGCGCCGGGGCTGGCAGGGCCTGGAGGAGGTGGTGCGGCTGCTCAACGGGCACGAGTTCTCCGTGTCAGGTAGCGCCGGCACGGGGCGGGGGGGGGAGGCCGGGGCTGCGGGTCCCACAGGCTGTGCCCCGTGCAGACAGCGCGGCCGAGGACAGCGCGGCGGCGGAGGCGCAGCGCGTGGTGCTCGCCGTGTTCCTGGGGGGCTGCACCTTCTCCGAGATGGCGGCGCTGCGCTTCCTCGGCAAGGAGCGAGGTAGGGGCCGCCGGGGGTGGGGCGGGGGCTCCCTGCTGCAGCTGGGCAGCGCTGGAGCCCCCGGGGACGGACGGGGGTCGGTCCGTGGCTCCCGGGCCCTCGCTGGGGCTCAGCGCGGCCTCTCCCGCAGGGTGCAAGTTCATCTTCCTGACCACGGCCATCACCAGCAGGCGCTGGCGGCAGCCAATCAGCGCTTCCGGAAGGCAAGTTTGTATCAGCGGAGCGAACGGTGCGCGCAGAGCGGGTCGGCAGCCATGAGGAAGAGGTGCGGGGCGGCGGCGGGGGGGGCACCGGCACCGGGACCGGGACCATCGGGGGGGGGGGGGGGGACACACTGGGACCGCGGGGGGTTGGCGGCGGGGGCGTGGCCCGAGACCGGCCCCGGCCAGTGGCGGCGGCGGCGGTGGTCGGGGCGGAGGGAGGGGGTGCCGAGGGGGCTGTGTCGTCGCGGCCCCGGCGGTCGCTCATGTCGCTGTGCCGGTGCCCGCAGTGAGGTGGTGGAGGCCGAGGCCGTGTCGTACTTGAACCGAGCCATAGCGGAGCTGCGGAATATCTGGGACGAGATCGGCATCTCCGAGGAGCAGCGCCTGGAGCGCATCTGCACCGTCAATGTGCACATCAAGGTGAGGGCTGGAGCCCAACCGGGAGCGAGCACACGGGGACATGGCCAAGGCTGTGTCCTGGCCGCGCGCTGCCGGGGCTCCCCCGGGGCCGTCCCTCGGCTCGGCCCCAGCCGTGGGCCCGCTCTACAGCCCCGGTTCCCTGCCCCTTCCCTTCTCCATCCCCGTGGCCCGCCTCTAACCGCGGCCGTGCTGCAGAACTTGCTGGACATGATGGTGGCGGAGGAGGAGGGCCTGAAGAAGCGTCTCTTGAAGAGCATCGCCCTCTGCCGGAATGAGCTTGACACTCTCTGCAAGGAGCTCCAGCTGGACCCCGTTGAGGTGAGGTGCTGCCTCCCTCTCCCGGTATCCTGCTGGCGGCAGTCTGTTGCTGTCTGGCCTCTGCCTGGCGTCCTAGGGAGGCCGGAGCTCATTCAGAACTCTTTTTCCTGATGCTTGCTAGGGCTGGAGGCTCTGTGGCTCCTCGCAGGGAGATGGATGTGAGGAGGGCAGGGGCCTTGTAGCATCTCATTTTGTGTGTTGCTGCTGTGTTTGTGCCTTACTGGGGAGCCCCTTACTCAGCACAAGGGCTTGTGTCTTCATTTAAGGAGTCTTAAGTTTTGTTTAAGAACTTTAAGGAGAGCTGCAAGTCAGATCTGCAAGAGCTGATGTCTGTGCTCTTGCAGGCAGAGGAAGAAAGTACCATCCTGCAGATGGAGAAGAATCTGCGTGCCCGCGTGGAAGTGATGTTAAAGCAGAAAAGGGACAGAAAGCAGGAGCTCAAAACCCTGCAAGAACAGGATCAAGACCTCTGCAGCATCCTCTGCACAGCCCCATTCAGCATCGACAGCAATGCTGTGCCCAGCCTGGAGGACCTGGATTGCTACAGGCGCCACGTGGCCTCCCTGACCACCGAAAAGGTAATGGGGATGGGGCGAGGGCCTTGCCAGGGGGCACACAAGGCGCTCACTGGTTCCTGACACTGTTCCTCATCTCCAGGAGAAACGGCGAGAGGAGTTTGTCAGCAGGAAGCGCCAAATCATCCTCCTCATGGAGGAGCTGGACCACACTCCAGACACGAGCTTTGAGCGGGAGGTGGTGTGTGAGGACGAGGATGCTTTCTGTCTGTCTGAGGACAACATTGCTGCCCTCCAGCACCTGCTGCAGCAGGTACTTGGCTCGCTGAGGCAGTGCTGCTCACAGTGGGGGCTGTCAATGGGCATCACTCAGTGATCAGCCTGAGTGCCAGGGGAGCTTTCTGAGGCCAGTGAGCCAGCATCCGCTCGTGTCCATGGGGCCACGCTGAGCTGGAGCTGTCCCCTTGCAGCTGGAAGCCCAACGGTCCCTGAACGAAGCCGTGTGTGCGGAGCTGCGCTCCAGGATCCTCATGCTCTGGGAGCGGTTGCAGATCCCTGAGGAGGAGAGAGTGGCCTCGGCAGTGCACATGGCTGGGTCCAGGGCCAAAACCATAAAAGCTGTAAGGACCATCCTGTACCTCGGTGTGGGAGGGTGGGGGGCAGCAGCTCTGTGTCTCACACTCCTGAGTGGAGATTTTTCCCACAGTTGGGTGCAAAGCAAATAGGACAAGTCCTGCCCTTGTTGTGGGAGCTGGGATTTGCTGTTGGCAACTGCCTTGGCTTAGAAAGTGGTTTATGCAGAAGATAAATCCTGTTCTGTTCCTTTTTTTATGCTGCCTTCTCTAAGGCTGTGCTCTGCTCTTGTTGGCAGCTGCAGCTGGAAGCGGACCAGCTGGAGGAGATGAAGCTGCAGAACATGAAGTCTGTGGTTCAGGCGATCCGGGCAGAGCTGGCTGTCTACTGGGACAAATGCTTCTACAATCAGGAGCAGAGGGAACGCTTCAGCGCTTATTACGACGGTGGGTGCTGGTTCTCCCTGTTTGCTGACTCCCCTGTGGACTGTGTGCTGCCCCGAGGGCTGCACTCTGCTCGCAGCTGGGATCCCGGCTGCTTCCTGAACATGCTGTTGTATTCTCTGCAGAAGACTATACAGAGACCCTGCTTGAGCTCCATGATGCTGAGGTGCAGAAGATGAAGAACTACTATGAAGCACACAAAGATCTGTTTGGAGCTGTCCAGAAATGGGAGGAGAACTGGAAGCTGTTCCTGGAGCTGGAGGTATTGTCCGGGCAGGAGTGTGCTCTGCCAGGCTCGGGGCTAGGTCAGCACCAGTGCGCACGTCTGCTTCTATGTGCAAAGTGCTGTTGGGAATAACCAAGGAGGCACTGAGAACCCCGGTGTGTTGGTGAGGGGAGGGGATGGGGCACTGTTGGAGCACTGTGGTTGGTGCTAGGGACTCTGCAGCAGGGATTGTTCCTCTGGGGCTGGTGTGTGTTGGGCTCTCTCCTGACCTCTCGCCTGTACCAGAGGAAAGCATCTGATCCCAGTCGCTTTGCCAACCGTGGGGGAAACCTGCTGAAAGAAGAGAAGCAGCGAGCAAAGCTGCAGAAGACACTTTCCAAGGTAGGTTCAGCCCTGGAGAAGAAGCTATAGCTAGGCCTGCATAGCACTGAGACAAGCGCAGCACACGGGGCCAGCAGTGTGTCCCTGGGCACAGGGATTCCCCATTCTGGGGGCAGTCTCTCTACACTGCCCTTGTGTCCTCATCAGCTGCAGGAGGAGCTGCAGAGCAGGGTCCAGGCCTGGGAGCAGGAGCAGGAGGAGCCCTTCCTGATGAGGGGGCAGCAGTTCATGGAGTACATGATGGAGCAGCAGCAGCTGTACCACCTGGAGAAAGAGAAGGAGAAACAGGAGCGGGTGAGTGCGGGGCTGCACGTGAGCCTCTGCTGCACTGCATGCCAGCAGCTCATTGATGGTGCATTGCACACCAATGGTTCAGCAGGTGTCTTGGTGGCCCTGCCATGCCGGGCTGGGAGCTGCCCCAGCAGCTGCTCTCTCTTCTCACTCTGCCTGGAAGCAGCTTTGTGTGCAGCCACCTTTCTGTGACAGCAGGACTGGTGTCCATTGCTGTCAGTGTTTGTGTGTGTGTTGAGCCCCTTTGTTGGTCCCAGCTGTGCCAGAGCAGCCCCTTGGCTCTGGGTACCTGTAAACCTGTTGACACAGCTGCTGCATGGCTGTGCCATGGGCTGACTGGTCCAGGCTGGCAGAAGCTGCGCTGCTGCTCGGCTGGGCTGTCAGCGCTGGTGTCTCACACAGCAACTGAAGAAGAGCCGGCAGATGGAGGCAGAGATGATGTACGGCAGCACCCCACAGACACCCATCAAGCGGCGGGTGCTGGGCCCCCACACCCCCAGCAAAATGCGGAAGGTAAAGCTGTGTGTGCAGCAGCGTGGCTATGCTGGGCCTTGCGGGTCACCACAGCCCTGCCTGGACTGGGGCTGCCCTTGGCCCTGGGCAGAGATGTGGTGGGGTTTGGGAAGCTGGGGGCAGGCCCCGGCCGTGGGCACCTGTTCCCCTGGGGCCAAGGGGCCTGTTGTGCTCTGGAGGCTCTGCACAGCCAGCGCTTGCACCCAGGCTTCCCCAGCACGGTGCAGGCGTGTGTGACACGGGCTCTGCTTTCCCTGCAGCTCAATGGCAATTCCACCTCCAGCGTGACACCCAACAGCACCGTGCGCTCGGTTTTCGGGGCAGCCATCCACCGCTCGCCAAAGTCTAAGCTGCCGCCCTCCGGAGGGAAGGTAAGGAGCTGCCCGGGAGGAGAGGGGTGAGCTCTGCTGTCTCCTTGGGCTTCACTGCTCCTCTGCCGCGCTCCTGCAACAGCCCCTCTGTGTCTGTGTGCTGCTGGGCCGGGCTGCTGCCACCCTGGCAGGGTGTTCCTGGGGTGTGAGGGAGGAGGAGGAGGGTGGTGACAGCACCCAGGAGCTCTTCCTCCAGCCCCCATTTCTGCTGTTGCTCAGTGCTGAGCCTGCCGCCTGGGGGGGACCCTCAACATGCACGAGTGCTGCTGCATGTCCCCGGGCTCAGCCCAGTGCCCTGCAGGGCTCCTGCAGCGTGGAGCTGCTGCGGTGCTGCCAGCGCCCGCTGCTCCCTCACTCCTGTGGCCCCTCTCGTGTGGGTTCTCCTGCAGGTCGGCTCTGCTCGGACCCCCGGCCGTGCCGCCGCCAGGCCGCCCCGTCCCGGGCACAGGGAGCGGAACAAGGAGAACGTGTCACAGCTGAACGGAACCGCCCTGAGCGGTGGGTGCACCCCCAGAGCCCCCACCCAGCGTAACCAGAGCATTAATTCTGTTCCCAGCACCTATTCTGACTTTGCGGTAATTCACCTCTTCTCCCCCCGACTCCCTTCACTGGGCAGCACAAGGGGGGGGTGCTCCCCCCTCCCAGAGCACCCCACGGGGCAGCAGCTCTTTGGCTCCACAGCGAGAACTCAAAATTGAGGTTTGGTGGCCAAGGCCAAGCCCTGCCCATGTCCCAGGAGGGCCCTGAGCAGGCACTGGGGAGCAGCCACAGCCACATGAGAGGTGCAGCCCAGGCCCCCTGGAACAGCCCTGCCGCTGGGGCTGTCTCGAGCAGAGTCCTTCCCCTGTCCCTATGGTCACGGTCCCCCAGTGCAGGGTGCTCTGGGGCTGCTGGTGCTCCCTGTCCTCCCTGGGGGGTGCAGCAGCCGTGCTCTGCTGCTGTCCTAGCCCAGGCAGCAGGAGAGAGAGGAGGGGAGCTCTCCTGGTCCCCCCAAGCAAGGGAAGCTTTTTCCTGCTGCCTGCATGGTCTCATCTGTCACACGCTTGCATTGGGGCTCTGCTCGCTGTCCCCTGCAGAGGGACCCTGGCATCTCTCTTCCCTTTCCCTTGGTCCCTGCAGTGTGCTGAGAGCTGCCTCAGCTGTGGGGAGGGTGCTTCCTGCTCCTGGATGGGGCTCTGCTATCTCTGGCCGGCTGGAGGTCTCTTACCCCACCCTTCAGCATGGGCTGAGCCCAAGCTTTAGCTCTGACCCCAAATGGCCACGAGCCTGGTGGCAGCTAAGCTGGGGTATGCTGAGATACTCACCCTGCTGCCGGGCTGATCCAGGCTCAGGCGCAGGGCATGGGGCTGGTTGGGTTTGGTTTGGTTTGTGATGGAGGCAGGTTCCTGCCAGCTCTGCCTGTGCTCCGGCCACCGGGCAGGACTGTCCCTGTCCTCCTGCTTTGCTGAGGCACAAGTGGTGCTGCTGGGCTCTGACAGCTCTGACAGCTCTGACCTGGGACCTGACCTGGCTCCTGCTTCTTGTTTCCACAGCGCGAACTTTCAAAGGCCTCCAGATCTGAGAGCGGCTCCCACGTCCTCAACTCCACCACCACCACTGCCTTCTGCTGATGCCTGGCCTGCCACTCCTCCCCGCTGCAGTGAGTCTGCTCGGGCAGAGCCCAGCTCCCCGTGCCCACAGCATCCTGTGCCGCGGGGCTGGGTCCTGGGGGTCCTGAGGGGGCACTTTTAAAAACTTGCTTTTATTTGGGGAAACGCTTGCAAACGTTCATCATTAAAGGCTTCGTAAGGGGTCACGTTGAGGGGGGTGGCTGGGGTGAGCAGGTGTGTGGGCTCTGCCCTGCTGAGCATGCTCTGGGACAGACGGGCCCTCGGTGCCGTTCCTCCTGGGCTTTTCCCCTTTGTCACTGCTGTAGCTATTGTCCATCAGCAGAGCCTTCCTCGCCATCCCAGCAGGCTTGTGGGAGTGCCCCCAGGCGCTGGGCCTCACCTCTCCCCGGGGGGAGAAGCAGTGGTGGGGGTCCAGGGGGAGCGGTAGGGCCCTTTATGGACCTGGCCTTCCCCTGGAGCTCCTGTAGCCCTAGGACCTGTACCCTGCTGGTGCCTGAGCACTGCTGGAGCAGAGGGGAGCTGCGGTGGGACAGGGACGAGGCTTTGGTCCCTGTGCACAGGAGGGGGCAGCTTGGCCAACCCCCAGGGTGAGCTCTGCACTGCCTCCCCTGGGCTGGGGACAGCACGGACCTGGGCCCAGCACAGCCGTGGGGCCTGGTTGCACCTTTGCTAAGGAAGCTCTGTGCAGATGTGCCTGTCCCTGATCATGACTAATTTGCACCTTGTTATCACTACAGTCCCCCACTCACTGTTATTTATTCTCCAGGTTCTGTCTCCTTGCTCTGTAACTGTATATACTGTTCATTGGAATAATAAATGTGTGTGTGTATGTGTGTGTGTGGCTGGGGGGGAGCGGTGGGCTCAGGGTTAAGCTGGAGCCATCCTTTGGACACAGCACAAACACCACCACAGCCATTCTATAAAAGCAGATGTAATAAATACCTCCAGCCCAGCCTGGGCTTGGCTTCAGCCCCTGTGCACCTGCAGCCCCGCTTCAGGCTCCGAGTTCAGCTCCTGGGGGACTGAGTCCGTGCAGGTCCGGTCCTGGGAGGCTGATGGCAGAGTGGGGCCAGGGCTGGTTCCAGCAGCAGTGGGGTCCTCACCGCAGGCAGCCGGGGTGCTGGGGGGGGCCGGGGGCTCCCGCACGCAGACATAGGTGGTCCAGGGCCCGCACACCACTGCCTCCGCCCGCAGCCCCTCGGTCACCAGGTGCTCGATGCGCCGGGGCCGGTCGGAGCTGGCCTCGTCCCCGTGTCCCAGCTGCCCGTATTTACCTGCAGACGGCAGTGGGGCCATGTGTGGCCCTGGGGCCTCTGCCCCTGAGGGTGCTTGGGGGAGGGAATGTGAGAGCATCCGGTACAAGTGGCTCTGGGAGGGAGCACAAGTGCTCTGCTCTGAAACCTCGTGGCAATGAAATCCCAGACTGGTTGGAAGGGACCTCAAAGCTCCTCCAGCTCCAGCCCCTGCCACGGGCAGGGACCCCTTCCACTGGAGCAGCTTGCTCCAAGCCCCTGTGTCCGACCTGGCCTCAAACACTGCCAGGGATGGGGCAGCCACAGCTTCTCCAGGCACCCTGTGCCAGCGCCTCAGCACCCTCCCAGGGAAGAGCTTCTGCCTAAGAGCTCATCTCAGTCTCCCCTCGGGCAGGTTCAAGCCATTCCCTTGGCCTGTCCCTACATCCCTTGTCCCAAGCCCCTCTCCAGGTTTCCTGCAGCCCCTTCAGGCACTGGAGCTGCTCTCAGGTCTCCCCTTCAGGAGCCTTCTCCAGGCTGCCCCAGCCCAGCTCTCTCAGCCTGGCTCCAGAGCAGAGCTGCTCCAGCCCTCGCAGCAGCTCCGTGGCCTCCTCTGGCCTTGCTCCAACAGCTCCACGTCCTCCTTATGCCCATTTAAGAACCAAGAGCAGTCAATGGTAGGGAAGCACAAAACAAAAGCTGGTCCGGGGGGGTTTTACCGTCCCAGAGGCATCGCTTACCCCAGCCCCAGGTGTAGAGCTCGCCGCCTCCTGCAGCCAGGACAGTGACCGTCACCCGGTGCCCGCAGCACGGGACCCGCAGCCCCCCTGCCCCGGCACTCACGTGTGACAGCGGCCGTGTGCCGGGACCCGCAGCTGACCTCGCTGACCTCGGCCTCCTGCGGCAGGTCCAGCAGCGCCGGCAGTGCCTGGATGGAGATGAACGTGGCGGGCTCGGCCGCCGGCTGCTCCTGGCACGGGCTCAGCGCCGCAGCCCCTGCAAGTGCCGACCTTCAGCTGGCGCCGCAGCCCGCACCCAGCAGCACCCTCGGCAGCACCCTCACCTGCTCCCGCGTCCTCGCCCTGTGCCCGCTCCTCAGCCAACGCCTTGCAGGGCAGAGCCAACTGCCCCGACTCGTTCCAGCCCCACATGTAGAGGTCTCCTGCCTCTGCGGGGAGGGGGGAGCAGTCAGGCTCAGCCCTGAGCGCCCCTCTGCTGCTCAGGGGCTCCCACACCGGGGCCCTGCAGGCCGCAGCCCCTCACCGCTGACGCTGGCCGAATGCCACCCGCCCGCTGCCACGGCCCCCATGGGCACCCCGGCCAGCGCCTCCACCAGCCGCGGCTGCGCCTCCGACTCCAGCGTCCCGTGCCCGAGCTGCCCGTGCCTGCGGGAACACACGGACACAGACAGGACCCACCCCCCCCACAGCCCTCAGCTCCCGGCCCCACCGTGAGCCCACGGTCCTGAACCCTGCTGCCGCCAGCCCCGGTCCCCTGGGGCCCCCATCGTGGCCATATCCCAATGGGGCTGGTGGGGGCTCACGGCCCCTGCTTGCAGCACCGTGCCTGAGACAGGTCTGCACTGCTGTACCGCTGCTGCGGCCAACGGCACTGCTCTGAACTGGTAAATGTGCTCACGAGGAGGTCTCTCCATCACTGAGCTCATCCGGGCTGTGCTGAGCCAGTGACCGGCAGCGCGGTGTCCCCATAGTGCAAGCTGCACGCCGGGACTGGGATGGGACACTGTGCCTGCAGCTCCTGGCACCGGGCAGGCTGGTGCTGCCCAGCACAAGGATCAGCATCCTGAGAGCCCAGTTACAGACTGGGCTGGTGGTGAGCAAGGGGGACAGAACACACCAGGGGCTTCAGTTGTCAGAGCTGCTCCCAGAGCAGAAAGAGCTGGATGCGGCTGTGAAAGTAAAATAAACAGCTCAGCCCCATTCAGCACACGAATGTGGCCCTGGGGAGCGTCAGTGGCAGGACAGGATGCCAAAACCCTGCTGATGCCATGATGCTGGAAAGGCTTCTCCCTTTGCTTCATGGGAATGGCAAAGATGCACCGGGCTGGACCTCCTGGCATGGCTGAGACCCACAGCCAGCAGGCAGCAAAGGGCTGGCAGCAGAGGGGAAGGGGTTCCAGGCGCTCCCTGACTGAAAAGGGAAAGGGACTATGAAGGCTTGAGCAGGGCTAGCCAACGGCTGTTACCAAGGGGCTGTTACCCAGAGGGGCTGTTACTGAGGAGCTGTTACTGAGGAGCTGTTACCCAGAGGTGCTGTTACCCAGAGGGGCTGTTACTGAGGGGCTGTTACTGAGGAGCTGTTACCCAGAGGTGCTGTTACCCAGAGGGGCTGTTACTGAGGGGCTGTTACCCAGAGGTGCTGTTACCCAGAGGGGGTGCTGTTACCCAGAGGGGCTGTTACTGAGGGGCTGTTACTGAGGAGCTGTTACCCAGAGGGGCTGTTACTGAGGGGCTGTTACCCAGAGGTGCTGTTACCCAGAGGGGCTGTTACTGAGGGGCTGTTACTGAGGAGCTGTTACCCAGAGGGGCTGTTACTGAGGGGCTGTTACTGAGGAGCTGTTACCCAGAGGGGCTGTTACTGAGGGGCTGTTACCCAGAGGTGCTGTTACCCAGAGGGGCTGTTACTGAGGGGCTGTTACTGAGGAGCTGTTACCCAGAGGTGCTGTTACCCAGAGGGGCTGTTACCCAGAGGTGCTGTTACCCAGAGGGGCTGTTACTGAGGGGCTGTTACTGAGGAGCTGTTACCCAGAGGGGCTGTTACCCAGAGGGGCTGTTACCCAGAGGTGCTGTTACCCAGAGGGGCTGTTACTGAGGGGCTGTTACTGAGGAGCTGTTACCCAGAGGGGCTGTTACTGAGGGGCTGTTACCCAGAGGTGCTGTTACCCAGAGGGGCTGTTACTGAGGGGCTGTTACTGAGGGGCTGTTACCCAGAGGTGCTGTTACCCAGAGGGGCTGTTACTGAGGGGCTGTTACTGAGGAGCTGTTACCCAGAGGTGCTGTTACCCAGAGGGGCTGTTACTGAGGGGCTGTTACACGGCATCGGGACATGTGAGAGGATTCTCAGCCTTGCCAAATAAGCAAAGCTTAACCACGGCATTCAGCTTTTCAAAACAATCCTAGAACACCCGCTCACAAGTGTGGAATCCTTTCCTCTGAAGGGAAAGCAGGAAGGAGACAACGCAGTGTCCGCAACTGCAACAGCCGCTGCTTTAAACTGAGCATGATGTTTGCCATGAGGAGCTGCAGGCCAAGCCCCAGTCACCAAAAGCAAACGCTCCCGAGCCAGTGGGGAACACCACGGGAGGGTGACGGGCAGCTCTGCTGCCTGCGACCGCCTGCTGGGGGTTAGGGGGGATGTGTGGGTTCTGTGTATTCCACAAGTAGCAAAGAAAGCATGTTCCACCCTGTGAATGTGAACAGCTAACAGATCCTGTCACCCACTGTGACACAGCGTTCCTGCCCACAGCACGGGCAGGAAGCAGCACCGTGCTGGCAAATGCACACCCACAGCTCGGCCTCGGAGCAACGGCAGCAGCAGGAATCGCTGGATAGAGGGGCAGGATGGGCTGGAGCCATGCCCTCCTCTGCTGGGAAAACAGTGGACATGGGGCCACATGTGCAGACACAGCCCCCAAACTGTTCACCGCATCCAAGTGCAACTGGGGGCAAGTGGAACGGGTTGGACGCTTTTCCCAAGGGGTTTACTCCCCTCCTGTGGGGCTGTAGCAGAGGAACCCTGCACTGAAGTGTTGACAAACAGCACCAACCTCCATTGCAGAAACAAACAGTTGGGGTTTTTGTGGAGCAGGAAGAGAGGGATCATAGAACCACACAACCCCAGCCTGCTTTGGGTTGGAAGGGACCTTAAAGCTCCTCCAGCTCCAACCCCTGCCATGGGCAGGGACCCCTTCCACTGGAGCAGCTTGCTCCAAGCCCCTGTGTCCAACCTGGCCTCGAGCACTGCCAGGGATGGGGCAGCCACAGCTTCTCTGGGCACCCTGTGCCAGCGCCTCAGCACCCTCACAGGGAAGAGCTTCTGCCTAAGAGCTCATCTCAGTCTCCCCTCGGGCTGGTTAAAGCCATTCCCCTTGGCCTGTCCCTACAGGCCCTTGTCCCAGGCCCCTCTCCAGGTTTCTTGTAGCCCCTTTAGGAGCTGAGCCCTGCGCTGTGAAGGATGAGGTGAGGCACAGATGCAGTTCCTGGCCATCCTTTGCCCCTGGGAAGGAGATGTTTGTGCTGAGCTGATGGACCAACAACCTCAGCTGGGCACCCAGTGAAGGTGAAGCAACCCCACAGCACCCAGAGAACCTGAGACTAGAAGAGAGGCAGGCCCAGGAAAGTGCATTATAGAATAAAAACCTGGGGGCTGCAAGTGAGCTGCAAACTGCACATCACTGTGTGACAGGCTGATGGGGCAGACCCCAAACCTCCAGCTGTGTTACACTCGGTACCACACCCCATAAGGAGAATACCTGCCACCACCCTGCATGTACAGTGCCGGGCAGTGCAGGAGCAGCGCTGCAAGACCAGGTAGAAGGGTTATGTGCCCGGCAGCAAAACCGGGACAAACAACGAACAGCAAGCACCTGGGACAACACACCAGTCCCTCCATCATGCTACTGGCCTAAAGACATGGTGTGAGAGAGCCGAAATGGGGGGACAGGCTTGAGCCCCAGTATTGGGACACAGCTGCACCCCCATCTTCATCCCTGAGGCACCCACGCCCCATCCCTAGCACCGAGGACAGACCTGCAAACTCACCCTCAGTGCAGGAGGGAGGGAAGTGCTGTAACTCAACAGTAGTTGTATGTAACTGAAATGACTTCAAAGTTATTAATCCTAGCTCAGTAATTATGTGTAGCACCAGGGACAGCAATAGGACCACAAAGCCACGAGTGATGTTCGCTCCTCAGTTACACTACTGGTCGTGTCAGCACTTTACTGGATTATTTTAGCCCCTTGATGAGTCCACACTACAGAAACCTGAACCCGTTTGTTTTGTGCCTACAGCTACTGGCGGCTCAGACCCTGAGGTGAGTGACCCCAACACCAACATCCTCTCACCTACACCCCCACAGTCCTTCCTGTAAGCCCCCCATCATCCCTGTTGCACCTCCCCATCATGGGGTAATGCACTCAGCATCCATCCCCACATGCATCCCTGCCCCAGCTTTCCCCCAGCCCCTACGTCCTTAACCTCAGACCCACGTACCACGTACCTTTTGCCTGTGCTGCCTCCCTTCTCCTGCACCCCCATATCCCCCTTGCACTCTCGTATTCCACCTGCACCTCCGTATCCCTCCCTGCATCCCCATAGCCCCCCCGCACCCCCCCATCCCTCGCACGGTTCCCACAGGGTGGAAGCCGCCCCCCGCACCCTCCCGCGCTCACCTGCCGCCGCCCCACGCGTGGAGCTCCCCGCTGGCACCCAGCACCAGGACGTGCTCGCTGCCGAGCGCCAGCCGCCGGGCGCGCAGCCCCGCGGGCAGGGCGCTGTAGAACGGCGGCCGCGGCGTCGCGAAGCCCCCGGGCAGCAGCGGCAGCGGGTGCCAGGGGGGGCCCCGCGGCAGGGCCCGGCTCCAGGAGGGCGCCCGGAGCCCCGCACCCCTCCGCCAGGCCCGCGCCGCCGTCGCGCCCCGCAGCACCAGGTGGGTCTCGGAGGGCAGCGCCTCGCACCAGCCCCGCAGCCGCCGCCGCCGCCCCGCGCTCCGCACCTCCAGCCCCGCGCCTGCGGGACCGGGACGTCAGGGGGAACCGGGGCCGGGGAACGGGGTCAGCCCGGGGGAGTGGGAGCAGAACCTCGGGGGACCGGAGCGGGGGGACCGGAGAGGGGGGCATCCCGGGGTATCAGCGGTACTGGGGAGAAGGGAGCATCCCATAGGGCAGGAGGGCATCCCGGGGCTCGGGGGGGTAGAGCAGCATCCTCGGGGTACCGGGGCTGGGAGTGAGGACAGGGACATCCCGGACGGACTGGCGCCGCAGGGGGACGGGGGATCCGTCCCGTGCATCCGGCACCGCGGAGGCAACGGGGAACGGGAAACCCCGGGGAGCCGGCGCCATGGGAGGTGGAGGGTCCCTCCCGGGGGCCCGGGATCAGGACAGACCGAGGGGACCGGCACGGGGAGGAAGCGGGCGGGCCGGGGGCAGCACCGGGCGGGCGCTCACCGGTCTCCACGACCACGTAGCTCCAGGCGGGCCACACGCGGCGGATCCCCCCCGGGCCCGGCTCCAGCCGCCGCGGGCCAAGGCCCGGGCTCGGCTCCCCCGCAGCCTCCTCCGTGCTGAAACCGAAGACGAGCCACGAGCAGCGCGGAGCCGCCATTGCAGGAGTCGGGGGGGAGGCGGAGGTACCGGGGGGCGGTACCGGGAGGCGGCACCGGGGGCGGCGCGGCGGCGGAGGGAGGGACAGAGGCCGGGCCGTGGTCCAAGAGCAGCTTTAGTGCGGTGTCACCGGGCGGACCTGCCGCCGTGCCGGGCTCAGCCGCGCGGGGGCCCGCGCCTGGCCGGTCCTCCCGGTTAAGGCAGACGGTGGCAAAGGCGGCGGTGATCCCCATCGTCCTCCCCTCGCCCCGGGGCACCGGCCAGGTGCGGGACGCCCCGGAGCAGCGCGTGCGGCAGCGAGTGCGGGCAGCCCCGGGCATCAGGACTGCTCCGGGTTGGGCTTGATGAGGCCGTAAGCCACGGCCTGAGCCAGGCTCTCCTTGGCCGCCTGCGCCACGCGCGGCTTCTCCTTGTCCTTGGCCAGCACCGAGAGGATCTCCAGCACCTCGCTGGCCATGAGCTGCTCAGCCACCTCCCGCCCAGCCGCCACCATGTTCATCACCACCACGGCCCCGCGGTGCTGCAGCTCCACGCTGGTGCTCAGCAGCAGCGCCTGCAGGATCTCCAGCCAGTGCACTGTCTGCAGGGCGGCAGGAGCCCTCAGCACTGCCCCCCGCACCCCGCCAGTGCTCGGTCAGGCTCGGGGCAGGACAGGCTGTCCTGGCTCCCAGGGGAGGAAACATGGGTCACCGGTGCTCCCCGGGTCCCCCAGCCCACCGCGGGGCACTCACCACCTGGGGGATCCGCTTGCAGATGGGGGGGTGCAGGGCCGTCAGCATGGCCAGCGTTCCCGAGGCCGCCCGACGCAGCTTCTCGTCCTCCTCCCCGCTGTACAGCACCATCAGCTTCAGCCGGTCACTGTCCTCAGCCAGGAACAGCTCCTGCACCTGCGGAGGAGGAGGAGGGTGGGTGGGATGTGGGAGACCAGGAGCCCAGCGGACACCCGGCCCGGCCCTCACCTCCCTGCTCATGGCCATGTTGCACATGCATTCCGTTGCAGCCAGCCGGATCAGCTCGTGCTCCTCAAACATGTACCCCTCGATCATGGGCACAGCCTTCTCCTTCAGGATCTTCTGCCTGCAGCAGGGCAATCGTGAGCGCTCCCGGCCCAGGGCAGCACACTGCCGGGATGGACAGGCCCCCGCCACCCCCTAGGCTCAGCCCAGCTCCACTGCCCCTACCGCAGCCTCTCGCTGATGCCAGCCAGGTTGGTCAATGCCATCAGCCCCTCGAAGTTCTCCAGGCCTGTGCGCTGAAGGTGCAGAAGACTCACCAGGGGCCGGACCACCTCATAGATCTGTGGAGAGCAGCGCAGGGCTCAAACCCTGAGCAAGGGACCGGGGCTGTGCCCGTGGAACTAGGGGTACCAGGGGGAGCCTTGAGCCCAGCCTGAGGGCACAGCTGCTCCCATGGTCAGGCCTAGGCCATCAGGACTTTGTGGGCAACACCAGGGTCTTCCACCTCCTGCTCCCCAGGGAAGGATAAAGCCATTCCAGCAGTTACGACAGTGCAGATCCCACCTTGGATCAACAGCCCTGGAGCTGCTGAGCCCTTTCCCAGTGGGCTGAGCCAAAAGCCCAGGCCCACTGCTGCTCCCACATGAGCCCCTGCTGTGGCCCTGCTCCCACCGCCTGCCCACACAGGGCCCCTGCCCAGCAGCCCCAGCCCCAGCCCACGCTCACCCGCTCTCCAGGGAAGGCCATCTCTGGGTTGGAGGTGATGGTGATCTTCGCCAGGGCCTGCGCTGCCTTGGTCTGCCCCACCTCGGTGCCCTCCAGGGACAGCGGGATGAGAGCCTGCAGGCAGAGGCAGAGCAGCAGTGCTGCAGCTGGTTCATCACGGCCCCAGCACGGTGCCCCCCGCTGCAGAGCCAGCCCTGCCCAGAGCCCACCACAGGCTGCAGCACAGCAGGGCTGACCCTCACCTTGCCTCCTCCCTGCGCAACCACACCGCCCCGGTCCTCCGCCTCCTCCACCAGCGCCAGGAACACTCTGGGGGCAGAGCGGGAGCAGCTGGAGCACCCAGACACCCGCAGCGGGCACAGGCTGCACCAGACCACAGACGTCCCCTTTCTTCTCCCAGGAGCTTGCATTGCCCACAGGCACAGGAGGCTGCAGCAGGACACCAGCAGCCTCTGGACCCAGCTCCCTCTCTGCCACCCCCCAGCTCGCCCATACCTGGAGATCAGCTCCCGGCAGGAGTTGGTGAGCGCCGGGTTCTCACTCTTCACCATGCAGGCCAGAGCCGACACCACCCCAGCCGTCAGCAGCTTCCGCACCCGGCGCTTCACAAAGTCGGGCTTGTCCTGGCCCAGAGGCAGGGTCAGCGCTCAGCTCGCTGCCACTCACCTGCTGCCATCCTCTGCGAGGTCCCCAGCCTCACCCCTGAAGGCCTCAGGGACACCCTGTCCCCCTCAGGATGCCGGGATCTGCCCCACTGCGTGCTCCCGAGACGCGCCGTGCCCTGCCCACCTTGGGGTGCTGCTCTGGGATGTGCTGCTTGGCATACTTGGCCAGCTCCAGCATCTGGGGGTCTGGCTCCTCATGGTCGTAGCTGTTGGTGCAGTTCACCAGGGTGGAGGCGACAGCGTAGAGCACGCTCCTGTCCTCCGACTGCAGGGGTAACAGGGCGCCCATCACACCCACCATGGAGAGGACAGGACAGGACAGGCCTCGAGCCCACCCAGCACCACACGCCGCTTCCACACTCCCCAGCCCCCGAGCGTGAGCCCCACCACCCCGGAGCACGTTTCCGCAGCGCAGGGAGCCCTCCGCAGCGCCGGCACGCACCTTGGCCAGCTGGAACATGGCCTGCATCGCCGCCTTGTCCTCCACAAACTCCTCCTTGACGTCGGCGTCGAAGGTGAGGTAGGCCAGGCCCTCCACAGCCCAGCGCCGTGTGCCCACGTCCATTGCCTCGTTGCAGAGCCACCTGCAAGGGGCCGTGAGCGCGGCTGCGGCCCCCCCGCCCCCCACTCCCTGCCCCCCTACTCACTTGCGGCACTGCTTGGCCAGCTTCAGCGTGGAGCCCTCGGCAAACTGCTTCATGCTGAAGTCGGTGCCTCCGGCAGAGCCCAGCTTGCAGAGCCCCTGCAGCCAGGAGCAGCGCCCGTGAGCCCCGCGGCACCGGGGGCACAGCGCTGCGGACCCAGGCCCTGCAGCCGCAGCCAGCAGCAGCCACGGGGTGCTCACCACCAGCGCCCGGATGCGGATGCTGTCCCTCTCGCTGTGCTTGTAGATTTCCTTGAGCAGGCTGACGCCGTTGGCGGTGATGAAGGAAGCGCGCTTGGCCTTGTCGGCAGCGTGGATCAGCGCCTCCACCGCTACCAGCTGGTGGGCCTCGCGCACCGAGGCGCAGAGGGACAGGATGCCGTCCATGATCCCCTCCAGCTCCAGCACCCTGTTCCCAGCGTCCGAGGGGCCCTGCAGCAGGCACGACACTGTCTGGATGGCCCGCAGCTTCCCCACCAGCTCCTGCCCCTCGAACCAGCTCCTGTGCAGCGAGAACACCGGGGGGGGGGGTAAGGCTGATGCATCCCACTGCCTCCGGCCACACACAGCCCCAGCTGCTGAACCCAGCACAGCCGGTCACTGGTGGAACTTACAACCTGCTTTTACCACTGAGAGCAAAAACGTTTGGTGTAGGGGTGCTGCTGCATGCGACCAAGCCCCATTTGCCCCGGGGACGCCCAGGCTCACCTCACGTAGTCCTTGCACAAGTGGTGGAAGTTTTCCCTCTCAGCATCACATTTCAGGTCATCGTAAAGTTTGCTCAGCAGCACCGAGGCGCTCATCCGAGTGTTCTCCGTCACGGGCAGGCTGCCCGGGCTGCCACACACTGTGCTTCCCACCTCCAGGATCTTCTTCAGGCCTAGGAGAAGGCGAGGACACACACCTCAGCGCTGGCAGGCACCCCGAGGCAAAGGGGTGCGAAGCCTGGCGGGACGCTGCGGGCTCCTCTGCTCACCCTGGTCGATCACCCACAGGCTCATGCTGTTGTTGGTCTCCTTTGGTGACTTCCTGGGCACGACCTTGATGAGCAGGTTGAGGGCATTGTCCCGGCCGTGCGCAGAGGCCCCTTCCAGAGCTAGCAGCTCCAGGAGGTGCTTGATCAGCAGTTTCAGGTCCTTGGAGGAATCTTCCAGAAGAGACAGTGCCCAGCAGTGAGCACCCCCAGCACAGCCCTCACCCTACCATGGCAGGGCTGGCAGGAGATGCTGCCATGACCAAGGGCTCCCGAATTCCAGCTCAACCTCACATTAACCCTGGGCCAGAGCCCTGGCTCTGCAGCAGGCAGCACTCACCCAGCACCACCGCGTCCTCCTTGCCACGGAAGTCCTTCTGCAGCCCCTCCTTCAGGGAGTCGAACATCACGTGCAGAAGGTTGCAGGCAGCCAGGGAAACCTGCTCGTGCTCCACACCCAGCACCGCCGAGAGGCGAGGGGCCCCCAGCTCCGCCAGGATGGCTGTGGTCTGCAAGTACCAGCACAGGTGTCAGCTGGAGACCTGGGGGAAGCCATGGTGCTTCCCAGCACCTCACTGGGACAGTTCCAAGTTACAACAAGGCTCTCACAACCTCAGGCCTGGCAGGTGACAGCCCAGAGCTCCTGTGCTCGGCAGGGCTGGAGGCAGAGGCCAGTGACACTCCCCTGCCTGTCACACTCCGCAGCCTCCCCGGCACCCATTTCCCCTGTCACACACGAGAGCTGAGCTATGGTAGGACCTACCCGGGAGCGGTGCCCGGAGCACAGCCCCACCAGCGTGCGCAGGGCCGCCAGCATCAGGTCAGCCTTGGCCGTGTCGAGCAGCTGCGTCAGCAGCCGCACACCATCACTTTGGAAGATCTTCTCTGCTCCGGCCTCCTCTCGCGCCAGCACGATCAGGTTCTGCGCAGCCTGGGAAGAGAGAGTCGTGTCTGAAGGCAGCCACCCAACAGAGCATTCCCCAGGGAGCACGCTGTGATGGTGGGAAGCCCATCCTCAACCCAGCAGCATTCAGCCAACCCCTTCCTCCCCCCCCTCGCCTTTCAGCCAAGCCTCCGCTCCCCAGAGCTCAAACCTTTTGCTTCTTGTCCGCATCATTTTCTTCAAAATCCAGCAAGATCTGGAACATCTGCTCTACCTTTGAGTCCGTGCAGGACATGGTTTTCATCTGAGACAGAGCAGAAAGAGCAGTTCAGCCCTCACCGTCTCCCTCAGCCCACCCATCCATGGGGCAGCCCCCACGCTGCCTCCCCGCTCACCTTCTCATGCATGCTGCTGCCCAGGGCGCGCAGGGCCTCCTGGAAGGCCTTGTTCTTGGGCTCCAGGCTCAGGCACCGCTGCAGGTCACTGACAGCCTGGTCCAGGCGGCCCAGCTTCTGCAGCGCCTGGCTGCGGCGGAACAGCGCCTTCACGTCCCGGCCGTCCGCTTCGATGGCTGCAGGGAGAGGGGGGTCCTTCGCAAAGGCCCCGGGCTGCTCCTGCTCCCCAGTGCCCACGCAGGCAGTGCACAGGGGCCGGTCGCCTGCTAGCCACCACCGACAGTACCTTTAGACGCGTCAGCCTCCGCCTTGGCGTAGTCCTCCTGCAGAGACAGAGAATCAGCGAGAGGAAAATGCCCGATGCGCTGCCCGTGAGCCCTCGCTCAGTCTGGCCTGGTGTGGGCAGGGGCAGCACCCACGGCTTTACAGAGGAGAGCTGGGAAAGGATTGTGAATTTGGAAGATGGGAACAGAGTCCAGGGGACAGTGAGCCAGCCCAGCAGGACATCATATCCTTCCCCAGACACAACCCTCATGGGGTTCCCAAGTAGCCCTATGGCCCCCGATGGTTCTCAAGTGCTCCTGGTCCACTAGAGCCCCTGAAGTTCCTTGTGCTTCCCTCCTGCCTCAGAGACAGTCCCACAGTGGGAGATCAGAGATGCTGTGACTGTGGGCAGAGCAGCCCGGAGCACACACCCAGCACAGGCATGGACAGGAGCACCCCGTCCTGGCCCCGAGAGCCCACCCGGGATGCGGGGCAGCCCGGGACAGCAGGGAGGGCCGGGAGGAAAGGTGAGCAGAGAGCACGCCAGGCAGTGCCCTGCCCGGACACCCGGGCACCCAGCCTGGGACCGCCAGGGCCTTCCTCCGGCGGGAGGAGGCGCCGACGAGGGCGGAGGGGCCGGGCAGCCCCGACAGGCTGGGGCGGCCGGGCAGGTCCCCGCAGCGCCCGGTGCCGCGCCCGCCGCGCTCTCACCAGCTTCAGGTAGCAGGCGGCGCGGTTGCGGTGCAGCACGGCCCGCTCCGGCCCGGCCTCGCACAGGCTCAGCGCCTCGGTGTAGGCGGCGAGGGCAGCGGCGTGGTCCCCCGCCTGGAACTGCGCGTTGCCCCGCTCCCGCAGCTGCCCCGCCGTCACCTGCCGACGGGCACCGGCTGGGACGGGCGCGCCGGGGCACGGGCGCGGCACCGGCTCCGCAAGGGCGGCAGCCCCGGGACACGGCCCCGCTACCACCGCCTGTCCCCGGACGGGCCCTGGGCGCCGGCCGCCATCGCACCGGGCACCGGCAGCCGGGCCCTCCGGCGCTGCTCCCTTCCAACCCCCCCCGGTACAGCCGCCCCCCACAGCAGCCAGCCGCAGTCCCGTTCCGCCCGGTCCTGCCCCCGTGCTATCTGTCTTGTTCCCTCCCGTCCCGTCTCGTTCCCGTTCCATCCCACCTGTCCCGTCCCGTCTCGTTCCCCTCTCCTCCCGTTCCCGTTCCATCCCATCCTGTCCCCTCCCCTCCCGTCTCGTTCCCGTTCCATCCCATCCCATCCTGTCCCCTCCCGTCCCCGCTCCGTCTTGTTCCCATCCCCTTCCGTTCCCGTCCCGGTTCCCGTCCCGCGCTCCCACCGCCACCGCCTCCATCGCGCCCGTGACGTCTCTGCCGATCGCCCGGGGAACGCGGACGCCACCTCCCGTGTCACGGGACGGGGATGGGGCGGGGGGGGGGCGGGAGGAGGATGTAGCGCCCCCCCGCGGCCCGGCGGTGCCGGTACCGACCACGTGCGACCTCGTGGGGGGTGTGTGTGTGGGGGGGGGTGTGGGGGGGGGGGGGGGGGGTGGGGTGGTGTGTGGGGGGTGTGTGTGTGTGTGTGTGTGTTGGGGGGGTGTATGTGTGTGTTGGGGGGTGGGTGGGTGGGTGTGGGGGTGTGTGTGTGTGTGTGTGTGTGTGTGTGTGTGTGTGGTGTGTGTGTGTGTGTGTGTGTGTGTGTGTGTGTGTGTGTGTGTGTGTGTATGTGTGTGTGTGTGTGTGTGTGTGTCTGTGTGTGTGTGTGTGTGTGTGTGTGTGTGTGTGTGGGTGTGTATGTGTGTGTATGTGTGTGTGTGTGTGGGGTGGGTGGGTGGGTGTGGGGGTGTATGTGTGTGTTGAGTGTGTGTGTGTGAGGGGGTGTGGGTGTTGGGGTGTGGGTGTGTGTGTTGGGGGGGGTGTGTGTGTGTTGAGGTGTGTGTGTGTGTGTGTGTGTGTGTGTGTGTTGGGGGGTGTGTGTGTGTGTTGGGGGGTGTGTGTGTGTGTTGGGGGGTGTGTGTGTGTGTTGGGGGTGTGTGTGTGTGTTTGTGTGTGTGTGGTGGGGGGGAGGGGGGCGTGTGTCCCTCACCCCCCCCCCCCCCGCACCCCAGAAGCCCTCCCCCCGCAACCCCTCCCACCCCCCTCAGCAGCCCCGCCCGGGAGCCCCGCTGCCGCGGGGCTGCGGGGTGCGGGACCGGAGCCGGTGCCCCCCCGGGAGGCTGCTGGGCAGGCGGCGGCCAAGGGGCCGGAGGCGGCCGAGGCGGCAGTGCCGGGTGCGGTAGAAATGGACGAGGTCGATGGCCATGAGGAGGAGGATGAGGAGCCCGTAGAGCCCCACGAAGGGCAGCGCCAGGGGGTTTCTGCAGGAGGGGGCACCTCAGGACAGGGCAGGCATGGCCCCACCAGCACAGCGGCACCCCGTGGTGGGAGGGCACGGCTGGGGCCGGCTCTGGGTTCCAGGCTGGCGGGGCAGACCCATGTGCCAGCCACCATGGGGAGCCCAGGGCCCACGCTGCCCCCGGCCCCGGTCCACACAGCCCTGCTCACCGGAGGAGGTCGGGGGTGGCCAGGCTGGAGAGGTTCACCCCGGTGAGGGCCTCCAGGGCTCCCTGGGAGCAGCAGGACTTGAGCGTGCGCGGGCCGGGGCGGCAGCAGTAGCGGTGCCCGGCAGGGTCTGTCAGCCGCGGGCAGTAGAAGCCGGGGTGGTAGCGGCCGTCGGGGCCCGCGTAGCCCTCGCAGAGGTGCAGGTTCTGCACCGAGCCTGCAGTGAGGAGCCACGGCTCAGGTCCCGCTGCGGGTGCGGCAAAGGCTCCCCCCTGCCCTGAGGGGGTCGGGGTGCCGGCAGCCGGCACCGTGCTGGTGGCAGCTCCAGCGATGTGACCCTTCCAGAGCTGGGTTGGGCTGGGCTGGGAGCGCCCCGGCCCCATGGGAGCCCCCGGCTCAGCCCTGGGCTGGGCTCAGGTCGCAGCTGAGAACGGTCTCACCAGGCACTGCCTCGTGTGTGCCGTGCTCTCTGGTGCTCGCCCTGACCCTGGCAGGGGCAAACGTGGGTGAGGGGGGTGATGGCGGCAGATGGGAGGGGAAAGGCCCAGGTCAGCTCCGGTCTCCCCGTGCTGATCCCCTCCTGTCCCCACCACCCCACAGCGTGGGGTCAGCTCTTCTCGCCCCACAGTTGTGCTGTGCAGGGGCCAACCCCACCACCAACCCCCCCAGTGCGGATTCCTGCACCCCGGCACAGACCCAGGCTCCAGCACGGGCTGGCGAGAGCAGCCCTCAAGGGGCACGGCCCCAGCAGGGATGGGGAGGAGGCGTTCAGGGAGCGGGGCTGTACCTGTCCCGCAGAGGCCGGGGCACAGCGCCATGGCAAGGAGCAGCCGGAGCAGGAGCCCACCCAGCATCTTCCCGGCTGACCCTGAGCAGCAGCAGGTCTGGCTCCGGGGAAGGCAGAAACCACAGCCCCTCCTCTCCCGCCTCCATCACGGCCCATCAAGAGCCACTTGGAGCCATTAGAGCCTCCTGCACTCGATGCCCGTTCCACAGGGACCAGGGCGGGAGGCGGGAGCATCACTAATGAGCTTCTCGGGGGCCAAGAGCAGACAGGAGGCACCTTCCACATCGGGCACTGGGGCCATGGGTGCCGGCTGGGCACCTCAGCCTGGCTGGGGATCCCGGTGCTGCAGGCGAGAGCGGCAGGTGAGGCTGGACCATGGCAGGCTGTGCTGCAGCCCCTCCACAGCCCAGCCCCGGCAGACCCTGTGCCGCAGTCTGGCCCCCCGCCAGCCGTGCCATTAGCCAGGCTCCGGCACAGCCCCGGCAGCACACTGTGCCAGGGTAGGGCTGTGCTCCCCTGCTCCCCAGCACAAGCTATGCACCAGGCCCGGGTCTTGCCCCATGCCTGGCTGGCCAAGGATGCAAGGGGCTGAGCTGCCGGGGTCCATCTGCACTGGTCCATGCTCTCTGCTCATCCTCAGGGCTGTGCCCATGGGCTATGGTTTGTGGGCTATGCTGGAGGCTGTGCGGGAAACCAAGACAGAGCTTATCCAGCACCACGTCCTCGCCCGACTCTCCCTGGGCTCCCCTCAGCAGTAATGAGCCCCAGAGGGGCCCGAGGAGTGCAGCAGCCCCTGTGTCCCCACAGCAACCGGGAGGATGCTCCTGGTGACGTGGCTTCCCGCAGCCCCTGGGACACTGCAGACCAGTGGCCAGGCTCTTCGGGCACCAGAGCATCTCCCGACAGCGCACTGTGCCCACCCTCCCCTGCAACCAGCTAGAGAACCACGAACCAGACACAGACCAGAGCCCTTGGAAACAGCCTCATGTTTCCCACAAGCTCCAGTGAGCTCCATCTCCAGTCCACAGCACCTCCGTGGCCAGCAGCTCTGGCCCCACCGCGCTGCCCCGGGAGCTGGGGGAGCCCGGCACGGACGGGCCCTGCCCCAGGGCCCCGCGGTTGCAGCCGTGTGGGGGCAGCAGGGCAGCCGTGCCCATCGTGCCGGTACTGCAGAGCCCGTGGCCTCGATGCGCAGCCCGTCACCTCTGACACCCGCCTGAGAGCACAGGGCGGAGAAATGAGAGGGCAGCAGCGTCTGCAACCCGGCACCTCCTGCCCAGCGCCCGCCCGGGGCTGCCGGCCCGGCCCCTGCGAGCCGTGCCGGTGCTGCCGCGCTGCTCCCCTCCTGCTCCGGGAGGCGCTACCCCAGGCGGATGCGGAAAGTGGCGATTTCCATGGGGTCCAGGTGGATGTTGGTGCTGTTGGAGGCCGTGCCCAGGGGGTACATCAACGTCAGCGAGGTGGGCTGCAGGGAGCCCACCTCCAGCCCCTGGAACAGGCTGCCCAGCGCCAGCTACGGAGAGGAGGGAGAAGGGCGGGTGGGTTGCGGCGCCCGGCAGTGAAGCACCATGCACGTGTGACAGCAGTCGGTTTGTGCCCCCCTCCCCCCCACCCAGGGCACCACAATGACCCACCCCGGGCTCTGCCCTTCCTTACAGGATGGACTGCATTGGGATGCAGGGCTCATGGAAGGTTCCAGACCCAACATCCTCCAGCTGTGCCTGTGCAAGGGCCAGAGCAGGGCTGCACTGGCACTCTTGAGCAGCCACTGTGCGACAATGGTGCTGAGGGACCTGGGCCCCCTCCTGCATGAGCAGAGGATGCAGCAGGCCAGCCTGGGACCCCAGCCTGGCTCTGACCCAGCAGCATGTGGAGGCATCAGCCTGGTCCTACCTTGCCCTGGCTGGTGGTACAGTTAAACCCCAGGTTCTTGGCCTCCAGGCTGCAGTCAAAGCCTTTGCGGTGCAGGATCAGGGCTGCCTCTGCCGAGGGCAGCGATTCATCCTGCTGGGGAGCCAGGGATGAGGCGTGATGCTGGGGACAGTGGGTACAAGCCCCGCCCCGGAGCACAGCTCACCTCTGCCTGCAGCATTCGCAGGTTAAGGATGTGGAAGTCGCAGGGGAGGGTGGTGGAAAGGGGCGTGAAGGAGCGCAGGGGTGGTGGGGCCGGCTTCTCCTGGGCCACGGGCATGACCAGGGCCTCGGCATTCAGGTGCACGGACGTGATGTGGCTGAGCAGCGAGGGGAAGCTGATCGGGCGCCCGTCCTGTGCCTGCCAGAGAGCACAGGGCTCAGCGCCAGCCAGGGGAGCTGCGGGGCCAGGCACAGCCTCGACACAGCCCCTGCAGCAGCAGTGGCCAGCAGCGGGCACCCAGAGCTGCTCCCACCTGGGCACGAGCACCCTCCCCAGCAGCAGTGGCCAGGCCACAGACCTGGCTAGGGTTGTGCTAGCAGCTACTGCACGAGACAAGGAGAGACAGCGGGGCCAGGCCGGCCGTTACCTCTGGGCTGCCAGTCCTGGCGCCGGGGAAGCCCAAGGCTTTAAACATGGAGGCCAGCGTGGAAAAGAAGCTGGAGCTCTGAGTGGGTGATGTGGCGCATGCACAAGGAGCAGTGAGGGGATGGGACAAGAACACCCTGATTATGAGGGCACTGCGGCTCCACAGGGACCCCGCTGCATGGTCCCAACCTCCCCGTGTCCCTCCATGCAGTGCCAGTATGATGGCTGGGAGGGCCATGGAGCAGCAGGGGATGAGACCCTGCTCCATCCCAGAGCAGGGCTGGGCGCAGCACACCCAGCCCCGCTCTGCAGCCGCAGCCCATGCACCTGGCTGGCAGCGGTGCGGCGCTCCAGGAGGATGCGGAACCGGTTGCATGTCCGCTTGTTGTCCTTCAGCCCCTGGCCCAGGCCCCGGTTGTCATCCTGTATGAGGCGCCGGTCCAGGATGACCTCGAGCTGGCCTGCAGGGAGCGGGTCCCAGCATGGGCTTTAGCAGGAACCGGCCATGGCCCGGCTGGGGCGCCCCGGAGGCAGCAGGGCCAGGGCTGCCTGTGCCCAGCCCGCAGCAGCCTCCTCCCCAGCACCCTCTGCCAGGGCAGCCCCCAAGGCACAGCCCCATGGCCGCCTCACCACTGCCGAGGCTGGAGACGCCCAGGGCCTGGGCTGTGTGCAGCGTCAGGCGGCTCTGCCTGTCCTGGATGTAGGCCATGGTGGGCATGGGGTAGAAGTTGGCCTGGAGCGGCAGCTTCCGCTGGTACCTGCGGGGCTGGATCTGCCGCAGGGCAGAGCTCAGTGCCTGGAGGTGGCTCTGGCCATGCCCGGTGCCAGGGCACTGTCCCCCTGTGGGCAGTGGCCTTCCCTCGCCGGGCCGCCCCATACCTGGAAGCCATTGAGGTCCGTGAAGAAGGTGTCTTCACTGTCGATGTCAGTGCTGAAGCGCAGGGCCAGCTCCATGTTGATCTGGTCACGGATGTCCACCAGACAAGATACGTCCAGGGACAGCCCCTCCACCCCTGGGGACAGGCAATGAGGGGCTGAGCCCCACAGGCAGCATTGCCCAGCACCCTTGGGCCACCAGCCTCCCTACACGGCCTCACACTGTCTCACCTGGGACGTTGTAAAGCCGCACCACAGTCTGGACATGCTGGTAGTAGCTGGCGACCTCAGAGAAGAGGGGTCCCTCCGTCACCCGCACCACTGGGAGGTCATTGGGGGCATAGGGCTGGGGGGAAAGAGCTGCGCTGAGGCTGCTGCCTGCAGGACTCCCATGTGGCTGCTGCCTGCAGGACTCCCATGTGGCTGCTGCCTGCAGGACTCCCATGTGGTTGCCAAACGGCTCACAGAGGTGCCCTCTGTACCTTGGCCTCGCCGTCAGGCAGGAAGAGGTAGGCTCCGCTTTTGTCCTTGGAGGCCCTGGTGCCATAGACGAGGAACTCGCTGCTCACCCTCTGCTCCCGCTCCTCCCCAGCTCGGCGGATGCTCTGCGGGGTGTGAGCCGGCACAGGGTGAGCGCTCTGCGCACGGGGCAGTGCTGTGCCCCTTGGCCCCGGCACGGCCCTGCACTCGCCTGCAGCAGGCCCGAGCGTCCGGAGAAGCAGGCCCGCAGGTGCTGGTTCTCCAGGCAGACGTCCTCGGCGCCGGCCGGGAGCACGTGCACGGGCACCGGCTCCTGCCTGCGCATGGGCAGGTTGAGGCCGGGCAGGTAGAGGCGCACGGAGGACTGGAGCGCGGCGTGGCCCTCGAAGGACTTGTGCAGCTGCAGCACTCGCAGCCCCAGTGCGGGCAGGCGGGCCAGGACAGACACCTGCGGGGGCACGGGGCCGTGAGCCGGCGCCATGGGACACGCGGGCTGTGGGCTGGGCAAAGACCTGGCCCGCACCTGGGGAGCCTCTGCTGGGGGGGTTGGCATGGGGGGACTGAGGGCTCGTGAGCAGCGGAGCTCGTGCTGTGGTGCAGGGACACGTGGTGCCACAGAGCTATGGGGTCACCGTGCAGGATGGGGGGCTGGCACACACGGGCTATGCAGGATGAGGGTGGGGGTGAGCAGGGCTCTGGGGCACCCCATACCTGGTAGATGTCGGGCACTGTGTCAGTGTCGGAGCCCCAGTGTGCGCTGAGCTGGGCAGGCAGGGGCTGCCCCTCCTCGGAGAGCACCCGCACGTGCGGGGAGTTCACCAGCACCCGCACCACGCTCAGGCGCTCCTGCTCCAGCGGGTTGAACACCACCAGGAACCTGTGGAGCGGCACACAGGGATGGCCACCCCAGCCCCACAGCATCCCAGGTGCCCCACACCACCCACCCACTCTTCACAACATCCCAGGCACCCATTCAGTGCCTCCCCACAGCCTGCAGAGCAAGGCGCAGACCCTACCGGGGTGAGACGTCCACTTTGACCACTGTTCTCTCAGGGAGGGAGTCCTGGCTGGGGCGCGTGTCATCCTGGGGAGAGGAGCGGTCAGCGCTGGGGTGCACTCACCCTGCCCCTGGGTCCCCACTGGGTGGGCAGGCAGGGCTGTGCTCCCCAGGGGCACAGGGATCACTTCCCCAGCATGGTCCCGTGAGCTGGGGCACAGGAGCTAGGGGCCAGGGGGCTGCTCACCATGCTGAGGAAGGGAGCAGCAGGGTCGTGGTGGTAGGTGTCCTTGTCCCCCAGCACAAGGTAATGTGCAGCGTTGATGATGATGTGCTTGAGGTTCGTGAGGGAGTGGAGCAGCCTGGGACACAGGCAGTGAGCCACACAGACCGTCCTCCCATCTCCCAGCATCCCCACAACACAAACGCAGACTGGCTTGGGTTGGAAGGAACCTTAAAGCCCACCCAGCTCCAACCCCTGACATGAGCAGGGACCCCTTCCACTGGAGCAGCTTGCTCCAAGCCCCTGTGTCCAACCTGCCCTTGAGCACTGCCAGGGATGGGGCAGCCACAGCTTCTCTGGGCACCCTGTGCCAGCGCCTCAGCACCCTCACAGGGAAGAGCTTCTGCCTAAGAGCTCAGCTCAGTCTCCCCTCCGGCAGGTTCGAGCCATTCCCCTTGGCCTGCCCCTAAAGGCCCTTGGCCAAACCCCTCTCCAGGTTTCCTGTACCCCCTTTAGCCACCTCCGGCAGGAGAGGAGCTCATACCCCACACCCTGCTCCCAGCCCTGTGCACACCAACCCCCACCTGAGACAGGCCCCTCCGGCTGCGCCCCGTCCCCCTCACGCACCGGACTCCGTAGTCAACAGCCACAGCCTCCTTGGCGGTACCGGTGATGGCATCGTGGTGCTGGAAGAGGGCCAGGTTGCGGCGGGCATTGCTCAGCAGCGCATAGTCAGAGAGTGGATACGTGCCGTCAGCACCAGCGCGGCGGGCATGGGCGAGCGCCAGGCTGAACAGGATCTCTGCGCCCCTGCGCAGGGACAGAGGCTCTGAGCGTCCCTGCCCTGGCCCCCTGAGAGGAGGAGCGGCCAGTCCAGCCTGTGTGCTCCATGCAGGGGGCCTTGGCCCCAGGAGGACAAGCCAGGGTGGTACACGTTGCCCTGGGGCAGGATGAACGTTTGGCACTCCCTTGACCATGCCTGAGCCACCCCCAGCACGTTGGTGGCTCTGGTGCAGACCAGGGGCTCCCAGGGCTCCCAGTGCTGCCTGGCCAACCCTTGCCCACACCCCCTGCACCCAGCCCCTGCCCCGGAGCCCTGCCTGCTCCCCCTCACCGGAGATGGGCCTCCAGCACCCGGTCCAGGCTCTTGTAGAAAGGCCGGGAGGTGTAGTAGCCCGTCCAGTAGTGATCCTCCCGGTCCGCATAAGAGAAGAAATCCCCACTCAGCACCGGGAACCCCGGCGGCTTCATCCCCGGCACGATGCCCACCTTCTTGTACAGGGCATCAAAGTAGTCAGAGAGAGTCCCAAACTGCGCCTGCAGGACAGCACATGCAGCCCTCAGCACGACAGGGAACCACCACGGCTCCTGCAGCTGGGGGCTCCCACCACCCCTCCCAGCACTGCGAACCTGGACGTGCAGGTTGGGCTGGGAGTTGAGGAAGTCAAAGATGCGCTGGTAGTTGAGGAACTGGGCATCCCACTCCTGCGGCTTGTCGTAGCGGAAGTCATCTCCCAGGGGCACCAGCAGCACCTTGCTGCGGTACAGCTTGGACTTCTTGCGGTACTGGTCCAGCAAGAGCTGGGCTCTGCCATGGGGGCCAGGTTGTGAAGCTGGCTCGTGGGCTCAGAGCCACTTCCCCTGCCCTGCAGCACTCACCGCTCTGCCACGTTGGCCTCGGTGATGGCTCGGGGAGGCACCTTCCACGGGCAGTTGATCCGGCCACCCGGCAAGCGCTTGAAGTCAAACTGGCAGCAGATCTTGGGGTCTGGCCCACAGGTGTGGGGTACGTCGTAGCTGTAGAAGGGCATCATGTGGCAGAAGATGTCAGTGCTGGAGTCTGTATCTGCAGGACCAAGGACAGATGAGCAACAGCAACGGCTCTCCCTTTGTCTCCCAGACACAGCTGCTGTGGTGGTACAGACACGGCACACAGGCTCACTGCTCGGAGCCCAGAGAGCACAGCAGCCTGCACGGGCGCAGTCTGGGAGTCACCCTGGGGTTGTTCCGCAGGGCAAAACCGCTGCAGAGCAGAGACATCGCCTCCCGGTGCTCAGCTCTCCATCCGCATGGGAAAACAGTTGGAAACTGTTCCCTGCTGCCACCCACCCCAGCAGGGCCCCCCCTCTACCATCACTCCCCAGCAGCCCCTCACCCCACGTCTGTCTCCACATGAACTCCAGGTTCTGGGTGGCAGCAAAGTGCTTCTTGATGGCGTAGTGCACACGCTGGATGAGCATGCCCGTCAGGTTGGAGCGCTTCAGCAGGTAGGGCATGGTGGAGCTGTGCCCAAAGGGGTCCACGGCCCAGCCTGACCGCGGCGTCACACCTGGGGGCACAGAGACCCTTCAGCCCCACACCGGCCGGCCCTCTGCCCCTCCAGCCCAGCACCCTGCCCTGCTCTCACCAATGTTCTTCTCCAGCCACTGGTGCCCCTCGATGAGCTGGTCGATCATGGCAAAGTAGTGGGAATTGGCCTCATCAGGCATCACCCAGCCACCCGTCACCATCTCCAGCTGCCCGTTGCCAACCAGCCTGCAAGGGGGACACACAATGTGGCATCAGCTCCAGGCTGAGCCCTGCGGTGAGCTTGGGGCCCTCCTGCAGCCCCACTACCACTGGCTGCTGTGCCCCACTGTCCCCACACACACAGACAGACAGGCAGACAGACATTCTTCCACAGCAATACACTGACCAAGGCCCGAGCCAGAGCTCATCCCCACACAAACCAACATCCTCTGCTGTACCCCACAGGCCCTGTCCCCTCTGTCCTCCATCTCCAGCCCTCCTGGAACAGGGGGCTGACAAGGGGGCTCTCTCCCACTGCACAACCCTGCTCTCCAGGTCTCTCCAGCTGGCACTGCTCAGGTTCTGCAGCAGTGCTCGCATGCTCAGGGTTACAGCACCCTGCCTCTGGGCAGAGGCCGTGCAGCCCTACCTCCGCACCACAGCCCGCTTCTGGGCACTGATGTTATCCCACCACTTGGAAAAGAAAGAGATCTCGGACCAGATGAAGCGCCGGCGTGGGTCCTCCTGCATCTTCAGCACCATGCTGTTGAGGATGTGCTGCGTCTGGTCGTAGTAGTACTTGTCGAAGGTCTTGATCCAGCCTGCCAGCACAGGTTGGGGGTCACTGCGCGGGGCCCAGCCCTTCCCCACCAGCAGTGTGTGGCAACGCTGGCCCTTCCCCAGCCCTGCCCACCTTCACCGGCTGCTCACCAGGGTCGTTGTGGGAGTGCGGCACCACAAACACCTGCAGGGGCTCAGCATCCCACTCGTTGGGCTCGTAGGTGATGTCAAAGCCCTGCTTCCACACACCGCCATCCTGGTTGTCAAAGGGCAGCAGGGAGTACACAGCCAGCATCTGCCAGGGGGGAGACAGGGCTCAGGGCGGACACTGGATTGAGAGACACCCAACTGCGTAGGGCCAGGAGCCCCTGGACCCCGTGGTGTGGACACCCTCGTGCTAGCAGAGATGGGCCCTCACCTGCAGGTCTGGGCTCTGGCCCTTGCTCCCCAGGGCAAACTGGCAGTCCTGTGGGGAGACGGAGAGGAAGCTCGGGCGGCTCTCGGGAGGCAGCACCCAGGAGCCATTGGATGTGTGGTGGGGTAGCGCCGGCTGCCCCTCCGCATGGGCTGTCAGCTCTAGCACCGAGTCTTTGATGTGGCTGATGATCTCGTGGTTCTCCTCCAGCAGCTGCTCCAGCTGCTCAATGCGGTTCTGCAGCACCGAGATCTGGCTCTGGAGACACAGACACCGCGGTGAGAGCCTCGGGTGCCCTCTGCCAGGTGCGTCCCGGCCCCCGTGTCACTGACAGCAGCAGGGAAGGAGCCCTGGCCCCCGCCAGCCCCGGCCCCACCGCTCACCCTGGGGAAGTTGCCTCCGCTCTGGTGGCGAGCGGGGTCGTGCTGCACCCGGTCCAGCATCAGGTAGAGGGAGAAGACGGCCACGCAGAAGATGGCAGCTCCGCACACCGTCACCTGCTTCTTCAGCTTCATCCCGAGGGCCGCAGGGACGGACCTGCAGCGGGGCAGACGGGACGGTGCCTCTGCCAGCGCGGCCGGAGGCAGGACGGGGCTCCGGGGACAGGGGCCGGGACAGACCGGGCCGGGACGCTGCCTGCTGCTCCGCGGACCCGGCTGAGCCCTGCCGCGGCGATGGTGCCCGTGCCCGTGCCCTGCACAACCTGGCCCCCGCCGACACCTTCCCCCTCGCCCCCCCCCCCCCCCCCCCCCCCCCCCGCGCCCTACTTCGCTTAATCCGGACCCGGTATTTACAGCCCGGGCTGGGGCCGCCGCGGGGCTGGGGCCGGGGCACGGGACGGGGCCAAGGACGGGGCCGGCGCAGGCCGCGGCGCCGCTGAGCCGAGCCGAGCCGGGCTGGGCTGGGCAGCCCGGGGCCTCCGCGCCAGCGCCGGCACGAGGGGGCTGCGCGGCCGCTCCGCTCTTACCCTGGGAGGCTCCGCGGCCGGCCCCGGGTCCTCACATCGCCCGCCCCGGGCCCGCAGCCGCCGCGGCCGGGATGGGCCAGGCCCCGCCCGCAGCTCCGCCCGCCCGGCCCCGGGCCCGGCCCCGGCCCCGGCCCCGAGGGAGGCGGCTCCGCCGGCAGCGCAGCGGGGAGGGCCCCTAGCGCCTGGGGCAGCGCTGCCTGCGCCGTGCTGCCGAGCACTGACCCCGCCGGGACCGTCAGCACCCCACAGCCCCGAGGTTGTACCCGGACACCGCCGAGGTCCCGGGGATTCACCCGGTCATCATCCGGTAGCACCGGGATTCACCCGGTCATCATCCGGTAGCACCGGGATTCACCCGGTCATCATCCGGTAGCACCGGGATTCACCCGATCATCATCCCGTAGCACCGGGATTCACCCGATCATCACCCGGTAGCACCGGGATTCACCCGATCATCATCCGGTAGCACCGGGATTCAGCCGGTCATCATCCCGTAGCACCGGGATTCAACCGGTCATCATCCCGTAGCACCGGGATTCACCCGGTCATCATCCCATAGCACCGGGATTCACCCGGTCATCATCCAGTAGCACCGGGATTCACCCGATCATCATCCGGTAGCACCGGGATTCACCCGATCATCATCACCCGATCATCATCCCATAGCACCGGGATTCACCCGGTCATCATCCCATAGCACTGGGATTCACCCGGTCATCATCCCATAGCACCGGGAGGCGCCCGGTCATCATCCCATAGCACCGGGATTCACCCGATCATCATCCCATAGCACCGGGATTCACCCAGTCATCATCCCATAGCACCGGGATTCACCCAGTCATCATCCCATAGCACCGGGATTCACCTGATCATCATCCCATAGCACTGGGATTCACCCGGTCATCATCCCATAGCACCGGGAGGCGCCCGGTCATCATCCCATAGCACCGGGATTCACCCGATCATCATCCCATAGCACCGGGATTCACCCAGTCATCATCCCATAGCACCGGGATTCACCCAGTCATCATCCCATAGCACCGGGATTCACCCGATCATCATCCCATAGCACCGGGATTCACCCGATCATCATCCCATAGCACCGGGATTCACCCGGTCATCATCCCATAGCACCGGGATTCACCCGGTCATCATCCGGTAGCACCGGGATTCACCCGGTCATCATCCCGTAGCACCGGGATTCACCCGATCATCATCCCGTAGCACCGGGATTCACCTGGTCATCATCCCATAGCACCGGGAGGCGCCCGGTCATCATCCCATAGCACCGGGAGGCGCCCAGCCATCATCCCATAGCACCGGGATTCACCCGGTCATCATCCCGTAGCACCAGGATTCACCCGGTCATCATCCCATAGCACCGGGAGGCGCCCGGCCATCATCCCATAGCACCGGGATTCACCCGGTCATCATCCCATAGCACCGGGATTCACCTGGTCATCATCCCATAGCACCGGGATTCACCCGGTCATCATCCCATAGCACCGGGATTCACCCGGCCATCATCCCATAGCACCGGGATTCACCCGGTCATCATCCCATAGCACCGGGATTCACCCGGTCATCATCCCATAGCACCGGGATTCACCCGGCCATCATCCCATAGCACCGGGATTCACCCGGTCATCATCCCATAGCACCGGGATTCACCCGGTCATCATCCCATAGCACCGGGATTCACCCGGTCATCATCCCATAGCACCGGGATTCACCCGGCCATCATCCCATAGCACCGGGAGGCGCCCGGCCATCATGCCATAGCACCGGGATTCACCTGGTCATCATCCCATAGCACCGGGAGGCGCCTGGCCATCACCCCACAGCCCCACTGCCACCCGGCTGCCGATGCAGCCATCCCCATGTGCCCTGTCCCGGTGCACCGTCCCGGCTGTACCGCGGGTGCTTGGCCCCTCTGGCTCCCGCGGTCCGTGCTCCCTCGTAGCCGCACGGACACGGTGCTGCGGAGCCCGTTTGTTTATTGCAGCGGATGGAGGCCGGCAGGAGCTGGGGGTGCCGTGTCCCGGGAGCGCAAACGGGAGCACATGGGAGGGGTCACAGCCGTGTCCAGGTGCAGCGCCCTCTTCCCAGGCAGAGATGGACGCTGCTGCCGGGATGGATCTGGGCACACGGAGCTGTCTGGAGCGGGCCGGTGGGGCCCGGGGCTCCCCATCACCGGTGCCTCTTGCGGATGGCGATGAGGTCCTGGTGGATGGTGCCGAAGCTGGGCCGCTTGCGAGGGTCGTACTCCCAGCAGCGCTGCATCAGGCGGTACACCTCCTCAGGGCACTGCGGGGGGGGGTCCAGCCGCACGCCTGCGGGGGCAGCGATGAGGAAGTAGCAGCCACCAGCCCCATAGGCACAGCTCCACAGCAGATCCACTGATCCACCGTGCTGAACATGGCCCCTCATTGCCCTTGACAGCTAGACCGTGGCACGTCCCTTACCCTGCTCCACAGCCTCACGTGTCTGCTGGTTGTTGAGGTTGGTGTAGGGTACAGCACCAAGGCTGAAGGCTTCCCACAGCAGGATCCCGAAGCTCCAGACATCACTCTCTGAGCTGTATCTCCCTGGGGACATGAGGCAGGCTGGATGCTGGTGGCTGGGGACTGGGGTGCCCAGGTCTTCCTCCCCAGGACTGGGCATGTGGGAGCAGGACAGCATGCCCAGGACTCCCGGCTCCCAGCTGTGCCATAGGGCTGCCAGGCCATGGCTGGCTCCATCCCATACCATAATTGAGCGCTTCAGGGGCAGTCCACTTGACGGGGATCTGCTTCATCCCCCCTGTGGAGGCGTAGATGCCATCCTCCTCCTCCCGTGACATCCCAAAGTCACTGATCTTCAGGGTGTTCTTCTCTGTCACCAGGCAGTTGCGAGCAGCCAGGTCCCTGGGACAGTCCAGAGCCATCAGCCATGCACCTACTGTGCACCCAGGGGTCCCCGGGCACAGGACAGGGTCAGTGATGCCTCCTGGTGTGCGCCCAAGCCCACCTGTGGATGCAGTGCTTGCTCTCCAGGTACTCCATGCCGGCGGCAGCGTTCTCCGTCATCTTGATCAGCTCCTTCACACGCAGGTGGGGCCCCTCGCTGCGCAGGAAGCTCAGGAAGTCCCCCCCTGCACCCGGGACACGGAGCTGGTGTGGGCTGCCCCGGCACACGCGGGCACCGGCTGCCCCAGCAGCGTGGCGGCTGCAGAGCGGGGCTGCTCACCCTGCACCAGCTCCATGACAATGTAAATGGGCTGCTTCTGGGTGCAGACACCGATGAGCCGGACGATGTTCGGGTGGTTGTACTGCTTGAGGATCCTGCGGGACCAGGGAAGCACACTGTGGGAGGAGGCCGGCTGCCCCAGGCATAGCCCTTGGCACAAAGATGCTGCAGTGCCAGCATGGCTTGAACAGCCCCAGGTCCCAAGGATGGACAAACAGATGGGCTGGGACAAGCGTGATGGCTGCACAGACCTTGCTTCCTGCAGGAACTTGGCCTTGAGTTCGGATGGGAGGGTTTCCCGGCAGGATTTCACGGCAACGGGGGTGTTGTCAGCACGCAGGCGGCCGCTGAACACCTCCCCAAAGTTCCCCTGAGAGACACGGGTGCAGCAGCCCAGCTCGCCAGTGGCCAGAGGCAACCCCTGTCCTCCCACAGACCCAGTGGGGACAGCCCTGTCCTCCTGCAGACCCCACGCAGGCAGGGCTGCAGCACCCTGACTCACCCGGCCGATGCACTCCCCCAGCAGCACATCCTCGTGGTTGAGCACCCATTTGTCCTGCAGCGAGCAGACACCAAAGGTGGTAGCTGTCCCCCAGCCTGGCCCAGCCTCACATCCTCTGCCCACTGCCCACTGTCACCTTGGGGATAGCCCTGGCCAGGACGATGCCGCTCTTGCGGGTGACAGGCTGCTGGCTCTGCAGGAGGTGGTCGATGAGCAGCGGGATGGTGGGGAACCCGTCCCCCTCCAGCTGGTACATGTTCTGTGGGGAGGGGAGGCTGACCAGCTGTGCTTGCACACATGGGCCTGCTCACAAGGACTGGGGTGCAGGGGCTGCAGTGCGTGCGGGCATGTGGCACATGCAGACGTGCATGCCCACGGGCAGGGCACACACAAGTGGGAGTTCACATGCACGATGCAGGGCTCACGCCCCACAAGGAAGGCACAACTCATCTTCTGCACGCGTGTCCCATGCACTCCCACCAGGGTCCCCCCTCCGCCTGCCCACGGCTACCCCGGCCGCACCACCCCTCCTGCAGTCACTCACATCAGCAGCCTGGATGATGAAGTGCCGGACCTGCCCGTCCCACAGCGCGCTGAGCACGTACTCCTGCTTGCCCTGGCTCTCCCGCACCAGGAAGTCCCCGCTGCAGCTCAGCAGCTCCTGCACCTCCGAGCGCGGGATGGCCCCGTGGTACCAGACCTGCTGGCACAGCGGCTTCTGCAGCTCCGGGATCAGGGGCACGAGGGGCGGCAGCTGGGTGGAGGATGGAGACAGGGTGAGCCCAGCCGTGCCCTGGAGGTAGGGCCAGCAGCAGTGCCTGGGAGCGGTGCCCAGGGCAGGGCACAGCAGGCGGGGGGGGCATGGAAAGGAGGGGGCTGTGGAGAGAACAGGGGGTGCCAGGGGGCAGGAGGCTCAGAAAGGGAGCTGGGGGCAGGATGGAGGTGCCCAGGGACTCACCGAGTACTTGGGGCTGAAGATGCCCGAGATGTGGTTCCTGAGGGTGTCCAGTGCAGTGCTCCCGCTGCGCTCCTGCTCCTGTGGGACACGAGCTGTGAGCTCTGCTTGGCTGCGGGTGCCCTGAGCCCAGTGAGCCCCATCCCAGGGCCAGCGGGGCAGGACTCACCACGGAGGAGACCGAGTGCCGATCGTCCTGCAGCAGCAGCACAGGCAGTGGCTTCCCGGTCCCCAGCTCCGCCAGCTTGGTGGCCAGCAGGTCTCGCTGCGCCTGCAGCTTGGCCTGCGTGCAGAGGCAGCCCTCGAGCTGCTGCTGCACCTCCTGCAGCCCCTGCCGCTTGCCCAGCAAGTGCACCCTGGGGACAGGATGGGGCGGTCAGACCCTGCTGCATCCCCTTGTCCCCCACCCACCGCAGCTCACCGCTCCCCAGGGCTCAGGCCCTGCTCCTCGCCCCGGATCTCCGCCTGCAACTCCTGCACCCGCTGCTCCTTGCTGCTCACGGCCTCCGTGGCAGATGCCAGCTCCTCCTCAACCGATGTCAGACTGCAGGAGACACAGGTGCCTGTGGCACTGAGCTGCGGTGCTGGTGGCAGTGGCCCCTGCCCGCAGCCCGGCCCCACTCACGAGTGCTGGACGCTCTCGATGGTCAGTTCATTCAGCTGCAGCTCAGCTGGTGCCAGGCTCTCAGTCTCCTCCAGCAAGCTCTCATCAAATGACACCACTGGTGGCACCTCGGAGCTGTACCTGCAGGCAGCCAGCGAGTCTCTGCTTCCCACCTGCCCCATGCCAGGCACCAGTGCCCACGCCTGGCAGAGGCTGCAGCAGCACCAGCTGTACCTGTGGCTCTGGATGAAGCTGCTGTACTCGGTGGCAGGGTTGATGGCCTGGATGGCACCAGCGATTTCCTGGTGCACAGCCAACACATCCTCCTGCACCAGGCTGCTGATGCTGCAGTAATCCTTGAGGATCTCCTTCCTGGAGGGACATGGGTGCTGGGGGCTGCTGGGTGCCACCACCCTGCTGCCAGCGCTGTCACCCTGTCCCACATCCCGCTGGTGCTCAGGGACCATGGGGGATGCCCAGGGTTGAGTAACGGGGTGCAGGGCAAGCAGCTGGGCAAGCAGAGCTCTTACAGGACGAGGACCATCTCCTGCTGCAGGCTGTAGAGGGACTGGTGGAGGGTGGGCAGTGCCCGCTGGTAGTGGTGGTGGTGGTGGAGTGCGGCTGCCCGCACGGCCAGCACGTACTGGTTGTGCAGGGCATAGAGCTTCCAGAGGCTGCGCACGTACTTCTCCTTTGCCCTCTCCCGCTCCTTGTCTGGGGGGAGAGGCCATGGAAAACACCCGCCGTGGCGCACCAGCGGTCCCAGAGCTGCAGCGCATCCACGGCAGCCAGTGAGGGTCCCAGGGGGTGGGGGGGCTGGGACGGTCACACCGAACCTCCCCGTACACAGGGGTGCTCCCAGCCCACAGCCCTGTGTCCCAAGGCTGCAACCCCTGGGATGCAGTGGGACGGGGCAGGCGGGGGCCGGGCACCTTTGCTGGCCTCCTGGTACTTGCGCTTGGCCTGGGCACTGTCCCGCGCCAGGCTGCGGTACTGAGCCTTCAGCTTCTCCATCTCCTGCTGCGTGGTCTGGGGAGGGTGACGCCGTCAGCGGAGCAGGGCTGGGGACCCCCGCTGCCCCCCACCGGGACACACGCACCCGGGTGTACTCCTGGCTGAGCTGCTGCCACTGCTCGCTGAAGGCCCTGCGGAGCTGCTGCTTGTCGCGGATGAGCAGGCTCAGCTTGGCCAGCGGCCCCGCCACCAGCTCCTCCGCATGCTGGCGCAGGATCTGGCTCAGCGCCTCCGTCCGGTTCGCCAGCACCCACCAGGACTGCAGGGACAGGGCGTCAGGCACGACGTGGGCACGGCCACCACCCGGCACCGCACCACACATCCCTACCTCCCCGATCTGGCTGCCGTGGTCACCGGCGCGGAGCTGCCCGGGGCTCTCCTGCTTCTCCAGCTGGGAGAACATGTGGTGCAGCATCCCCGCGTACTGCCGGTCGCTCTTGGCGCGCTGCGACATCCACTTCTTCATGAGCTCCAGGAGGCGCAGCTCACCGTCCTGCAGGCGCAGCAGCGCGCTGTGCCCCTGCGGGCACCACAGCTCCGGCCCAAAGCCCATGGCACCGCCGGTCGGGTGTGAGGAGGCTGCAGAGCAGCCGGAGAGCTGAGCCGCGGCTGCTGCCCACAGCAGAGAGCGGTGTCCAGGGGGCCCTTTGCATCCCGCACCCTCCCTCGCATCGCCTGCCACAGGACAAGGTGCCTGTGGGGAGCAGAGCTCTCCCTGCCCACACCATCTCCTTTGCAAAGCCCATTCAAAGCAGGTGGGAGGGCGGGAGGGTGCCGAGTGCACCCGAGCCCAGAGGAAGTTGGGGCCCATGGGGACGGTGCCAGGAAGGAGGAAGTTTGGGGTCAAAACCAGCAGCGTCACCTCTGCCATGCACAGGGCCGGTCCCCAGGGCAGCGCAGCCGTGACCCCCACCCGGCAGGGACACTAGCCCCATGTGGTCCAGCAGCTCCAGCCCCTCCTGCCACTGGCACTCCCCTCCTGGGGAGCCTGCAGCAGGGGGCTGTGGTGTCAAGGCCCGGAGGAAGGCGCTGAGCCTGGATGTGTCCCAGCACCCAGGACTCCAACATGGCTGTTGGGAGCCAAACTGGTCCCAGCCATGGTCCCGGCGTATCCTGCCCCATGGCAAAGTCACAGTAGAAGCAGCAGGGTGCTGGGCAGGGCACGTGTCTGTGCAGGGCAGGACTTCCCCTGATGCAGCACTCGACCCCACAGAGGACCAGGGCTGAGAACCCTCCCCAGCCCCACAAAGGGGTCCCTGTCTCTGCCAGCCCCCCAGTGGGGCATGGCCCCTCCAACCTGCGTGTCCTGCGAGGTCCCTGCCGTGCAGCTGGAGCTGGTGTCCTCCTGGGGCCAGGGCCGGCGCAGTGTGGACCCAGTGCAGCTCCGGCTCCTGGGAGGAACAGGAAACCCGGTGCTGACCATAGAGCCATTGCGAGATTTCCTGCCCTTCCTCCCCTCCCTGCCAGTCCCCACACCCGGGCCCACGGCTCTGCCATCGCCCGCAGCCACAGCCCCGCTGCCCATCGCTGCTCCCACCAAGGCCTGGTGCTGGCAGGATTCGGTCCTGCGGGAGCCCTGGGCATCTCCCGTGGGCTATTGCCCACGTGGATCCTGAACCCCATCCCCGCAGATCCCCTTCGGCTGAGCCTGGTCCTGCCTGTCTCCAGGCCCTCTCCATGGCCCTGCTTCCCTGAGAGGCTGCAGGAACTGAGGGACAGCCCCACTGAAGGGGGTGATCCTGTCACCACCCCCAAGCTTGGCCCTTGTCACTGCAAGGGGCCACAGGACAGAGCACTCACTGCGCAGGCACCCACGGGCCATGCCCCAGCCCTCAGCGCAGCTGGTTCCCAGCTCCCCACAACAGACCCAGGTGCTTCCCCCTTCAAATTGCTTCACTGGTGCCACAAGGGGACAGCTCAGCCCCAGCTGATGGCACCACCACCACCACCACCAGCACTGCCACCTGGCACCGCCACACACGTGCCCTGGCTGCCTCCTGGGTAGTTAGTGCTGAGCCCCGTCCCGTGCCTGCTGATCCCGCTGTTGGAGGAAGTTGGGGGAAGAAGCACGTCAGATGGAGCTTTGCTCAGCCTTCCCACACGGGGCAACACCGCAGGGGAGCACAATGGCACGGCACAGCACGGCACGAACAGGGGCTGCCACTGTGCCCCGGCACAGCCCCCAGGCAGCACTCAAGTGCACATGGCTTGCCCATCCCCAGGGTCCTGCCTGCTGGGGGGCTCCACCTTACTTGTGCCCCATCCAGCCACACGGAGCGCTGAGCACTGTAGGTGGTGGGCTCCCAGGAAACAGTAATTTTCATAGCAGGTTTGAGGGCAAGAGCAGCTTCAGCAACATCCCCACACCCGGTGGCTCCAGGACACTCACAGCGCCGTCACAGGCTTAGCAAGTGTCTGCAAGCCAGGCCAAGAGGATGCTACTCCCACCCCCAGCATCCCTCCTGCATCCCCTGCACCTCCCAGCAGTGCAGCCCCCTCCTGCCTGCTCCAGCTGCAGCAGGGACACGGGGCACCGCTGGTGGGAAGCACCCAGCCTGGGGCTGTGCTGCGAGGGTCCAGTGCAATAGTGAGTGCAGCAGCTCTTCCCAGGAAGCCTCAACCACTGCCCGCAGCACGGAGGGTGCCGAGCCCACACCGCAGCTCACCCAGTTTCACATCCTCTGTCCGTGCTCCTGCAGAGCCCGGTGCGGCTGCAGCCGCTGCCTCTCCGCAGCGGGACCCGTCGTGCATCACCCGCCGGCTGCAGCTCCTGCGAGCTGCCAGCACGAGCCCGTGCAGCCCTTAGCCAAGGGGCAGCAGGGGCCTGCCCCTGCCCCGGCCTCCACAACAGCAAGAACAGCGCCTGCAGCCACCTGCACGCTGCAGGGAGCGAGCTCCTGACCACAGGAAGCTGCTGCGGGCGCAGCAAGGCCGAGGGGCTCTGCAGCGGGGCAGCCTCTGCGAGCAAGTGCAGCCCAACGGAGCCTCCTGGGGGTCAGGACCCTGCAGGGGGGCTCAGTGGAGCTGGGCTGGGCTCTGCCTGAGGCTTGGCCATGGCAAGGTCCTGGTCCAGCCTGGCCATGCCCAGCGCAGGGGATGTGCTCCAGCTGCAGCGTGGTGTTGGATGCAGCGGCTGCAGCACAGAGGCTCAGCCCGAGTGCTGTGGGAAGGGTGCTCGGGCTCCTCAGGCTCTTCCCGCACCTCCAGCCACTGCAGCCGCTCCTCGAATCGGCTCCTCTCTGTGGGTTCCAGACCAGCAGCTGCTTCGCGTCGCTCAGGGCAGGGGCTGACCCCACCAGGTCCCCAAGCAGCAGCCCCTGCTCACAGCCCAGGCTGGGGGGGGTGCTCTTCTCCTCTCTGGGCGCTTCTCTGCCCTGGCCAGGGGCTGTTGGGGGGACACGGCGCTGAAGACTCCTGCAGCAGCACCGTGGGGCAGCAGCAGCTCCCTGCACATCCCAGCGCAGTGCCTGCTGCAGGCAGTGCCCCAGGACCCTCCTGTGACTGCAGGGCAGATCCGGGCATCCCATGGGCTACGTGAGGCCACGGCACACAGAGCACAGGCAGCTGGGCTGGTTTGCATAGTTCTGAACATTTAATAACTCAGTCTCTCTAGCGTTATATCCACATCCATTAAATTAAAAACAGGCTCAGGAGGCAGCTCCCGGCTGATTAAATTACAAGAAAAAATTACTGTGCACCAAAAAGTTATTATAGAAAAATAGTCCTGTGGCCCCCAGCCGGCGGCTCCGTCCTTGGCTGGCTGCAGCGGGCATGGGCATGGGCACAGGCCGTGCCATGGCCCCGGCGTGCGGACGGCAAAGGGGCTCGTGGCACCTGCCCCCAGCCCACGGGGAAGGGGCGGCGAGGGCAGGCGGTGCCGGGAAGGGGCTCCAGCAGGGAGCAGAACGGATTGTCACCAAGTGGGGGCAAGGCACGTCGAGGGGCAGGGGTCGCCGGGCTCTGCCCAGCGCAGGCAGGGTGCAGGCAGAGCCAGGCGCTGCCAGACTGCCCTGGCCAGCACCTGTACAGCCCTGCCCAGGGGCAAAACAGGCGCAGAGCAGGGGTGCGTGGGGGTCCCTGCCCACGCAGCAGCACTGAGCCACGGTCACAAGGCGCTGCCCTGCCCCATGCTCCCTGGTGCAGGGGGCTCCTGTCCGCGCTGCAGGCAGCCTCGCGGGACGGGCAGGCAGCGGGCAAGCAGGCAGCAGCAGCCGAGGCCTGGCCATTATTGCTGTTGAAGGGCACGGGTGGAGGCAGACAGACCCTCGGTGGGTGGCAGGGAGGCGGGATACAGTGGGCAGAGCCAGGGATGCAGATGGGTGCTGAGGGCGGCAGGGGCAGGGGATGCTGCGGGACAGAGCCAACCCTGGCCAGCCCAGCCTGAGCAGTGACACCCCAGGGACTCACACACTGCCCACCCAGGGGATGTGTGTGACCCCCAGCAACAGCCATCATCCCGGGCAGGGTACATGGCCGCCAGCGCAGGGCCAGTCAGAGACCCTGCTGCCACCACACATCCCAGCACAGGGTCAGGATAGACACAGGGCAGAGACAGATGGAGCCAGACCAGGACAGTGCGGAGCTGGGGAGGGTGCCAGCAGGGCTGTGCCCGGCTGCCCAGGCCAGGGCAAGGGACAGTGCCGGTGGGTGGGAACCCCGGGCTGCTGTGGTGCGGGACAGGGTTGGGGGCAGAGTCCAGGACCCCTCGGCCTTGCCTACCCTGGCCCCATGGTGCTGGGCAGGGAGGAGGGAGGGGCGGGAGGGCTCATCAAAGGGCACTTTGGTCTCTGATGAAGGCAGTCCTCTCGCTGTGGGCCTCGTTGTCCTCACCGTCCGACTCTGAGGGGCCCTCCTCCTGCCAGATGTCAGAGGGGAGCCCCTTGTAGGAGATGATCCCGCTGTCCAGGGCATAGACCTTCACACCCCGCAGGCTGAAGCCTGAGCGTGCCTGCAGCACCAGGAAAATGGTGACAAAGATGACGACGATGATGACGCAGCTGAGGCTGGCAATGAGGACAGGCAGGTTGGTGGGAGGGGGAGCCTCGGCCAGCCCCTCGCCGTCTGCCAGGGCAGGGGACGCACGGCTGCTCTGCGTCTGATGGGAGCAGGAGAGGTCCAGGCTGCTGAAGTGGGAGTGCGCGGGGCAGGTCAGGCACTGGTTGGGGCCAGGACCGGTGCAGGTGGCGCAGGAGGTGTGGCAGGGCAGGCAGAGGTGCGGGGCAATGGGCTCCACGCTGTTCTCCAGCTCGTAGTGTGTGCTCTGGATGCCGGGCGCGAAGCCGGGAGGGCAGTGCTTCAGGCAGCTCTTCTGGTGCAGGTAGTACCCCTCCTCGCAGACTGCGGGACAGGCAGCGTCAGTGCGGGCTGGGGGCTGCCTGTGCCCCACATCCCCATCCCTTACCCACCAGCCCCACACTCACCCACACAGGTCTGGCTGGGGGTCAAAGTCTTGCAGCCGCTGCTCTCCAGCTGGTTGGAGAGGCTCGGGGAGTCAGTGGCCGTCCCGTACAGCACGAGCGTGAACTTGGTCAGTGTGCCTGCAAGGATACGGGGTGAGGACTGCCGATGCGCCCACACTCGGGGCAGGCACACGGAGGGGGTTTGCACTGGTACCCTCCATGGGCTGCCAAAGGACCACAGGGCTCTGCCTATCTCCTGGAGAGGCCCCAGCATGCAGCAATGCCCAGGCACAGGACTGCTGTGGGGCAGGGCCAGGCCACCCAGCATGGGGAGAACCTGACGCCTCAGACCCCACCACTGCCCAGAGCCACGGAATCTCCTCCCATGTGCCCAGCTCCAGCCTCTCCCCAGCAGGTCACTGCAAAGCACCCAAGTGTTACTGCACCCAGAGCTCAGGAGTGCTGGGGGGACACCGGGTGTCCAAGGTGCTCCCACTCTCATCCCAGGCTTGGAGGGAGGCAGCAGTGGGGCTCGGGCCAGCCCAGACCTACCATAGTTGTTGGCATCGCTGGTGTTCTCGATCTCCAGCACCCATTCCCCAGAGGGGTCCTCGTCCCACGAGTGCGTCGTCATGAAGGCCCAGTCATTGAAGCCATCGGCCGAGAAGTCGTGGGGCCTGGGCAAGATGGGAGTGTGAGAGTTGGGTGCCCACATCCCACAAACCAAGTGGGGCCAGCCTGAGCCTCGGGCCACCCTGGGGCAGCCCAGCACATACCTGGCAGCCAGGAGGGTGGAGCGGGTGCCCATGGGGCTGACGAGATGGATGGCGAGGTCCCCGCGCCGGTTGTAGGACAGGGTCAGCCGTGCCTGTGCGTGCTCCAGCCGGCTGATGTAGTTGGCTTTCCCCAGGCAGGCGTCCACTTTCCGCCGCACCTCCAGGCGCTTCCCGATGTCCCTGACGAGGGCAGGCAAGAGTGAGTCCAGTCCCAGCCTGGGGGCTCTTGACAGGGTGTCCTTGGTCCTGCTCCCTCCTGCCAGGCCTGGCAGCTGCCCCAGGGTGGCTGGAGTGGGAGTCAACCCCGCAGCAGCTGATGGTGCCTCCTCTCCATCCCTGGTGCAGGCAGAGGGACCTGCCCGCATTCCTGGGCATGGTGGGGTTTGCTCTGCCAAGCACGTGCTGCCTGGTGCCACCTCCCCAGGCACTGCTCCACATCAGCCCTGAATGGGCCCTTTCTTTGCCTGCTGCCAGGCCAGCAACACCCTGCTCAGTGTGGCCAGGGACGGGACAGGCACGGCCGTCCCCATCCCGCTGGCTGGGTGCAGCCACCTCCTGCAGCCACCCGCAGTGCCAGCACTGATGCGGGACAGGATGCGGGTCACAAAGAGCGCTGGCTCCGGACAGGCAGGCTGGATCCCAGGAGAGGACAAGGGCACAGGCAAGACCCAGCCCCGGCTCGCTCCATGCTCAGAGCCCCCGGGGAGCGCCCTGGCCGCATACGAGCCTCAGCACATGTTGTGCTGCGGCAGCAGCGGCCAAGCAGGAGTAAAAGGAGCTTCTGTCTGACCCCTGAAAAGCCCCTGTGTGTCCGGGATGACTTGTGCTGGCTGCTCCCAAACCGCAGCACGCAGCACGGCCCCAGCAGAGCGGGCAGGCTCAGCGGGCCATGACAGCTGAAGGCACCTTTCCCAGCCCTCCCCAGGCTCTCCCAGGATGGTCCAAGGTCTCAGAGGAGCTCATCCCTGGAGATCCTCCCCAGCCTTGGCCCTGGACCCAGAGGCCCTTGGGCTCCTGCACGGGGCAGTGCACAGGGTGATGCCCTCCTGGGCTCACCAGCCCTTACTTTGGCTCTGTGAGGACGTCGATGACACATTTCCTCTGAGGTCCCACCGTGGTCCAGTTCTTGGCCAGGCTCACCATGGCACCAGCATCCAGCAGCCCGTAGCCATAGGAGTGGCTGACTGTGGACAGAGAGGGGTCAGCGCTGCCCCAGGGCACTCAGCAGGGGCTGCAGCCCACAGGGCTGCCTGGGGAGCTCTGCCCCAGCACACCCAGGCTAGCGGTGCTTGCAGGAACCGGAGCCCCTGGTCCCCCCCCCAGCACCCCAGTACCTTTGCGGCCGACGCCGTTGGTGACCCAGTCGTTGGCGTTGAGGTGAGCCGGCTTCGACGTCTGCACCACGAGGTGCTGCATATCCCGCCAGGTCAGGTTCTTGCTGCGGGGGAACAGAGGCTCAGGCACCGGTGCCACCTCCTCAGCCCTGGGCAGCTCATGCCATGGCAACGCTGCCCCAGGGGCTACGCAGCACCCCCAGCCCAGCCCCACTCTGAGCCTGCCCTTACTTGGCCTCAAGAGCGAGAGCGATGATGCCAGCGGCCAGGGGTGCCGAGGCCGATGTCCCTGTGTGCGATTCGGTGCATTTCTGTCTGAGGTCGGTCGTCACCTGCAGGGAGCAGTGCCAGGGTAGGAGGTGCTGCAGGCACCAGCCACATCCTGGAGCTGGCTGAGGGGCTTGTGGTCCCCAGGAGGGCTGCAGGAGGTGAGGAAGAGCCTCTGCTCCTGGGGTGGCTCACGAGTTTCATGGAATCATCTTAGAACCATGGTATGGTTTGTGTTGGAAGGGACCTTAAAGCTCCTCCAGCTCCAACCCCTGCCACAGGCAGGGACCCCTTCCACTGGAGCAGCTTGCTCCAAGCCCCTGTGTCCAACCTGCCCTTGAGCACTGCCAGGGATGGGGCAGCCACAGCTTCTCTGGGCACCCTGTGCCAGCGCCTCAGCACCCTCACAGGGAAGAGCTTCTGCCTAAGAGCTCATCTCAGTCTCCCCTCGGCAGGTTAAAGCCATTCCCCTTGGCCTGTCCCTGCAGGCCCTTGTCCCAAGCCCCTCTCCAGGTCTTGTGGAGCCCCTTTAGGCACTGGAGCTGCTCTAAGGTCTCCCCTTAAGGAGCCTTCTCTTCTCCAGGCTGACCCAGCCCAGCTCTCTCAGCCTGGCTCCAGAGCAGAGCTGCTCCAGAAGCCCTCAACTCATGAGACCGAGCTCTGGGAATGACCTGGAGGGTGGCAGCATGGCAGAGGGGGGCCAACCCCGCTCCCAGCACCACAACTCCCAGAGGGATGCCATGGGAGCTGCAGCTTGGCACATCCCACCCCCATGAGCCCCCACCCTGCTGACACCAGCAGCCCCAACTCACAATCTGCTTCTCGTTCTGGTTGCCGCTGCTGTACGTGGTGGCGAGGGTGGAGGAGCAGGCCTCGCTGTACCAGGGCACGTTACCGTACTGTGTGGTGCTGCTGATGGACAGCGTGTAGATGCTGTTGGTGTAGCCATCGCAGTTGCAGCTGTCGTGCTCACGGCCCCCGTTCCCGGATGCCCAGACGAAGATGGAGCCCAGCCCTCCTCGGCCCTGGCAACAGAGCAGGGTGAGGGCCAGCACCACGGCACTGGACTGCTGGCAGCCCCAGGCTGGAGCTGTGACCAGGGCGGTGCCAGCTCTGCCTGGGGCTCTTGCAGCCTGAGCGGGAAAGACCGAGCAGATGTAGCGGGGACACAGGAGACAGCAGGATGCCACCGACCACAGCCTGGGCGCTGCCAGCCCTCAGCACCACTGAGCCCATGGAGGGTGCTGGGGCAGCCCTGGGGAGGCTGCAGAAGCTGCCCCAACAGGGAGAGTACTGGGTGGCAGGAGCCCTACTGAAGAGGGTCTTCCAAGCCCTGACGTCCTTTTCCACTCGGAAACCACCCAGGCTGATAGTCTGCGTTGGATTTGCAGCTGCCCCATAGGAGCTGCACCACGGCAATGCCAAATGCTGCGCTCACAGCACAGGGAGCAGGGGGAGGACAAGAGGAAGCGAGAGAGAGCAGCTGGCATGAAACCAGGCAGGAGCCAGCACAGGGCTTTGAGAGCAGCATGAGGCTAGCCCAGAGCAGGGCTGTGCAGGAGCACAGGGTAGGGAGGACAAGACTTCTCAGAGAGGCGAGATAAGGGGCATGGGAGGAGCCCTGACTCAGAGCCATAACACAAGAAGAACGGGAAAAACCAACAGAGCCTGATCCTGGAGATGAGCTGAAAGACAGCTCATCACAGGAGGGCTGCGACAACAACCAGGGCAGGCAGAGCAAGGGATTACAGGGGCAGCTCAGCTGACACTCCCCGGGCAGACTCCCTCACCTGGCTGACCCCTCGGAAGAAAGCCTCCTCCGCCAGCCGGGCCGGGCCATCCACAGTCTTGCCGTCATCCTCCGGGCCCCAGCTGGCACTGTAGATGTGGATGTGGTTGGGATTGAGGCCCAGGGAATGGGCCTCCACAGCATCAGTCACCTCCCCATCCAGCATGCGCACGCCTAGGGCCAGAGAGCAGATGTCACGGGTGACCGGACGCGGCAGTGACGGTGTGCCCCCCCTGCACTGTTGCCGCCCTGCACCAAGACCCCCGGCACAGCCGCTCCTCCAACATCAGGCCCTGTGGAGCCCAGCGCAGGCTCTGCTCAGTACAGGGCAGGATGGCACCCACCTCCGATGCGGGCGTTGTAAGCAACGCCGACACCACAGATCCCGTTGTTGGCTACGGCAGCCACTTCCCCAGCGCAGCGTGTGCCATGCCTGCAGGAGAAATAGGGCAAAGCGTGCTCAGATGGGGTGTGAGGAACACAGGGCTCAGCACCGGCTGCAGACAGAGGCCCCAGCACCCAGGCTGCCTCCCGTCCTCCCGGACCGTGCAGCCAACAAAGGCCCCCCAGGGCTCCTCCATCAACCCTCCTGCTCCAGAGCAGGGAGGACTCAACAGCCTGCACTGGCACTGGGCAGCCACAAAGGATGCTGCTTGCATTGGAAGAGCATGCAGGAGGCTTTCTCTGTGGGGCAGAAGTGTGCCACCACCCCTGTGATAGTGCTGCTGCTGAGCCACTGCCGCAGCTCGGCTCTGCTGCCCTCACCTCTGCCTCCTGCCTCACCTGTTATCATTCATCTGTGTGTAGCGGGGCTGTGGGTCTGGGTCCTGGTCGTTGACATCAAAGCTCGCTCCTGGATCCTGGAATGAAGATCTGGCAGTCAGAGACCATACGCCTTCACCACTGAGCCCCACCAACCTGGGCCCATGCCTGTGTTCCATGGCCCTGAGGCTGGGCTGAGTGATGGGGCAGCTCCAGTCCCACCTACATCGCTTTCCTGCGTATCCCACAGCAGCAGGCACAAACCCCGCACTATGCAGCTTCAGGGTTGCATCAGGCAGCTGCAGCCACATGGACAGGCTCCTGTGGCACACCACTTTGTGGCATCAGCCCTCACTCACATAGTTGCCCTCCAGGTCAGGGTGGTTCTTCTCAATTCCGTCATCCAGGATGGAAACTACGATGCCCTTGCCTGTGTAGCCCTGCTCCCAGGCCTGACGCACGTTCAGGTCCCGCTGGTTGGTGTTGTACTGTCAAGAGAAACCTCAGCAATAGGAACTGCACCCAGTTGCTGGTACAGCAGTGCCCGGACCCCTCCCAGCCTTCACCCTGCTCTGCTGTGGAATGAGGATGAAGAAACCCTCCCAGGGGCCCAGGCACAGAGGGCCTGGCAGCAGGCCCTGGGGTGCCAAGTCTGTGCCCGTGCTGCGCTGACCGCACGGCTCCCCCCCTCGCCCAGCACTCACCAGGTACCACTGCTGCGGGAACTTGGGGTCTGTGGGCTCCATGAAAACGTCGCGCTTGGTCCTGCGCTTGGCTACCTGCTGCTCCAGCCACTGCACCTGGGCACAGAGAGCACAGCGGGCTCGCAATGAGGCCAGCAGCTCCCCAGGACCCTGCCCTGCACCAGCAGCCTGGGGACCCCACTGCAGCTACCAGAGCCAAGCCTGTCCCCATGCCCTGCCCTGCCGAGCAGAGCCATGGCGGGCAGCAGCGCCGGGCGCCCCGAGCCAGGCTGTGCTCCAGTGGAGCACGGAGGACAGAGCGCAGAGCTCTGCTGCACCGCGCTGCACGCCCTGCTGCACCGCCAGCCCCACCGCACCGCCACGCTGGCGCCCGGCACTGCTGGCACTGCCCTGTCCCCATACGAGGGCATAGAGCCCTTCACGGCACAGAGGCTGCCCCATGCCCTGGCACCAGTTGGAGAGATCCTAACCCTCACTAGGAGCATTGTGTGCAGTTCTGGTGTCCTCAACATAAAAAGGACATGGAACTGTTGGAACAAGTCCAGAGGAGGCCACGAGGATGATCAGGGACTGGAGCAGCTCCCGTATGAAGACAGGCTGAGGAAGTTGGGGCTGCTCAGCCTGGAGAAGAGAAGGTTGTGTGGAGACCTCAGAGCAGCCTTCCAGTATCTGAAGGGGGCCTATAGGGATGCTGGAGAGGGACTCTTCATTAGGGACTGTAGTGACAGGACAAGGGGTAACAGGTTAAAACTTAAACAGGGGAAGTTTAGATGGGATATAAGGAGGAAATTCTTTCCTGTTAGGGTGGTGAGGCACCGGAATGGGTTGCCCAGGGAAGCTGTGAATGCTCCATCCCTGGCATTGTTCAAGGTCAGGTTGGACAGAGCCTTGGGTGCCATGGTTTAGTGTGAGGTGTCCCTGCCCATGGCAGGGGGGTTGGAACTGGATGATCTTAAGGTCCTTTCCAACCCAAACTATTCTATGATCCTGTGATCACAGCAGTCCACAGGCCAGTGATGCTGGCACTGCCGATCCCTGCCCCTGCCAGACACATGCCAGGCTCCCACCCAGCTCTGCCAAGAGCCTCAGTGCCAGGGGATGGTTCACGGCAGCTCAACCCATCCTGTGCCTGGTGCTGGCTCACATGGCAGTGTAAGTGGCCAGAACCAAAGCCAGCCCCTGCAGGCATGGCCCCCACTGCACGTACCTGGGGTTCCCTGGCCAAACGGCTGTGCCAGGGCTGGTGGGGTGAGAGGGAACGCTTCACCACGCCACTGTGCCGAAAGTGGTAATAGTCACCAAAGATCTGCAACAGAGAAAGGAGTGGGATGGACGTGAGAGGCCGGTCTCCCCCATTCCCTGTCCCCTGCCTGCAATCCCAAGCTTGTGGCAGGCACAGGTAGACTGAGTCCCCACTCCAGAGTGGCTGATGAGGTCAGGTGCTTGCGGCAGAATGTCCTGCAAGCGGCTGCGGCAGCTCGTGATAAGGAAGCTGGGGAGACTGTGGAGCCACCATGACACAGCCTGTGCCCACCTCTCCCTCCTGCATGCCCCCACAGGACACCAAGACCCACAGTCTAACAAAGCTGCTGCCCTGGCAGGGAGGCCCCAGGCAGGCAGTGGCAGAGAGGGACAGGTCTGTGGGAGGCAGCGTGGGAGAAGCACCAACTTCAGGAGGCAAAACTGCCCCTCCCAGGGCCACCCTGCACCCCTGCCACCGGTGCAGGAGGGTCCTGGTGGGGCCCAGGCAGCCCCAAGCAGGCAGGGAGGGTCCAACCCAGGCTCTGCTCCTGCGGACAGGCCTCCAGCAGAGCCCTTCTCCCACCCGCGCCAGGCTCCACGTCGGGGCAGAGCCAGCTCCAGCAGGGCCAAGCGCAGGCACACGCAGTGGGGGCAGCTGCCACGCAGGCGCTGGGCAGCACTATCCAGCTCCGTGCGTGGGGACTGGGGCTGGGCCAGGCCCCGCAGCCACCACAGGGTTATTTATACACCCCGAACCCTCTCCAGTGCTGTCATTTCCTGATCCCCTCCCGCACGTCCCCGGGGGCTGGCCGGGCTGCAGTGACCCAGCCCTGCTGCGCAGGACTCGGCAGCCAGCTCGCAGTGCAGGGAAGGGGGCTGAGTGCCCACCTCGCCCCCCTCGCAGTCATGGTTCCTGGGCAGTGGCTGCAGGCAGGATCCCAATGCAGCACGGCAATAACCCCCCACCCGCTGGTGCTATCCAGGGAAGCCACAGACCATGCTGGCTCCCCAGGACATGGGGGTGCGCTCCCCAGTCCTGCTCCTGCCCTGTGCCGGCGGAGGGAAGGCCAGGACTCACGCTGCAGCTCTGCAGCCCTTCCCTGCAGGGCACAGGCTGGAGTCCCAGCACAGGGGGCTGCAGAGCTGCAGCCCTGCCTGCTACAGCAGCATCGCCCCTCGAGTCACTGGGGACAGAGCCGTGCCTGTTCCCTGCAGCACACGGTGTCCCCCAGCATGGCCTGGGACGCACGCAGCTCAGAGCACCCAGGGAGGTGCCAAGGCAGAAAGGCTCTGCCTGGGCAGGCAGAAGGGACAGGAAGCTGCAGGCTGGCTGCCCTGCCCCAGCACCCCTCAGGGGTCAGGACAGAGAGCGCTTGTTCCTGCGCCATCACGGCTCTGCTGGTCATCCGGCTGGATTAGGTCTGCACAGACACTGCGGTGGCCGGCAGGAGCCAGCCAGCCCACACGTTTCCACCCTAATCCCACAGTCCCTGTCCTCAGCAAGGGCAGAGCCATCCCCGGGCAGGCAGCATCGATCCTACAGACGCTGGTGCCAGCTCACAGCTCCTGCCTCATCTTCCAGCCTGTGGCCACCTCGGCCAGTCCCTCTCCTCTGACCCCAGCACTGTCACTTGGGTCCCCTTCAAGGCCACCAGCTGTGGGTCCTGGCACCTCCCTGCCTGAGGCTCCCTGGCCAGGGCACTGCCTGCCCCAGCTCCACAGGCAGGGAGGACGCCAGGACAGTGCACTTCCGAGGACAGTGTCCAGGCTCCACGCTGAGGCCAGAATCCTCTCAGATAAGGACCCTGTGGGCCTCTCACTGGGGCACTGCCAGAAGCCCCCGGTCCCCCCTCTCCCAGCCTGGCTGCCGCATCCTGCCCCAGTGCCACATACACCCCCAGGAACAGCAGCCCAGAAACCCGCCAGGAGGGAAACTCTGGCTCCTTCCACTCCTGCTCTTCCTGCCAGGCTGCCACGGCCCCTCTGTGGGAGCGGGCTGCTGGGGCCAGCCAAGCCTCATCCTGCAGCACATACACCGGGATGGGCTCCAGAACGGCACAAAACGTGCCCAGACCAGCAGCTCCTGCCCCAGCTTGAACTGCTGCAGCCTGCAAGTGCTGCCTCGCCGCTGCTCCGCTGGCAGCTGCGGGGCTGGGAGTGGGGGGAGAGGTGCCAGCCTCTGGCCGCAGAGCCAACAGCGCAGGGAAAAGGTGAGGGCAGAGCTGGCACAGAGCCCCCACGGCTCACGGGGACAGACCCCAAACAGGCCTGGGCTCCCCGCCAAGCTGTGGGGCCCTGCAGAGCTCTGCACCGCAGCCCAGGGCCAGCAGAGACACAGGCACAGAGCCTGGTGCCCCTTGGCCCTGGGACCCGGCACAGCAGCTGGTGGCACCTCAGCCCTGTTCCTGCTCCCAGGGGTCTCAGCACAGACCGGGCCCCGCAGGACATGTCCTGGGCTGCTCTCCTGGTCCCCTCTGCACAGCAGTGGCCGGGGCCCAGCCCATCCTTTGCCCTGATGCTGGCTCCAAGACACTTCCACGCAGACAGCACGTGTGTGAAGCTGTCCCATTGCCCGTGCAGCAGACACCCAAGTGAGGCCTGGCCCCAGCCCCTACAGAGTTCCCTCCTCTGGCGTGAGCCCCAGAGCACAGAGGATTCCCTGTCCTCAGAGCCCTGTGTGCCCATCACCTTGGGAGGGGCAGCACAAGGCACCCACCCGCAGCAGCAGCAGCCACCATGCTCCCCACCCGCCACCGCTCGAGGCCATTGCTCACAGCGAGGTCCTGACACCGCAGCCACCGGTTGTGCAATTTCCTCTGGGATTTCGCCCCTCGCTTCCTTCCCAGAGCAGCCAGCCCAGTGCAGGGGCAGCCTCCTGCTCCCAGGGCAACAGACCCCCGGGCACGCAGGCAGCCCGAGGGCGCTGGCACAGCCACGCAGCCACATCTTGCTGGAGCAGTGGCTGGGCAGCTCCTCGTGCCTGGGCAGGGGCCTGGGGGTCCCTCTGGGAGAGCCCTGCTGCACCCACTCCCATGGGATCCCCTTGCCCCACTCCTTGGTCACAGCAGCCATGCTGGTGCCAGCTCCATCTACAAAGCCCCCGCATGCTGCCAGCCCAGAGCCTGCATCCTGCCCATGGCACAGGGTGGAGAAAAGCTCCATGGATCAGGTTGTGCCAAGCGCACACCTGCAGCCAGTCAGGGAAAGGGCTGCCAGGAGCAGGAGCACTGGGGAGCTGGCCCTGCCAGGGCTGCCAGGAACAGGGCGCTGTGGAGCTCCTCATGCTGGGGACAAGCCCAGGGACCCCTGCTCCTTTGCCATCACCCCATTCTCCCCACCCTGGTGCCAAAGACTGACAGCCCCAGCACAGCCGCCAGCGCTGCCCCGTCCCTGGCTGAGCACAGAGAATGCTGAGCGCAGCAGGGACCTGCAGACACCTCCTGTGAAGGGCAGTTCAGGGCCAAGGACACGCGGCTGCTGTCGGACCACCTGCTCCGGGGACACCAGGAGGTGCCGGTGCTGCCCGGCTGAGCCATGGCTGTGCCACACTGGGGCAGCTCAGTCAGGAAACGGGAGCACTCCCCTCCTCCACCAATGCAGAGCATTCCTGATGTTTTCATGCTGGAACGGGCTTTTCCTCCTTCCTGCTCCAGCAGGCAGAATGTGCCATGTTGTGTTGTGCCACCAGACTGCCCCAGTGGCAGTGAGAGACCCTGGCTCCATCCAGCTGTTGACCACCCTTGATTGAACACAGCGGATGCTGCAGCAGCTGAGCAAGAATGCAGTGGTAGTGCTGCCCCAAGCTAGCTCCAAACTGAGCCCAGAATCCACCCAGGTCATGGCAGAGCCAACCACTTCCATGGGGAAAGGGAAGCAGGGCACTTACCAGGCCCAGGTTGAGGAATCCATGCTTCCTGGCCAGCCTGTCGGCCTCCTGTGGCCCCGCAGGGACGAGCACGGCCCACGTGTTGGTGTAAATACGCTGGGCCAGCACCTCCTGCGCCAGGAGAGCGAGGGCAACCACCAGAGTCCAGAGCAGGAGCAGCGAGCAGGGCCTCAGATCCATCAGAGTATCGGGGCTCCTCGAGGTGGGGAGCAGGAGGGTCCCGGGAGCGGTGGGTCCAGCGGCCTCCCTGCTTCAGCACCCCGGGGCACACCAGCCTCTCTGCCCCGCTGCTACCCGCTCAGCCCAAGCGAGCATGGGGATGAGCCCGCAGCAGCCAGCAGCAGGAACAGACAATCCAGGACAGCAGCAGGATCTGCAGAGACATGGAAGAGGGGTCAGGCCCTGGGGTGCCACTCCTCAAGCCTGGGGAGGGCAGGCCCTGCCAGGCCAAGCCGTGGCTTTGGCTCTCGGCGAAGGGTCCTGGGAACATGGGTGGCCACCAGGACACGGGGCTGCGAGGAGCCATGGCACTGGCTCCGCAGGGTGCCCCCGGCTGCAGAGCTGCTGTTTACTCTGCCTATTGCCCAATGTGTACTTATGCTCTGTGCCTACAAGCTGCTTCTCCAGTCCCAAGGGAGGCCAAAGGAGATGCCCCCATGCACTGTGTGAGGAAGCCCAGCTAAATGAAAGACACTGGAAGGAGGGCGAGCCCCTGCTCTCTGGTGAGCAGAGCCATCACTGCTGGTAGCAGCACCCAGCGCCGTGCTGCCTGTCACCATCAGCAGCTCAGCTCTGCCCTTCCTCTGGAGCACAACATGGTGACACCGGCGTGACTCATCTCCACAACAGAAAGGAAACTGGCACAGGGACAAGGAAAAGGGGCACACCGTCACCTCCAGTACAAACCAGGGCCTGGGGACAGCTTGCACCAGGCCAGAGGGCAAGCACAAGAAAGAAGCTGGAAGGCAGGTGGGAAGCAGAGCAGGGAGCGACCCACACAGCACATGCAGTGCGTGCTCCACAGGGACACCGTAATACCTGGTCATGGTCCAGGGACAGCAGGAAAGGTGAGAGGCAGCAGTGCCCAGAGGAGCCTCATCCCCCTCCCGCAGGCAGCAGGCTCGGGAGCAGGGAGCCTGCGGCGCTGCGAGACGAGGAGAGCAGCTCCGGCAGCCGCCTGAGCCCTCGCCGCGGGCTGCAGCACACACAGCGCTGGGGATCCCCGTCAGCGACCAGACCGCGGCCACGCTGCCGAGGCACCCGGAGCCACGAGCACCCACCAGCGGCTGGACCGGAGCCCTGGGTCCCAGACTGTGCCAGGGCCCAAATCACAGTTTCCAGTGGGAAACACTCCCAGAGCCCTCACGGAAGGGAAAAAGCTACTGCACAAGCGGAAAGCACAGCACAAGGGGACACTGTCTGCCACGGCTGGTGCCTGTGCCAGCACCGCACCCCCTGACCAGGTCCCTGCGGGCAGTCTCCTCTGCTGTGCCGGTCCCGGAGCCGGCAGCCACCCGCTCCCACGTGGGGAGCAGGCTGCAGCGGGGCCCTGCCGCGGGGTGCAGAGCCCGGCCCCCGCGGCCCCGGCCCTCCAAGTGCCCCCAGCACAGCCCCGGAGTCCCCGGCAGCGCCGCTGCCTCACCGGCAGATCTCGGGCCTCGTGCCCCCGGAACGGGATGAGGAGGAAGCGGCACCGGGACAGGCACTGCAGGGCAGCGGCACGGCGGGGGCCGAGGGGACACAAGCCGCCCCCCCCCCGCAGCCCCACAGACAGCTCGGTGCCGATCACACCCGGCACACGCGGGGCAGAGGCCGGCCGGGATCCCTCCCGACACCGATGGACACCGGAGCCCGGCTGCCGCGCGGGGCCGAGGCCCGCGGAGCCGCCGTCCGCCCGCAGACCGGCGGGGCGACGGCTGCCTGCGAGGGCGGCCGGGCCAGGCAGGCCCGCGGGCGCGACGGGACGAGGCCTGGTCCCTTCTCGCCCGCGGCGGCGGCTCCGGTCGGTCCCTCCGACAGCCCCAGCGCGCGCTCCCGGCCCCGGCCCCCCCCCACCGCGGCGCCGCCTCCCGCCCCTGCCCCGTCGCCCCCCCGGGGTCCCGCCCGGCCGGGGCCGCCGCAGCTGTCAAACCGCCGGCGCCGGCGGGTCGAGCCGTGCCCCGGCCGCGTTCCCGCGCCCTTACCGCGCGGCCTGCCCGCTCCCGTCCCGCCGGCGGCCGGGCCCGTCTGTCGGCGGCGCCGCGTCACTCCGCGGGGCGCCCGGAGCGCCCGCCCCGGAGCCGGGCCCGGCCCAGGCAGGGGCGGCCGGGGCGGCCGGCGGGGCCGCTTGTTTACGCCGAGCAGCTGTCAGCGCCGCCCGCCGCCCCGCCCCGCCCGGCCCCGCTCCGCTCCGCTCCACTCCGCTCCGGCACTGCCCGGCCCCGGCCCCGGCCCCGCTCGGCCCGGCCCGGCGCGGCGCGGCACGGCCGCCGCTCCGCCGGGCGCCGCCGGATGCCGTCACCGCCGACCGCCCCCCCCCCCCCCCCCCCCCCCCCCCCCCCCCCGGGGCACTGCGAGAACCGGTGCCGCTCGCCCCGCCGCGGGCAGACCCACCCTCAGCCGGCACCTCCGATCCCCCGTGGGGCCGCCCGTGCCGCGGAGCGAGAGGCCCGGATCAGCCCCGGGAGCTGCCAGAGCTCCCGGGGGCCCCGGCTCCGGGCAGGGTGCGAGGGCGCCCGCAAAGACCGGCGCCCGGAGCCGCCCTGCCTCCCGTGCCGGTGCCGCGCACAGCGGGGGGCTCTGCGGCGCGGGGCACGAGCTGACCCAGACCGGCCCGTTCCAGCCCCGGGGCAGCGCGCTCCTCGCCCGTGCCGATGCGATCACCCGCTGTAAGCGGGGTCCCGGCCCCGCTGAGCAAGTGCCCTGGAACCAGCGACACGAGCAAAACCCATCAGCCCGGTTTCAGGAGAGGGATTCCCACAAGGAGAAAAGGTGAGAAGTGAAGGCGGCTCATCTCAGCTTCGGCCGTTCCAAACACGCAACACACCCTTGTCCATCGCATCGCGGCTGGAGCAGTACAAAAGTCAGGTCAAGCACAGAAAGCAAAAGCAGCAGAACCCAAACTGACCTGGATCCTCCGCAGCTCTGAAAGCGTCTGGGCAGCCCTGGGAAGGAGCAGGTCCTACGGCTCCTCACAGAGAAAAGGAAGTCACTCGGATATCATGATCGAGATCATGAAGCATTAGCAATCGCACAGGAAACAGTCACCTTGGTAACTGAGATGCTGAGAACAGCCCAGAAAATCTGGCACAGGGCAGGTTTCTTTGCAAAACCTGCCTGTGTTTAACTTGGCAGCAGCCTTTTTGCTGGGGCAGCGACTCAGCATGGGCTGACCCCAGTGTATGGCCCCAAGACCACTGGCCACGGGGGTTGCAGCACCCCAGGCCCAGCCTCTAGGACCATGGACCCACCAGGCAGCCCAGGGGGAAACCTGGCACCCCTTGGACACACAGCACTCACCACTCTGGTCAGCTGGAGGGCCCAGGCCAGCTCCTGGATGTGCAGCTGACCCCAGAGTGCCCCACAGAGTTATAGGGTCCTCCGTGTGTCAGGGGCAGGTCCCGCTGGTGAAGGGGGCAGTGAGCTGCACCCTTGCGCCCTCCCCAGCACCCACCGCCATGTCTGGATTAGGCACTGGCTGTGCCCAGGCAGGTGACAGCCGCTGCGCCTGAGCCGGTGACATGTCACTGCAGAGAGGAGCTGACAAAGGGCCCTTGTCACCACGGGGCTTATCTCAGTGCCACGGGGCAGGCAGGCAGGAAGAACCTCTCTTACATAAACCAGCTTTGGACCCACTGCCTACCCGACAGCCCTGCCAGAGCTGGGGAGCGCTGGGCCATGGTACCTATCCTAGAATCCCAGCCTGGTTTGAGTTGGGAGGAACCTTAAAGCCCATCCAGCTCCAACCCCTGCCACAGGCAGGGACCCCCTCCACCGGAGCAGCTTGCTCCAAGCCCCTGTGTCCAACCTGGCCTTGAACACTGCCAGGGATGGGGCAGCCACAGCTTCTCTGGGCACCCTGTGCCAGCGCCTCAGCACCCTCAAAGGGAAGAGCTTCTGCCTAAGAGCTCATCTCAGTCTCCCCTCGGGCAGATTAAAGCCATTCCCCTTGGCCTGTCCCTACAGGCCCTTGTCCCAAGCCCCTCTCCAGGTCTCGTGGAGCCCCTTTAGGCACTGGAGCTGCTCTAAAGTCTCCTCTTCAGGAGCCTTCTCTTGTGCAGGCTGAACCAGCCCAGCTCTCTCAGCCTGTCACAAAGCCACAATATGGATGGGATCTACTTCCCCAGCAACCTCCCAGGGTCACTGGGCTGAATCTGAGCAGTGGCTGCTCCCATCTCTCTCAGCTATGCCTACATGGCTACCACAGCATGAACTCCTCTTGGACACTTGACTGACCTCGCTTGGAGGCATCAGTGCTCTGTGCAGTGACTCCCAGCTCACAGGCAGCTCTGTGCCTGTCAAGTGATTCCCGCAGCATCCCCCCAGGAGCCCACACAGGCACAGGCAAACTGCTCACCAGGGCTGGGGGGAGACCCCCCTTGCTGCTCCGTGCCAAGCACACCCTGGTGTGGCCCAGCAGCAGCCCAATCAATGCAAACCTACTTCCAGGGAAAAAAACAGGTCAATTTTTGGCTTCTGGGCTGCAGAGGTTGCACAAGCTCCCACAGTGATGCAACTGCCCATCTGCCCCAGAGCAGGGCAGCACTGGGGCTGCAGCTCTGCCTGCAGAGCCCCTGCCGCCCAGAAGGCAGACTGGGGAACCCTTGGAGGAAGGGCAGAAGGTCCTCACGAACAGTGGAGAAACCCAAGGAATGGGCAGGCATGCGACGCCCAGGGGGACCAGACCAGTACCTGAATGTTTAGCTGGAGCACAGCAACCCACTCTGTCCCCCATGCCCGTGTTGCAAACACTTCCCAGCCCTGCCCCCTGCACTTGCCGGCGCTGTTCCTCAAAGCGGCAGCCACTTTCCTGGGAGCCCCCGCCCTCTCCTCACCACTGGACGCTATGAGCAGGCTCCTGGGAAGGTCCTGGTGCCGCGGAGCTGGCACTGCCCTGGGTCCAGGAGGAGCTGCGCTCCGCAGGGCCCCGTGGCTCGGGAGGTTCTGCCCATGGCCACGCTCCCAGACACAACATCACCGCAGGGACTGCGGGCCCTGACCTTGTGCTGCGGTGCCGCTGCAGACACAAACACCCGCAGCTCAGGCACTTCTGTGACCTTATCTACATCCCACGGTGCGGCTCCTGCTCTGGGACATGGCAGCGGCGCTGTGCTGGGGAGAGGGACTCCTGCCACGTCCCCAGGTACCTGATAAGGGTAGGTCAGCTCCACGACACCCCAGTGCCTCGATGGAGCCGGCAGGCCGGGGCAATGTGCCATTTGGCTTCTCCAGCTCGGGCAGAGCAGACACATCACAGGCTGAGGGCCACCTCTCGCCACATCCTCCAATGCCGATGGTCACAGGACCCAGCCAGGCCCTCAAACCGTTTCCCTGTTTGCCCAGGTCTTTAGTTTGCCTTCACCTGAACAGGATACCATGTGCTTTGTGTGCAGCTCCCAGTCCTCACTTTAACTGATGTGCCTACAAGTCCTGTGCTGACACCTGCTCCTTGCCATGGCAGTGCAGGACTCATGAGGTGGGAAAACACTGACAACCCTCACGCAGAGCGGGAGTTCCAATTGTCATCTGGGCACAAGGGCCGAAGGCAGAGGAACGAGCTCTTGCTTACAGCTGGGCAAGGCTGGGGAGGACATCGACTGCTGTGGGGTTACAGCTACTATTGCCTCAGGTGCTACAGCAAACCATAAACTGGGGGGTACCAGGGAGCCCTGCGCATCCCACGGCACCCCTGTCCCTCCTCCCCGCACAGCTCCAGGCCATCCCAGCCCCTCTGGCTGCTGCAGGGACGTGCTGAAGCTGGGGTGCACCAGAGGCAGACTGGTGCAGCCCTGAAGCAGCAGCGGCGGGTTAAAGCACGGCTCTGGCCCATGTCCCAAATTCCCCCTCGCAGGGAGCCAGCGGACTTCCCAGAAGAGGAACCAGCTTCCTCTCTGTGGAGGAAGTGGCGCAGGATGGCAGCCGCGGCGGCGGTGCTCTGGGACTCAGTTCTCAAGAAGCCCCATCTGTGCGGGTGGGAGCTGGAGCCGGGGCCGCCCCAGCCGGGCCCCGCGAGGCCTCACGGCCCCCGTCTGCTGACGCGTGCGGCAGGAAAACCCCGCTCGCAGCGGAGCTGCCACAGCCGCTGCCCTTCCGGGCAAGAGGCCACTGCCGGGACCTCACCGCTGCCACCAGAGGCTCCTGTGCACCAGAAACAGCGCCGCCTCTCGGTGCCGGCTGCGCCCGGGGCTGCCCTGGGGCTTGGTGGAGCGGGGCCGGAGCGCTGGAGCTCGGCTCCGCCACCGGCCCCGCGGGAGTCACGGTGACGCCGAGCACTCGGTGTCCCGGCGGCCGAACCGCGGTGTCCGGCCCGGCGCAAAGCAGCTCCGTACCCAGGAGGGTGGCAAGGCCCTAAAGCCAGCGCCGCCGGTCACCGAGACCACGGCCCCGGCCTGGCACGGCGGGAGGCCCCGCGCAGGGGGCCGGAGCTGGAGCTCCCCGGCCGTGAGCGGGATCCCGGCCCCGGCGCTGCCCCTGCGTGCCGCGGGACGGCGGCCGGACAGAGCCGAGCCGAGCCCCGGGGCGCTGCGCTCCCGCAGCGCCCAGCACCAACAGACACCGGCGGCCCGCGGAAGTGACCCCGCGGTGATCGTCACTTCCGCCGGAAGCGGGCTGCTGTCCCGGTTCCGGTGAGCGGCGGCTCGCAGCCGGTGCGGCGGGCGCGGATCAGCCAGGCCCCGCGGCACCATGGCGGTCCCCAGCGCCCTCATGAAGCAGCCACCGATCCAGTCCACGGCGGGCGCCGTGCCCGTCCGCAATGAGAAGGGTAAGGGGGGGGGGCGCGGCCGGGTCCCGGCGGCGGGGCAGGCTCGGGGACGAGGGGCCGCTGGTAACGGCCCGGGCGCCCTTAGGCGAGCTGTCCATGGAGAAGGTGAAGGTGAAGCGGTACGTGTCGGGGAAGCGGCCCGACTACGCGCCCATGGAGTCCTCGGAGGAGGAGGATGAGGAGTTCCAGTTCATCAAGAAGGCGAAGGAGCAGGAGGTGGAGCCCGAGGAGCAGGAGGAGGAGCTCGCCAACGACCCCCGCCTGCGCCGCCTCCAGAACCGCATCGCTGAAGATGTGGAGGAGCGGTGAGTGCGGGGCCAGCGCCACGTCCCGCTGCGGGATCGTCTCTGCAGGGGCTGGGGAGTGCAGACCCCGCGCTGCCGCACGCGGGGAGGGGCAGCAGGCAGGAGCTGAGAACGTTCTGCAGGCAGTGCAGGAGAGCCTCCGATTGCTCTCACTTCTGTGCCGCAGGCCCCATCTGTGCGGGAGTCCCCATCTCCCAGGGCACATCCCCACGTCTGGGTGCAGCTGGGGGGGTGTGAGTGAAAACAGGTTCCATTAATGTGGTGTGCAGAGGCTCAGCGGAGTGGGAAGGGACGGCATCATGCGAAGTATACTCATTTGCCACCTCCCCTGGAGCTGCTGCTCTTTTTGGTTCTGGTAACGGGGAGACTTGCAGCTTGGAGCTCTGCTCCTGCTCAGAGCATCGCCAGGGAGAAGCTGCCGGTGCCCGGCCACTCCAGCCCCAGGAGAGAATGTGTTGGGTTCTGCCCACACTCAGCAGCTCCAGCGCTTTCCATGCCCTCGCTGGGGACAAGCCCCGAGTAGCCAGCCTCTTGCAGGCTCTTTACGTTGGCTGTTGTTTAACTGCTCTGTTGCAGGCTGGCAAGGCACCGTAAAATTGTGGAGCCTGAAGTGGTTGGAGAAAGCGACTCAGAAGTGGAGGGGGAAGCCTGGCGCCTGGAGCGGGAGGACACCAGCGAGGAGGAAGAGGAGGAGATTGATGATGAAGTGAGCTTGTAGAGCTGAATAATGGCCATGGGAGACCTCTGAGGGGCACAGGCTGGACCTGCCATTTGCACAGACATGTCTGGTGGAGCTGGACGAATGTCACAGCTGGCTGTGACTTAGCTGGTGGGACACTGTCCTCTTGCATGGGACGGATATATAGTCTCGTCATCAGCAATACAAGTACTGCATGTGTTTGACAGAGGAGTCGGAGGGCAGTGGCAGCGGGGCCGCTCTCCACTGCTGTGTCTGTCTGTGCAGGAGATTGAGCGCCGGCGCGGGATGATGCGTCAGCGAGCACAGGAGAGGAAAACTGAGGAGATGGAAGTGATGGAGCTGGAAGATGAGGGTCGGTCTGGAGAAGAGTCCGAGTCAGAGTCTGAGTACGAGGAATACACAGACAGTGAGGACGAAATGGAGCCGCGTCTCAAGCCCGTCTTCATCCGCAAGTGGGTGCTGTGGCCGTGTGGGTCACCCTGGGTGAGGTCACGGGAGCCAGGGCCATGCAGACTCCACTTCTGTGGCTTCCTCTTCCTCCGTGGGGGAGTGTGATGGTCAAATCCTGGCAGGGCAAAGCTGGGGAGTGTGGGGTGATCCCTGCCCTTCATCAGGTTGCTGCAGGTTGAAGTCGCAGCGGGGTCTGACTGGAACCCTTGTGCAAGTGCCGTATGGTGGCAAACACAAGCTGTCAGTGGGCTGAGCCCCACAGCCGGTGGCTTGCTCTCCCATTGCTCTTGTGCTGTGCTTGCTGGCAGCCAAAGGGGAATGGTGTAGCAGCCCCGGCATGGGTGACACTGGAAGGGGTTGAGGGCCCTGGGTCTCAGCCTGCCATTGGAGAGGGTAAAGGCTGGAAGCAGCTGTGGTGCAGAAGGGGGAGAAGCCTGCAAGGAGCTGTCTGGCTGCACTGGCCTGTGGCAGGGCTGAAGGTGGTTGGGGTCCCTGCTTGCAGGAAGGACAGGATCACAGTCCAAGAGCGAGAAGCAGAGGCCCTGAAGCAGAAGGAGCTGGAGCAGGAGGCAAAGAGGCTGGCAGAAGAGAGGCGCAAGTACACACTCAAGGTGCCATGGGGCAGACTGTGGGTTGCTGGGGGGCAGCTGCTGCAGTGAGCTTAGCTTGCTCCTTGCTGCAGATCGTAGAGGAGGAAGCGAAGAAGGAGCTGGAGGAGAACAAGCGCTCACTGGCAGCACTGGATGCACTTGATACAGATGATGAGAATGATGAGGAGGAGTATGAGGCCTGGAAAGTACGTGAGCTGAAGCGCATCAAACGGGACCGAGAAGAACGAGAAGCGTAAGTATTGTCTCCAGAGGCATGAGGAGGGAAGCCTGCAGCCCAGGTCCTGCGGGCAGTGGAGGCAGCTGTTCCCTGGGCTTCCCTTCGGCGGCATGGTCTTGGCTGGACCAAGCACCCAGAGCCCCTCCTGCCACCCTTGGGGGGCCTTTGTGCCCCTGCAGAGGCCCCCGATGTGTAACGCCATGGATGGCAGCAGCAGCCATCCCTGTGGGATGCGGCTCTCAGGGGGTTCTCTTCTGCCTAGCATGGAGAAGGAGAAGGCAGAGATCGAGCGCATGCGGAACCTGACGGAGGAGGAGCGCCGCGCCGAGCTGCGGGCCAATGGCAAGGTCATCACCAACAAGGCAGTGAAGGGCAAGTACAAGTTCCTGCAGAAGTACTACCACCGCGGCGCCTTCTTCATGGTGAGTGTTCCCTGGGCACGGCTGCGCTGGAGGCTGGGGCTGTGACCATGGGGACGACTTCCCCCTGTGGTACCATGGGGCTGGGGGTGCCCTTCTGGTGGCACAGGGGCTCTCCTCAACTATTGCCGGTGCTTGCTGGGGACGTGCCAGCTGAGCAGGTGTGTGCTTGCCCCACAGGATGAGGACGAGGAGGTGTACAAGAGGGACTTCAGTGCCCCGACCCTCGAGGACCATTTCAACAAGACGATCCTGCCCAAAGTCATGCAGGTGGGTGAGCTGGCTGGGGTCACGGTTCCTCGTGGGGCAGGGCGAAGCAGCGGGTCCCCACGTCCTCCCCGAACAGCTCCTCATCAGCTCTGCTGCTCCCCAGGTCAAGAACTTCGGGCGCTCAGGGCGGACAAAGTACACGCACTTGGTGGACCAGGACACCACCTCCTTTGACTCTGCCTGGGGCCAGGAGAGTGCACAGAACACCAAGTTCTTCAAGCAGAAAGCGGCGGGTGTTCGGGACGTCTTCGAGAGACCCTCGGCCAAGAAGCGAAAAACCACTTAATGCAGTGGGAGCCCAGGCAGGGACGGGAAGGACATGGCACTGTGCCGGGACTTGCGTGGTGACAAACCCTTCCTCTGCTGTAGTTCCCTGCTCCCTGTACTGCCGTGACCTGGCGGGCTCCCTGCCCTGGTGCTGTGCAGGACAGCAGCCTGTCCGTGCTGGCCAGGCCCATGGTCCCACCAGCATCCCACCGGAAGCCACCCCAGGAGCCTCACCAGTGCCCAGCGGGGCTGTGAGGGAGCACGGCAACTCCAGTGCACCCGCTTCTGGAGGGATGAACAGACTTTATACCTGCCTGGTCCCTGTGGCTTGTACTTTCCCTGTTCAGTTCAGGCCCTGTTTCAGTGACCCCTTTTCTTCTCCCTGGTTGTGCAGGACTTGGCTTTTCTACCCGTACAGGGGGGTGGGTTTGATTAAAGTCATCATTTTCTTACACGTTCTGGCTGTTGTCTGTGAACATGGCCATCCTGTTCTGTACCTTCCTGCAAGCCAGGATGGACTGGTGCAGCCAGGGAGGCATCGGGCAGCACACACGTATGGCTGTCACTGCACCCTGATGGTAACAGCGCCCTTGCCCCAAGAGGGGTGAGGTTACAGGCAGGAAGAGCAGTGAGTCTCAGTGTTCAGGCAAGTTGCAGGTCACTTCATCCTGCTCCAGGCTACCAGCACAGTGCTGGGCCCCATGTATCAGCACCGTGTGCCCTATGGCACCCACAAGGCAGGCGCCCGGCCACACAGACCACAGTGACACCTGCTCCCAACCGCACCTTTATTGTGTAGGGACACAGAATCCAGCTGCAGCCGGCCCTGCGCCTGGCACTCAGTTGGTGAGAGTGACGAGAGCCTCCACCACGTTCCCCATGTGCTCCCGAAGGCTGCGCTCCGCGGCCGCTCGCGAGATCTCCATCTCCGTCATCTGCAGGGACAGCGGCAGCACACCCAGTCACGGCGCAGGACGGGGCCACCACTTGTGCACCGGCTGCACGTGCAGCCAGCGTGTGGCCACCGAACTGTCCCCGGAGGCTGGGATGCCGCCCCCCACTCACAATCAGCTCCAGATCCTCCTTCTTGATGGTCACTTTTGCCAGTTCCTTCTCCCTGCGGCAAGAAACAGACGAACCCCCGCTGACTGACAGCTCTCACCGGTGACCAAGGGGCGACCCGGTGCAAGCCGGGCACGGAGCGGCTGCACCCACGAGCGAGTGCAGGCAGTTACCTCTCCTGTTTCGCCTTCTGCTCCCGGGACCTCCGGTCTCCGATCACCGACATGGCCTGTCAGGACGAGCACAGTCACCGGCCTGTGCAGCACCGGGCGGTGCCCATCGTGACAGGCACCGGGGCTGGCTCCGCGGTGGCCGCGCTCAGGGCCCGGATCGTCCCGCGCCCCACCCCGGTCACGGCCCGCCCCGCCCGCACCGTCTCCAGGTTGGAGCTCTGGATCTCCTTCTCCTCCGCGTAGTCCGTGACGCGCTCCAAGTCGGCCGCGCCGCTGTCGTGCTTCCGCGGCTTCTCGGCCGCGCGCCCGCCTGCCCCATCGCCGCCGCCGCCGCCGCCGTTCGGCTCCGTCTCCAGCTCCAGCTCCACATCTCCCTCCGCCGCCATGCCGCCGGCCCCCTTCCGCTCACGTGACGACGCGGCTGGGACCGTGTTTCCGGTCACGTGAGGCCGCCGGAAGCAGCGGGTGGTGACCCCGGCGTTCCTCCGCTCCGCCCCCCGCCGTCCTCCCGCTCCGGGGGGGGGGGGGGGCCGGGGTCGGTGCCGCGGGGTGACCCCGAGCAGCCGGAAGCGGCCGCAGCGCCGCTCACGTGAGGGCGTGGGACGGGGCGGTGAAGGCAAACAGCCTGGTGCAGCCTTCTCCCTGCGGAGGGGGAGCCTGGACGCTGCAGCCGTAGCGCCCCTCCGACCCCCGCAGCCATGCCCAGGCCCCACGCTGCGCGGTGAAGAGGCCAGGGTCCCCGTGGCCAGGGCTCACAGTGCGCACTGGCCGGGCTCGGCACAGAGCGCCCAGCAGTGGCTGCCAGGCGGCAGCAGCAAGCAGATGGCGGGGCGGGCCGAGCCGACAATCCTCTTAATCCCATGGGGGCAGCGGGGGGGCAAGCAGAGCCGAGCCGGGCCATGGTGGGCACACGGGCACAGGGCCGCCTCCTGCACTCGCTGCTCTGCCAGGTGGGACAAGGGGACGGTCGGGGCTGGGCCGGGGGGAGGGTGCCGGGCCGAGGGCGCAGCTCTGGGATCCCCACTGACCGTGCCCCCCTCCCCCCCCAGCTGTGCTGTGGTTGTGGCTGCAGCCCCTGCCACGGGCTCCGTGTGTCCACGAGCACCCGCATCCTCTACACGCTCCTGCACGTCCTGGCCTCTGCCGTGTGCTGCCTCATGCTGTCCCGCACCGTGGCCCAGGCTGTCAGGGAGAAGGTGACAGCTGGGTCTGGGATGACACCCGGGGTGCTGGGGGTCCCAGGGGTCTTGGGAGCACTGGGGGTGCCAGGGGAGCCAGGAGTACTGGGATACTGGGAACATCGGAAGTAACAGGGCTGCTGGGAATGCCAAGGGGAAGGGGTGCCAGGGTTACTGAAGATACAGGACTTGTGCAGCATGCTGGAAGTGACAGGTCCCAAGAGGTACTGGGGATGGAGAAGGTACTGGTAACGCTGGGGATGTCAGTCCAGGGTGCTGGATGGGTGCCGGTCCTGCCAGCCTCCCTGTCCTGTGCCTGCAGGTGCCCTTCGCGGTGGTGCTGTGCCAACACCTGCCCGGGGGCACGGACTGCGAGCAGCTGGTGGGATCCTCGGCCGTGTACCGGGTCTGCTTTGGCACCGCCTGCTTCCACCTGGCGCAGGCCGCCCTGCTGCTCAACGTGCGCTCCAGCGCCGGCTGCCGTGCGCGGCTCCACAACGGGTACGGGGCACAGAGCAGGGGCTGGGTGCTGCCGGGCTCCCCGTGTCCCTGACGCTCACTGCCTGCAGGTTCTGGCTGCTGAAGATGCTGGTGCTGCTGGGGCTCTGTGCCGCCAGCTTCTTCATCCCTGAGGACGGCTTCATCCAAGGTGCGTCCCGCGCTGCGCCCAAGCCAACAGCCCATGCCCTGCGCTGGGCCCTGTGCTAGCCCAGCTCTGCCCTCTGCCCCCAGCCTGGCACTACACCGGCGTCTGCGGGGGTTTTGCCTTCATCCTCATCCAGCTGGTGCTGATCACCGCCTTCGCGCACACCTGGAACAAGAACTGGTGAGTGCCGGGCGCTGGGCGGGCACAGGACCACTGCCCCCTCTCACCCACTGTCCCACAGGCTGACGGGCGCTGCGCAGGACAAGCGCTGGTACCTGGCCGTGCTGCTGGCCACGGCCGCCTTCTACACCCTCGCCTCCGCGGCCTTCTCCTTCCTCTACAAGTACTACACGCACCCGGCTGCCTGCCACCTCAACAAGGCGCTGCTCACTGTCAACGGCAGCCTCTGTGGTATCATGTCCTTCATCTCCATCACGCCCTGCGTGCGGCTCAGTGAGTATGGCATGGCACAGCACTGGCGTGGCGTGGCATGGCAGGCCTGGCCGCACCCTGTGCCTGTGGGGGTGGCCGTGGGCTCCCAGCTCAGGGCCAGCACTTGGGCACCTGGGGACAACACAGCTCCCCTCGTGCGCCTTGATGCAGGGGCTCCCGGGGTCCACGTGGAGCCCATCCAGCAGCTCATGGCACTCCGGTGACACCCTGACCCCACCCTTGCAGAGCAGCCACGTTCAGGGCTGCTGCAGTCCTCAATCATCAGCTGCTACGTGATGTACCTCACCTTCTCCGCACTGTCCAGCCGACCCCCGGAGAGAGGTGGGTGCTCCTGCCTGCTGCGGCAGCCCGGTGCTGGGCGAGCGCCCGTCCCACTTCTGCCTCTCCGCAGTGCTCTACAAGGGGCAGAACCTCACAGTCTGCTTCCCGGGCCTGCAGCAGGATGAGCTGCAGACGGAGGACACCACAGTTGCCATCCTGGGGACTGCCATCATGTATGCCTGTGTGCTCTTTGCATGGTGCGTGTGCCCACGGGGCGCTCAGAACAGGCACAGGTCTCCTGCAGCTGTGTCTGATCCATGGGGCAGGCTGGGGGCCTGGCACAGGGTGGTGAGTGCCTGTGTTATGATTTCTGCCTATCTCCTGGGCACAGTAATGAAGCCTCCTACCTCGCTGAGGTCTTCGGACCCCTCTGGATGGTCAAAGTCTACAGCTTTGAGTTTAAAGTGAGTAAAGTGGGATGCTGCCCCCCAGCTGTGCCCTGTGTCCTCCGGCCGCCCCAAGCCCCCGTCACAGCCCTGGGCCAGGTTTGTCCAGCCAAGCACAGGGGTGCCCATGGTGCACCCCTGCCTGCACCAGCACCTCACCAGCAGCCCCAGTGCCAGGCAGGGCCGATCCAGCAGCAGGGCTCAGCAGCAGTGGCCACCACACTGCTCTCTCTGCAGAAACCCTCCTGTTGCTTCTGCTGCCCTGAGAAGATGGAGGAGGAGCTGAGAGGTGGGTGCAGGGGGTTGCTGGTGGGAGGGCAGAGCCTGCTGCAAGGGGCTGCAGGAGCCACCGTGGCCTGGTGCTCTCCCAGGCACCGAGCAGATGGGTGAGCAAGCAGAGGAGCCTGCCAGGGAACAGTGCATCATCCAGGATGAGAGAGACAAGGTGGTCTACAGCTACTCAGCCTTCCACTTCGTCTTCTTCCTCGCCTCGCTCTATGTCATGATGACCCTCACCAACTGGTTCAGGTACAGCTCCCTGCTCCTGCCCAACTCTTCTTGCTCTTGCTCCCCTTCCCTCTTGCTCATGCAGCCCTGCCAGCACTGTCACCCCCAGCATCATCACCCTGCAGTGCCATCACCCTGCCAGCTCTGACTCGTACCCATACGGGCTCAGGCTCCAATGGTTCACTCCTCACGGTCCCTCTGCTCCGGGTCGTGCCGTCACTGAGCCGGTGCCCGCTGGGAAGCACCCAGCTCTGCACCCACAGACCAGCACCACTTCAAACAACAGCAGCTGTGCGCTGCAGGGAGTCGGGCTGGGGTCTGCGGGGCCAGGGGGTCTCCAGGCAGGTGGGACATGCCCAGGGCCATGTGCCTGCAGGGACACAGGGTGACCCACTGGCTGCAGCGGCACTGGGAGCCCCGTGTCGGTGTCCATCGGGCGCCCAACGCCTGCGCTGTCCCACCAGCTACGAGAATGTGGTGCTGGAGACCACCTTCACGCATGGCAGCTGGTCGACCTTCTGGGTGAAGGTGTCCTCGTGCTGGGCCTGCGTCCTGCTCTACCTGTGGCTGCTGCTGAGCCCCTTCTGCCTCCGCAGCCCCCCCCAGCAGCGGCGCAGCAGCCCGGCCATGCGCATCCTGCGGCGACGCCGTGCTCCACAGCGCATCAGCGTCTCCACGTAGCCCCTGCTGGGATGGACTGTGCCCAGCCCCGGGGTCCCTGCTGTGCCCCGTGCCTGGGCCCCCCTGGCCCAGGAGACGGCAGCATCTGGGAGCCCAAGGGGACACGGGAATTGGCTGCTCCCAGGGACACAGGTCCTGTGCTGCACTGGCCCAAGCGAGCTGGTGGTGGGTGCTCAGCCTGGGCGCTACTGGGCTCCCTCTGGGCAGGGGCAGCTCCTGCTGCGCCAACTGCCCTGACCTGGGGCTCTGCCCCAGCCAGCGCCCTGTCCCTGCTCCCCCACCAGCAGCGTGCTCGTTGTATATAGCTCATTGAGTACATTTTGATATAAAACTGAGCTGAGTCTGTGCCATCTGTCCCCCCCAGCACCAGCTCTGCCCATGCAGCAACAGCAGCCAAGGCCCTTTTAGGGCAGTTCTACTGGAGGGGGGCACAATCCAGGGTGTGGCTGAGCTGGGAGCACTGGGGGTACTGGTTCAGGTACCAGAATGAGGTGGGGCACTGGGGGAGCCCAGCCAGAAGGTGCGGTACTGGCTCCAGGCCCATGTGGCAAATACAGTGGGGTGGTTCCATGGGAACCAGTATCACCCAGTGAGCCCTGCACTGGAGGCTGGTGCAGGATGGGCACTAACACCTGTAGCCAGGGCTCACACCAGCCCTGAGCCCACTGGCCTGCAGTAGCCAGCAGATACAGTCCCACAGGAGGTGAGGACATCACCTGGGGAGGCAATGCTTAGGTCCAGTCTGGTGCAGACACCATGGGGTCCACAACTGGAGCAGTGGGTTCTGCCACTTGTACCCTGCCCAGGAGGTGCTGGGACCCACATGGGGCTCAGGGACAGATGCCAGTCAGGGAGACCCATGTGGCCCCTGTGCCAGCCAAGGGGACACATCCCCAGGGGCTGCTTTGTCCCTGCAAGGAGCATCAGGCCCTGCAGAGATGGCTGAGAACCCACAGCCCCTCGCTACCTACGTGGAGGGTACTGGCCACAAATGCACAGGGAGTGCGGAGGCAGCCTCAGCTGCAGCCACCCCCACCCGAGCACTGCCCTCAGCACAGGACTGGGGGGCGGCTCCTCGCACCACCCACTCCAGACACAGCGCCTGGGAGGATGGAGGCTTGGGCTGCAGTGGCACCAGCGTGGACACAGCCTCCTCGCTCGGCAGCACAGGACTCCCAGGGCAGCCAGGCGAGGGAACTGCACCTGGGCTGGGGACAGGGACACAGCTCTGCTTCCTGGCAGCTCCTGCTCTTGGGCTCCTCACACAGCATCTGTCACCCAGCAGGGCCCCAAGAGGTGAGGCAGAGACCCTGCAGCTCTGTCAGCCGCTTCAGCAGGAGGAAGCTTCCTGCCCTTGCACCAGAGCAAACCGGTAACTCCCCATCCGGTGCAAAGAGCCAGGCTGCGGGGCAGGGGCACCCCATCACCACTTGTCCCATCAGGGGTGCAGGAAGAAGGGGAAACCCACACTGCCCTGTCCCATGGTGCTGGCAGGGGACTGGGGCACCGGCAGTCCAGCTCCCTGCTGCACCTCTGCGAGAACCAGGTCAGAGGAGACATCCTGAGAGCACCCTCAGCATCTGCCCCCAGCACCCTCAAGCTCCAGCCAATGCAGAGGCACAGGAGCAGCTTCTGGGTGTCCCTCCTGGCAGGGATGGGCTTCCAGATAAAGCAGCTGCGAGTGGATGGGGAGCAAACTTCATTTGCTGCTGCTCCTCACCCTGCAGGGAAGCAAAGAGGATAGTGGAGCAGAGCAAGGTCCACAGCACTGCACTGGACCTCAGCATCCCCCCCCGAGGCAGCTCCACACTGCAGCTGCACAGGAGACGCGCTGGCTGCTTTGTACCCCCTCATGGACAATCCCTGCTCCGACTGTGCCTGCAGAGGTCTGTGGAGCAGGCAGCTCTCCCTGTGCCAGGCTCAGCTGTCACCTCCCTGGGCCCAGCCCCACATCACCCTGCGCCTCTTTCCCCACCACAGCACATCCTCTGCAGCACAATCCTGCCCTGCCTCCATTCCCCCACCTCCCTCTACCCCCACACACCGGCTGCTCTGCCCCCACCCCCCGGGGGATGCCCGGAGCTCTCCCAGGCTGGGCCCGGCCCCATCTTTGTTCCTCACCACGAAGATGCAGCTGCTCCGCGCCACAGGGGCCGCGCCTGGTCCATCCCCGCTCCTCACCAGCGCGAACGCTCCCTCCGGGTGGGGGGGGCAGCACCGGTGCCCTCTCCCGCTCCCAGCCCCCCCGCCCGGACACACGGAGGGAGGAAACGGGGCCTGCAGGGCTCCACGAGCTACTTTAATAGGAGGCAGGCCCAAGGTGGGCGCAGGGAGCTGCCGGGGCGGCGCGGCCCCGGGGCTGCGCTGGGCATCCTGCCGGCTGGCGGCCCGGCCGCGCACTACTTGGCGCCCTCCTTCTTCTCGTCGGCCTTCTTCTGCTTCTGCTGCATGATCTCCGAGTCCCTGCGGGAGAGCACGTTGCGGGGCTGGCAGCGGTACCGGCACCACCCGCGGGAAGGGGCCGGGGTACCGGGTAGGGAGGGTGCGGCGCGGCCGGCCCGGCGCTCACCTCTGCTTGCGGGCGGCGGCCGAGAGCCCGTCGTCCCGCCGCTTGCCCTTGCCCGAGTCGCTCTGCTTCTTCAGGTTCTTCTGCCGCGCCAGTTCGCGCTGGTTCCCGCCTGCGACGGCGCGGCCGCCTCAGCGCGGCCCGGCCCGGCCCGGCCCCAGGGCCTACCGCCGGCCCCACGGCCCAGCCCGCGCCCCGGCCCCGCGCCCGGGCCACGGTACCGCCCTCCCCCTTGTCCCCCCGGGGGTCCCGGCCCGCACTCACGGGTCATGGCTCCGCTGCCTCCCGCCCTCCGCTCCGCCGCCACGTCCCG